>NC_084796.1:4855000-5527500 GCF_963169125.1 Humulus lupulus
TATTTGTAACATAAAGTTGTAATAATCAATATAATGATAATAATATAAATATAAATATTTATATTATTATTAGTTAGTCATAATATCAATTCCAGTGATATAATAAATATACTTTCTCCAAACTTCACTGGTCTTACAAATATCAAAAACTGTAGGAAACTAATATTTGATATTATTTTAATATTCAAATATTAATATACAATAATAATGGTTAGATAATAGGTTTACTATAAATCATACTTTTCATATATATATATATATATGAATCTGTATTCTTGATTTACTTAACAAAATAATAACAATAATAATTAAAATTACTTAATCATAATAATTTCCATATTAATATAAAATCAATTAAATATGTATTTTTATACTTGATTTAATATCTAATATTTTCTAGAAAATCAGACAGCACAACGGCTATAAAGTGGACAATTCCAAAATCAAAACCTGTATCAAAAATATATATAATCCCAGACAGCCAGTAAATTACAGAAAATATTCCATATATCAATAATATATAATTATATACCATAAATACACATAATAACAATTACTCTAATCAATCACAATTAAATCACAATATATAGGTTAAAGAAATTATACCAAAATGATCGGGTTCCACAATAAGTCAAACGATGATTTTCTGAGACTCAAAACGTACTTCGGAACCTCGAACACTAAGTTTCGACCGTCGGTCTACGGTGGATCGCGGTGGCTCGTGGTGGGCCCACCACCCAACTATGGTAGATGTAGGAACAAGTTATTGGGTTTTGAAGCCCACAACACGAGGAGCACGATGGTGGTGACGGATCGGCAAACGGATGCCCGAGGTGGCCGAATCGCAACTTTGAAGTCGCGGGGTGGCCGAACTTAAATCGAGTGGTTGAGGCGTTTAATCGGCGAGTGAGCTCTAGATTCCCGCGTGGGTCGATAGTTCGGAGGCCTCTGAATCCAACGGTCCGGCGCGTGGCTAAAAATGGTGGCCGGAAAGTACTCCTGCGTCGTCGGCAACAGTAATACGCAGAGGAGAGAGAGAGAGAGAGAGAGAGAGAGAGAGAGAGAGAGAGAGAGAGAGAGAGAGAGAGTTTCTGAGGAGAGAGAGAGAGAGAGGCTCGGGTAAAATGAAAGGCTGAAGCCTTTTATTTTATTTTATTTATTTATTTATTTTTAAAAATTACACTTGGACCCAAAATACTAAAATTCTTTTCAAATAAGCCCTTTAGCCAAACTTTCTTAATTTTATAAAAAAATCCCCAATTAAAATTATATGACATTTGGGTCCAATACTTGACTACTCAAGTTTCTCTTTCTTTAATCTCATTAAAAACATAAAATCATATTTTAAACACTATTTTTCCATTACTATTTCTTAAATTTGTAAAGTTGTACATTTTATGTATTAAAACTTTGATTTATAATAAATAAATGTATTATGAAAATGTTGGATATTACAATCCTTCCCCCGTTAAAATAATTTCGTCCTCGAAATTTCAAACTAAAATTTGATAATCGGAGACAAGAACTACCATTACAAATAAACAGAACAACATTTCACAGCATAAGATTTTATACACAACACTTACTTTCACCCCGAAAACAAAACTTATTCCTGACTTCTTGTAATCCTTATCATATATAAAAAGGCGAGGATGTGTAAACACCTCACATGAGGACTACAATATAGATAGAAAGGAAATGAGCTATAACAATAGTATAAATTACAATGAATGTATACGAAAGTACAAACGAATCCTCATCATCCATACTTTTGAACACAAACCACATAACGTAAGAAGAGAAAATGACCATCATCATGAAAACATCCTTGATCTTCGTGTCTTACAGTCAATTTATTTATTTATTTATTTATTTATTTTTTTTAAGTAGATGCAATTGACTGGTTATACCTTGATGATAGATGCTAAATTGAGCAACAAGTTTGTTCAATAAAAAGTTTTTCGGCATAAAAAATTTGGATAACTAGAAAACAATTATATAGCCGATGAAGATTATTCTTTAAAACCAAGTCTCTGTGAAACCCTTTCGTTGTCAAACCGACTTCTTGCCCTGAATGAGAAATAGTGAGATAGGCCATTCATTAGGTACCAGTTCAGAAAAGCCTGACTCTCATTCTTTCTCTAAGAAAACATTTAAAAATCAAAATTGTTTCCAAATGTATAAAATAATAAAGGGCATATTGATACTATGCTAGAATGCAAATAACCGTGGCCACTCGGAAATTCACACACTTAGCTTAGTATCCCTTCATTGAATAAAACATGGGATAAGTCTTGACTGACCAATCCACCACTTCATCTACGAAAACGAATAATTCTCACATGTCTAATAAGTTAGACATGTCTCATTTCAACACCTATACCAATAATACTCAGTCATCACTTCACACAAGTAATACATTATCTTACTTTCGGGATAAAACAGCTAATATACTATAATTTAATCGCCGAAAGTAATTCACACTACAGAGTAATTCAGTAAATAACATTTATCACCTCGATTCATTCAACAATTTACAAATTGTTTCCATGTTCAAATCAGGATCGCAAAATCAATAGAAGTGATTTCTATGTCGACAACATTTAATAAGTTTGACTTTCATCATCAGAGAGGATAGCGTAACACATTAAACAAGATAAAATCTGTGATATCTATCTTGAAAACAAACAAATTCAAGGATCCAATGACCCAACAGTTCAACGCATTTTTCTATAAATAAAATTCATCACATACCCACTAAAACACAATCAATCTCAAGCTTTTGAAAACCAAATCATTATTACTTCCGTCCATTACTCAAGCTAAGCAACCCATGGCATCCTCATCATCTCAGCTGAACTTAGATCTAACTTTAGCTTTACCTGAGCCAAATCTACCCACTATCGAACCTTCCCCAAAAATTTCTGCACCCCTACCACAGCTAATGGTGTATCCTACGGTACACATCCCAGAACGAAATACTCAATTTCCTAGAGTTTGGCTTCCCAAATTTTATTCTGATACTGGCCTTGTCACGGTGGAGGACTCAGCTATGCTCGATAAAAAGGTGGCCATTAGTATAGGTCAAAGCATACTCACCCCTAAAGACCAAACAATTTTATCCCATAGGTCGGACCTACAAGCTGTAAAAGATTCCTTAGTTCTTACCACTCAGGCGGCAGCATCGGTCTCAAACCTAGGCCAACGGGTTCTTGCAAGAGAACAAGAGGTTGACCACTTGAAAAGGTATATAGAAACACAAAAACAAGAGATGATAGCCATTAGAAATGCCAACAAGGCATTGACTCGAGAGAAGGAGAAGTTGGTTAAGGAGAATGGGACTTTAACTACACTTCTTGCTAATTACTCAGTCGATATGAAGGAAAAATCTCGGACACTGCAAACTACTGGGGAGACCCTTAGAGTTGAACAACAAAAGTTGATCGACGAGGTAGAACGTGTCCAAAACCCCAATCCTTAATGTATTATGTATTATGTATTTTTTTTTTTTTTTCTATATATTACTACTGTTTCACTAAGGTTTCTTATTGTGTGTGCTCTCAGTGACAACCTAAAATTCTGCTCTCCAAAACACTAACCTGACATATTAACCCTTAACACACTAACTGAACTGATAGGTCACTTTCAAAGCTTGAGAATATCAAATAACAATCCAAACATCGACATCGATAGATCATCAATTATTTATCACATCAATAATCAAGGCATGCATTCCGATAAATAACAAACTTCAATTTCTCTACCGTGCATGAGAATATTCATTCAATCCAAACTCATACTTATATCATGGAAACTCAAACACACAATGAGTTTCTAATACAATTATACAACATCATTAACATACATTAACTAAAATATGGATAAATTATACTAACCATTAACGTGTGGCTTGTCTTGTGGCGGAACTCAGTAGCATTTCAGATCCCAAAATCTAATAACATAACGAGTATACGACATCTACAAACTCAAAGCTCTGATACCATTTGTAACGTCCCTAAGGTAGGGTACGTCTGCCACATACTCGTAATTCTAGGGTTTACGAGTATGTAAGGCACTTGACCAAAAGAATTAAATAAAATGATACGAAGAAATACAGAAAAATTTAAACTTTTATATAAACTTATTAGAAGAAATTATTACACGTATGAATACTTTAAATTTAAGGCAGCCATATGAAAACTCTAAACTATTATTGCATTGCTACTGAGTCCGTGCTCCACAAGTTGCTCAACAGCTAAAGCCACACCTGGAAAAATGTTGGAAAATAACATAATGAGCTAACGCTCAGTAAGCAAATCTCATGCATACACATACACATGAATGTCGTGAGTTTGTAGTACACATATACTAATATGCTGACTTATATACTTATGAATTTCATTTATTGCTCATGCACTTTCAAACTTTACTTTTATGCTCTTTCTTTTAGTTTCACATTTTTATGGGCCCAATATCACTTGTGCACACTGTTTGATTCAGCCAATGCCTGCAGGGCTTGTTACACATATCATATAGAATCCCATGGGTTCTCCTCCGGCTAGCCATCATCTCAGCTAGGCTCATCATAACACTCATTTCATCGTTGCCATAGCTACCATACTTATTACACATATGGAGGAGAAAGACGGAAACATGGCAAACATATCTGAATGGTCAACTCTGACCTAGCCCACACTAGTGGGCAGCCACTATAAGTCTTATAGACTTCCGTCTTCTTTACTGAACTTACTTGATTGCTTCATCAAAACAGTGGCACCCTTTTTAAACATCTTATTATCACTTTGCTTAAGCCTTGTGTCATTAAAATGTTTAACTTTACATAAGACTTTTCAAGACATTTCATAACTTTTCTCATATCCATATGCATGGTCTTATATCACATAATAATGTATCACATAAATGTACATGCCATGCATACATGCTGATGCTGAAATGCCAATGTTCGTGTTCATGACTGATGTTGATGGTATTCAATCAAGGCATTGTATCACATCTCATATAACTCAAAACATCTTTAGTCATAATACATGAAGCTTTGGGTTGGTGGCGTTGTTATACCTTAACGTAGAGCTATGGCTCAGGTCTAAGGTTTCCAGCCTAAAAACTTAAACGCTTCATATATCATAACATATAACAAATCATGAACATAGAGTAATCCACATATCCATCAACATAAGAACACATACTTGCACATAATTCATATCATTCTTAACCAAGTAAGACATCTTTCACATATCACAGAATTCATCAATTACATATCACACAACACCCTTATGGTGTTCATATAACCATTCTTCACATACTTATCATATGCATCATCATCATACCATACTTAACTCATCAGATGTACACAATCAATGTAGTCATGCATCTTACACTTAAGCACAAAAGGTGAGATTTACTTACCTTAGGTCCTTAGCTTATTTTAAAATTCCTCACCAAGAGTCAATCAATCAAATCCATACAAATCCTATTCAAGGCACATCATTTATTAAATTCTATCAAAATCATAAATATACACTATTGATAGTGTATATTAATAATACCAGAAACTATATAAATGATAATAATAAATTATTATCAACGTAATGCAAATAAATCTTCATATAAAACCATGCTTTAAACCTTGCTCATAAGATAATGTACCCTTATGATAATAATAATAATAATAATAATCCTAACAACAATAATAATTATCGTCTATAATTAAACTTATTTCGATATTAATAACAAAATACTTCAATAGCAATACGTATATGGATGTATATATTCAAATAGTCATTTTATAAAAGAAATCATATTTGTAACATAAAGTTGTAATAATCAATATAATGATAATAATATAAATATAAATATTTATATTATTATTAGTTAGTCATAATATCAATTCCAGTGATATAATAAATATACTTTCTCCAAACTTCACTGGTCTTACAAATATCAAAAACTGTAGGAAACTAATATTTGATATTATTTTAATATTCAAATATTAATATACAATAATAATGGTTAGATAATAGGTTTACTATAAATCATACTTTTCATATATATATATATATATATGAATCTGTATTCTTGATTTACTTAACAAAATAATAACAATAATAATTAAAATTACTTAATCATAATAATTTCCATATTAATATAAAATCAATTAAATATGTATTTTTATACTTGATTTAATATCTAATATTTTCTAGAAAATCAGACAGCACAACGGCTATAAAGTGGACAATTCCAAAATCAAAACCTGTATCAAAAATATATATAATCCCAGACAGCCAGTAAATTACAGAAAATATTCCATATATCAATAATATATAATTATATACCATAAATACACATAATAACAATTACTCTAATCAATCACAATTAAATCACAATATATAGGTTAAAGAAATTATACCAAAATGATCGGGTTCCACAATAAGTCAAACGATGATTTTCTGAGACTCAAAACGTACTTCGGAACCTCGAACACTAAGTTTCGACCGTCGGTCTACGGTGGATCGCGGTGGCTCGTGGTGGGCCCACCACCCAACTATGGTAGATGTAGGAACAAGTTATTGGGTTTTGAAGCCCACAACACGAGGAGCACGATGGTGGTGACGGATCGGCAAACGGATGCCCGAGGTGGCCGAATCGCAACTTTGAAGTCGCGGGGTGGCCGAACTTAAATCGAGTGGTTGAGGCGTTTAATCGGCGAGTGAGCTCTAGATTCCCGCGTGGGTCGATAGTTCGGAGGCCTCTGAATCCAACGGTCCGGCGCGTGGCTAAAAATGGTGGCCGGAAAGTACTCCTGCGTCGTCGGCAACAGTAATACGCAGAGGAGAGAGAGAGAGAGAGAGAGAGAGAGAGAGAGAGAGAGAGAGAGTTTCTGAGGAGAGAGAGAGAGAGAGGCTCGGGTAAAATGAAAGGCTGAAGCCTTTTATTTTATTTTATTTATTTATTTATTTTTAAAAATTACACTTGGACCCAAAATACTAAAATTCTTTTCAAATAAGCCCTTTAGCCAAACTTTCTTAATTTTATAAAAAAATCCCCAATTAAAATTATATGACATTTGGGTCCAATACTTGACTACTCAAGTTTCTCTTTCTTTAATCTCATTAAAAACATAAAATCATATTTTAAACACTATTTTTCCATTACTATTTCTTAAATTTGTAAAGTTGTACATTTTATGTATTAAAACTTTGATTTATAATAAATAAATGTATTATGAAAATGTTGGATATTACATTTATAGTCCTCACCATGCAATCTACACCATACAAATATTAAATTGAGAAATAATCCTAGCCATACATTGTTACCACATTCTACACACTTCTCCTAAAAAATCTACTTTCTACATCCTTCTACAATTTTCTCTTAAAAATATCTTTCTTCCACATTTGTTGAGAAGCTTCTATTGTCTTGGCTTTAGATAAAATAGATTGGGCTTTTATTTACCTTTGGGCTTGGACATTTGGACTTTTTGGGCTAACTTGATTCTTAACAATGCCTCCCACAGAAACATCCAAAAACTCCTGCCTTTTTCCGAGGATATGTGTTTGACCCAAATGCATTTCTTCTTTTTAGCAGGTCTTCATCATCCCCATCGATTCCCTTGTCATTGCAGCAAGTTGCTCTTGTCCAATACCAAAATCACCACCATCTGGAGGTGGTTTTTTTACATCTCCATTGGTTTCTTGTTCTGCAACTGCTCCTGCTCCTGCTCCTGCTCCTGCTTTAAAAAGGTATGCAGCTCGAATGGCTTGTGCATGAGCTCGAATGGAAAATCCCAACCCAGGAAGCAAGCCATGGTAATAATCGAGTTAATCATATCAAAGTAGCAATACTTGTTCTAATTAACATTTGACATAACATGTGTATTTACAGTCAAGACCAACAAGAGATGAACATGAGTCTCGTTAATTTGGATTATTTTAACAGCAAATGGTAGAAAGTTAATAACTTATTTGGTTTTATGTAGTCAATTTTGGGTGCAAATTTAATATACATGCATATCTATTACTCTCATTTGAACTATACTGTCCATTCTGATTCTTATTGCCACAAATTAAGCAATGAACTTTTTTTCTTCATAGTTCTACCTATAAATTTTTTTATGAAGAACTCTGTTTTTCTAATTAAAAGAAGGCTAGTTTTGTTTATTTACTTATTATTGCATTCAAGTAGTAATCGCCATATTATAATTGCATATTTACGAAATTAGAAAAATGTGAAAATTATAGACTGATAACAAGCAAGACACGTGTACTCAAAAAAAATAAATGTAGGATAGGTAGCAGAAGAATTATGTAGAAGTTAGAACTATGTTTTTTAATTAAAAGAAGGCTAGCTCATGATTTTGTATTTTTCTCACGTATTAATTGGAATATTATATCAGTTTTATATTTATTTCATTTCCATAACTCAGAATATCATTCTTATTTTCTTAAAAGTAACCGACCAAACTTAAACAATGTTGTCCACTAACATGGCTCCTTAAATATTATATTAAAAAGCAAGAAAAAACATTAAACAATTTCTCGTTTAGAGAAAACTGTGGCCAACGGTCACCATTGTCTCTTTTCTATTATTACACGTGATTCAGCTTAGAAACTCCAACCACAAATAAAATAACAAATAAAGAAAAACTGGTCTCACTAGTCATTAGAAGAGTTCATTGTACCAGACTACACTAACTTCGCTTTCTTCTATTGTTGCATTCTAGATCTGAGAAGTAAAGAGTGTTCTAGCCTTTGTTCCTTCACTACTTTTTGTCCTTCACTTCAGGTTTGATCATGGCAGCCGAACTGGTAGCTGGTGCTTTGCTTTCTGCTTCACTTCAGGTTTTGTTTGAACGATTGGGCTCTGAGGAGATACCCCAGCTGTTCCAGGGGAAGAAGCTGATTCTAGACCAGCTATACGAGTTGAAGACCATGTTGTGGTCAGCTCATGCACTGCTCAACGATGCTGAGGAGAAGCAACTTCGAAACCAGGAGGTCAGGATGTGGCTTATCGAGCTTCAAGATGTGATCTATCAGGCTGATGACTTGGTGGACAGGATTGACTATGAAGCTCTGCGATCCAAGCTTGAAGATGATCAATCTAGCAGCAGCAGTGCCAGCAAGGTACTCATGAAATTTATGCCACCCTTTCTGTCCACATTTGATAAAACTGTTAAGCTTGATTCCATGGAGATCCTTCGTAAGCTAAAGATCCTTGTTGTTCAAAAAGATGCTCTTGGCCTGAGAGAAGGTGCACAGAACAAACCTTCGCCAAGGCCACCAGCTCCTTTGGTAGAACATGCTCATGTTTATGGGAGGGATACTGAGAAAAAAATCATTGTTGATCTGTTGCTGAAAGATGATGTTGATAGTGGCAGTAACATTTCTGTTATCCCGATTGTTGGGATGGGTGGTCTTGGCAAAACCACTCTTGCTCGAGTTGTTTATGACGATGATAGAGTACAAAAGTATTTTGAGCGAAGAGTATGGATTACTGTGTCAGATGAGTTTGATATTTTCAAGATAACAAAAGAGATCTTTGAGGGGGTCACCAACGACAAATGTGGTTTTGAAAACATCGACGAACTTCGAACGAAATTGAAGGAAGCATTGAGGGGGAAGAAATTTCTCTTTGTTCATGATGATGTTTGGAACGAGTCTTATTCTTTGTGGGACACACTGAAGAGTTCTTTTGAGTCTGGAGCAAATGGAAGTAAAATTCTTGTGACTACTCGAAGCACAATTGTCGCGTCTACCATGGCCACTGGTCAGGTTCATCATCTACAAACTTTGTTGAATGAAGATTGTTGGCAGTTATTTGTCAAACATGCTTTTGGAAATAATTTTGACCAGAATAGCAACAGAGATCTGCAAGCACTTGGTAGAAAAATAGTGGAGAAGTGCAAAGGTCTTCCTTTAGCAATAAAGTCTCTTGGTGGATCACAGCGCTGTGAACAAAATCCTGAAAAATGGGAAGACATACTTGGCAGTGACACATGGGAGGAATTGTACAAGAAAGAGGGCTCCATTCTTCCAGCTTTATGGTTGAGCTATCGTCACTTACCTACACATCTCAAACAATGTTTTGCTTATTGTTCCATATTTCCCAAAGACTATGAATTTGGAAGAGAAAAATTGATTTTATTATGGATGGCTGAAGGGTTTTTGCCAATGGATTCAAAAAGTAAAAAGATGGAGGAATTTGGAAAGGAATACCTTGAAGATCTCTTATCAAGGTCATTCTTTCAATATTCGAGTAAGACTTCATTCCTTTTTCAAATGCATGACCTCGTACATGATTTAGCCATGCTTGTATCAGATGATTTTTGCTTTAGGTTGGATTTGAGTAGTGATGTGCATAGCCTTCCAACAAAGATTCGTCATCTGTCATATAGGAAAAGCAATAATTACGACCTCGACAAACTTAAGGGTTTGAGTAAGGCTATTTCTTTGCATACCTTTGTAGCATTACCATTGCAGATTCTAAGCTTTCCAAACTATTTAGTCCCGTACAATATATTGCTTACAAAGGGAAGCTGTTTAAGAGTGCTTTCTTTAAGTCAATCTTCTATCAAGGAGTTGCCGGATTCAATTGGTAGTCTAATACATTTAAGGTATTTGGACTTGTCTGGTACTGAAATTGAAGAGTTGCACGAGTCAGCTTGTAGTTTGTACCATTTACAAACTTTATTATTGTCGTGCTGTACAAAGCTTTCTCAATTACCAAGGAATATGGGAAGACTGATCAACTTGCGTTACTTAGATATTAGGGAGGTACCTTTGAAAGAGATGCCGCAAGGAATCAGTCAGATGAAATGCTTGCAATTCTTATCATCTGTAGTATTGAGTGACAAACATAAGGATGACGTGTTCAAAATTATAGATTTAGCAGAGCTTGAACATCTAAGTGGAAGCCTTTGCATTTTGGGTTTGGAAAATATTAATGATGCGACGGAGGCTTCAAAGGCTAATTTAAAGGATAAGAAGGACCTTACAGAACTAACTTTGAGCTGGAGTTATGGTGCTGTTGATGCTGATAGTTCGCAAAAAGAATTAGATGTGCTTGACGCCCTTCGACCACATACAAGCTTGGAGAGTCTGGAGATTGAAAGTTATAGAGGTACAACATTCTCGAACTGGATTGCAGGTGATGCATTTTCTAACTTAGTATCGATTACTTTGAAAGATTGTAAAAGCTGTTGTTATTTACCACCACTTGGACAACTAGCTTCTCTCAAAGAACTCGAAATTGATGGATGGGACAGTGTGTATTCAATAGGCGATGAGACTGATAGCAGTGGTCCTCTATTCACTTGTTTAGAAATATTATATATTTGGAATATGTTGATGTTTAAAGAATGGTCATTTGGTACCGAAGCAATTCTTCAAGAAGGTCAAGTGTTCCCTCTTCTAAAAGAAGTTTGGCTGAGGAATTGTCCCAAGCTTAATGTTGGCTTACCCGGTTATCTTCCATCATTAGAAAGTCTCACTATCGATGATTGTGAAGAAATGAAGGATTTGATTCCGAGAACTCAACAGACTGTCACAGCCCCACCCTTTCTTGATTACGTATCAATATCAGACTGTCCTGTGTTGGAGTCACTTCTAGATTGGGGATCACACTCCAAACTAAAGACACTTTATCTATGGAACACAAAAGTGCTTTTTGAGAATCGTATTAAATGGGATCTACAGAAACTCTCATGTTTGGAACACATAATGATCACAGGATGGGAAAATGATTCGTTTCCCGACGAAGGGCTCCTTCCGATCACTCTTAAGACAATTGTGATAAGAAATTGTAGCAAACTTGAGACCCTAAATGGAAAGGCTTTTCAACAACTAACATCCCTTACGTCCTTGTTTATTTCTGATTGTGAAAACCTTCAGTGCTTGCCAGAAGAAGAGCTGCCTACTTCTCTTACCGAATTACATATCGAGGGATGTCCTTTGCTAAATCAACGATGTGAAAAAGGAGGAGAAGATTGGCCTAAGATTCAACACATCACACAAGTGAAATTGGATTATAAACTTGTCAATTAAATCATGCAGTGATCTATATGTATTCAGGTACGTTCTCTTCTTTTTACACATTTATTTTATGGTACCAATTGCTATTAACTCAATGTCAACGAATTGCAAAACCAAATTTAGTTATACTTCTTATTTTAATTTTAAAAGTTATATAGAAATATTGCAATGTGTGTATTCAGTTTTAATTTTCAACTATACTAAAGTCAGAAATATTTATTTGTTCTGTATTAATGAACATAATGAACCATTTCTTGTACTAACCAGATGATCAATGGGTCGGATGAGTTGAAGGAATGAACTATATCGAATGGTTGTAAGGTTGATGATTTGGTGGAGTATCTTTGTGGCCACGTAAGTTCATTTTGAGTTTTTCTTTTAAAAAATAAATGTTAGAGCTTTATAATAGGAAAGATATGAAGTTAAATAGATTGAATACTCAATTATGTTTATGTAGGTTTCCACTTTTCTGATACAATTTTGTTTAGAAAGATCAACTTTGCTGAAGCCTTTCTACACTGGATGTAGGGTCTTTACTCTTTATTGGCCTAACCCAGTATAATTCTTGTTGTCTAATTTATTTAGTTCTTCTTTTGTCTGCACAATACATATTGGGTGTGCTATAAATTGGTCTTGCAATTAATCTAAACAATTATCTAAACTATTGTGATAAATATCATGTAGTACTAGTGACACATGTAGGCTATTATGGCACATTAGAAGAAAATAAGTTATGATTTCACTTTGATTTCACTTTAAAACTCATGAAGGCCAATACAGGAAGAAGGAGATCTTGTATCTGTACGTATAACATTGATCTGAAATCTTTTTGAGATATTAATGTCAGCTTCTTTTTATTTAGTTTAAATTATTCAACTTGTTGAAGGAATTATAATCTCCTTTTGAATCATGGTTTAATATATATATATATATATATATATATATAGCTTGACCATCAGTTTTTTTTTTTAATATTTCTCTCAATCAATCAATTATTTTGCAGCAAATTTCCACCGTTTTAATACATTTTCTTATAAACAAGTTTCCTTTAAACAGATTTTGATTTTGACATTGCCACCAAAAGCCAAAGAGATGTGAAAGTGGCAAACTTGGATATCCACTGAAATATGTATTGAACCAGAGATATGAGTAGATTCTAGGATCAACTTTTACACTGTTTTTGTTCAATTTCATAATGTCACGTTTACCATTTGTTAAAATTCAACCATAAGATACAAAATTTTCAAATTTGACTCACCATGGTTGTTTATTATCAGGTTATGTTGGTTAGGAAAGCCAAAACTGTGGTTTTATATGGATAATTTTTGGATGCTATGGAATGTCGATCCATTTAGTAGATTTCGTAGCGTTTTTAGATATTAAACTTTTATGAACGTAATCTGCTCTATAGGATTTTATGTTCGTTTTGTTCATGTATTTTAACTTGGTATGCTAAACAAATGAATCTGTCTTTCTGAAGGAAGTTCCAGTGCATGGACATTTGACAAGAAGCAAAAGCTGTGGCAAAATGGCCACACCATGTTCTATTTTCTGATGGTCTGTAACAACTTTAATGAGTGTGGGAGCCATAAGTCTTATGTTCGGGCTCCGTCCTTGGTGAAGTCATATCTGCTTCTTTTGCTATTGATAAAGCCATAGTTTCTGCTGCTACTTCTTTGAAAGTGATTGGAAATAGGTCAAATCTGATCTACTATCTACCTCCGCCGTCCAGCTTTGGAATATTTCATCTTGCATTGTGGAAGATCGCTCGAATCTTCAGTCGCTTTGCTGCCCTTAATATCAGCAAATGGACAGCTGATTCTGTTTTTAATGATGTTAAAGAGTGTTTTGAATGCCTCTTTGTTTATTTTATTTTCGTTGATAAATTGAACTTTCATTGTTTGCTCTATGACTTCAAAATATTTGACTGAGATATGTATTTTATTTTCAATGAAGTCCCATTTGAGATTGCTATTGTATTTTTCAAATCATTTCACTATGAAAAGTTGTTATAATTTTAAATAATTTTCTGTAATTGACTATCCAATACATCTCATTGACAGAATATGTGACTGTGGAGATACAATTTCTGATCAAAGCAATGAAGTCCATGTGAAACCCAATCTCTCCATCATTTCACAAAAAAACCCACCATGACATTATCTGTAATTAAACGCCTCGGTATGAATGCACTTTGCTCTTCAGAGATCACACTACCAAGTACTTTCTCTCAACCTGTTAGTAACTACTTTGGCAGTAATCTTATACAATACATTACATAAGCTAATAGGTGTTAGGGTTTATGCCATAAAAATATGTAAAAAAAATTTATTGATTTAAATAAAAGTACAATTTTATTATATTTGAATATTATAATTATTGTTTGAATAATTTTATATGAATATCAAGATAAATTTTATATTCATTTATGATGATATGCTCTTGTATTAGTACGAGAGAATTAATATCATATACAATGAATAAAATAGTCTGTAACATATTAAAGTAAGAAATCTTTAATGAATGGTTATTAGTATGGTTTACTAAACATGCGGGATGTGAGCAATCTAGATTCAGATTACTGATGTTGATAGACATCTTGGTAAATGTATTGTATATAATAGAGATTATATATAACGGGACCAATATGAATTATTTATCTTTATAAACTTACCGATTGCCATAAAAATTCAATAATAGAATTCATACTTTCTTAAAAGAACGAATATTGGTTCCTTTAAGGGTTAATTATGGAACTGAATAGTTATTGAGCTCAAATCTATAATTTGATTATAGATTAATTATTTGCTAGTGAATTAATAGTACTTAAGGAACAAGAGGTAATTAGAAGGGTAAAACGGTAATTTTGACCAGCTCTAATTAACAAACCAATAATTGGATGGCAAAACTACATTTATTGATTATATCGATGAACTACAAAGAAAACTCGATAAATATAATTATATAAATACTTAGAGTGCAATTTTATATTTATAGTGGAGTAATATCATGGAATTAACAAGTAAGATTATTAGATTAAAGAGATTGATTAATAATCTAGTTTATTGGAGCTTCGTAGTATAGGTCCATGGTCCCCAGGTCACTTCTGTCCTACACTGTCAAGGGTAAGTATGTCATAAGGAAGATTTGTAGAGAAAATGACTAAATTGAAAATGAATTAATTTTTTTGGACAAGGAAATAATTATGTGATAATTATGAGCAATTGATTATTTATGAATTAATTAATTATTTAATTATATAATTTTTATTTTGAAAAACTATAGGTTAAAATAAATATTAATCATGTTTAGATTAATATAAAATGAGAGATTAATAATTATCTTATTTAGAATAAGATATTTATTTATTTTAAACTGGTATTTTTAGATAAATTTAATTTTGAATTAACTAATATTTATTTTGGGATAAATATATTGTCTTAAATAATTATTAAACAATCAAATGAGAAAATTAGGGATACCCCTAATATGTGGGGCTAGGGATTTCCTATCTTTGTGATTTGAATTTTGAATTTCAAATAATTTGTTTATTTAATTATTCTATTTTAAATATGATATAAATTAAATAATTAAATATGTTATAACTGACCAATTTTAATTAAAATAAAATAAAAATGAATTAAATTAGTTAATTATTTTTAGAAACTTGAAAAGAAGTGATACATTTCGAAAGTGATTTTCATAGACTATCAGTAAAAACATTTTAGTAAATAAAATGTGTGGATGTAAAATGTGTATGTTGGTAAAATTGGATGGCTTATATAATGAATGAGTTATTATAAATACTCATACCCCTTAAGCTTAAAAATTCATCCAGAACGTAAAATAAATAAGACAAAAGTTTTATATCTCTTCCATATAAAAAGTGTGTATAACATAAATTATTGGTTTTAACCGTTTTTTTATTTTTTTTTATTAATTTTAACAGAATATTCTTATATTTAACGGCATATTGTAAACATGACTTAAACTTAAATAAAATTAAATAATTAAACAAATTAAAATATGATATTTTTTAGATATTTTACAATGATAATCATTTAATAATAATAAAACCATATATTTAATAACTTAAAAAAAACTAATTAAACTTAAACTTAATATTATATTAAATATATAATATATAATCTTTTTTTGTCACTGCCATTTGAATAAACATAAACTTAAACAAAAGTTAATAATATAATATTTTAAGATATTTTATGATAATTTAAATAATTAAATCATATTTATTTAAAAATAATAAAGGCATACATATTACTTTTTTATCTTATAAATTTGTGTGGTAGTTTATTTTTTATAAGTGATTGGAGCTCATTTTCTTCATCAAATTTACCAATGGACATTATGAAATACATTAGAAACTAAAAATAGTTAATGCATGTATACTACTATCTACACTATGACTTTTCGTATTCTTATTTTATTTATATTATTAATTTATTTTTAAATATTATTGTATTTTATATATATGTCATATAGTCATGTAAATATATATCTATGTCAACGTTGTGTTTAGATATCATATATGTAGAGATTATTGATATAAATATTTATATATACTATAGAATTATAATTTATTCTATTATATATATATTTAAGAAAAATATAGTGAACCAACTTTTATTAAAATTATAGACAATGTTTACAACTTTAAAATTAAGCAAACATGCATTAACCATTGCTTCTACCTAGTATATATAAAAGTTTGTAGTTTTGTGATTTGTGATTGAGGGTTTTATTATAATATTCTCAATTAAGTAAAGTTTTGTGTTTGTGTCTCCAATTAATTTGATGTGAATTTCTTTGAGATATAAACTTTAGAATTCTAAATTTAGGACTAACTATACTTGCTTTGTTTGCTCTATTTTTTTATCCTTGAATTTCTTATGTGTCCCTCATAGTTGATCATGGGACGTTGAGATTTGTAATTACTTATAAAAATACTGGACCAGACTGGTTATGCGATGGGGTTCAGTGACCATTGGACCAGACTGGTTATGCGATGTGTGAGCTCAGTTTCCTATAAAGTCATTACAGGGTGCCATGAGTTGGGGCCGATCATTCCTAGTAGGGGTCTACGACAAGGGGATCCCTTGTCACCATACTTGTTCATTATCTGTGCAGAAGGATTCTCAGCTCTTATCTCAGAATATGAGAGAAAAGGAAAATTACACGATTGTAAGGTAGCAAGAGGGGCGCCCACTGTATCACACATGTTCTTTGCAGATGATAGCTACCTGTACTGTAAAGCTACAGAGGAATCGGCTAGAAATGTGATGGAGCTGCTACATCATTTCCAACTGGCATCGGGTCAACAAGTGAATCTGAGCAAATCTTCTGTCTTCTTTAGTATGAATACGGAGCCTACTATTAGATCCAATATCTGTTCTATTCTGAAGGTGACAGAAGTTGGGGATAGTAGTACATATTTGGGGCTACCCAATATCTTGGGTAGAAATAAAAATGCTATTCTGAGCTTTCTGAAGGAGAAGATGAGGAAGAAGATTCAAAGCTGGGAGGGAAAACTCTTATCTAAAGCTGGTAAGGAGTTATTACTTAAAACAGTGGCACAATCATTACCAAGCTATTCTATGAATGTGTTTTTATTACCGGAAGGGTTATGTCGAGAGATGGAGCAGTTGATGGCCAGGTACTGGTGGAAATCTGCCTCTAAGAACAGCAGGGGTATTCATTGGAAAAGTTGGGAGAAGTTGTCAACTCACAAATCGAAAGGTGGTATGGGCTTCCGAAACCTGCATGATTTCAACCTAGCGCTTCTTAGTAAACAAGGTTGGCGCTTACTGTGTCGACCCCATACTTTAGTGGCTAAGATCTATGCAGCAAGGTATTTCACTGGAGTTAGTTTCTTGTCTGCAAAGCTAGGTAGCAACCCCAGCTTCATTTGGCGTAGCATCATTGAAGCTAAGAAGATTATTCAAGCTGGTGCGAGGGGACGGGTTGGGCATGGGACATGCATAGATATTACACAAGATCCCTGGTTACCATGTACAGCTAACCCCAGAGTCAGTACTATCCACCCTTCTTTGACTAATCAGAGAGTGGCTTCTCTGATGACCATTGGGAGGATTGCCTGGGATGAAGATTTGATCAAGGATATGTTTAACAGTAGAGATGCCCAGCTTATTTTAAGCATTCCTTTAAGTGCAAGTCGCCAGGAAGATACATGGTTCTGGGCTTTTGAGTCCTCAGGGTGTTTCTCAGTGAAGAGTACTTATAAATATTTGCAACTTGGAGAGAATATGGGGATTCAGACCGACCAGGAGAGTATTTGGAGCAAGATTTGGAAGCTGCGTGTGCCTCCAAAGGTTAAAGATCTGCTGTGGCGAGCAGCTTCAGATTGTCTTCCCACTAAAGCTCAGTTGCGCCTGAAACATGTGGATATTGATGCCACTTGCCCTCTGTGCAACAATGATCGTGAGTCCATATCTCACTGTTTAGTGGAGTGCCCTATAGCTAGGGCCAGTTGGAACCGCACAGGTATTGGAGTCAACACTCATGTGGAGGGTACTTTTGCAGCATGGCTGTCGTCTGCCTTTCAGTCTCATGATGGGGATCAGTTGAAGGTCATTGCTATGATATGTTGGGCACTTTGGTGCGTGCGGAATGACAGCGTGTGGAAGGCTAAGCAAGCGAGAGTGGTGAGTGTGTGCAATTTGGCTAAGAATACACTGTTTCAATGGACTAAAGCTCAGGATAAGTTGGAGGTTCCTACTGCTGCTTTCTTGACTAAAGATGATGGGGCAGAAAAGTGGACAAAGCCAGCAGAAGGTGTGATTAAAGTCAATGTTGATGCCGCTCTGTTTCCGGATGAAGGAAATTTTAGCTTTGCTTGTGTTGCACGCAATGATCAGGGGCATGCCATAGAGGCCATTACATGTTGTAAGCAAGGGGAGACGACCCCTGAAATGGAGCTTATTAGCCGGAGGATTTAGTTGGAAACAACTCAATTGGAGGTAAATCAAGTTTTAAGTTCTAAGTTTTTAAGCTTGAATTGGATTTTGTGTTTTGATGTGTTTTTGGGTGATTTGAGACTTGGGTTTTATGGGTGTTGGATCATGGGGATGTTTGGGAACTTTGATTTTTGAGTTTGGAGATGTTTTGATATGTTTATGAAAGGATTTTAGATGAAGAAATGGAGGATTTTTGGGCTGGGTTCGAGGTTGAGCCGCGGCTCTGTTCTTGGGCGTGCGGCTCAAGCTTGAAGAAGTTGCTGATTTGGTGCTGATGGGCTATTTGAGCTGCGGCTCTATGGGGTAGCGCTGAGGCTCTAATTGCTGTCAGAGAGGATTTTTGGGCCTGACTTGAGTGGGGCTGCGGCTCCAAGGGTTGGGGTCGCGGCTCAAAAGAGGAAAAGTGACCAAAATGGGTTTTTAGTCATGGGAACTCAAACCTTAGGCCTCGGGATCATTCCTACTACTCGGATTGGTGGCGTTTGATGTCTCGGAGGCTAGGTCTTGGTTCCGGGTTTGGTTTTAGAACTTGAACTCATTGGATCACCATTTGTGGTTGTGACTAGATTATCACTAGAGGCTTGGAATCAGGATCGTGCTTGTTGCTCGTTTGTTGGTAACCTGTGCTTGGACCAAAGGTAAGAAAACTGCACCCTGTGTATATGTGACATGCATGGCTATTATGATGCATGTTGGTTGATTATTGAGTATGACAAGCGTGGTTATTATTAATGCATGTCGGTGGATTATTATGTATGACATGCATGACTATTCTTGATGCATGTCGGTTGATTATTATGTATGACATGCATGGCTATTCTTGATGCATGTTGATTGGCTATTAAACGTGACATGCATGGCTGTTATTAGCGCATGTTGGATTGCTAGATATATTGCATATGATGCATGAGAAACATGTGATTAGGACATGCTTTGTATACTGGGTACGATATTGTTCAGAGCTTGAGCCTCTGTGGTTGTGCATGGTCCTAATTGTACTGGTATCTGTTTAGTAAGCATGCTAAATACCTTGTTTATGGATATTGAACATGTGGTATACGATTGGTGGCATGACTTGCTTGTGTATGGCACTGACTAGTCAGGGACCGACTCTAAAGTCGAGAATCACGCATTGAATGGCTCTATGGCATTAATGCTAGACCGACCCTAGGGTCGAAGAACTTATAAGCGCTTGCCTGGTCTACGACCAGATGACTATAGCCAAGGTATATGACCCCGGTGACCGTTTGTCACATGGCTAAGGGACGTTGTCCATAGTTTCGACTCTAGAGTTGTGAGGAAGGTTATGTTGGTGACTAATCACCTTGCACCTGTCCTAATCAAACTTAAGAAAGAATCACTTATCAGTTAAGCCCTGGTGACCCTATCGTCACATGGCTAGAAGGAGCGATGCTCATTATTGTGACTTTTGGCTATTGTCACCTATTTGCTTGGACTGATAGTCCTGAATGGTTATTATGGTCGTTGTTGAAATTATATCATGCTTTATTGTGTTTTCTTGCTGGGCTTTGGCTCACGGGTGCTACGTGGTGCAGGTAAAGGCAAGAGGAAGCTGGACCACCCTTGAGTTGGAGAGCTTAGGTGATGACGTGTACATATGCAGCTGCTCGTCCGCCACGGCCGAGGTTTAAAGTGGAACTAGGGTTGAACCCTGTTTTGCCGCTTAGAACGGCCTGTTGTAAATGTTTTCTGTAATGAACTCTGAAATTATATTTTCGGGATCCCAGTGTATATATTAAACGTTCTAGTGAAACGTTACATCTTAACCAAAATGTTTAAACCCTAAACCGCTAATCATACTTAGTTACACGATTTGGCCAAATGACTTGATTAGCGAGTTTAGCACTGTTTACAAGGCACACCGTAACGGTCCCTGGAGTTGGGGCGTTACAAAAGTGTTAAATGAGTTTGGGGTATCTTGGTGTATGCCTTCTTCATGTTCGCAACTGTTCTTGTGTCAACTAGAGGGAGAGAAGAGAATGGCTTGTCTTTGGCAAAGTACCGTGCTGGCAACTTTCTGGGTTATTTGGTTGGAAAGAAATAGCAAGATTTTTGATGAGTCCTCTTGCTCTGTTGATTCCCTTTGGGATAAAATTAGATTCTGAGTGGCTACCTGGGTATATAGGTCGAAAGGATTTGAGGATGTTTTCTTTTTGGATCTTTGTAGGGAGTGGATGTATTTGTGGTCCTAATCTTTCTTGCTCTGGCTTATTCTAAGGCTTTGTTTATGTCTTATTTTTGTTTCCACAGTATTCCTCCGCCAAAAGTGAGGGTTATTATTGATTTTGAGAGAAGGTCTTTTTGACCTCTGACTCTTCGTTTCAAAAAAAGATAAAGTTACCTCTGAGGAATGGTGAGTGCAGGGTAGAGCTGTTGTAAAATCTTTAAAAGCTCAGAAATGTGTGCAATATATCCACTTAGAAAATATCTTCCACTAGCTGAACCAACTTCAAATGCTTGAATATGTGCTCTTGCTACATCTCTAACATCATGATATGAATAAACTCTATTGGGAAATTTTTGAGGCCCTGCATAAGAAGACACTTTAGACTTAATTCTTAAGACACAAAATATACCAAATAAAAATATACATACCATTTGTTAGATTCATAATGAGACTGACACTGTCATTCATAGTTGGTTGCAAGAGAGGACCAAGTGTTACTCCTGGATGAATGGTGATTAAATCAATCTCATTCTCTTTTGCAAATTCCCAAGCAGCTTTCTCTGCTCTAGCTTTTGAAGCTGCATACCATATCTGGAAAAAAAAAATGTAAGACCAGAGAAAAAATACAGGCTACGGTGAAGGTATCTACACTCTACCCAAAAGCCACAAGCTTAAAAAATATAAAAGAGACGAGCAAATAAGTTGAAAACAATTCACACCTTCATATTCTCACAAAAAACAGAATCAGAAAACCAAGTCTCATCAACAACTACATCAGGGTTTAGAGGTTTTCCATTGATTAAAACTGCAGCCATGGAAGATGTTATAATCACTCTCTTTACAGATGGAGCTTTTGCACATGACTTCAGAACATTCAATGTTCCCTTCACAGCTGGCTCTATTATTTCAGCCTGAAATAAATCCAATTTCAAGAACTATTTTTACAAACTGAAAAATGAACTTCAATGTAATTCAAGTTCATTAAGATATATATATATATATATATATATGTGTGTGTGTATTGTGTACCTGTTGATCAGTAGCTGAATGAAAAACAGGAGAAGCAGTGTGAAAAACACCATCACATCCATTGATAGCAGAATCAAAAGAGCCTTCTTCCATTAAATCTGCTTTGAACAAATAAAGTCTTTCCTTAGCTCCGTCTAGTTCAACCAAGTGTTTAGTCTTCTTTAAATCATCTGCATATCAAAACAAGACTAGCTCAGCCATAATTTAAAAGTGTATATTTTTGTAAAATGAAGTTAAAAAAGAAAAAGAAAATTAACTTGGATCACGAACAGAAGCTTTGACAGTGTAACCATGTTGTAGTAAGAACTTAACCAGCCATGAAGCTATGTAGCCTGAAGCTCCACTCACACACACCACCTTTTCTTCTCCACTCATCTTCTCTTTCCACAGCTTACAGACCATTTTTCTTTTATAACCAGAAATGGTATTTTTGCAGTGAGATTGGCTAGTTCTGGAGTTGGTGAAACTAAAATAATATTGTGTTTAGATTTTTTTTTTATTGGTTTCATTGTATATAGTTGTTTAAAATAAAAAAGTTTGGCATTTCTTGTATTTTATGAGTATTTTTATAAATATTATTGGGAGTCACAAAATATGTCTTTGGTGGATACTGTTCAAAAGATGTGTGCACAAGAAAGTAAAATCGGATACTAATATTAGAGAATAGTGCCAATATGGCATTGGTCACTGGTGTGGTTTGTCTATATATGTATGAATATGAACACGTGTAAAAGGCATTGACACGTGTGCTAGCCTTGCAAACAAAAAAAAGGAAATTGTATGTGTGTGATGTGTCCTCCATCGGAAGAAAATAAGGTAAGGTAGGCACCAGGTTGGGAAGAAAAAATAAGGGTTTGTAGTACTATTGTGACTTTTGTGCTGTTTTTAATGTTGGTCATCAAATTTAGTATGGAAAAAATTACAAAGAAGGGCTTGATTCCTATTGCACAAGAATATGATGAGCATCATATTGCAACTAAATATTTGCTTATTATTTTTTAAATGTTTACTAAAATTTGTTTCTCATCTGACATTTCAGACAAGAGAAAAAAATCAGCAAAATTGGATTAGCAGCATAATCATAGCAAAATATGATCCAATTAATGCTAAAATAATTAAAAACATTCTTCCTTCTATATATAGAAGAGACATGTATAAAGTTCTAATTTGTGTATAGCACTAATTTTCAAAGACAGGTCACAAGAAGTGAGACTTCAAAATCCAACTTTGGTTGGCTCTTTTTGTACCTCTTCTATTTGAATTCCTTGGAATTTTAGATAAGTAAAGAAAAATACAAATATAATGACAGACCATTATGTGAGATATTGTATGAAGATTGACCAACTCCTTAGTTGAACTGAACATGTTATGAACAATGTGTAGAAAAGTTGGTTGCTTCATCATGCACAAATCTTTAAAATTACACACAAAGCTCATGGCTTTAAAACCAGTACAATTATACAGTACAAATGATTTATTAAGAGTGGCTTTGAATGGCCAATATTATTAGAAGCTAAATTGACCCTTTTCCCTGAGGCTTTCTACAGTCTCTCTCAAACTCACTTCCAAGGGAATGAAGTTAATTCCCAAATGTTTTGCCTTCAAATCTGATATTTGGTACTTTGGCTTAAGAGGTTCACTATCTTCACATCTGCAAACCAATGTAAATACACATTTTATTCCTGGGGTTTGAGAAAGTATAATACTATAGGTACATGGAGAACAAAACAAGAGTAACTCTAATGCATCTTCAGCTAGTAATTAGCTAATATTAATTAAGAAACAAAGTCAAGCATGGTTTGCTTAGCAGGAAAACTTACTTCTCAGGGATGCTTAAAGAAGGGTAAAGATGCTGTAAAATCTTTAAAGACTCTAACATATGTACAGCAGGCCCAGCAACACAGTATCTTCCACTAGCTGAAGCAACTTCAAAAGCTTGAATATGTGCATTGGCAACATCCCTAACATCAACAAAATGATAAACTTTATTGAGGACTGGTTGAACTCCTGCACTAAAAAAGGTTTATTAGATCAAAGTGTCACTTAAAGTAAGCAATAAAAATGGTAGCTTTTACAAGTTGTTAACTAGTGTGACAGAGTTAGTAAATGTACCATTGATTTGATTCAGAATAAGCTGTGTAGTTGTATTAATAGTTGGCTGTAAGAGAGGACCAATAACAAGTCCTGGATGAATGGTGACCAAATCGATCCCATTTTCCTTGCCAAATTTCCAGGCAGCCTCCTCAGCCAGAGTTTTCGAAAGCGCATACCAGTGCTTGAAAAAAAAAAAGAAAAAGAAACATGAGCATAGAATCCTAACAAGTGTCTATGGTCAAAACCTTTCAAGAGCTCAAATGTATATAATGCATGTTCTTCCTTTTTATCAACACAAATATTTAAAAAAAAACATCAATAGGTGAGGTGAAAACACTCTTCCAAGTGTCTATGGTCTCAGAAGTATTGAATTGAAAGTAGTACACCAGAAAAGAGAAACAGTAATGGTCAAATAATAGAGTCCATGACCAAAACAGTATTTAGCTGGCAATTCTACAGAAATGCAGAAAAAGCTCAAGAATTTCTTGATTTGATTTGGCATATAATAATACATGACCATAAACATATAAAAAGAGGTGCTAACACTAGAACATATCAACAAAAAGATGTATGTGAAAATTGCATACCTGAAATTTCTGGCAGTGAACAGTATCAGAAAACCATGTCTCATCAACCACCACATCAGAGGTTAGAGGTTTTCCATTCTCAAAAACAGAAGAAAGGGAAGAAGTTATGACCACTCTCTTTATGGATGGAACTTTTGCACATGACCTCAGAACATTAAGTGTTCCCTTCACTGCTGGATCAATCAGTTGTGCCTAAAATAGTCAATGTAAACTCAGGCCTGCAAAAACCTGGCAAGCTCTTGTCTAAAGCAACAAATCATATGAGAAATATGTACCTTTGGATCAATGATTGAACCGATTACAGGAGAAGCTGTATGAAATACCCCATCACATCCATTGACAGCAGAGTCAAAAGACCCTTCTTCCAACAGATTTGCTTTGAACAAATGAAGCCTTTCTTTAGCTCCATCTAGTGCAACCAAGTGAGCTGTTTTCTCTGAATCATCTATATTATATTGTTCAAAGGGTGAGTGAATTTCAAGAGTATGAAGAGTGTACATATCAGATTATTTATAGAATTGAGAATATTCCCAGAAGAGAAAAACACCAAATATATGAACTAATAAAAAGATAAAGAGAAGCAAACTAACTTGGATCACGAACAGATGCATTGACAGTGTATCCCTGCTGTAGTAAGAGCTTAACTAGCCATGAGGCTATGTAGCCTGATGCTCCTGTTACACACACCACCTTTCCTATGCCACTCATCTCTCACTCTTCAGTGTTTACATATCTATTAGATATATAAGAAATGGCTATCCGTTTATGCCATTTTTTTCTGCCCTTTTTTCTTTCCACTGATATACAATTTTTTTAGTTTTATTTCCTATTAAGTCCATTGACTTTTAATTTTCGAGTGCTTTTTTTGATCTTTAGTATTAATAAAAGCAGCTCTTGGTGCCTCTCCTTTTGCCTCTTTCATCCATGTGACATCTTATATTTACTTTTTTGGGTAATGACAAAAATGTATACTTTGTGTTATAAAACCGCTCAAACCGCACCGCAATTTACGGTTTATAATTTTTCGCAGTGCGGTTGCGGTTTGTATTTTTGCCAAATTGTGCAGTGCAGTGCGGTTTGCAGTTTTAAATTTATAAATATGGTTCAAACTACACCGCACTGCATCATTATATATATTTATTTTTTTATATTTTTTTTCTTTTTTAACACATTTAAAATTAATGCATAAATATTTATATAGTACAACATACACAATATCTAGAAAAAATATATAATGTTTTATAGGATGTTAACACATATTCTACTTCAATCTAAATATATTCCCCATTAACTAAAATCTTTACTTCTATATTATATTTTTTCTTTGTTATTAGTTTGTTATATTTGTATTGTTTTGCTAAAAGTTTATTAGTTTGTTGTACATTTAATTATTTTGTTAGACACTCTATGGTTATGAGATTTATTACGAATATTTATCAATTATAATATTTAATTGTTAAATTATTTGGCGATATGTATAAACTGCTCACCACATCGCACTACATCGCATTTTTGCAGTGCGGTTATGCGGTTTGAGGTTTATGCGGTGCGGGTTGCAGTTTGGAAAATTGCTCAAACCGCATATGCAGTGCAGTCTAAAAAATTAGAGAAAAACCACACTACCCGCACCACAAACACCCCTACTTTCTAGATAAATGTGTCTGTTTAAGTAATTTAACTATTTTTTTTTTGTTTTGGACTGTTGTGAGTTTTTTTCTTTTTTCTTTTTGGGTTTTGAAGTTGTAATTGCACCACTACAAAAAATTTTAGTTTTAGTCACAAATTAAAAATTATTTTACCTATATCATCACTAAAAAATCTGTGACTAAAGTATTAGTCACAAAAATCATAATTTGTTGTCACTAAATGTATTTTTAGTTACAATAAAATTTATCACTAAAAATAATAGGTTATGACTAAAACTACATTAGTGACAACTTGTGATTAAATATGACTTTTTAGTCACAAGTAATTTTTTGTTGCGATTAAAAATGACATTTAGTAACATAAAATATACATTTAATTGTAAAGTTATGACTAAAAAGTTATGACCAAAGTATACATTTAATTGTAACAATGGTATACTCCTTTATCACTTACACTCACACGAATCACTTGTGCACAAAACATTATGTATATAAATATATGATTGACCACTATCTAATATCATTTGTGTCACATAACTTAGAACCTATAGCACCAAATAACTAGGGACATTTTTTTATTCATATCCAGTAATCTTTCACATATATAGGTGTAAAAAGGCTTTACTTAGTATCAGCTCTTTCACAACATAGCTATATGCTCTCATAATATTTAGAGAATTGCTAAAGGATTCTATTGGTGTCCAACACTATAAGTATGTGACATATTGTTATTGGTATAATTCAATATTGGGTCTCATTTATTTGAATTTAATAACTGTTGTGGATTTTCTAACGATTAAAATATGCGCAAGTATACACAGTCGACAACAAGTAATACAGTGACACAGTATCAAAGTTCGTCTCCACAGGGACTTTTAAACTAAATAAAAGCAATATCAACTAATAACAATTTACAATTCAGTAACCAAATCAAGAGAAAAGTTGTGTAACTAATTCTGAAAATAAATGTAAATGAGCAAATTAATTAAACTAAAAATCAGAGATTAAAATGAAAGAATTCTGGGTGGATTTCAGATATGAGAAAAATAGATTTGGGTGGTTAATTCCCCTTGGTTCGTTCCAGTTGCTACAGCAATGGGTCAGCAATTTATGTCACAGTTAACAGATTTCGTAAAACCCAGTAAGTTTTTCCCAAAACTTACTATCTATTGTTTATAACCCCCCTCAATACATTCCTGTATTAAAAAAAGACTATAAACAATCCATCAAGCACCAAATCTCTAGGTTATGCAAGGCAGCAAAATAGTCCTATTCCACTACTAAAAATCACCTAAAACTAGGTAAGTTTCTTGCATCAATTGAATGGGTTCAGCTAGACTTCCCTTTTCCAAGTTAGATATAACTTAATAAATGCTAAATATGGCCAGTAATTAACATTCAATTAACATTACAGCACATTTAATTGAACTATGACATAAACAACTTAACCATGCATTTAGAAATTTAGTTCATACATAAGGGTTCATAACCACCCAAATCTTTAGGATGTTAGTTCATAGCTGAAATTTTAAACATAAAACCAGTACAGAATATTTCCATGAAGTTTGAACAGAAATTGAGATGAGAAAATAATACAAAATTAAAGAGAAATAGAGATTAGAGAGAATTGAGTGTTGAGCTCTAGTCCCCCTTAGGCGTCGGCCTTCTTTTTCTCTCCTATTTCGTACTCCCCTCTTCTTCTTTCTTCTGCTTCTCTCTGTACTTTTCTTTTAGTGAAAATATGCAGAATTCTCTAAAATGATGGGTCTCCCCTTTTCTGTTACGGCTGCCTCCTCTTTAGGGTACTTGGTTTACCCTAATTAGTAAGTCAAAGTCAATTGTGCCCTCTTGTCCTTTGCCACACCATCCAGCTGACTCATTGTACAACATTCTCGCCACCTAGGCGTCACTTATTCTTCATTAAGTCCAGCTGGAATTTGTCACGTTTCTTCACTGGTCCCCGCCGATTGCTACGTTGTGGTTGCTACAGCATTGATAGAACAGCAACATGCTATTTCCAGATTTGTTCCCCTTCTTGATCCAAAGTTCCCGATCACCTATTCCAGCTTCCTTTCCTGTTTAACACATACACTAAACTACATAAATCACTCAAAAATATGACAATGTAAACACAAGGTCCCTAGCTACACAGACACACTAAATTATACACAATTACACGAAATACAAACACATTACTCTTTTGTTTGGTTTGAAAATTAAGTTTAAAGATGTGAAAATAACTCTAAATCTTAGAGTTATCAATAACTATTAGAGCAAGTCCAGTGCATGTAGTTAAAGTAGTGGCTTAATGACATGGACTGACATGCTACGGGTATAGAAGATTGCTTAGCATTGGAGAGAGAGATTGCTTTTCAAATTTGAAGCACCCGTTGTCTCTGTCAAGCAACGGTTGCTATCCTTTTTCTTTAAAAAAAAATTATGCATATATATATTTATATTATATGTATGTAAAAAATAGTTAGCACACAATTATTATCATCGTTGCATAAAAAATGTTTGGCACACAATTGTAAAAAAACGGTCTAAATTATTACCGTTTTTTATTACTGTTGGCACACAATTTGTTAATTTTTTTTCTTCTATAAATACTTATCTATTTCATTTAATTGTCACACCATTTCGTACATTCTTTTTCCAAATTATCAATATCACAAAATTTCTTTTCTTAACAATGGATTCCCAAAATTCTCCAAATTTCGTCTAATTTAAATTTCATGTAATATTTATTTATATTAATATATAAATTTAAAAAATTTAGTATGACAATATTTATAATTATAAAATAATATATTAAATAATAATGTGTGTGACCATAGTTGACAACTTTTGAGGTGACTTAGCATTGCAGCATTTTTATGGAACAAGTTGCCAAAAGTGATGTGGATGAGAGAGAAAATAAAAAAAATTATATTTTGGAATGATTTGTACATTTTAAGCAACTAATGAGGTAGCTACTATTGAAATTGCTCTTATGGGGTATCACTAACCAATTATAGAGTGTCACCTCATGTGGTGTTGGACACCTTAATGTGCCAAATAACAACACTCTAGTATTTACTTAACATCAACATTCCAAAATATTTCTTCTTTCTCTTATTTATTTATTTTCTTGCCAAATATCAATATTACATGCTTTCATGGCCTTTGTTTTGGTTTTGGGTAAGTAAATGACCACTCTAAAGCAAAGCCTAAGATTATGTGGCACAATTTTCAAAATTGATTTGTGAGTAATGACCACCTTCAACTCAACATGTTAGCATTGTTAAATATTGGAACAAAATGCACACATAACAATATATTAACCATCAATTACTCACCCAACCTGCTCTCTTTCTATAAATGTAAATTAATGTAAAAATATGGCCATTTGATATTATTTTCAAAACTTAAGGATTTAATTTATAAAAATAAATTATCTGTGTTAAAAAAAATAGAAATAGGGAAGTAATGCGGGATCAACATCTAAAGTATTATCAAATAAATGTCATATTTATTAGTTTAAAATCTAATCATTTCATAGATAAAAAAAAACTAAATAACTATGTAAAAAAGATACAAAAGATAATAGTCTAATGTGCAGTAATGAAAATGATATATGAAATGCTGTAATTAAAAAAGAAAATACTAGTATACACATATGTATTTATTTATTTTATATTTTAAAATAAATTTAAAATTTATTGACTTTAAAAAAGGTGGTAGTACTACTCTTTTAAAGCAAAAAAAAAAAATTCTTAGATTTCCATAAATATTTATATAACCTCCATTACTTTTGTAACCCATTTTTTTTAATGGGGTATGTGTGTACACGTTTTTTGACATTATTTTTTAAACCAATTGTAAACCATTAGATTAAATTAAATCTAATGGCCAAAATTAAAACACATCTTTAATCAAAATTGTAATAAGTAAAAATCTCAATTAATCTTATCTCTTTTACTGTCTTCCTCTATTTTTATCGTCCTTCTTCACCGTCAATGTTGGCCGTCATCAACTTATCGCTGTCGTCAACGATCTGCGACCACCTCTCTTCTCACTGTCGCAATACTCATCTGTTATTTTTGGGTGAAATAGTACATGTATACAGGGGTTGACCCACATAGAGCCGAGGGTGGGCGGCCGCCCCGGGTGAAAAAAAAATATAAAATACTTTAAACAAATATATGTATTTTAATTAATTAATGTATATATTTTTAATCGAAGCTAATATTTAATAGTTGAGACTTTTGCATAATGGTCAAACTCAATTTTATAAATCTTAATGACAAGGTTCAAATCTCAACAAATGTATTTTTTTTATATATGTGCGGTTTTTTTTTTTAAAAAACACATACAAAACTCTTACATGATTTGAACAATTGCAAATAAAACATTTTTGAATTAGCACAACCATCGAAGCCAAAATTTTTTTTGTTATTAATTTGTTAGTTGTAAATAATATTTAATACTACATAAAAACAAGTTTCCATACTCTGAAAAAGAGAAATACAAAATCCGACATTGTTTAGAGAATAAGTTTTATTCTAATTTTCATTTCCATAATTTCTACATCTGAACATTTATGAATAAAATACATAACTTTTTGAGTAAGAGAAATTAGATGGAAATTGTTGAGTAAACCCAAAACATCATAGGTCAATGGCATTGTGGGAAAACCACATTATTAAAATAGTCGAATCTAATTTATAATCTATGCATTCATGGAAGATTAGAGACATTTCTTCTATTTTATTAGTACTTTTATTAATCTTTATTGAGAGTCACATGTATGTACACAAAAGCATAATTAATTGGATATATATAAAATTAGAATAGTGAAAATATTGCATTGGTATTACTGAGTTCATGTGGTTTAAATCTATGCATTAATATGAACACGGTTTAGGGGTACCACACAAATGTTCAATCCATGTAAATGTTATAAACAAAAGAAGTAATAAAATGTGTCCAATAATATAACATTTGTAACTACTATTGTAACTTTTTGTTACATTGTTAACAAGGGTTTAATTCATTATTGCTAACATTATGATGATGAGTATTCATATTGCAACAAACTCTTTTGCTTCTTTATATTTCTTTTTTAAAAGTTTCTTAAATTTGTTCCCTAGAGTGGTCATCTAGCATTTCAAGTAAGAAAAAATCAGCAAAATTAGATTAGTTAGCAGCTTAATAATAACGAAATATGATTTTAGTAGGACTATTTCGATCCATATTTTTTTCTAAAAAAATGGGATACTTGAATAATTGAAGAAAGACTTTATAGAAATGAGGCATGTATAAAATTCTACACTGTGTTTAGCACTAATTTTAAATTAGCACTAATTTTCAATTCAACTATGTGTTTAGCACTAATTTTCAGCTTGGTTGGCTCTTTTGTACCTCATCTATTTGAATTCCTTGGACTTTTTTAAGTAGTAAAGGAAAATACAAATGTAATGTGGAAAACTACTGAGATCATAGTGTGGATATTGTATGTGTATATATAAAAGTTGGTAGCTTCACTTCCAGATGGTGATGGTGCTGTTGCTATTCTTGAAAATGTGAGGTTTTATAAGAAAGATTTTGAAGAAAAAGCTTACTTCATAAAAGCACAAATCTTTAACAATGCTTCATTTGGGATTCCACACAAAGCTCATGGCTTTAAAAAGCACCACAAAATGTGCACTACAAATGGTATTAAGAGTATCTTTGAATGGCCTATATCAGAAGCTAAAATGACCCTTTTCTTTGAGGCTTTCTATAGTCTCTCAGAGTCACTTCCAAGGGTATAAAGTTAATTCCCAAACTTCTTGCCTTCAGATCTGATACATGGCTGTGTTTCATTCAAATTGGGATTTCATTAAGGATGATTTAGTGGAGGTTTTTAAGGAGTTCCAAGCCGACGGTTCTATCCCAATGGGTTCCAACGATACTTACATATGTCTTATTCCAAAAAAGCTCAATAGTTGTCGCGTGAATGATTTTAGACCAATTAGCCTTGTCACGAGTGTGTATAAGATTATTTCAAAAGTTTTGGCCAATAGACTGAAAGGGGTGTTGTCAGAGACTATTTCAGAAACCCAGGGTGCGTTTGTAGAAGGTAGACAGATCCTAGATTCTGTTCTAGTGGCTAATGAAGCAGTGGAAGATTATCGGAGTAAAGGGAAGAGGGGTTGGGTGTTCAAGATTGATTTTGAAAAAGCTTGTGATTGTGTGGAGTGGGATTTTTTGGATTTTTTCCTTGAACAAAAAGGTTTCGGTGCTATTTGGCGAAAGTGGATGAGGGGTTGTCTCAATTCAGTCTCTTTTTCAGTTTTTGTGAATGGCAAGCCTTGGGGTAAATTTGGGGCCTCTCGTGGGCTTCGTCAAGGGGACCCTTTATCTCCTTTTCTGTTCACCATTGTGGCGGATGTTATTAGTAGTTTGGTGGACAAAGCAAAGGCAAATTCAGTTATTGAAGGATTTAGGGTGGGCAAGGACAAGGTGGAGGTGAGTCATCTGCAATTTGCTGATGATACAGTTTTCTTTATAAATGACGAGGTGTCACTTCAGGCTCTTCTAGATATTCTCAAGGCCTTTTCGGCCATTTCAGGTTTGCAAATTAATTTGCAAAAGTGTCAATTATTAGGGCTTAATGTGGAGGAGGAGGTTGTGATTTCTCGTGCTTCTTGTATTGGGTGTGAGGTTGGTAAATGGCCAATGAGGTATTTGGGTCTTCCTTTGGGAGGCAATCCGAGACTTAAGTCTTTTTGGGAGCCAGTTGTGGCTAAGTGTGCAAATCGGTTAGCTGGGTGGAAGAGTGCCTTTCTTTCTAGAGGGGGCCGACTGACTTTGATTCAATCGGTGTTGTCATCTTTACCGGTTTATTATTTCTCGCTGTTCAGGGCTCCGAAAATTATTTTGAAGGGTTTGGAAAGGCTGATGTGCGATTTTTTTTGGGATGGGACAGATAACAAGGGGTCCGAGCATTTGGTAGCTTGGAAAGATGTTTGTAAACCCATTTTTCAAGGTGGTCTTGGAATAGGTCATCTAGAAGAAAGAAACAAAGCATTTCTCCTTAAATGGTTATGGAGATTCCCTTTGGAGCATAATTCACTTTGGCACAAAGTGGTGGTGAGTCGTTATGGCCGGGCGGAAAATTTGTGGGACACAAAGTCGATGGGGAGATTTACTGCGAGGGGCCCGTGGAAGGACATCTCTTCTCTTTATGGCGAGTATTTAGGGATGGTCCACTTTAAAGTGGGGTGCGGAGATTTGGTGAGGTTTTGGGAGGATGTTTGGATTGAAGGGCAAGCTTTGAAGGACAGGTTTTCGAATTTGGCCATTATTTCTCAAGCTAAGAACATGCCAATTGTTGAGTTGGGTGTTTCTGCGGACGGGGGAGAAGGGGTGGATTGAGATTTTCGTTTTAGAAGGCCTCTTTTCGATAGGGAAGTAATTTCTTTGATTGAGCTTCTAAGGGTTTTGGAGTTTGTTAAGTTACCGTCAATTTTGGACGATAGGAGGGTTTGGGAGGCCGATCCCAGCGAGTTGTTCTCTTGCAAGTCCGCTTTTCAGAAGCTAAATTTAATTGATGTTCGAGCGGATGTGTTGTGGGCAAGGATATTGTGGAAAAGTCAAGTCCCTTCAAAAATAAAGGTTTTCAGCTGGTTATTGTGTTTGGAGAAACTTAGTGTTAATGATGTTCTACAGCGTCGCTGTCCGTATCTATGCCTCTCTCCTAGCTGGTGTGTTTGTTGTAAAAAGGCGGCTGAATCTGTATCTCATTTATTTTTGTTTTGCGATTTGGCACAGTCAATTTGGTCAAAGGTGTGGGGTGAATTTGGGGTGAGCTGGTGCCATCCTTCTTCTTGCTCCCAGTTGTTATGCTCTGGTTTAATGGGGAATAAACGTTTGAATAAGCTGTGGAGGGCCACTATTTTAGCTACTTTTTGGGCAATTTGGTTAGAACGGAATGGCAGAATCTTTGACGAAAAGACTAGCCTCCCTTTAATCATTTGGGAGAGAATTAAGTTTTGGGTGGCTACTTGGGTGTATCGCACAAAGGGTTTTGAGGGTTTATCCTTTTTGGATCTCTCCAGAGAGTGGAAGAGTTTTTTGGTAGTGTAGTCTGGGCTGTAGGGGGTGTATTATTTTCCTTGTATTATTTTCTTGTTTGTACCAAGGTTTTCCTCCGCCATAAGCGAGGGTTATTAATTTATTTGAGGGGGGGTCGGGTCTAGTGCCTGGTCTCTATCTCCTTTTCTTTCAAAAAAAAAAATATTGATTTGTCATAACAAGATATGCCCATATCCATATTATATATAAGAGGAATTAACACTAGAACAGATCAATAAAATAGGATCAAAAAGATGTAAATGAAAAGTTCATACCTTGTTTTTCTCACAGTGAGCAATATCAGAAAACCATGTCTCATCAACTACCACATCAGGGGTTAGAGGTATTCCTTTCTCAAAAACAGCAGAAATGGAAGAAGTTATAACCACTCTCTTCGTGGATGGAACTTTTGCACATGATCTCAAAACATTTAATGTTCCATTCACAGCTGGATCAATTAGTTCTGCCTGAAATAATTAATCTAAAATCAATCCATGATGTGTGTAAAAATCATTTGCCTTATAGGATAACAAGCCAAGCTTTTTTAAAAAAAAAAAAAATTAAGATGTAAGAAGATGTCTACCTGTGGATCAACGGTTGAGCTTGAATCGAGTACAGGAGAAGCTGTATGAAAAACCCCATCACAGCCATTGATAGCAGAATCAAAAGAGCCTTCTTCCATTAAATTTGCTTTGAACAAATGAAGTCTTTCTTTAGCTCCATCTAGTGCAACCAAGTGAGCTGTTTTCTGTGGATCATCTATATGGTTCATAAAAATGAGAGATTTAAGTATATAACAATCGTATAGAATGAGATTACTTTTATTAAAACAAAAAAAGCTTTCTTTTTGGAATGAAAAACAAAGAATCTCCCAGAACTAACTTGGGTCACGAACAGATGCATTAACAGTGTATCCCTGATTTAGTAACAGCTTAACCAGCCATGAGGCTATGTAGCCTGATGCTCCTGTTACACACACCACCTTCCCTATCCCACTCATTCTCTCTTTCTCCCAAGTGTTCACAGCCAATTAAGACTAATTTTGAGGTATTTGTAGTAAGCAAAGATGGATACGAGCTCATTTTGACTATTTTATTAGCACGTTTGTGAACCAATCAACAAAAAAAAAAACAAAAGTAAGTCAATGGGATCTGTCATTGGACTAAGTGAGAGTTCATAGAAGATAATATTTAATATAGTAGTAACAACGTTGTTTTCCTACCTGAATGGTGCTTTGAGCAGAGAAGGGTAGAAAATGCGCAGGTGGGTCATCGTCATCAATGTCCATCTCTGACAATAAACAAATCTTAATTCTCTGGCCGGACAGACTATCGAAGACGACAAGTTTAATTGTCGTACCTTTTAAAGCAGTGTAGTGAAAACGACAACTTTTATTGTACAAAGAAGAATTTTGCTTAATTTTATATATAAAATTTATTAATATTTTTATTAAATTTATCTCATTCTCATATAAATTTTAAATAAATAAATAACATAAAATATTAACATTGTACATTGATTTATTTTATTTTTGTATGCATTTTAAATTAAAATATTGTTTATAATTTTTTTAAATATATACAATATGAGAACCTTTTTAAATATAAATGATAATTTTTTTATAAAAATTAAAATTATGTATTATATATTATTATAATGATATTTTATAATATTTAAATTTATATTAATATAAGTATTAAATATTAGTCTTGTATTAAATATTATTATTGTAATAATATTTTATAATATTTGAATTCATTTTAATATAATTAGTAAAAAAATTAGGATTATATATTATTATCATGATATTTATACTAAAGTCATGATATGAAAAAAGACTAATATAATCCTTACAAAGAGAAAGACTAAATTAGTCTTCTAAGCTATTAATAATTACTTTAACATCCCAAACTCACGATGTTGTAGCAAGAAGTATTGAAAGTTTGTCAACTAGAAAGTGAAAGTGTGAAATAGGATGTGACTTGGAGAAGAAGTCTGCAATCTGCAAATTGGAAGGAACAAAAGGCAAAGCAATGCTGCCATGCTTTAGGTGGTGACGAGTAAAATGACAATTGATCTCAATGTGTTTGGTGGGCTCATGAAAGACTGAGTTCTGAGCAATCTAGATAGCACTTTGGTTGTCACAATACACAGGAGTGGAATGAGAAAGAACAACACCCATATCTGCAAGTAACCAACGTAACCAAACAATCTCTTTCATTGTTAATGACATAGCACGATATTCTGGTTCAGTAGAAGAATGAGAGACCACAGTTTGTTTCTTACTCTTCAAAGAAATAAGAGAATCACCCAAAAAGATACAAAAACCAGTAGCTGACTTACGATCTGTGGGATCAAGACTATGATCAACATCAGAATATGTCCGTAGCTCCAAGGAAGAAGTTGATGGAAATACCAATTTTTGGAAGATAGTACCTCGAAGATACCTCAAAATACGAAGAACATTGCCCAATGAACAGTAGTAGGAGAAGACACAAACTGGCTAACAATATGAACAACATATGCAATGTCTGAATTACACAAAATCTGCACCAAAACATTACACAAAGTGACGTGGCAATGCTTTTTTTAAAACAGTGGTTCCAGTTTTAATAAATGTGATTGGCAAAGCTAGTCTGCCACGTCACTGTATATAATATTTAGATGCATATTTTGGTGCACATATCATTACTCTTCTTATAAACATGTACGAAATGATACAACACAACAATGATACAAATTTGAAATGCTATACGATGAGTTATTATAATAATTTTTATAAATAATATGCTAGATGAAAACATAAATGAAAGCCCATTATGAATGCTTTATGATACAAAATCCTAAGGAAACAAAGCTTAATTACGAACTTAATCTGTCCTATTCTAGGATTTTATTCAATTTTTCCTTGTACTATAGCTTGGTCTGCTAAGCAAAATAATCTGCCTTGTTGAAGGAATCACCTTCACCAGTGTATGTGTGTGAAATCTATGTTTCTGTCTGCCAACTTGGAATATTTCAGATTTTATTGTGAAAGTAACTCGCATCTTCGGTTGTTTTGCTGTGTTGGAACTTGTCAAATGGACACACATTTTCAATGGTTTAGGTCCTCTTATCACTGTCTCATTTCAGTTTCTGTTCTTGATGAAGTTGAAGAGTGGTGCATATGCCTCTTTGTTTATTTGCTCTATATCTCTATCATTGAAGTTCTAATGTGTTCCTCACAATTGATCAAGGGACATTAATTGAGATTTGTAGCTATAGCGAATGTTCAATATAATTTGGCTCTGTATTGTTTTGATGCATTGATACTTTCAAGTCTTGTTTATGTTTCTGCCTGACTATATATTTTTTTTTTTTGAAAGGCAAATTGGTGAGATTTGATCCTCATAAGGAAAATTACAAAACGCAAGATTGAAATGCATCACGCTTTCGAGTGTTGAGAGATCATTAGTATCTACATATTGACACTCAGCACTCACCTAACGTAAACCGAGGATTACAAAACATGCCTCGAAAACAAATGTGCACACAACATGACCCAAAAATAAAAACACAACAAAGAAAAAAGAAAAAAGCAGAATGTAAGGTAATTTTTGGTGTTATCCTTGTTAGGTAGGTGTCAACCACGTAATAACCAATTATCAACACAAGATATTGAGTGCCATGGGACCAACAACACATCAAAAGAGGACCCCCAATCGCACAAAATTCTTTAGAACATGATTTTTTTCCCCTTGCACACTAATCACTTCTTTTCGGCCAACTGGGGGTCTATGCATCAGGTGATCAGTAGGGGGTTCAGTAGCCAATGCTAATGCACCAAGAGTATCCATGATAAGATTAACCCAAAGAAGCTGCACTGCATTAAGTGGAGCACCACCAGAGGAAACAGCAGCCACAACATTAATAATAAGTGCTGCAACATTAACTGTGAGCTGGAACTGAATAAATTTCTGAATGTTTGCATATACAGATCCTTGATACCAACTATGGCAAGTAGAACAAGATCATCCTCAGGTAATGCCCAACGAGATCGTTGTTCTTCATCAGTTGGAACTGTTTCTAGCTCACATGTTCTGTATGCAATAGCAACACAACGTAAAGCCTTTGCAGCCATGCCATCAATAGCTTTCTTGAAATGAAGAACCTTTTCTTCATCCATGGCTACTGCCTGATTGCTCTCATCAATATACTGCGTACATGAAGCCAAAACTATTTCAGCAGCGCCTTTCCAGTGTACATGAACTTGAGAGTCAGGAAGTTTAACTGCAACACCACCTCGCTTTTTCTCTGAGCTGAATGGGAAAACATGAAGAATTGTAGATTCTGATCTGACAACTTCAAAATTCATTCCCAACTGAATTCCCCAGGAAATAATGGCCTTTTCTGTTGGTGATCCAGAAACCTCTACTTCACCCCCACCCTCCGGTACAAAAACACCACCATTCGCATTCTGAGCAATACTTTCAAAAAGTAAAGACAACATTGGAGACAACTGTGACTTGTTATCAGCAGGAGCAATTTTTTCCGGACCAACATAGGCCTCAACAACAGTCATCTGATTTAGAGTTAAGGTTCCAGTCTTATCACTACAGATGGTTTCTGCAGAACCCATTGTCTCACATGCAGAAAGCCTTCGAACCAAGGCTTTATCTGCCATCATTTTCCTCACTGAGCATGCAAGAGTTAAAGTAACAGCCAATGGAAGCCCTTCAGGAACCGCAACTACAACAATAGTGACCGCAACAGTAACAATTTTAATGGCTCCATCTATAGCATCACCAACTTTAGTCACCCCTCCAATAAACTGACTAGTACCATCTACATTTTTTGCATGCCCAGCGAAGTATCTGACCAGAAGAACAACCAAAACAACAAAAGCTACTGTGAGACCAACAATTCCAATGAATGTTGCAACCCCATTTAAGCGTACCTGCAAAGGTGTTTCTTCACCAGTGTCCTCTGAAATACTAGCCATGAGCAATCCCCATTCAGTATTAATTCCAACACTTGTGACCAGCATCGTACCACTTCCATCTACTACTTTACACCCAGACATTAGAAATGGTTCTTTAGAGTCCTTATGAACAATTTTTCTTTCCCCAGTCATGCTAGATTCATCTATTGCGAGTGAATGACCAGAGATTAGAATACCATCAGCAGGAACTTGGTTATGCCTCCCACAGAAACATCCAAAAACTCCTGCCTTTTTCCGAGGATATGTGTTTGACCCAAATGCATTTCTTCTTTTTAGCAGGTCTTCATCATCCCCATCGATTCCCTTCTCTACGTTTGTTTTAATTAATTCTGCTACCCCTTTAACCCCTCCATATTCTTGGAATGTAGGTAAACTATGATCCCTTGTCATTGCAGCAAGTTGCTCTTGTCCAATACCAAAATCACCACCATCTGGAGGTGGTTTTTTTACATCTCCATTGGTTTTTTGTTCTGCAACTGCTCCTGCTCATGCTTTAAAAAGGTATGCAGCTCGAATGGCTTGTGCATGAGCTCGAATGGAAAATCCCAACCCAGGAAGCAAGCCATGGTAATAATCGAGTTAATCATATCAAAGTAGCAATACTTGTTCTAATTAACATTTGACATAACATGTGTATTTACAGTCAAGACAACAAGAGATGAACATGAATCTCATTAATTTGGATTATTTTAACAGCAAATGGTAGAAAGTTCATAACTTATTTGGTTTTATGTAGTCAATTTTGGGTGCAAATTTAATATACATGCACATCTATTATTCTCATTTGAACTATACTGTCCATTCTGATTCTTATTGCCACAAATTAAGCAATGAACTTTTTTTCTTCATAGTTCTACCTATAAATGGATGTGATAGTGTGTATTCAATAGGTGATGGGATTGATAGCAGTAAAGTTGATGATTTGGTGGAGTATCTTTGTGGCCACGTAAGTTCATTTTGAGTTTTTCTTTTAAAAAATAAATGTTAGAGCTTTATATTAGGAAATATATGAAGTTAAATAGATTGCATACTCATTGATGCCGCAAGGAATCAGCCAGATGAAATGCTTGCAACTCTTACCAAAGGTAGTATTGAGTGACAAACATAAGGATGATGTGTTCAAAATTACAGATTTAGCTGAGCTTGAACATCTAAGTGGAAGCCTTTGCATTTTGGGTTTGGAAAATATTAATGATGCGACGGAGGCTTCAAAGGCTAATTTAAAGGATAAGAAGGACCTTACGAAACTAACTTTGAGGTGGAGCGATGATGCTGTTGATGCTGATAGTTCGCAAAAAGAATTAGATGTGCTTGACGCCCTTCGACCACATACAAGCTTGAAGAGTCTGAAGATTGAAAGTTATAGAGGTACAACATTCTCGAACTGGATTGCAGATGATGCATTTTCTAATTTAGTATCGATTACTTTGGTAAATTGTAAAAGCTGTTGTTATTTACCACCACTTGGACAACTAGCTTCTCTCAAAAATCTCACAATTTATGGATGTGATAGTGTGTATTCAATAGGTGATGGGATCGATAGCAGTGGTCCTCTATTCACTTGTTTAGAAAGTTTATATATTTGGAATATGTTGATGTGGAAAGAATGGTCATTTGGTACCGAAGCAATTCTTCAAGAAGGTCAAGTGTTCCCTCTTCTAAAACAAGTTTGGCTGGGGAATTGTCCCAAGCTTAATGTTGGCTTACCTGGTTATCTTCCATCACTAGAAAGTCTCAGTATCGGTGATTGTGAAGAAATGGAGTATTTGCTTCCGAGAACTCAACAGACTGTCACAGCCCCACCCTTTCTTGGTGACGTATCCATATCAGACTGTCCTGTGTTGGAGTCACTTCTAGATTGGGGATCACACTCCAAAGTAAAGGCACTTTCTCTAAGGAACTCAAAAGTGCTTTTTGAGAATCGTATTAAATGGGATCTACAGAAACTCTCATGTTTGGAATACATAGAAATTACAGGATGGGAAGATGATTCGTTTCCCGACGAAGGGCTCCTTCCGATCACTCTTGAGACAATTGTGATCGGAGATTCTAGCAAACTTGAGACCCTAAATGGAAAGGCTTTTCAACAACTAACATCCCTTACTGATTTATCGATTAGAAGCTGTAAAAGCCTCCGGTGCTTGCCAGAAGAAGGGCTGCCTACCTCTCTTACTGATTTATCAATTAGTGGATGTCCTTTGCTAAATCAACGATGTGAAAAAGGAGGAGAAGATTGGCCTAAGATTCAACACATCACAAAAGTGGAATTGGATGATAAACTTGTCAATTAAATCATGCAGTGATCTATATGTATTCAGGTACGTTCTTTTATTTTTACACATTTATTTTATCGTACCAATTGCTATTAACTCAATGTCAACGAATTGCAAAACCAAATTTAGTTATACTTCTTATTTTAATTTTAAAAGTTATATAGAAATATTGCAATGTGTGTATTCAGTTTTAATTTTCAAACTATACTAAAGACAGAAATATTTATTTGTTCTTTATTAATGAACATAATGAACCATTTCTTGTACTAACCAGATGATCAATGGGTCGGATGAGTTGAAGGAATGAACTATATCGAATGGTTGTAAAGCTGATGATTTGGTTGAGTATCTTTGTGGCCACGTAAGTTCATTTTGAGTTTTTCTTTTAAAAAATAAATGTTAGAGCTTTATATTAGGAAAGATATGAAGTTAAATAGATTGAATACTCATTTATGTTCATGAAGGTTTCCACTTTTTTGATACAATTTTGTTTAGAATGATCAACTTTGCTGAAGCCTTTCTACACTGGATGTAGGGTCTTTATTCTTTATTGGCCTAACCCAGTATAATTCATCTTGTCTAATTTATTTAGTTATTTTTTTGCTCTATTTGCCTCTGATCTGATGTGTGTTGCTGATTGTTTAAGGTTTGGTGTATGTTTACATAGCTTAGTTATTCTTAAGTTAGTCTTGGTATACTTTTGTCTGAACAATACATATTGGGCGTGCTATAAATTGGTCTTGCAATTAATCTAAACATTATCCTCTGTTTCAGGTAGAACTATTGTGATAAATAAGTTATGTTTTCACTTTGATTGCCTTTGCTTGAGAAGTGAAGCTTTAAAACTCATGAAGGCCAATACAGGAAGAAGGAGATCTTGTATCTGAAATCTGAAATCTTTTTGAGATATTGATGTCAGCTTCTTTTTATTTAGTTTAAACCATTCAACTTGTTGAAGGAATTATAATCTCATGGCCAAAAGAAGAATCTGTGGTTGTGAAACACAAAAAAGCATCTCCTCTTGAATCATGGTTTAATATATATATATATATATGTATAGCTTGATCATCGTTTTAGTACATTTTCTTATAAACAAGTTTCCTTTAAACAGATTTTGATTTTGACATTGCCACCAAAAGCCAAAGAGATGTGAAAGTGACAAACTTGATAAACCACTGAAACATGTATTGAACCAGAGATATGAGTAGATTCTAGGATCAACTTTTACTCTGTTTTTGTTCAATTGCATAATGTCACGTTTATCATTTGTTAAAATTCAACCATAAGATACAAAATTTTCAAATTTGGCTCACCATGGTTGTTTATTATCAGGTTATGTTGATTAGAAAGCCACAATTGTGGTTTTATATGGATAATTTTTGGATGCTATGGCATCGGATTCATAGCGTTTTTAGATATTAAACTTTTATGAACGTAATCTGCTCTATAGGATTTTATGTTCATTTTGTTCATGTATTTTAACTTGGTATGCTAAACAAATGAATTTGTCTTTCTGAAGGAATTTCCAGTGCATGGACATTTGACAAGAAGCAAAAGCTGTGGCAAAATGGCCACACCATGTTCTATTTCTAAGAGTGTTGAACTGAAGACAGCGTTCCAGTGACGCAATGGAAAAATTAATGAGATGCCCAAGTAATGAAAAATTCCTCTGATCATCCATAATCTATGTTTAGAATGTGTCCTGTAGACTACTTTGAAACTTTCAGCCCTGTAGTCAAGCCATCTACTATTCGGGTCATCCTATCTCTTGCTGTATCTCATGATTGGGATGTTCAACAAATTGACATCAACAATGCATTTCTAAATGGCACTCTTGAAGAGGAAGTTTACATGTCCCTACCAGCTAGTTATGTCAATCCTAAGTTTCCTACTGTAGTATGCAAACTTGACAAAGCTCTCTATGGTCTCAAGTAGGCTCCTCGCGCCTGGTTTGACAAATTACGCACCACGCTGCAATCTCTCTTCGCTGAAATAGGTGTCAAGCACAACAAACCTGCAGTGATCTGGTGTGACAACTCGGGAGCTCGACAATTAGCTTCAAATCCAGTATTCCACTCAAGAACCAAGCACATTGAAATTGATGTGCACTTTATTAGAGATAAAGTGCAAAACAAGAAAATTGAAGTAAGGTACATTCCATCAGAAGAACAAACAGCTGATATTCTAACTGTTAGAGTTATTATTTGAGGGTATTTTAGTCTTTTCTTAATTATTGTTATTTTATATCTTTTGCCTTATATAAAAGGCTTGGCTTATAAGTTTTGTAACCTAGAATACATTCTCTCTATTTTTGCAATACACTCTAGCCTCCCTTTTCTCTCTTCATCTTTTTGCTATCTCTTATTTGGGTTTTATGGATTGTGTCTTTGCATAATTATCATGGTATCAGAGAAGGGTTTATGGAATTGAATTTCTTAAGCGTAACCATAGCTTTTGCGGATCCAACTCCGCTGTGAGTTGGCTGGGGGTTGCTTGGGTCTCCTTCGTATTGCAGCAAACTGGGTCGAAGCATCTTTGCAGTAACTCGGTATGTGATTTTCGTGTTCATTTTGAAATTTTAGGGTTTCGTCAGATTGCAGAATTTGAGAACTTTTGTCTGAGATAGCATTTGGAAATTTGTTTCTGAAATGGCAAGTAATAGAGATGATTCCCTTCAATCCATTAGTGTGAGGTTAGATGGAAAGAATTATTCTTATTGGAACTATGTGATGAAAAAAATTTTGAAAGGGAAAAAGATGTGGGGTTATGTTTCTGGAACTTTGGTTAAACCAACAAATGACAAAGCAGATTATGCAACTTTGCTAGAAAATTGGGAAGTGGATAATTCAAAAATTATTACTTGGATAAACAACTCTGTAGAACACTCCATAGGTACCCAACTAGCCAAGTATGAAACAGCGAAGGAAGTTTGGGACCATCTTGCAAGGCTGTATACTCAGTCTAACTTTGCAAAGCAATATCAATTAGAATCAGATATTAGAGCTCTTGAACAGAAAGATATGAGTATTCAAGAGTTCTATTCAGTTATGACAGATCTATGGGATCAATTGGCCCTTACTGAATCTGCAGAATTACGAGCTTTTGCACCATATATTGCTCGTAGGGAGGAACAACGATTGGTTCAGTTTTTGATGGCACTTCGTGATGACTTTGAGGGACTCCGTGGCTCTATTTTGCATCGTTCTCCACTTCCTTCGGTTGATTCAGTAGTTAGTGAACTATTGGCAGATGAAATTCGTCTTAAGTCTCAAGCAGGAAAAGGCATCCTCCCAGCACCCAGTCCCTCTGTTTTGGTAGTTCCTCCTCGACACTTTACTCACCATGAGAATAAACCTCACACAAAGGTTGGAGTTGATGAATGCAGCTTTTGCAAACAAAAAGGTCACTGGAAGGCTCAGTGTCCTAAATTAGTAAATCGTGCACCTCAGCAACAAAGACATCAACTCAGACCTCCTCAATTCGGTAATCAACCGCCTCATTATGGTAGCCAACCACAGTTTGGCAACCACTCACAACCTCGACCATACCGTCCTCCGCAATTTAATGCCGCTGCTACTGTACCTCCATCTGACTCGTATGATTTTGGGGCCTCATCTTCCAATCCTGCTCTTGCTGCCCTCTCAGAACAGTTTCAGAAGTTTCTTACCATGCAGCCACATGCCATGTCCGCCTCTTCTTCGGTAGGTCAGCCCCCTACTAGCTCTTCAGGTATGACATCCTCTACATGGATTTTAGATTCTGGAGCCTCGCACCATATGTCTCCACATTCGACATCTTTTGTTTCCTTGTGTCCTGCATCATCTGTGCCTGTCATGACTGCTGATGGTACTCCTATGCCATTAGCAGGTGTTGGTTCTGTTGTCAGTCATCATTTATCGCTTCCTAATGTTTACCATAATCCTAAGCTTTCACTAAACCTTGTATCTGTTGGTCAATTGTGTGATTCTGGTTACTCAGTGTCTTTTTCTTCTACTTCTTGTCATGTGCAGGATCCGCAGTCTCAGAAGCTGATTGGGACCGGCCGTAGGCGGGGGGGTTTATATGTTTTGGATGAGCTGAAATTACCAGTATTTGCAGCTCCTAGTGTTGATCTGTCTTCCTTTCGATTGTCTCCATCATCATCTAGTTTTTATTTATGGCACTCTCGCCTTGGTCATGTTTCAGCTTCCCGTTTAAGATTCTTAGCTTCTACAGGAACCTTAGGAGATTTGCAAGTTCATGATATTTCTGATTGTAGTGGTTGTAAACTTGCAAAATTTTCTGCTTTACCTTTCAGTAAAAGTACTTCATGTTCTGTTGCACCTTTTGACTTAGTTCATTCTGATGTGTGGGGACCCTCTCCTATTGCTACAAAAGGAGGGTCTAGATATTATGTCTCTTTTGTTGATGATCACACTCGATTTTGTTGGGTTTTTCTAATGAAATGTCGTTCTGATTTCTATGATATTTATGATCGTTTTCGAGCTTATGTAAAAACTCAACATGCTTCTGTTATTAAATGTTTTAGATGTGATCAAGGTGGTGAATATACTTCAAATAAATTATGTAATTTGCTTGCTTTAGATGGAACTGTGTATCAAACTTCTTGTACAGATACCCCTGAACAAAATGGTGTTGCTGAAAGAAAGCATAGACACATTATTGAAACTGCTCGTTCTCTTTTGTTGTCCTCATCTGTGCCTAGTCAGTTTTGGGGAGAAGCAGTTCTCACTGCAGTCAATCTTATTAATAAGATTCCATCTTCAATCACTTCAGGTTTGTCCCCTTTTGAAAAACTATATGGACATATTCCTGATTATTCTTCTTTGAGAGTCTTTGGTTCTACTTGCTTTGTTCTTCGTCCTAGTGTAGAGCGTACAAAACTGTCATCACGCTCTGCACTTTGTGTGTTCCTTGGTTATGGTGATAGCCAAAAAGGATATCGTTGTTTTGATCCAACTTCTAAAAAATTATATGTATCTCGCCATGTTGTTTTTCTTGAGCATATACCCTTCTTTTCTATTCCTGGCACTACTCACAACTTGACCAAATCAGATCTTATTCATATTGATCCTTTTTGCGAGCATACAAGTACCTCTTCTCCTCAAGTTCCTCAAATTGTAGAGTCTGAATCTTCTCCTGCTCCTATAGTCCCTTTTCCACGTCATTACTCTCGCAGGTCTCGAGCTATTGATACTGGTATTTCGCAGGCTGACATTTCTGAAACACCTCCGCCTACAGCTGTTCTAGATCCTTCTGATACTGTAGATCCTCCTCGCTATCCTCAGCGCACTCGTAAGCCTACTAAACTACCACATTTTGTTTATTCGTCTTATTCTATCCCTTTCACTTCGTTTTTAGCGTCTATTCATTGTCTCTCTAAGCCTTTATCTTATAAAGAAGCAGTTACTGACCCTCTTTGGTAGCATGCTATGAATGAGGAACTTTCAGCTTTGCACAAGACAGATACTTGGGATTTGGTATCTTTACCTCCTGATAAACATACAATTGGTTCTCGTTGGGTTTATAAAATCAAGACCAAGTCTGATGGGTCTGTTGAACGCTACAAAGCTAGATTGGTAGCTAAGGGATTTTCTCAACAGTATGGTATGGATTTTGAGGAAACTTTTGCTCCTGTTGCAAAAATGACTACTGTCCGTGCTCTTATAGCAGTTGCATCTGCTCGTCAGTGGAATATATCTCAGTTGGATGTTAAGAATGCTTTCTTGAATGGCGATTTACATGAAGAGGTCTACATGGTTCCTCCTCCTGGGGTCCCTCACAATCATGGAGAAGTTTGTAAGCTTAAGAAAGCTCTGTATGGTCTCAAACAGGCTCCTCGAGCATGGTTTGAGAAGTTCCCCAATGTTGTTACTTCTCTTGGGTTTCTCTCAAGTAATCATTACTCAGCACTATTTGTTAAGTGTACCAATGCAGGTCGTATTCTCCTTTCCTTATATGTTGATGATATGATCATTACTGGTGATGATTTAGATGGAATTGCAGTGTTAAAGTCTCAATTAGCTTCTCAGTTTGAGATGAAGGATTTGGGGCCTCTTCGGTATTTTCTGGGTATTGAAGTTGCCTTCTCCCCAAAAGGCTATCTTCTTTCTCAGTCAAAATACACTTCTGACATTATTGACCGTGCTCGTCTTACAGATACAAAAGTAGTTGCCACTCCTTTTGAGCTCAATGTTCAGTATTCTCCTTCTGATGGCACTCCCTTGCATGATCCTACTTTGTATCGCACTATTGTTGGCAGTTTGGTTTATCTCACTATCACTCGCCCCGACATTGCATATGCTGTTCACATTGTTAGTCAATTTGTTGCCTCTCCTACTACTGTTCACTGGGCAGCTGTTCTTCGCATTTTGAGGTATCTTCGGGGTACTATCTTTCAAAGCCTTTTGTTTCCCTCCACTTCTTCCTTGGAGCTGCGTGCATACTCTGATGCTGATCATGGTCGTGATCCCACGGATCGAAAGTCTGTTACTGGTTTCTGTATCTTTTTGGGTGATTCTCTTATTTCTTGGAAAAGTAAGAAACAAACTGTTGTCTCCCAATCTTCCACTGAAGCAGAGTACCGCGCTATGTCATCTACTACCAAAGAAATTGTTTGGTTAAGATGGCTGCTTGTAGATATGGGTGTATGTCATTCTCAACCCACTCCTATGTATTGTGACAATCAGAGTGCCATCCAGATTGCTCACAACTCAGTTTTTCATGAACGCACCAAGCACATTGAGATTGATTGTCACTTCACTCGTCACCACCTGAAGCTTGGCACTATCACTTTGCCTTTTGTTCCTTCTTCTTTACAGATTGCTGACTTTTTTACTAAGTCTCATTCTATTTCTCGTTTTCAATTTCTAGTTGGCAAACTCTCGATGCTTATTGTTGCTGCATCGTGAGTTTGAGGGGGGGTGTTAGAGTTATTATTTGAGGGTATTTTAGTCTTTTCTTAATTATTGTTATTTTATATCTTTTTCCTTATATAAAAGGCTTGGCTTATAAGTTTTGTAACCTAGAATACATTCTCTCTATTTTTGCAATACACTCTAGCCTCCCTTTTCTCTCTTCATCTTTTTGCTATCTCTTATTTGGGTTTTATGGATTGTGTCTTTGCATAATTATCACTAACAAAGTCTCTGCCTATTCCAATCTTTCATAAACTCAAGAACAAGCTTACTGTTTCACACTCACCACAGCACAACTTGTGGGGGCATGTTGAAATGAAAGGATTGGAATTATCTGAATTACAAGATGAAGAATATTTTGACAGCTAAGAATATTCTACCGTTAGAATATCTGTACTATACAATCATCAAAATGTTTTGCCACTCCACAATATCAGGATAGTGGTCCCCTTGTGAATATTTTTCTGTTATTCTTTATCCAATAGCATTTCATTCAGTACAATTCTTTCTGTGTATATATATGGTACTCGGTACCTTTATAATCCTTCAGTTGAGCAATACAATTACAGAGGTATATTTTAGTATATTCAAAATTCTCCTTTTTCATCTAGTTTAATATAGCTTGACCATTAGTTTTTAATTAGTCAATTATTTTGATGCAAATTTCCTCCTTTTTAACTCTTTTGGCATTGCATCCAAAAATCAAAGAAAATTAAACGACAACAAGGAACCTGGATTTGAAAGTGAAAAACTTGGAAAACCACTACAATATATGGCTGCTTATGATGGTATGTTTCTACGGAAACCTGAGTTCATACTTCAATCTGCTCTATGATTTTATATTCGCTCTGTTCTTGTATTTTATCTTGGTATGCTAACCAAAAGAATCTGTCTTTCTGAAGGAATTTCCAGTGCATGGACAAGAAGCAAAGCTGTGGAAAAAATGAACACACCATGTTTTTTTTCTAAAGAGTGTTGAACTGAAAACAGTGCTCCAATGACACAATTCCACGAAATGATTAGGAGATTAATCAAAATGGAAAAACTAATGAGATGCTCAAGTGTACTTGGATTCTGGCTCCACCCCCAAATGGATATTCCTCAATTAAATCAGTGCAAGCTTTGGTCAAAAATTGAAGTTCTGTTTTCCTCTGCAGCTTCTTTTGCTATTATTGGTGATGCCATAGTGTTTGATACTTCTTCTTTGAAAGTGACTCTAAACAGGTCAAATTAAATCTGATCAACTATCTACCTCCCCCGTCCTGCTTTGGAATATTTCATCTTGCATTGTGGAAGATTGCTCGAATCTTCAGTTGCTTTGCTGCCCTCAATGTCACCAAATGGGCAACTGCTTCTGTTTTAATGCCTCAGTTTATTTTCTTCTTTTTGTGGATGAAATGTTGTAGAGTCCAAGAACTTTACTTAGCTAAGATAGATAATAGTATGATAGTATTTATAGCATTATCTTTGTAACTGTGGATTTTTGGTTCAGACCGGGAATTATTTGGACACTCATAGTAGTACTTATAGATTTTCTAAGTTTAACCTATAGTTTAAGAATATTAAGTATAACCTAAGGTTTGGTTAATGTGACTGATATTAAGGATTATATTTATTATATTATAAGGTTTAGACATCAACCAATAGGATTTTAAGCACATGTTATGAATGGTGATTAAGGATTAAGTATTTTTGAGGATTAAATTTAATAAGGAGTAAAGTTTGAATGTTATAGGGTCAGTCAGCAGCTTTGAATACGTTGAGGGCTTAGTCAAGGCTGTTTACTCCATTCAAACTTAGCTAAAAATGTGTAATTTCGTGTTTAAATATTCAGCGTGTGCCGATATATCGCAGCTATAGGGGGCGATATGTCGCAGCACGTAGATACGGAAAACACGAAACGATGCACGGTCGCCTCGGGCATACTGGCCCAGGCGATATATCGCCTACAGGGGGCGATATATCGCCTCCTCCAGCATAAATTCAAACTCTTTTGAATTCTTTCCCTTTCAGCCATTCAAACTCCTCCATAAGTCCAGCATCTTTTGAACGAGTCTTCAGCCTCTGCTGAACGATTATTCAAATGATTTTCACCTAAAAAGCCATTATTTTTATTCAAGTAAAATCAAGATACTTTCATTCCCAAACTCTATAAATAGGACCTAGTACCCAGCCATTATTCACCTTTTGCTCTAAGTTCAGAAGCTGCTAGTGTTAAGTGAGTGTGAGAGTGTAAACACCTGGTTTGGGAAAATCATAAGCTTAAACATCATAAGCTTATCAAACACTTTGGGAAGTGAGGTTCTATAGTATTTCGGTTGAGGTGTAGATTGGTCTTTCAAGTCTTTGAGGTAACCAAAACTCTAGTTCATTTATGTATTATGTTATTTTCTTTCTCATAGTCTTCTACTCAATCTCTAACCTTAATCTTCATTTTGGTTAAGGAATCTAAGTTCTTGAGCACATAAGTTTCGGTAAGCATATTTCTCAAATGGTTTAGTCTTTCCATCCCTTTCATTTCATCTCCTTTCTTCTTTAGACTCACTCTTTCTTATGGTTTTAGGAGTGTTCCAAAAAGTCCCAACTCAGTCCACATATCCCGGTAACTTTGATAAGGAAAATAGGCTAGAATCTATATGTTTATGTTTATGTTATCTTATGTGTTATGTTATGATATGTTATGAATGTGTATGTTTGTAGGCTTGGGCTTATGCCCTTTTTGACTAACAAGACCCCAAAAAGATTGTGGGCATATGCCTATTTAGCTGGTAGGACCCCACTAATCTCATGGGCATAAGCTTGTTTAGTCTATGGGACCCCAAGTAATAATGGCCATTATAATAAGTGTATTATGTGTTATGATATGTCTTTACGTTATTATGAAATTGATGTGTATGACTATGTGTTAGATTTTTCCTTGCTGGGCATTAGGCTCATTCCTTTCTGTTTATGTGCAGGAAATAAGCTTTAGAGGCGGAAAGATTCGTGACGCTTAGAGGATGTGTATCGATGGTGAATGGAGTCAAGGGGCCGAGCGTTATTCGATTCGAGGATGTAGTCTTGTTTATGTTTTTTATGGTTTTAGATGTATTTTCCGCATTTTCTATGTAACTCTTTTTACTTTAAGTTATTTTTGTTTTAAAGACAATGGGTACCCATATCCTACTTATTTTTATGAAAGTAGCCTTTGTTTCTACAAGTTTATAATAAATTATGGTATTTTCGCAAATGTATGTTTTAGTAAGAATTTGTATGTATAGTTCGATAATGGTCCAAGAGTCTAGAGTAGTGGGTCATTACAAATGTACTTTCATTGTTTGCTCTATTTTTCTATACTTGGAAGTTCTTATATATGTGACACCTCACTGACTTAAAAATATTTGGCACTGAGATTTGTTTTTAAACTTCAATGAAGTCCCATTTGAGATTGCTATGGGTGATTCAAGCTGGTTTAATAAGGACCATCACCCTCAAAAATTATTTTCATGTTTTGTTTATTTGGTTTAATTTCCCTCTTCAGCTAAAACGCCATGAATTCTCAAAGAGACACCATACCTAAAATGCCTATACTGAACCATGAACTGCCTGTTGATGGTGGAATAGCCATAATGCATTTGGCTTCAACTTGTCACTTTTTGGGTGCAAATTAGTTTGAAATATAGACTAAGGAATTACTGATGAATATACTGAGACTTTTTGTATTGATTTTCCAGCTCAAGAAACAAAAGAGCAGAGTATACATAATTCTAGAATAATGAATATTCTAATAAAGGTGTAACAAACTGTCCTTTACAAGGACAAACAATGATATACAATCATTGCCAAATCATAATAGAGACAAAAATACAAAACAGAAAAATGACTCTGCAGCTGTCATTTGGTACTGTCATGCTTTGCATTCATATGCTCAGCTAATTCTTCATGTGTGCTCGTTCTTTTCAACAAATATAATATAAAATATGATAATTACGCAAAAATTACACAATTTATAGAAACTCAAAGAGAAAGCAAAGAGAAGAGCTAAGTATATTGCAAAAAAAGAACAAATGTTCTCTTACAATAAAATAATCGACCAAGCCTTATAAAAGTCAAAATATAATAAAATAACATAAAAGACTAAAATAACCTTAAAATAATAACTCTAACAATATAAATATACACTAGTGTTCTCATTTGAACTACCCTCTATTCTTGACACAAATTAAGCAATGAATCTTTTTTTTTTCTAAAAAAATACAATAAAAATTGCGCCATATATCTCTCCATTCTTACATTAAAATATTTATTTCATTTCCATATTTGGTGATGTAGTTCTTATATCTTTTTGTGTTGAACGAAAAAAAAAATAAAAAAAATATATAATAATATATATTATTAAATGTATTATTATAAAAAAAAGGTATCAGTCAAATTAGTGGAAATGAATATCTCCACTTTTCTTCCCACTTTCCTACGTTCCACTCTCACCACTCTTCACATAACGTAAAATAGAGTTTATAAAAAGGGAAGTAAATCTGACAAAGAAGAAAGAGGGAGAAAAAAAAACTTGGACAAAATTCTGAGAGAGATTACGATAAAAAAAAAAAAAGAGAAACACCAAAAAAAATGCAGAAAATGTTAAGTTTTCATTCTTCAGGGAATTCTACAAAAGTAAGTACTAAAGCTTGTCCTTATCTTGGTTCTTATCTTTTTAAGTATCATTTTTCATCCAGTGATTCTCTTCTTTTGTCTTTGGTCTACTTTGACCTAGATTTTTTAAGCCACAAAAGGTCTCCAAAAAGTGAGATATAGCCAAAGGGGAAAGAAGAAAATATGATTTCTCTAAGTAATTATTGTAACGCCCCACGTCACTATGACTGCTTCCAAGAATGACGACTAGCCTTGCAAACCAACATGAGTCTTTCCAGCGTGCTTTGTCCTCACTCGCACACTTCCTGGGAAAACTTGAGAGGTCACCCATTCTTAGATTACTCTAGGTCAAGCACGCTTAACTTTGGAGTTCTCAAGTAATGGGCTACCGAAAAGAAGATGCATCTTATTGATATAGGTAGTACCCATCAATCTATTTAAGTCATCTTCTACTGTGTAGTCCCATACCTACACAGTCTTAGAATCATCACACTTGACCTTCCCCAGGCGATGTGGGATTGCACAGCTTACCCGGTCTTTCCCCTTATGAATCACGGGATTCTGACGGTCACAATTATGCTGCTCAAATTCTCCTAAAATTAAATTTGGTTTTTCATATTTTTTTATGGTCCACTTTGATCTAGGCTTCATTAGCCACAAAAGATCTCCAAAAAAGTGAGATATAGCCATGGAAGATATGATAAATCATAAAATTCATATACTATTATACTATCAAAATTTCTTAAAATGTAAATTTTGATTAAACAGCAAAATCAAGGCAACGAAATTTCCCAATATCCAATACTATATTGGAATGCAATTAGTAGCTATGTTAGGCAAAGGCCAAAAAAATTATTGGGAAAATTCCTCAATTTGGCTAAGAAAAAAAGTTTTGGAATCGGCAATCATGTCAAAGTAAATATATATATATATAGGTGATAAAAAGACCTCAAACTCAAAAATGCATATGCGTGGGCTTAAACATAATAATTATATACAATATATACTATGTTCAATCGAGAAGAACTATTCAAACTTATATGTATATATGTATATTAAACAACAAAGGTCAGGAGTCATGATGATTCCAAGTCCAATTATGTGTATGTATGTATATTTAACAAAAGTTGATTCAAAAGTCTAGACCAAAACTGAAGTAATTAAAAAATGATGTGTCTGAATTATTTTGGTTATTTGAAAAGTCATTACTAATTTATATATATATTATATTCATCATTCTTATTATAAATTTATATAAATATATACATATATACATATATACGTATTCATGTGATATGGTTACAAAGAAAAAGATTTATGAAGAGTATATATGTATGTGGAGAAACTAAAAAAATTGGGGTCAAGCGTGCTCATGATAGATAATTAAGCATGTAGAAAGATATATGAGTATATGTGTGGTATGATATATAAAAAAAAAATTATGAGAAATATATATCATATGCATATATATTATATATAAACAAAATTTTGATTACCAAAACTGAAGAAGCAAACTTTGTTGAAGATGACTCTTTAAATTGAAGATAGATAATTGCCGCAAATAACCTTTTGTTGTCTCCTGAGAAATATATATGTATATATAAGAGATTAAAACTATATATTTATATAATTGTTTATGATGTAAACAATCAAGGAGAACAAATACACATACTTAAATATATGCTTTACTTTCTTCTCAAAGTTAAACAATATCTCTCAAATTTGGAGAAGTTTGAAGAATGCATTATGTTGAGTATGATAGAAGGTTTAAATAGACAAAAGATGATATCTTAATTATATTTCAAATTCAAATTCAAACTGAATTTTAAAATATAAAATAATGATATTATCTTATAAATATCTATATCAGATTTTATCACAAAATTTAAATTCAAATCTCTAAAATTAAATTTGAATTTTAGTATATAGATATTATCTGATATTAAATTTAATTATTCACTATCAAATTTTGGAATAATTAAATTAACAGATTCTAGAATCTGCCAAAATTAGTTTTGTCCTATTTATTTTATAAAAACAATTTTTTATAAATAAAGAGATTTCAACATAAAACAAAATTCTAAAATCATATCAAATGATAAAAAGAATTTTAAACAAGAGGTCTTTACCTAAATTTTTTCAAAACATCACAAAAGATTATTTTGAACTACGTTTGACTTGATTCCTCTAAAGGATACGTAGACAACTTAGTCGCTAAAACCAGTCACATGAACCACAAACTCTCAAAAATTCTCCAATATCAAACATGACTCTCAAAATTCCATAAAAGATCATTCACCTTGGAATTTTTCCTAACTTCCAAAAACGCTAAATGATTCCATGAATGGTCATTTACCGGAATTTCATAAAATTCTAAAAATACCATAAATTCCTATGAATGGTTATTTACCGGAATTTTTCCACTCATTTTCCAAAATAACAGTCTAGAACTACAAGTGACTTGATCTTTCATAAAGAATGTATGTAGGCAGCTCATTCAGTCAAATTTACTGAGTGCAGTCGCAATTCCAAATTCCTCAAAATTCTCCCAAAATTGCACAAAATTACTTAATATCATCATAATTGGAATCAAAAGGTTTTCCATTAAATAAAAAATGGTAGTAATTAAGAGGTTATTCTTATAATCTTGGATGGGTCGAACTCAGATTAATAAACTCTTATGCTATAAAATTAGCATAGGTGAAATTGTGTTTGACATTAATTTTTATATATTAAATTTGAAATTTTTGTTCAACATTGTGATTACATTAACATTTTTAGAAGAATGCAGCTTAGATTTGATTATCAAATGTTGGAAATTTACTGTTAATTCAGAAAAAAAACCAAATTATTTTAAAGTTCTAAAAATCTGAATTTTGTTTATTCATTTATTATTGTATTCAAGTAGTAATGGCCATATTATAATTGCATATTTACTAAATTAGAAAAATGTGAAAATTATAGACTGATAACAAGCAAGATACGTGTATTAAAATTATAGGTAGCAGAAGAATTATGTAGAAGTTAGAACTATGTTTTTTAATTAAAAGAAGGCTAGCTCATGATTTTGTATTTTGCTCACGTAAATTGGAATATTATTACAGTTTCATATTTATTTCATTTCCACAACTCAGAATATCATTCTTATTTTCTTAAAAGTAACCGACCAAACTCAAACAATGTTGTCCACTAACACAGATCCTTAAATATTATATTAAAAAGCAAGAAAAAACTTTAAACAATTTCTCGTTTAGAGAAAACTGTGGCCAACGGTCACCATTGTCTCTTTTCTATTATTACACGTGATTCAGCTTAGAAACTCCAACCACAAATAAAATAACAAATAAAGAAAAACTGGTCTCACTAGTCATTAGAAGAGTTCATTGTACCAGACTACACTAACTTCGCTTTCTTCTATTGTTGCTTCTAGATCTGAGAAGTAAAGAGCGTTCTAGCCTTTGTTCCTTCAGTACTTTTTGTCCTTCACTTCAGGTTTGATCATGGCAGCTGAACTGGTAGCCGGTGCTTTGCTTTCTGCTTCACTTCAGGTTTTGTTTGAACGATTGGGCTCTGAGGAGATACCCCAGCTGTTCCGGGGGAAGAAGCTGATTCTAGACCAGCTATACGAGTTGAAGACCATGTTGTGGTCAGCTCATGCACTGCTCAACGATGCTGAGGAGAAGCAACTTCGAAACCAAGAGATCAGGATGTGGCTTATCGAGCTTCAAGATGTGATCTATCAGGCTGATGACTTGGTGGACAGGATTGACTATGAAGCTCTGCGATCCAAGCTTGAAGATGATCAATCCAGCAGCAGCAGTGCCAGCAAGGTACTCATGAAATTTATGCCACCCTTTCTGTCCACATTTGATAAAACTGTTAAGCTTGATTCCATGGAGATCCTTCGTAAGCTAAAGATCCTTGTTGATCAAAAAGATGCTCTTGGCCTGAGAGAAGGTGCTCAGAACAAACCTTCGCCAAGGCCACCAGCTCCTTTGGTAGAACATGCTAATGTTTATGGGAGGGATACTGAGAAAAAAATCATTGTTGATCAGTTGCTGAAAGGTGATGTTGATAGTGGTAGTAACGTTTCTGTTATCCCGATTGTTGGGATGGGTGGTCTTGGCAAAACCACTCTTGCTCAAGTTGTTTATGACGATGATAGAGTACAAAAGTATTTTGAGCTAAAAGTATGGATTACTGTGTCGGATGAGTTTGATATTTTTAAGATAACAAAAGAGATCTTTGAGGGGGTCACCACCAACAAATGTGGTACTGAAAACTTCGACGAACTTCGAAGGAAATTGAAGGAAGCATTGAGGGGGAAGAAATTTCTCTTTGTTCATGATGATGTTTGGAACGAGTCTTATTCTTTGTGGGACACACTGAAGAGTTCTTTTGAGTCTGGAGCAAATGGAAGTAAAATTCTTGTGACTACCCGAAGCACAATTGTCGCCTCTACTATGGCCACTGGGCAGGTTCATCATCTACAATCTTTGTTGAATGAAGATTGTTGGCAGTTATTTGTCAAACATGCTTTTGGAAGTAATTTTGACCACAATAGTAACAAAGATCTGCAAGCACTTGGTAGAAAAATAGTGGAGAAGTGCAAAGGGCTTCCTTTAGCAATAAAGTCTCTTGGTGGATTACTGCGCTGTGAACAAAATCCTAAAAAATGGGAAGACATACTTGGCAGTGACACATGGGAGGAATTGTACAAGAAAGAGGGCTCCATTCTTCCAGCTTTATGGTTGAGCTATCGTCACTTACCTACACATCTCAAGCAATGTTTTGCTTATTGTTCCATATTTCCCAAAGATTATGAATTTGAAAGAGACAGATTGATTTTATTATGGATGGCTGAAGGGTTTTTGCCAATGGATTCAAAAAGTAAAAAGATGGAGGAATTTGGAAAGGAATACCTTGAAGATCTCTTATCAAGGTCATTCTTTCAATGTTCGAGTAAGAATGCATCCTTTCTCCAAATGCATGACCTCGTACATGATTTAGCCATGCTTGTATCAGATGATTTTTGCTTCAGGTTGGATTTGAGTAGTGATATGCATAGCCTTCCAACAAAGATTCGTCATCTGTCATATAGGAAAAGTTCTTACGACCTCGACAAACTTAAGGGTTTGAGTAAGGCTATTTCTTTGCGTACCTTTCTAGCATTACCATTGCAGCTTCTAGGTGGACCAAAATATTTAGCGCCGTACAATATATTGCTTACAAAGGGAAGCTGTTTAAGAGTGCTTTCTTTAAGTGAATCTTCTATCAAGGAGTTGCCGGATTCAATTGGTAGTCTAATACATTTAAGGTATTTGGACTTGTCTTTTACTGGAATCGAAGAGTTACATGAGTCAGTTTGTAGTTTGTACCATTTACAAACTTTATTGTTGTCGCGGTGTACAAAGCTTTCTCAATTACCAAGGAATATGGGAAGACTGATCAATTTGCGTTACTTAGATATTACAGAGGTACCTTTGAAAGAGATGCCGCAAGGAATCAGTCAGATGAAATGCTTGCAATTCTTATCATCTGTAGTATTGAGTGACAAACATAAGGATGACGTGTTCAAAATTACAGATTTAGCAGAGCTTGAACATCTAAGTGGAAGCCTTTGCATTTTGGGTTTGGAAAATATTAATGATGCAATGGAGGTATCAAAGGCTAATTTAAAGGATAAGAAGGACCTTTTGAAACTATCTTTGAGGTGGAGCTATGGTGCTGTTGATGCTGATAGTTCGCAAAAAGAATTAGATGTGCTTGACGCCCTTCGACCACATACAAGCTTGAAGAGTCTGAAGATTGAAAGTTATAGAGGTACAACATTCTCGAACTGGATGGCAGATGATGCATTTTCTAATTTAGTATCTATTACTTTGGAAGATTGTAAAAGCTGCTGTTATTTATCACCACTTGGACAACTAGCTTCTCTCAAAGATCTCATAATTTATGGATGTGATAGTGTGTATTCAATAGGTGATGGGATCGATAGCAGTGGTCCTCTATTCACTTGTTTAGAAAGTTTATATATTTGGAATATGTTGATGTGGAAAGAATGGTCATTTGGTACCGAAGCAATTCTTCAAGAAGGTCAAGTGTTCCCTCTTCTGAAAGTCCTTTGGCTGAGGAATTGTCCCAAGCTTAATGTTGGCTTACCTGGTTATCTTCCATCATTAGAAAGTCTCAGTATCGGTGATTGTGAAGAAATGGAGTATTTGCTTCCGAGAACTCAACAGACTGCCACAGCCCCACCCTTTCTTCATTATCTATTTATATCACACTGTCCTGTGTTGGAGTCACTTCTAGATTGGGGATCACACTCCAAACTAAAGACACTTTATCTATGGAACACAAAAGTGCTTTTTGAGAATCGTATTAAATGGGATCTACAGAAACTCTCACGTTTGGAAGAAATAAATATCAGAGGATGGGAAAATGATTCGTTTCCCGACGAAGGGCTCCTTCCGATCACTCTTACTACTATTTGGATCGAAAATTGTAGCAAACTTGAGACCCTAAATGGAAAGGCTTTTCAACAACTAACATCCCTTACGTCCTTGGAAATTAGAAGCTGTAAAAGCCTCCGGTGCTTGCCGGAAGAAGGGCTGCCCACTTCTCTTACCGAATTACATATCTACGGATGTCCTTTGCTAAATCAACGATGTGAAAAAGGAGGAGAAGATTGGCCTAAGATTCAACACATCACACATCTATCTATCAAGTACGTTTTCTTCTTTTTACACATTTATTTTACAGTACCAATTGCTATTAACTCAATGTCAACGCAACAATGAATTGAAAAACCAAATTTAGCTATACTTATTCTTTTAATTTTAAAAATTATACAAAAATATTGCAATGTGTGTTTTCAGTTTTAATTTCAAAACTATCCTAAAAACAGATATATTTATTTGTTTTGTATTAAAGAAAAAGCAGATGATCACTGGATTGAACTTTGTGGCCAGGTAAGTTCATTTTGGGTTTTTCTTTTAAAAAATTAACGAAAGAGCTTTACATTAGCTTGAATACTAGATTATGTTTATGTGGGGTTTTCCTCTGTTTTGATATAATGTTTATGAATTTTGCTGAAGCCTAACCAAGTATAATTCTTTGTAACCATATACTGGATCCTAAATTATTTGTAGTTTAATATAGCTTGACCATTAGTTTTTACTTTTTTTTTTTAATTAATCAATTATTTTGCAGCAAATTTCCACCTTTTTAGCACATTTTCTTTTGGCATTGCATCCAAAAATCAAAGAAAATTAAACGCAACAAGGAACCAATGCAATATATGGCTGCTTATGATGGTATGTTTCCTAACCTAAAAAGTATGATAATTTTGGGTTAAATTTTGTATTGAACCAGAGATATCAGTAGATTCTAGGCTTAAAGTTTACTCTGTTTTTGTTTAATTCCATAATGTCATTCTTACTGTTTGTTAAAATTCAATCATGTGTGGTGAAATTTATATACAAACTTTTCGATTTTGGTTCACCATGGTTGTTTATTATCAGGTTATGTTGGTTAGAAAGCCACACTTGTGGTTTTATATGGATAATTCTAAGATGCTGTGGCATCAGATTCAATGTTTGATGTCAGTGACATATTAAATCTACCTAGTGTCCTTTAAAATATACATGATCGAATGTCGATCGATTTCATAGCCTTGTTTAGATGTTCAACTTTTATGAACTTTAATCTGCTCTATGATTTTATATTCGCTCTGTTCTTGTATTTTATCTTGGTATGCTAAACAAAAGAATCTGTCTTTCTGAAGGAATTTCCAGTGCATGTTTTTTTTCTAAAGAGGGTTGAACTGAAAACAGTGCTCCAATGACACAATTCCACAAAATGATTAGGAGATTAATCAAAATGGCAAAACTAATGAGATGGTCAAGTAATGAAAAATTCCTTTGATCATGCACGTGTATAAAATAAATATGTAGTAGTATTCTCATTTGAACTACTCTCCATTCTTGTATCTTTTTTGCGCTTACATTAATATTTTTAGAAGAATACTGTGTTTAGATTTGATTATCAAATTTTGGAAATTTACTGTTAGCTCAATATTTATATATATATATATTTTAAGCTCTACAAATCTGAATTTTTAGTGAGTCATACTAGAATGTTGGAACTTCTATGTTCTTTAATCACTGTTTGATATTTTTAAACAATAACAGATTGAACTTAACTTTTATATAGAGATATATGATGAATAAGTAGTTCAGGTATTTTAAATATGCAGCAGATTATGAAAGTCACCTACCAGACTTGAGCAATGATTAATTGACTCTAAATTCAGTGGGGAAATTCTTGTACAAACTGAATTCTTTCAAATAAACCATTTTATTTCAGCTAAAACACTAGTGCTTAGTGTTACTTTTTTATAAAAACAATGACTCTTGGAGGTTACTATGGCAGATTGGATACCAAAACTGGCTATGTGCTCAGATTGGATTGCCACCACTAGAGAAGTGTAAAAGAACATAAAAGAAATGAGAGACCGATACAAGCCCGAATTCACAGGCATGAAGCAGAAGAACCTCTGAATGAATTTTTCAACACAAAATGCCTATACCGAACCATGAACTGCACATATCATCCAGTTATCTAAGTTACCATGCTCAACTTGGGTATGTGTATATCTGTAAAGCTGATGCTTGGCTCCAATATTATCTGTTGAAGGGTTAAACTGTTTGAATCAGGGCCTCAGAATCACTTTGGGAATACACTTGGCTTAAAATAAAGATTTAGTATTCTCATTTGAACTACTCTTCATTCTTAAAAGGTCACAGATTAAGCAATGAACCTTTTTAAAAACAAAATTTCCTCTGCCATATTATATTCTCTCGACAACTAACATCCCTTACATCCATGAGTATTAATAACTGTAAAAGCCTGTGGTGCTTGCTGAAACAACGATGTCAAAAAGGAGGAGAAGATTTGCCTAAGATTGAACTTGAACACATAGCTTCCATGTTCACAAGACCCCTGTGGAGTCATGATGGTGATGACTGATAGTCCTATTCTTACTTCCCTGTAAGTAAGTTCTCTTTCTTTTTCCACTTTCAATGCAAGAAAGTGTTTTACTAGTAGTATATCATTTGCAATAGCCACTTCGGCTGCGAGCTCAATGTACCCATTGGTTCAACACGAACATCTGAGTCGCTCTATAGTAGAGTCAGTTAAAGTTGACAAGTATTCAATGCTAAGTGTTATGAAGAGGTGTCAGTCAAATTGATCAAATAAGCAGTTAGTTAGTTTAACCGTTTTAACGGTCAACTAACTCAGCAAAATGAAGAAACCAACCAAGGGTACAAGACTGTTTTCTGTAACTAGTGTCTGATTTTGATAAATGTATTTCATTTTATGATGCAAGCTAATTAACCAGTATATAAAGTGTGCTAGGCAGAGAGCAAGTGATTATGATAGAGTTTTGATATAACTTCGTACGTAAAAGCTTTTACCTTTGTAAATCTCATGTGTGTTTTCGGCTTTAATTTTCAAGACTATCTTCAAAACAGAAATATTTATTTGCTTTGTTTTGTATTAAGTCATACAATGTAGAGAACTAGTTTGTTTTGATTTCAAGTTTAATGGGTTCAATATAATCTTCCCCACCTATCTATATAATCAATCAAGTTGTGTTTTTCACTTTATTTTTTGGGTCGTAAAGAAGTCACCGCTTAATAGATTGTCGTTTTGATTGGATTTGAAGCTAGTGCTTTTTACATCTCTAGAGATATAGCTACTGAAACCAAACAAGTTCATATTGCCACAAGGAGCCCTGATGTGAAAGTGGAAAAGATGGAAAACAACAGCAATATATGGCAGCATATGATATGGTATGTTAGTCTATTAGAACCTAAGCATATCTACCTTAACATATCAAAATTTCTATTTTTTTACCATATATGAAAATATCATTTTTCATTATCAAAGAAAAATATAATCACTTTCAGTGTAGATTTGGATTGAAACCAAACCAAGATACGAGTCCTCTAATAATTTTGGATTAGTGTTTCCTCTGTTTTTCTATGAATCTTGAGTGCCATATTTAGGAGCTCCTTATCCAGAGATATGCTTTTGTGTTTGTGTTTGTGTTTCTAAGGCTCCATGATCATGGCAGTCTTTGCTTATTATGTTAAGTAGGCTTTGGAAGTAATGATATGCTGATTTAAACATCGAAATTGAACAGATAGATCATGTTTGAAAGATGGTAGAGTTGCTTTTCAAGATGGATCCTCAGTTTGTGCTGATGCCATTTTCCATTGTAAACTTCAAATGAATTTTTTCTTTGATAGTGATTGTGGACAAGATCAAGTAAGACTGTTAAAGCGTTGAGTTAATTACCAACTCAAAACTAACTTTGACTCACTTGATTGTGCTACATGTTTACAATACAATATTGCAGGTTCAAATATGATCATCCATTTCTTGAAACAAATGGAGTTGCAACTGTTGACGAAAACTGCGTTTGTTGAACCCTTATATCGTCACGTCTTTCCTCCAAGCTTGGCTCCAGGGCTCTCCTTTATTGGTATACCTGTAAAGGTTAGCTATAGTGCCACTCTTACTATGAAGATCGAATATTAAACTCACCCTCCAGACTAGGCATCAAGGCATTTGACTTGACGAGTGTTCTATTTTTGATTCAGGGTCTGCTCTTCAACATAATAGAGTTACATTAATCCAAGTGGATTGCTGCCAAACAAAGAGGAAATGATGGGTTCCACTAATGAGTTTTACAAGCAAATGCAGGACCATATCAGGTATTGAGTTAATACTTATGCATGTTTCCATTGCTTGGTGATTCTTAAGTTATAGAATTGGTCTACATTTAGTCATTTGCCACCACCATACTAAAGGCCTTCTTGTTGAAGGAATCCCAAATGGGAGGTGAACATGAAGCAGAAGCATCTGAATGAACATGACTGAAATTCTGAAGAAACTCCTTATATTAACTGTTTAATGCCTATTATCATATGAGTGTGGAATAGAATTCTGTCTTCAATTTTCTCTCAATGTTGATCTACTTGAATTCACTCAATCTTTGTTCACTTTCCTATGTGAACCTGATGGGTTATTTATTATACTTTATATCCCTTTTAAGCTCTAAAATCTGTTTTGAAAAAAAATTAAAAAAGAAGCTCCTTAAATAAGTGCCTTTAGAAATTAAGAAGCTCCTTGAATTTTGCTGAAGCCTAACCCAGTATAATTCTTTGTAACCATATATTGGATCCTAAATTATTTATAGTTTAATATAGCTTGACCATTAGTTTTTAATTTTTTCTTTTAATTAGTCAATTATTTTGCAGCAAATTTCCTTCTTTTTAACACATGTTCTTTTGGCATTGCATCCAAAAATCAAAGAAAATTAAACGGCAACAAGGAACCTGGATTTGAAAGTGAAAAACTTGGAAAACCACTGCAATATATGGCTGCTTATGATGGTATGTTTCTACGGAAACCTGAGTTCATACTTCAATCTGCTCTATGATTTTATATTCTCTCTGTTCTTGTATTTTATCTTGGTATGCTAACCAAAAGAATCTGTCTTTCTGAAGGAATTTCCAGTGCATGGACAAGAAGCAAAGCTGTGGCAAAAATGAACACACCATGTTTTTTTTTAAAGAGTGTTGAACTAAAATCAGTGCTCCAATGACACAATTGCACGAAATGATTAGGAGATTAATCAAAATGGCAAAACTAATGAGATGCTCAAGTGTACTTGGATTCTGGCTCCACCCTCAAATGGATATTCCTTAATCAAATCAGTGCAAGCTTTGGTCAAAAATTGAAGTTCTGTTTTAATCTGCAGCTTCTTTTGCTATTATTGGTGATGCCATAGTGTCTGCTACTTCTTCTTTGAAAGTGACTCTAAACAGGTCAAATTAAATCTGATCAACCATCTACCTCCCCCGTCCGGCTTTGGAATATTTCATCTTGCATTGTGGAAGATTGCTCGAATCTTCAGTAGCTTTGCTGCCCTCAATGTCACCAAATGGGCAGCTGCTTCTGTTTTTAATGAACTTGAAGAGTGGTGTGAATTAATGCCTCAGTTAATTTTCTTTTTGTGGATGAAATGTACTTTCATTGTTAGCTCTATTTTTCTATACTTGGAAGTTCTTATATATGTGACGCCTCACTGACTTGAAAATATTTGGCACTGAGATTTGTTTTTAATTTTCAATGAAGTCCCATTTGAGATTGCTATTGTATTTTTGAATCAATTCATCATAAAATGTCTATAATTTTAGATAATTTTCTGCAATTGAGTATCCAAATATATCTCAGTTTCTTGCATTGATGATTTAAGCTCGTTTAATACCCTCAAACTTTGTTTTCATCTTGTCATCATCAAATGAACATGAAAGAGAATTCCCTTATATGAACTTTTCAACACAAAACAAAACAGTCTCCTAGACAGTGGTATAGAAAGTTTGATGAGTTTGTTACCAAGTCTGGTTTTAAGAGAAGCTCATATGACAGTTTTGTATATGTGAGGAATTCAAAGGCTGTTGTTTATCTACTCTTGTATGTAGATGATATGTTAATTGCCAGCAAGAACCTTGGGGAAATAGACAAAGTAAAGAAGTTGTTGAATAGGGAATTTGAAATGAAAGACCTCGGTTCAGCTAAGAAAATATTGGGAATAGAAATCATTAGATATAGGCATCACAGGAAGCTCAAGCTATCTCAAGAAGGGTATATCTCAAAGGTACTGAAGAGGTTTGGTTTTTCTGATGTTAAGGCTGTAAATACACCTATTGGGCAACAATTTAAACTTTCTATTTCTCAAGTTCCTATCACTAAATCTGATATAGACTATATGAGAAGGATACCTTATACCAACATGGTTGGAAGTATCATGTACCTCATGGTATGCACTCGGCCAGACTTGTGTCATGGGGTTAGTATTGTTAGCAGATTTATGAATAATCTAGGAATTGAGCACTTTAAGGCTGTCAAGTGGCTAATGAGATATTTAAAGGGTACTTCTACTACAGGTTTAGTATATGGTTCACAAACTGATACATCAAGTGTGATTGGCTTTGTTGACTCTGACTATGCAGGGGATTTAGACTCCAGAAGATCTCAAACTGGTTTTGTATTTCAACTAAATGGCTGCACTATAAGTTGTGTTACACCCAGATTTCGAGCTATGTTAATTATGACATCGAAAGATGGATTCGCAAATAAGTGGACTCATAAGGTTGGAAACATGCTCCAGGATTATATGCCGAGCTTGCAGGGTATAGACGACCTCGAGTATGGTGACCTCGAAGAGTTCATGATCTCGAAAGATAGCTCCGGGAACACATTCATCTTCAGGGACGACTTCGGATCAGGGGTCCCGAGCTCGACACACGTACGATCTCGAAAGCCATGCGGCCTCGGGAGATGTTTCTAGCTCGATAGATGACGGGAAACCTGGAAAGCTAAAGCCTTAGAGATACGCGATAACCACCTTGAATATCTACAAGTGTTATAAATATGAGATGTAATCCTCATTTATTATTGTAAATCCCCTAGAATCATGAGATATTATTTGGTCAGTTATACGTCTCCTGGTCTTCAGGGGACGTTTCCTTTTATATCTGATTATAGGCATTTAAAGCCATTTATTTTATTTACACAAAAAGAGTAACTACCCAAAATATGTGGGATAGTATTCTGCATCCTTCTCTATAAATAGAGAGGCGATGCACCATTGTAAAGGACCGAAATTCTTAACCTTGAGAGAAAACTCTGAAGAATTCATGCTTAAGAATTTTCAGAGATAATCTTGAGTTTAATAACATAGACTCGTGGACTAGGCAGATTTAACTGCTGAACCACGTAAAAATCGTGTGTTTAATTTGTTTTATTTTATTTGGCCATTATCATTTATTGTTTATGTGCTCTTCTTTTACTGTTTGACGAAAAACGGCGTCAACAGTTTGGTGTTTTCATTGAGAGCCTTAAGCATTCATCCCTGAGAGATTCATGGCCACAAATAATCAGAACACGCCTGAAGAAAATTACCCAAGGCGTCCTGGAAAACAACCAATGGAGAACCCGGATGTTGATGAGAGAAGTGGGTCCTCTGATTCCCGGGGACCACCTCCACCACCAAGGGATGAGGACATGTACTACAATCCTGAGCGTTACGTTCCTATTGTAGAACTGGAAAACCGGCAATTGAAACAGCTGTTGGCAGAGGCCAACAAACGGAATGAGGAGTTGGCTTCTTGTCTGGTACTGAAATTGAAGAGTTGCACGAGTCAGCTTGTAGTTTGTACCATTTACAAACTTTATTATTGTCGTGCTGTACAAAGCTTTCTCAATTACCAAGGAATATGGGAAGACTGATCAATTTGCGTTACTTAGATATTACAGAGGTACCTTTGAAAGAGATGCCGCAAGGAATCAGTCAGATGAAATGCTTGCAATTCTTATCATCTGTAGTATTGAGTGACAAACATAAGGATGACGTGTTCAAAATTACAGATTTAGCAGAGCTTGAACATCTAAGTGGAAGCCTTTGCATTTTGGGTTTGGAAAATATTAATGATGCAATGGAGGTATCAAAGGCTAATTTAAAGGATAAGAAGGACCTTTTGAAACTATCTTTGAGGTGGAGCTATGGTGCTGTTGATGCTGATAGTTCGCAAAAAGAATTAGATGTGCTTGACGCCCTTCGACCACATACAAGCTTGAAGAGTCTGAAGATTGAAAGTTATAGAGGTACAACATTCTCGAACTGGATGGCAGATGATGCATTTTCTAATTTAGTATCTATTACTTTGGAAGATTGTAAAAGCTGCTGTTATTTATCACCACTTGGACAACTAGCTTCTCTCAAAGATCTCATAATTTATGGATGTGATAGTGTGTATTCAATAGGTGATGGGATCGATAGCAGTGGTCCTCTATTCACTTGTTTAGAAAGTTTATATATTTGGAATATGTTGATGTGGAAAGAATGGTCATTTGGTACCGAAGCAATTCTTCAAGAAGGTCAAGTGTTCCCTCTTCTGAAAGTCCTTTGGCTGAGGAATTGTCCCAAGCTTAATGTTGGCTTACCTGGTTATCTTCCATCATTAGAAAGTCTCAGTATCGGTGATTGTGAAGAAATGGAGTATTTGCTTCCGAGAACTCAACAGACTGCCACAGCCCCACCCTTTCTTCATTATCTATTTATATCACACTGTCCTGTGTTGGAGTCACTTCTAGATTGGGGATCACACTCCAAACTAAAGACACTTTATCTATGGAACACAAAAGTGCTTTTTGAGAATCGTATTAAATGGGATCTACAGAAACTCTCACGTTTGGAAGAAATAAATATCAGAGGATGGGAAAATGATTCGTTTCCCGACGAAGGGCTCCTTCCGATCACTCTTACTACTATTTGGATCGAAAATTGTAGCAAACTTGAGACCCTAAATGGAAAGGCTTTTCAACAACTAACATCCCTTACGTCCTTGGAAATTAGAAGCTGTAAAAGCCTCCGGTGCTTGCCGGAAGAAGGGCTGCCCACTTCTCTTACCGAATTACATATCTACGGATGTCCTTTGCTAAATCAACGATGTGAAAAAGGAGGAGAAGATTGGCCTAAGATTCAACACATCACACATCTATCTATCAAGTACGTTTTCTTCTTTTTACACATTTATTTTACAGTACCAATTGCTATTAACTCAATGTCAACGCAACAATGAATTGAAAAACCAAATTTAGCTATACTTATTCTTTTAATTTTAAAAATTATACAAAAATATTGCAATGTGTGTTTTCAGTTTTAATTTCAAAACTATCCTAAAAACAGATATATTTATTTGTTTTGTATTAAAGAAAAAGCAGATGATCACTGGATTGAACTTTGTGGCCAGGTAAGTTCATTTTGGGTTTTTCTTTTAAAAAATTAACGAAAGAGCTTTACATTAGCTTGAATACTAGATTATGTTTATGTGGGGTTTTCCTCTGTTTTGATATAATGTTTATGAATTTTGCTGAAGCCTAACCAAGTATAATTCTTTGTAACCATATACTGGATCCTAAATTATTTGTAGTTTAATATAGCTTGACCATTAGTTTTTACTTTTTTTTTTTAATTAATCAATTATTTTGCAGCAAATTTCCACCTTTTTAGCACATTTTCTTTTGGCATTGCATCCAAAAATCAAAGAAAATTAAACGCAACAAGGAACCAATGCAATATATGGCTGCTTATGATGGTATGTTTCCTAACCTAAAAAGTATGATAATTTTGGGTTAAATTTTGTATTGAACCAGAGATATCAGTAGATTCTAGGCTTAAAGTTTACTCTGTTTTTGTTTAATTCCATAATGTCATTCTTACTGTTTGTTAAAATTCAATCATGTGTGGTGAAATTTATATACAAACTTTTCGATTTTGGTTCACCATGGTTGTTTATTATCAGGTTATGTTGGTTAGAAAGCCACACTTGTGGTTTTATATGGATAATTCTAAGATGCTGTGGCATCAGATTCAATGTTTGATGTCAGTGACATATTAAATCTACCTAGTGTCCTTTAAAATATACATGATCGAATGTCGATCGATTTCATAGCCTTGTTTAGATGTTCAACTTTTATGAACTTTAATCTGCTCTATGATTTTATATTCGCTCTGTTCTTGTATTTTATCTTGGTATGCTAAACAAAAGAATCTGTCTTTCTGAAGGAATTTCCAGTGCATGTTTTTTTTCTAAAGAGGGTTGAACTGAAAACAGTGCTCCAATGACACAATTCCACAAAATGATTAGGAGATTAATCAAAATGGCAAAACTAATGAGATGGTCAAGTAATGAAAAATTCCTTTGATCATGCACGTGTATAAAATAAATATGTAGTAGTATTCTCATTTGAACTACTCTCCATTCTTGTATCTTTTTTGCGCTTACATTAATATTTTTAGAAGAATACTGTGTTTAGATTTGATTATCAAATTTTGGAAATTTACTGTTAGCTCAATATTTATATATATATATATTTTAAGCTCTACAAATCTGAATTTTTAGTGAGTCATACTAGAATGTTGGAACTTCTATGTTCTTTAATCACTGTTTGATATTTTTAAACAATAACAGATTGAACTTAACTTTTATATAGAGATATATGATGAATAAGTAGTTCAGGTATTTTAAATATGCAGCAGATTATGAAAGTCACCTACCAGACTTGAGCAATGATTAATTGACTCTAAATTCAGTGGGGAAATTCTTGTACAAACTGAATTCTTTCAAATAAACCATTTTATTTCAGCTAAAACACTAGTGCTTAGTGTTACTTTTTTATAAAAACAATGACTCTTGGAGGTTACTATGGCAGATTGGATACCAAAACTGGCTATGTGCTCAGATTGGATTGCCACCACTAGAGAAGTGTAAAAGAACATAAAAGAAATGAGAGACCGATACAAGCCCGAATTCACAGGCATGAAGCAGAAGAACCTCTGAATGAATTTTTCAACACAAAATGCCTATACCGAACCATGAACTGCACATATCATCCAGTTATCTAAGTTACCATGCTCAACTTGGGTATGTGTATATCTGTAAAGCTGATGCTTGGCTCCAATATTATCTGTTGAAGGGTTAAACTGTTTGAATCAGGGCCTCAGAATCACTTTGGGAATACACTTGGCTTAAAATAAAGATTTAGTATTCTCATTTGAACTACTCTTCATTCTTAAAAGGTCACAGATTAAGCAATGAACCTTTTTAAAAACAAAATTTCCTCTGCCATATTATATTCTCTCGACAACTAACATCCCTTACATCCATGAGTATTAATAACTGTAAAAGCCTGTGGTGCTTGCTGAAACAACGATGTCAAAAAGGAGGAGAAGATTTGCCTAAGATTGAACTTGAACACATAGCTTCCATGTTCACAAGACCCCTGTGGAGTCATGATGGTGATGACTGATAGTCCTATTCTTACTTCCCTGTAAGTAAGTTCTCTTTCTTTTTCCACTTTCAATGCAAGAAAGTGTTTTACTAGTAGTATATCATTTGCAATAGCCACTTCGGCTGCGAGCTCAATGTACCCATTGGTTCAACACGAACATCTGAGTCGCTCTATAGTAGAGTCAGTTAAAGTTGACAAGTATTCAATGCTAAGTGTTATGAAGAGGTGTCAGTCAAATTGATCAAATAAGCAGTTAGTTAGTTTAACCGTTTTAACGGTCAACTAACTCAGCAAAATGAAGAAACCAACCAAGGGTACAAGACTGTTTTCTGTAACTAGTGTCTGATTTTGATAAATGTATTTCATTTTATGATGCAAGCTAATTAACCAGTATATAAAGTGTGCTAGGCAGAGAGCAAGTGATTATGATAGAGTTTTGATATAACTTCGTACGTAAAAGCTTTTACCTTTGTAAATCTCATGTGTGTTTTCGGCTTTAATTTTCAAGACTATCTTCAAAACAGAAATATTTATTTGCTTTGTTTTGTATTAAGTCATACAATGTAGAGAACTAGTTTGTTTTGATTTCAAGTTTAATGGGTTCAATATAATCTTCCCCACCTATCTATATAATCAATCAAGTTGTGTTTTTCACTTTATTTTTTGGGTCGTAAAGAAGTCACCGCTTAATAGATTGTCGTTTTGATTGGATTTGAAGCTAGTGCTTTTTACATCTCTAGAGATATAGCTACTGAAACCAAACAAGTTCATATTGCCACAAGGAGCCCTGATGTGAAAGTGGAAAAGATGGAAAACAACAGCAATATATGGCAGCATATGATATGGTATGTTAGTCTATTAGAACCTAAGCATATCTACCTTAACATATCAAAATTTCTATTTTTTTACCATATATGAAAATATCATTTTTCATTATCAAAGAAAAATATAATCACTTTCAGTGTAGATTTGGATTGAAACCAAACCAAGATACGAGTCCTCTAATAATTTTGGATTAGTGTTTCCTCTGTTTTTCTATGAATCTTGAGTGCCATATTTAGGAGCTCCTTATCCAGAGATATGCTTTTGTGTTTGTGTTTGTGTTTCTAAGGCTCCATGATCATGGCAGTCTTTGCTTATTATGTTAAGTAGGCTTTGGAAGTAATGATATGCTGATTTAAACATCGAAATTGAACAGATAGATCATGTTTGAAAGATGGTAGAGTTGCTTTTCAAGATGGATCCTCAGTTTGTGCTGATGCCATTTTCCATTGTAAACTTCAAATGAATTTTTTCTTTGATAGTGATTGTGGACAAGATCAAGTAAGACTGTTAAAGCGTTGAGTTAATTACCAACTCAAAACTAACTTTGACTCACTTGATTGTGCTACATGTTTACAATACAATATTGCAGGTTCAAATATGATCATCCATTTCTTGAAACAAATGGAGTTGCAACTGTTGACGAAAACTGCGTTTGTTGAACCCTTATATCGTCACGTCTTTCCTCCAAGCTTGGCTCCAGGGCTCTCCTTTATTGGTATACCTGTAAAGGTTAGCTATAGTGCCACTCTTACTATGAAGATCGAATATTAAACTCACCCTCCAGACTAGGCATCAAGGCATTTGACTTGACGAGTGTTCTATTTTTGATTCAGGGTCTGCTCTTCAACATAATAGAGTTACATTAATCCAAGTGGATTGCTGCCAAACAAAGAGGAAATGATGGGTTCCACTAATGAGTTTTACAAGCAAATGCAGGACCATATCAGGTATTGAGTTAATACTTATGCATGTTTCCATTGCTTGGTGATTCTTAAGTTATAGAATTGGTCTACATTTAGTCATTTGCCACCACCATACTAAAGGCCTTCTTGTTGAAGGAATCCCAAATGGGAGGTGAACATGAAGCAGAAGCATCTGAATGAACATGACTGAAATTCTGAAGAAACTCCTTATATTAACTGTTTAATGCCTATTATCATATGAGTGTGGAATAGAATTCTGTCTTCAATTTTCTCTCAATGTTGATCTACTTGAATTCACTCAATCTTTGTTCACTTTCCTATGTGAACCTGATGGGTTATTTATTATACTTTATATCCCTTTTAAGCTCTAAAATCTGTTTTGAAAAAAAATTAAAAAAGAAGCTCCTTAAATAAGTGCCTTTAGAAATTAAGAAGCTCCTTGAATTTTGCTGAAGCCTAACCCAGTATAATTCTTTGTAACCATATATTGGATCCTAAATTATTTATAGTTTAATATAGCTTGACCATTAGTTTTTAATTTTTTCTTTTAATTAGTCAATTATTTTGCAGCAAATTTCCTTCTTTTTAACACATGTTCTTTTGGCATTGCATCCAAAAATCAAAGAAAATTAAACGGCAACAAGGAACCTGGATTTGAAAGTGAAAAACTTGGAAAACCACTGCAATATATGGCTGCTTATGATGGTATGTTTCTACGGAAACCTGAGTTCATACTTCAATCTGCTCTATGATTTTATATTCTCTCTGTTCTTGTATTTTATCTTGGTATGCTAACCAAAAGAATCTGTCTTTCTGAAGGAATTTCCAGTGCATGGACAAGAAGCAAAGCTGTGGCAAAAATGAACACACCATGTTTTTTTTTAAAGAGTGTTGAACTAAAATCAGTGCTCCAATGACACAATTGCACGAAATGATTAGGAGATTAATCAAAATGGCAAAACTAATGAGATGCTCAAGTGTACTTGGATTCTGGCTCCACCCTCAAATGGATATTCCTTAATCAAATCAGTGCAAGCTTTGGTCAAAAATTGAAGTTCTGTTTTAATCTGCAGCTTCTTTTGCTATTATTGGTGATGCCATAGTGTCTGCTACTTCTTCTTTGAAAGTGACTCTAAACAGGTCAAATTAAATCTGATCAACCATCTACCTCCCCCGTCCGGCTTTGGAATATTTCATCTTGCATTGTGGAAGATTGCTCGAATCTTCAGTAGCTTTGCTGCCCTCAATGTCACCAAATGGGCAGCTGCTTCTGTTTTTAATGAACTTGAAGAGTGGTGTGAATTAATGCCTCAGTTAATTTTCTTTTTGTGGATGAAATGTACTTTCATTGTTAGCTCTATTTTTCTATACTTGGAAGTTCTTATATATGTGACGCCTCACTGACTTGAAAATATTTGGCACTGAGATTTGTTTTTAATTTTCAATGAAGTCCCATTTGAGATTGCTATTGTATTTTTGAATCAATTCATCATAAAATGTCTATAATTTTAGATAATTTTCTGCAATTGAGTATCCAAATATATCTCAGTTTCTTGCATTGATGATTTAAGCTCGTTTAATACCCTCAAACTTTGTTTTCATCTTGTCATCATCAAATGAACATGAAAGAGAATTCCCTTATATGAACTTTTCAACACAAAACAAAACAGTCTCCTAGACAGTGGTATAGAAAGTTTGATGAGTTTGTTACCAAGTCTGGTTTTAAGAGAAGCTCATATGACAGTTTTGTATATGTGAGGAATTCAAAGGCTGTTGTTTATCTACTCTTGTATGTAGATGATATGTTAATTGCCAGCAAGAACCTTGGGGAAATAGACAAAGTAAAGAAGTTGTTGAATAGGGAATTTGAAATGAAAGACCTCGGTTCAGCTAAGAAAATATTGGGAATAGAAATCATTAGATATAGGCATCACAGGAAGCTCAAGCTATCTCAAGAAGGGTATATCTCAAAGGTACTGAAGAGGTTTGGTTTTTCTGATGTTAAGGCTGTAAATACACCTATTGGGCAACAATTTAAACTTTCTATTTCTCAAGTTCCTATCACTAAATCTGATATAGACTATATGAGAAGGATACCTTATACCAACATGGTTGGAAGTATCATGTACCTCATGGTATGCACTCGGCCAGACTTGTGTCATGGGGTTAGTATTGTTAGCAGATTTATGAATAATCTAGGAATTGAGCACTTTAAGGCTGTCAAGTGGCTAATGAGATATTTAAAGGGTACTTCTACTACAGGTTTAGTATATGGTTCACAAACTGATACATCAAGTGTGATTGGCTTTGTTGACTCTGACTATGCAGGGGATTTAGACTCCAGAAGATCTCAAACTGGTTTTGTATTTCAACTAAATGGCTGCACTATAAGTTGTGTTACACCCAGATTTCGAGCTATGTTAATTATGACATCGAAAGATGGATTCGCAAATAAGTGGACTCATAAGGTTGGAAACATGCTCCAGGATTATATGCCGAGCTTGCAGGGTATAGACGACCTCGAGTATGGTGACCTCGAAGAGTTCATGATCTCGAAAGATAGCTCCGGGAACACATTCATCTTCAGGGACGACTTCGGATCAGGGGTCCCGAGCTCGACACACGTACGATCTCGAAAGCCATGCGGCCTCGGGAGATGTTTCTAGCTCGATAGATGACGGGAAACCTGGAAAGCTAAAGCCTTAGAGATACGCGATAACCACCTTGAATATCTACAAGTGTTATAAATATGAGATGTAATCCTCATTTATTATTGTAAATCCCCTAGAATCATGAGATATTATTTGGTCAGTTATACGTCTCCTGGTCTTCAGGGGACGTTTCCTTTTATATCTGATTATAGGCATTTAAAGCCATTTATTTTATTTACACAAAAAGAGTAACTACCCAAAATATGTGGGATAGTATTCTGCATCCTTCTCTATAAATAGAGAGGCGATGCACCATTGTAAAGGACCGAAATTCTTAACCTTGAGAGAAAACTCTGAAGAATTCATGCTTAAGAATTTTCAGAGATAATCTTGAGTTTAATAACATAGACTCGTGGACTAGGCAGATTTAACTGCTGAACCACGTAAAAATCGTGTGTTTAATTTGTTTTATTTTATTTGGCCATTATCATTTATTGTTTATGTGCTCTTCTTTTACTGTTTGACGAAAAACGGCGTCAACAGTTTGGTGTTTTCATTGAGAGCCTTAAGCATTCATCCCTGAGAGATTCATGGCCACAAATAATCAGAACACGCCTGAAGAAAATTACCCAAGGCGTCCTGGAAAACAACCAATGGAGAACCCGGATGTTGATGAGAGAAGTGGGTCCTCTGATTCCCGGGGACCACCTCCACCACCAAGGGATGAGGACATGTACTACAATCCTGAGCGTTACGTTCCTATTGTAGAACTGGAAAACCGGCAATTGAAACAGCTGTTGGCAGAGGCCAACAAACGGAATGAGGAGTTGACTAGGATAGCCGCAGAGGCGCAGGTGGCTCAGCCCCGCCTCCACGCGAAAACCAAGTCCCTCCTCCAAGGGACGTGCATGTTCCTCCCCGGAGGCCCCGTGGACGTCCACGAAAAGATGCTGCCACAAGGAGGCCGACTCAACCTCCGGCACCAGCAGAGTCATCTGCTCCTCCTAGGCCACAGAGGAGTACTCGAGCTCGGGTCCCGCCTAACCCGCCTGTGGAAGTGCCTGCAGGAACTGAGAATAACCGAACCCCTCCAGAGGCTCGGACTCAGGTTCCTGGGAGCGCACCAAACGCGACTGACCCATCTCGGGCAAATTCTGGACCCTCTAGGCCGCGACAAGGGCGGCAGCCACCGTCGCCTATACGGTTCCCTCCGTCACCCATAAGATATCCTTCACCTCCCCGCAAAAACGCTCAACCTGTTCGAGATCAGGATCAAGGGCGTACGGGGGAAAGACAAGGAAACAGGAGACTTTCCAGGAGCGGAGAGGCGCACCATCTGAGAGAAGTCAGACGTCTCGGTCTCGCACTGCGGAGACGAGGCGACGTGGGAAGAACCCACCACGAAATGACCGAGCAATGAGTTTCACCAGTGATGAGTCCGGAGAGACCAGGTCCGTCAGTAAACACGACCGAGGTCGTAAAAATACTGGAAATCACAAGAATCATCCCGACCTGCGAAATCATCTGAATCAGAGTAGGGGGAAGGGAGATCAAACAAATCCGGACCTGAGGGATCGCTTGAATAGGCGTAGAGATCCCTCACGGAGATGCGAGCCTGGAATCACGATCAACGACAGTCAATTCCAGACAGCACCTCCTACTGACCCAGTCCAAGAAAGGACCCAGTCCAAGAAAGGATCGATCATCTCGAAAAAGCCTTTAGGCTTTTAAAGAATGAACGAGGAAATGGTCGATATGAGGACTCTGATGAGGAGCTTGAGCCGTTTGCTCCCCATATTTCCAACACTCAATTTCCTCAAGGGTTCCGGATTCCTCACGTCCCAGCGTTTGAAGGAAAGACCGACCCATGTAGTCACCTGAGTACGTTCAACACTATTATGAGAGCTAGTAACGTGGGTTACGAGCTCAGGTGCATGTTGTTTCCAACATCATTGGCAGGACCTGCCAAAAGTTGGTTCGAAAAGTACAAGAGACACTCAATAACTTCATGGGAACAGTTGTCTAGAGACTTCAAGAAGCAGTTCCGAGCTATGATGGGAGTCAGACCAGAGGCATCCACCTTGACTAACGTCCGACAACAGCCAGGTGAAACACTGAAAAGCTACCTAACAAGATTTAATCTGGAGGTCGCCCGAGCTCGGGATGTGGATGACAGTGGGCACCTAATGGCTATCCGAGCTGGTGTTTTACCCGGAAGTGCCCTTTGGGATGACATGCAAGGGAAACCGGTGAGGTCAATAACCGAGTTTAACAGACGAGCACAGAGATTTGTCAATGTAGAGGAGGCGAGGTCAACGCTCAAAGCGACCTCGCAAACCGAAACTACAACGATAAACATCAACTCTGCCTCAACCTCGGCTGACCCAGCAGCTCCACAACCTACCTCGGAGAATCCCTCCAAGAGGAAAAAGAACGAAGGAAATAACCCCGAAGCTGAGGGAGGAAAGAAAAAGAAAGGAGAGAGGTATTTCTCCGTGTATAAAGTGCACACCGAGCTCAACGAGTCTCGGGAAAACATATACCTGGCTAATGAAAACCAGGTCCCCTTCAGGCGTCCGGACCCAATGAGAAATCAAAAATCCAAGAAGGATTCCAGTAAGTATTGCCGGTTCCACAGAGACACCGGACACACAACTGATGAATGTCGACAACTGAAGGACGAGATCGAAGGGTTGATCTCGAGAGGTTACTTCCGGCAGTATGTCAAAAACCAGAGTACTGGACAGACTACTGCGAGCCAGAGAGTAGCCGCGCCTCCGACGACACAAAACAATAATCCCCGATCTCGGGAAGAAGACAGACCCCCACCTATAGATGGAGAGGACGTAATAACCATCTCGGGAGGGCCTCATCTCGCAGGAGGGGGCAGAAATGCTCAGAAGAGATATGTTAACGAGCTGAAGACAGGGGACGGGTCTCCTTATGAACCCGAACCTAGGGCACCGAAAAGCCATAGGATTGAAACACAACCAATAACCTTCACTGAGGAGGACGCCTCCCATGTTCAGTTCCCTCATCATGATCCGCTGGTTATTACTCTTCAGCTTGCCAACAAAAGAGTCCGCCGAGTTCTCATAGATAATGGGAGCTCAGTCAACATTCTTTACAAAGCAACCCTTGAGAAAATGGGACTCTCCCTACGCGACCTGAAGGCATGTGCAACTACTTTGTACGGCTTTTCAGGAGAAGGAACTGCCTGTATGGGATCTATTGAGCTCCCTGTGACCTTGGGAGACTACCCAGTCTCGGTGACCAAGATAATGGAGTTCGTGGTAGTAGATTTACCATCTGCCTACAATGTGCTGCTCGGGAGACCCGCCCTGGTCGGGCTGGGGGCAGTTTCATCTGTAAGGCATCTGGCCCTTAAGTTCCCAACCCCTAGCGGGGTCGGGACATTAAAAAGAGATCAATTGGCAGGGAGGGAGTGCTATAGCATCTCTTTGAGGGGAAAGAAACAAACGAGCGCTCAAACACTCATTATCATACAAAATAAAGACGGAATAGTCTTAGAAATTGACGAGGAGATCGATCCGAGGATTGAGGAGAAAGTTGACCTCGAACCTTTAGAGGAGCTCGAAGAAATTCTGCTTGAAGAAGCCGATCCCACGAAGCAGGTGAAGGTCGGAAAACACCTCCAAGACGAGGCAAAATAGCAATTAATTTGCTTTCTGAAGAAGAATCAGGATGTCTTCGCATGGTCACACTCAGACATGGTGGGGATAAGCCCGAATGTAGCAAGCCACGCACTGAACATAGACAAAAGCTTTCCCCCGAAGCAACAAAGGCGAAGACAGCTAGATGAAGACAGAAAGAAAGCATTAAAGGAGGAAGTTGACAGGTTAAAAGCAAACCATTTCATTAGGGATGCCTTTTACCCTGACTGGGTGGCCAATCCGGTGTTGGTCCCAAAGCCCAATGGGACGTGGAGAACCTGTATTGACTACTCGGATCTCAACAAAGCTTGCCCAAAAGACTGTTTTCCGCTGCCAAGGATTGATCAGCTCGTGGATGCCACGGCGGGGCATGGCCTGATGTCATTCATGGATGCCTATTCTGGATATAACCAGATTCCCATGCATGCCCCCGACCAAGAACATACGAGCTTCATCACAGATAAAGGGCTCTACTGCTATAATGTCATGCCATTCGGGCTCAAGAATGCTGGAGCCACGTACCAGCGGCTCGTAAACATGATGTTTTCAGAGCAGATAGGGAACAACATGGAGGTTTATGTTGATGACATGCTTGTCAAGTCTCAACTTAACAAGAACCATGTTGATGACCTCGAAGAGTGCTTTGGCGTGCTCAGGAAATACAACATGAAGCTAAATCCTCAGAAGTGCACTTTTGGGGTATCTTCGGGAAAATTTCTGGGATTTATTGTAAACTCCCGTGGAATCGAGGCTAACCCCGACAAGATCAAGGCCCTGATTGACATGCCTTCACCTCGGAAGCACAAAGATGTGCAAAGCTTGACTGGCAGGATGGCAGCCCTAAGTAGATTCATCTCGAAGTCAACGGATCGTGGCCTTCCATTCTTCAACTTATTGAGAGGAAGTAAGAAGTTTGAATGGACAGAGGAGTGCGAGCTGGCCTTTCAGGAGCTCAAGAAGCACCTAGCTGAACCACCCATCCTGTCAAAACCCGAAACGGGAGAAGTATTGTACCTATACCTCTCAACCACCGAACATGCGATAAGTGCGGTGCTCGTTCGAGAAGAAGAGAAGGTGCAAAGACCCGTCTACTACATCAGTAAAAGATTACTGGGGGCAGAGTCAAGATATCCATTGATGGAGAAACTCGCCCTCAGTCTAATTCATTCATCTCGTAAGCTCCGCCCCTACTTTCAGGCACATCCCATCCATGTACTGACAGATCAACCACTTAAGTAGGTCCTGTCTAAACCAGAGGCTTCAGGTCGACTTCTTAAATGGGCTGTTGAGCTCGGACAGTTCGAGATCACCTACCATCCAAGAACGACCATTAAGGCACAGGCATTGGCGGACTTTATAGTGGAATGTACTGGTATAGCCAACGACGAGGTAATAACCACGGCCCACGAGCTGTGGAAACTTTACGTCGATGGCTCGTCAAATGAAAATGGAGCGGGGGCAGGGGTTATTCTGATCACTCTCGCAGGGAGAAAATTTCACTCCGCTTTAAGATTTGGCTTTAAAGCATCTAATAATGAGGCCGAGTACGAGGCTCTACTCGCGGGACTACGAATAGCAAAGGAGCTCAAGGCTAAAGCTATACATTGCTACAGCGACTCCCAGCTCGTGGTTAATCAAATCTTGGGAGAATACCAGGCTCGTGGCACAAGAATGGCAGCTTATCTGGAGAAGGCAAAATCCGCATTAGAATATTTCGAGTTTTATGCAATCAAACAGGTTCCCCGAGAACGAAACTCAAATGCAGATGCCTTAGCTCGACTCGCCACCTCCGCCGAAAATGAAGAGCTGAATGTTATACCCATAGAATACCTATCAACGCCCAGCATTAGTGAGCCAGAAGAGGAAGATGTGTGTATGATCGAAACAGAGCCGACATGGATGACCCCGATAGTTGATTACCTCGAAAATGGAATTCTTCCAAAAGATCGGAATCAGGCTCGAAAGTTGATGTATCAACTCCCTCACTACACCATTTTAGACGGAAAACTATACAGAAGGGGATATTCCATGCCGTTGCTTAGATGTGTAACCCCCCCCCGAAGCTAAGAAAATCATTGAAGAAATTCATGAAGGGTTCTGCGGAGACCACACTGGGGGGCATAGCCTGTCCAAGAAGATCATACGCCAAGGATATTTCTGGCCAACCATTAAAACGGATTCTTTCGAGTATGTGAAGAAGTGCGACAAATGCCAGAGATTCGCCACGATACCCCGAGCTCCACCATCCGAGCTGACCATGTTGACATCCCCATGGCCTTTCGCGGTATGGGGCATCGACCTCATAGGCTCTCCCCGACTGGCAAAGGCGGAGTAAAATATGCTGTAGTCGCCGTTGATTACTTCACGAAATGGACGGAGGCTGAACCATTGGCAACCATAACTTCGAAAAAGATCCTTGATTTCGTGGTAAAGAACATCGTATGCCGATACGGAGTGCCGAGGAAGATCGTATCTGACAACGGAACCCAGTTCGATTGCAACTTGTTCACCAACTTTTGTGAAAAGAACGGCATTATAAAGAGTTTTTCATTAGTGGCTCACCCTCAGGCGATGGTCAGGTCGAGGCCGTTAACAAAACTCTCAAGAGTTCTCTGAAGAAAAAGTTGGAAGAAGCAAAGGGGCGATGGCTCGAGGAATTACCTCAAGTCCTTTGGGGGTATAGGACCACAGCTCGGACATCAACATGACATACCCCGTTCTCTCTAGCATACGGCTGCGAGGCAATGTTGCCCATCGAGGTCGAAATCCCAACGATCCGAACTCAAATTTACGATCAGAATTCAAATCACACTCAGCTCGAAGAAAACCTAGACTTGATCGAAGAAAAAAGAGAAGAGGCTCAGCTGAGAAATGCTGCTTACCAGCAACGAACTACACGATATTTCAATAAGAGGGTTCGAGATCGAAAGTTCGGAATGGGAGATCTGGTGTTGAGACGCGTATTCTTGGCAGCCCGAGATCCAGCAGCTGGAGTGCTCAGGCCGAACTGGGAAGGACCATACCAGATAGAGTCAGTCATCTGACCTGGTGTGTACAAACTTGCGAGATTGGATGGGAGCCTAGTACCGCGAGCATGGAATGGCGAACACCTTAGACCTTACTATCAATAATGTAGGAAAAGTGTTGCCTGTAACCATGATTTTCTATCTGTATTAGCTTGTCTGTTTTTGAATTCCATCAAATAAAAGGTCTATTTTGTTCACTATGTAATTTCTTTTTATTTTTGCAATCTCTCTTAATTTAATAACCTATGGTCACACTCATAGGATATTAAGGGGGCATCATTGGTATATATGCCATCAGCTTAAAAAATAAAAAATATATATATAAAGTATTTGGATGTAACCAAGTACGCGAGCATAGATAGTTCAGACATAAACTGAATTATCAAAAACATATAAAGTATTTGGATGTAACCAAGTACGCGAGCTTAGATAGTTCGGACATAAACCGAATTATCAAAAACACAGTATTTGGATATAACCAAATATGCGAGCTTAGATAGTTCGGACATAACCGGACTATCAAAAACCTAAAACGTTTGGAGTTAACCAGATGTGCAAACTTAACAGGTTTGGAACAAACCAGCCAAAAAATTAATCAATGATAAGTTGGAACCTAAACCTACTTCGAGATGAGTCGAGATCGAGGCTGGAATATCTTAAAGAAAAATAGTTTCGAACTCTTAACCTCGGAGCAAAAACTGAGGATGAGGAAAAGTGACTAAACAAAAAAGATATAACCAAATCATTCACATTACATACCATATAAGTACTTTCGGGTTCGTGGTTAAAGTAATATCCGACCTTGATAAATAACGAGGTCGGAATTGGATAATTAGAACAAACTATGCATGAATGCATCGAGTTTCGAGCCTAAATCCAAACTATGTCTGTATGAATAAATAAACATAACTGATTCATCAACATAAAATGTGCAAAATATTTCGAGCCAAGAAATGTAAAGCATGTAAAAGAATAATTAAAGAAATTGTATCAGCCCCGTGGGCATAAATTAAAATAGTTACAAAAATAGGGGGACGCAGCCCCAATAAGTGATCTCCCCGAGGTCAGATTTAAGGAAGAGGAGTCTCCTTGGCCTTCTCAGCACCCGCAGCGCCAAAGTCATCAGGACGAATAGCATGACTATCCTCTTGGGTTCCCTCCGAAGCGGCCTCCGAAGCGGCCTCCGAAGCTGCTTTTTCCTTCTCGAGCTGGGCAGCCTCTTCTTCCTCGAGTCGAGCATTCCACCTCTCGAGAAGAGCCACCTCGTGAGGACCGAAGAAGCTGGTGTCCAGATCTTCATTGTAGGCCCACATCCGGTACATGGCTAAGTCGACCGCTTTCTCCTTCTTCTCTTTGTACTCAGCGAGGAGGCGAGTTTTGGCATCCTCTATGATGTCGAAGGTGGCGGCCTTGTCCTCTTCAAGCTTCTTGTTGGTATCCCGAAGCTGGGTGTTCTCTTTCTTGTACTCCTCGAGCCCAGCCTTCAACTTCCCGAGTTCGGTGACCATGTCCTCACGCTCCTTAGCTCCTGCCTCAAGCTTCGCATTCGCTGCCTTCAGATCATCGCTCGCTTTGAGGTGGAGATCCTTCGCCTCTTGAGCATGAGTCTTGCTCGAATGGATCTCGTTGTTCAACTCGTAATTGAGCTGGGCAGTGAAGGCAAGAGCCTGAAAAAGGAAGAAACCACCATTAGCCCCGGATCAGTGCGGTTGTAAGCAGAAAAGGAAGGACTATAGAAGAATACTTACCGCGGCAGTATGCTCGATACTCTTCTCATAAAGAACAGTGCAGTCTCGGGTACCATTTAAGCACTGCCACTGGGGAGCTTCGAAACTGCCATAGCTCTGGCCGATCCGGGACATGACATCCGAGACCAGCGTGGATCCGTGGGATCCAGCAGCATTGTCCACCGCATATGCGTCCATATGGGTGGAGATTGATAGCTTCTGAACTCGAGAAGCAGAAGGCCTTTTGGAAAGCGGAGCAGAGGATGATTGAACCACCACAGGAGGTTGGGACTCAACCATGACGGGGGCACCAACCAGCGAAGTCGGTGCCACCGCAGAGACGACAGCCTACGAGGATGGCACTGTCGTGGAAGCGTTGGGCTAGGCAGTCGACGCAGCAACGGAGCTCGAAGCCGGCGGGGCAAGGGGAGGTGTCTTCTTGGATCTCTTGGAGCCTTTGCCCGGCTGGCCGATCTTCAGCGACCCCGCCCTAGGGCGTTTTCTCCTCTTGGCGGCTGCACTGTCGATGAGGGTGTCAAGGTCGGAGTCCATCTCGCCTGCACAAGTCACAACACAGTGAGTCAGTAAAGGTGAAGCATACAAGTTTCAGTATCACTGACATAGAGTGATGATAGAAGAAACCTAACTGGAACTCTCCCCCGAGCTCGAGCTTGGGGACCATGAAATTCCCCCATCTTCAGAGGAGGCGGGGGGAGTGCCTTCCCTATAAGTAGGTGATAACCTCGAGAGGTCCCTATAATCATTGGTCCCGTACTGCACAGCTATCCCATTCCACACCTCGTCCGTGGTGTACATGGTGTCGTATTTCCCGAGTCCACTATCAAACCTATGGACACAATCATCTACCCAACTCCATATGTAGAAGTGGTATCTATCCTGTGGGCATGAGACTAACCTATTGGGCCTGTGTTTTAGTAAAGTGGGGGACCACATTCTCGAAGTAGGGAGGACTTTACCTTCATCTGAATCCGAGCTCGAAGCTTCATCATTGGCCTCATTCCCAGATCGCGGACTCCTCAGGCGAACTGGGAGTGATGGCCTCCTTTCTCTCCTCGGAGGAAGGGCGCCTGTGGGCAGTGGCACCTCCTCCCAGTGTTCATATTTTTTATTGGACCAGTTAGAGGTTGACTGGCCCTCTCCCAACAGCCCACAAGCTCGGAGCTTGCCCTCGTGTAATAGATACGAGAGAGATCTCCTGCCGTAAGGGAGTTGAAGCAATGCTTCTCTGTGCCCCTTCATTGCCTCATCGGGGGTGGGACGCTGGAAATTAGCTGAAAGGCGAGACACATTTCAACTAAATATGGATTTAAGAACTAAAGTCTCGAGCTCAGAAATAAAGGTAACGAGAATACTTACGAATCCGCCTGAACGAATAATGTCGAGATGGGGACAGACCATCTGTCCAGAAGAAGGCCTTTTTGAAATCAGGCGGGTGGTTGGGAAGATCCTCAAAAACCTTCGTCTCCTTGGGATAGCTCGAGAGGTAGTAAAAGCCATCCCCTCCCCGAGCTCGGGAGGGGTTACTTTTCAAACAAGATATAAAATCTCTTGAGGTGAAGGTCCTTTCCACCCCAGCTCGTGGTACAAGGACCTCAGGGCAAACAGCACCCTGTACGAATTAGTGTTGAGTTGGAACGGATCCAACCCAACGAAATCAATAAAGTCTTTGAAAAAAGACTTCAAGGGCAACAGAGCTCCTGCCCTCATATGTTCCTGGCTCCAGGCCGCGTATTTCACACTGGCGTCGCGGCCCCCAGGGGCGAAACAGCTCCGTTCATGGCTGGTCGGAGCTCGACATTTCAAGGTGCCTGACAAGCCGAGGCCATGGAAAGCCAAGATTTCAGTTATTTGACTGGTTGTGGTAACCGAGCTCCAGTAGAGCTCGGCCTCGAACATCTCCCTTCTCGGCTGTGAGGATGAAGTTTCCCCCATTAATGAAAACTGGAGCTCCCCTGGAAGGTATGCGACAGTGACTTTTAGCGCAGGGTCGAGGGGAATTGGCCTAGGTCCTGAATTGGGCTCCGGATAGAGGGCCTCCCGAAGAACTCTTCTCTTCTTTTCTATGACCCCGTCTATCTGGCGGCGATAATGAGCTCGAATGTCCTCTTGCTCGCGCGCAAGGTCGTATTCTCTTATCCGACGTTGATTCCGGGCGAACAACGATTCTGGGCTCGGAGATTTTGGCTCGTAAGGGATTGCCAGCAATGACCCCCACCGTCTTTCCAGATTCTGTGACATCTAACGAGAAGGAAAAAATGGTGAGGGCCATGCATGCAAGAATCACGAGCTCGATGGGATGAGCTCGGAGATTTAGGAACAAGACAAACTAAATATTAAGACGCTTATTGAAGAGTCAGAGTGTGTGTTCCACGGAAAAGAAAAGGAGCCTGGATAATTTTTTGAAAATCCCGAAATTCAAGGGAAAGAAGAGTGGCGGTTAGCCAGGAAAGGCATTCTTGGGTTTCGTGCATTTGTCAAAGACAAGGGTTTTTACCCGAAAACTTAGTGTACAAGAAACGTCGCCTAAAAATTTTCAAAACCCAGAAAATGGAAACCTCACTCAAACGTCAAAACTGGGTATAAACCAGTGATGCAAATCCAGCAGGGGAAGTCTAGAAAGCATAAAAGCCTATCGGATCAAAACCTCCTATCATATTATGCTAAGAACATAAACTAGTATATACACATACACAGCAAGAACAGCATGAATAAAAACTGACAAAATGGAAAACAAAAATTGCATACTTACACAGTAATGGCGATTGCAGAGAGATTGTCGATTGAAGAAGAGGTTGCAAATAAGAACTCACTGACTCGAACAGACCAGGATTTCTTTGTTTCTTTGGCCGAGAAAACATATACAGAACGGAAGCTGTATGGAGAGGTCTGGTTTCGTTTTTCTTTCTTTTCTTGCTTCTGATGAACGAAAGTGAAAGTGAAGGTGAAGAGTGGAGTCTTGTATATATAGGTGGGAAAAAGGAGTTAATCTGGAACGTTGAACGAAATCCTTGCAAGATCCAGCGGTCAGGGATCAATGACATGATGGCACCGAAAAGGTGTCAGACGAACGATCGTGGGCATGTTTCCAAGGTACTCAAGTACCAAAAATGAGCAATGCCCAATTGACGCGTGTCCATTTTCGAGGGTGTATGACGGTACAGTTCTCAAGTAAGGTAGTTCAAAAGTTTCCTTCTCTTAGGATTCGAACAAATACTTTTGAGGGGGCAAGATGTTACACCCAGATTTCGAGCTATGTTAATTATGACCTCGAAAGATGGATTCGCAAATAAGTGGACTCATAAGGTTGGAAACATGCTCCAGGATTATATGCCGAGCTTGCAGGGTATAGAAGACCTCGAGTATGGTGACCTCGAAGAGTTCATGATCTCGAAAGATAGCTCCGGGAACACATTCATCTTCAGGGACGACTTCGGATCAGGGGTCCCGAGCTCGACACACGTACGATCTCGAAAGCCATGCGGCCTCGGGAGATGTTTCTAGCTCGATAGATGACGGGAAACCTGGAAAGCTAAAGCCTTAGAGATATGCGATAACCACCTTGAATATCTACAAGTGTTATAAATATGAGATGTAATCCTCATTTATTATTGTAAATCCCCTAGAATCGTGGGATATTATTTGGTCAGTTATACGTCTCCTGGTCTTCAGGGGACGTTTCCTTTTATATCTGATTATAGGCATTTAAAGCCATTTATTTTATTTACACAAAAAGAGTAACTACCCAAAATATGTGGGATAGTATTCTGCATCCTTCTCTATAAATAGAGAGGCGATGCACCATTGTAAAGGACCGAAATTCTGAACCTTGAGAGAAAACTCTGAAGAATTCATGCTTAAGAATTTTCAGAGATAATCTTGAGTTTAATAACATAGACTCGTGGACTAGGCAGATTTAACTGCTGAACCACGTAAAAATCGTGTGTTTGATTTGTTTTATTTTATTTGGCCATTATCATTTATTGTTTATGTGCTCTTCTTTTACTGTTTGACGAAAAACGGCGTCAACAAGTTGGAAAGCTAATTTTCAATCTACTGTTGCTTTATCAACTACTGAAGCTGAATATATGGCCTGTACTGAAGCAGTAAAAGAGGCCCTATGGCTTAAAGGAATCACTAGAGAACTTGGTCTGAATCAGAGAACAGTGGCTGTATTTTGTGATAGTCTAAGTGCTCTACATCTTAGCAAAAATCAGGTGTTCCATGAAAGAACTAAACACATAGATGTGAGGCTTCATTTTATCAGAGATGTAATCTCAGAAGGAAGTGTGAAGCTTAGCAAGGTATCTACTGAAGACAACCCAGCTGACATGCTTACTAAAGTGCTTCCAACAGCAAAATTTGGATACTGTCTAAATTTGCTACAGATCACTGCTGGATGAACATAGTGATCAATGGATTTCACTCTCAATGCAAATTTTTATGGTGATATTGAAATTCCGTTTTTAGTAATTACCAAATTAATTAAACCAAGTGAATTAATTAAAGTGTGGAATGGTAATAAACTGTTTACACAGAATACAGTTCTGTCAGGACAGAAACCAAACTCGTCACGACAGAAACTGAACACAATAAAAAGACAGTGCAAAAGAATAAAGAACACAGCGAATTTTTACAAGGTTCAGAAACCCTTTCGGATAACCTACTCCTTGGGGCCACGCCCAGAGAATAAAACCAATTAATAAAGAATCACAAGTACAAAAACATTGACTTAAACAAAACAAGACTCCCTCTTGAGATTTGCCGCAACTTGTTGTACTTCTCTTCACTAATCTGATCTTGATTGAAACGCTCAACTACTTGAACTCCCTTCAATGGTCAGCGAGTGCTTGCATCCTCCCGAAGCAAGGCTTGTAAAAAATCTTCTCCCAAAGACTACACAACGCTGTGTTCAAATTACAATGTGTATTCACTCATGAACATGTTATACGCTCACCACTAAAAACTAAACACACATAATTCTACAAGATCACGTGAATACTCATGATCTTGAATACAAAGAAGAACTCTCAAATATTACAATAATGCTCACGAATAATGCACCAAAGAGTTCACTATTCTCACTGCCTTTAGAGCCCTATTTATAGAGTCTTTTTCGTGCTCACAAAGGTAGAGAAAGAATTCTTCTAATAAAGGCAAGAATCACAGACGCTAATCTTGATTGTCGAAGAGTTGCCTTATTTAGAAGATGCTGATCCGACAGATGCGATATCGGTGGGGACAGCTCAGACCTGTGTCGGATCAAAACAAGCTCAAAAAGGAAACAATAATTAATGACATTAAGAACCAGTTTCCTGATTGCAATCCTTGAGCTGCACGAAAATATATCAGCAAATAATCCAAAAATAACTTTGGGTAAGTATCGAATATTTGTAATAAACTTTGTTTCCTTTATAAACAAAATGAGACAATATATGCTAAATAAGGAAGCATATTATTGACCAAAAATCACACAAAAGGAAAGAGGATTTCCGAAAATTGGAATAAAGGAAACCAAATATTTCCAAACAAATCCGAAAAATATAATAAAGGAAAAAAAAAATTTCGAAAATTATAATAAAAGGAAAACAAATATTTCCGAAAATTATAATAAAAGGAAACAATTAAATCAACCAATTTATCTTTTAAGAAAAAAGATATTTCTATAAAAATGCCAATTATAGGATTTACAATCTCCCCCTTTGGCAATTTTATAGACAAGGAATATCTATTTTTGAAAGATCCCTGCAAAACACAAGTAAGTGCTTAAAATCATAAGAGTCACAAAATAATCAAAAAATGACTCCCCCTGCGAAAGATAACCAAAGCACAGTTAACAAAAGAAACCAATAATAACCAGCAGGTTAACATATTCAAAGTACCACAAATAGAGTCACTCTCTCCCCCTCATTGTCTGAAAAAAAATGCCAAAGAACAGTAAATGAAACCAAAAGAAAGACACATTAAGTGTTTTTTTACAACTAACAAAAGAAAAATAGATCAAAGGTACTGAGATCATGATGGGGCAGGAGAGCTGGATGCATGAAGAATGGCCAATGAAGTAAGAATTTGGCGCTGAGTCTCCTCCATGAGAGAGAACCGGTCAGATAGACTTGTAATTCCGGTCTGGACAGCAGCAAGATCTGTCGGGACAGCAGGAGATTCGGTCACAGCATTTCCAGAAGCAGGACCAGCAAGATTAATTCCTTTGACTTTCCGAGCTGTGGATGGAGGATGATCATCTTTGACTGTATAGGTGGGACCAACCAGGGGAGAAGTCAAGGTCTCATGAGACTTCTTTAGAGGACGTTGAGAGTCCAAAAGTTTGTAAATGACCTGTGGAAACAGCAAGTGTTGCCCCTTACGTTTGGCACCACTTAGAGACATGATTTGGTAAAAAATAACAGCTCCAAGATCTATGGCGACTCCAGTACCAATTTTGAACAATAGGAAAGCCATATCTTGAGTGATGGTGGAGGAATGTGTGGTAGGCATCCAATTAAACATAGCAAATTTGAAAAGCGCACCATAGAAATGAGTGAGATCGGTGACTCGAAGAGAGGTGCTTGGTTCCCACACCAAAGCCTGACCAACCAGTTCAAACAAAACTTGGTCCTTTGCAAATTCAATAGAATCATCAATCTCCACAGGGACGAGATTGAGAGCCTTAGCAATTTCGGATGGGCTAAAATTAAACCAATGACCCCTAACATAAACTTTATGGAACATAAAAGAAGATTGATCTAATAACTCATCATTCAAATTTGCATAAAATTCTTTAACAACCCGAGGCACAAACCCATCAAACCCAGACAAGGATCGCAACCAACCTCTTTCCTCTAAAGTAAGCAATACCCCAAAAACACGATGAGAGGCAAAAAGAAAATTGCGTTCACTTATAAAATGACGATGGTCATAAAATTGCATGTTCTTCTCATTATCATTAAAACAGAATGTAAGAGAATGGGCTTTGAAAGAACCTGAGGTACGGACAGGAGCACCTTTTTGCTTCCTAAGTTTGGAAGACAATTCGGGAAATGCCAATGGAGTGGTGTCTTTTGGGTCTGATGCAACAGGAGAGGCTTCAGATGGGTCTTCTTCAGATTCAGTCTCCTCAGCCAAATCATCAAGAGGAACGTCAGGATTTGGCTCGGTCAAAGAAGGGTCCAACTCAGGCTGAGAGTCTTCCGTCTCGGGAGAGACATCCTCCGATGAGGTGCATGGGGGAGGATTGATTTTGGGCTTTAATTTAAAACGAGATAAAGGAGATGAATCAGAGATGGAGCTGGTACCTTTAGATTGAGCCACTTTGGCATTTTTCCCTTTCTTTGACCCAACAGATTTGGACTTACGTTTGCCCTTTGCCTTGGGTGTCAACACATCAGGAGATAGTGAGGATTCAGAGTCATGATCAGATGGAGCAGACACATCTTCAGTAGAAATTGATTTGGACTGACTAGTTGCCAAGGCCGGTTTGGCTTTTATTTGCTCAACATCCTAATTCGGGAACGTAACTCCTTTGCTAGAAGCACCAAGAACAGATGAACTTATAGGACCCGAAAGAGCAAGAACCTTCTTTCTTGCTGTGGTTTTAGAACGACGGCCTGGAGTAGGAGAGACAGCAGGGATTGATGCTGCGACCGAAGGAGTGGCAGTGGGAACAAATTCAGGAAGTGTCTCCTGCTGAGACTTCACGGACTTGGAAGATGAACCACGGCCTCGAGTCTTCATGGCTGCTAAGAGAGAAACAAGTGAAACACACAAAGAAAGAAACCCTAAACACTTCGGTTATATGTAAGAGATTTAACAAGAAAACAATGATTATAAAACAACCAAAGGGACTCCGAATATATAAAGTATTCGGAACACAAATGAGGCAAGTTCAAGATTGGGTAACCAAAAATGGGTAACCGGATTTTTTTGTGATAAATGCCAAAATATCTCCCTTTTTTTTAAAAAAAAAAAACAAATTCTGTCACACCTCAAAATTGGAAACTTTTGAATATTTTTAGAATATATTGAGATAAAACAAATAAATTGCATAAATTAATTTTTCAAACCTTTTTTTTAAGTACACGGTAGATAACAGATTTTATTTTTCAAATTTTTTTTATTATTTTTATTACAAAAATTGCCCAAAAATAAAGTGTAAAATGCCTTACCATATGTGTCCATGTAAACCTCAAGTCCTGTTCAGAAGAAACAAGATAACCATATTTTTCACAAATTAGAGAAATGAGTTATAATTCAAATACTAAGAGACCATAATTCGAAAAACATACCAATCACAAAACATATTTGAGACAATTCATTATATGTATGAGTCTTACAACCATCTTACACAGTCTAGAACAGACATATGTGCGTGCATGTGTAAGCAATTTGGCGTTTCTTTTTGGCCTTTTAAAGCTAGGGTCATTGCCCATATTTGGCGATTTTAGCCTTTTTCAAATTGTAACCATAATGGAGGCTATAACTCTTATACTGATGGTAGCCCTTTACGCTGGTAGAGTATCCTCCAATATAATTGCTAATTACCTGGTACCAACTTACTCAGTGTCGGCTTTCACACATCAGTATAGGTAGCTCTTTTCCAAAATGGAGCCTGAAAAAGAAACTGGATTAGGAATGCTCATACAAAGATAATGATTTGATCAAATATAAATTGGATGGTCTATAATTTTTCAAATATGGTTTTTATTTCCAACAAAGTATAAGACTCATAACGATCATTTTCTAAAATACAAAAAATATGCTCATCAAATTTCTTCCACACAGGACAAGAGATTTACGCAAACACATATGCAAGGCAAGACAATCAATTTATTGGCAATTTCAAATAAAACAAACCCCCAAGGATTTCCTGAGGGAATCAAATCTGACCGTGTCTAAGGCTTTAGTAAAAATATCTGCAATTTGTTTGTTAGTCTCAACATATTCTAAAATCAATGTTTTGTTTTCAACAAGTTCCTTAATAAAATGATGACGAATGTCAATATGTTTGGTGCGAGAGTGCTGAACAAGATTTTTGGAGATATTAATAGCACTTGTATTATCACAAAAAATGGTTAAAGTTTTAACATCAAACCCATAGTCAGCCAATATTTGTTTCATCCACAAAAGTTGAGTACAATAGCTTCCAACAGCAATGTACTCAGCTTCGGCTGTTGACAAGGAGATGGAGTTTTGTTTTTTACTATGCCAGGAGACCAAATTGTTTCCTAAGTAAAAACAACCACCACTTGTGCTTTTTCGATCATCAGTGTTTCCTGCCCAATCTGCATCACTATAACACACAAGGTTAGAATTTGTTTCTTTGGAGTACCAAATGCCTAAATCAAGAGTATTATTGATGTAACGAATAATTCTTTTTACAGCAGTCACATGAGACTCCATGGGGTTCCCTTGAAAATGAGCACACACTCCAACACTGTAACTTATGTCAGGGCGACTTGCAGTTAAGTAAAGGAGACTCCCAATCATACTCCCATAAAGAGTTGGATCAACTTTCTTCACATTTTCATCTTTAGACAATTTGACCGTGGTACCCATGGGAGTTTTAGCAGGTTTAGATGCATCGAGTCCAAATCTTTTCACAAGACTTCTTGCATACTTGCTTTGAGAAATGAAAATTCCTTCATCAGACTGCTTTACTTGAAGTCCTAGGAAGAAATTTAGTTCTCCTACCATGCTCATCTCAAACTCCTCCTGCATTTGTTTCACAAATTCATGTACTAGAGAATCATTAGTAGAACCGAACACTATATCATCAACATAGATTTGTGCTATCATAATATTTTCATCAACATTTTTGATAAACAGTGTTTTGTTTACTCCCCCTCTCTTGTACCCCTTTGAGACCAAAAAGTGAGTTAGTCTCTCATACCAAGCTCGTGGGGCTTGTTTCAGCCCATACAAAGCTTTTTGCAATTTAAAAACATGATTAGGATTGTAAGGATCCTCAAACCCTTTGGGCTGTTCCACATAAGCTTCCTCATTCAAAAATCCATTTAAAAATGCGGATTTTACATCCATTTGGAACAATTTAAAACCAAGAACATATGAAATAGCTAGTAATAATCTTATGGATTCAAGTCTTGCAACAGGGGCAAATGTCTCATCAAAATCAATTCCTTCAACTTGAGTGTACCCCTGTGCAACTAGTCTAGCTTTATTTCTTATTATGGTCCCAAATTCATCAGTTTTGTTTTTAAATATCCACTTTGTACCTATAACATTGGTATGACTCGGTCTAGGGACAAGAATCCATACCTCATTCCTTGTGAATTGATCTAACTCTTCTTGCATAGCATTGATCCATGATTCATCATTTAAGGCCTCCTTCACATTTTTAGGTTCCAAAGTGGAAGTAAAACAAAAAAATTGAACCAAATTTACATACCTCTTTCGAGTGACCATACTCTCTTCAAGATTTCCCAGAATAAGGTCAGAAGGGTGATTCTTTTTAACTCTGGTTGATGGTTCTTTTTGAACGGAGTCAGAGGAAGTAACTGGATTTTCCTTTTCTGTTTGCCCAGTTGTTGTTTCGACAGAATTGGCTTTTGATACGTCAGCAGCGACTGTTGTCCCCTCTGAAGGCTGTGCTGTCGTATCCGCCATTTCTTTATGATGTTGAACATCAATGAGCCTGTCAATTTTCTCCTCATGGGAGTACTCAGAAAAATCTTTTAAATCATCAACAACCGCATTAGCTGATTCCATAATAGTTTGGGTTCTCATATTATAGACACGATAAGCCCTACTATTAGTGGAATAACCAAGAAAAACTCCCATATCACTCTTGGCATCAAATTTGCCTAGATTCTCACAATCTCTAAGAATATAGCATAGACACCCAAAAACATGAAAGTAGTTAACATTGGGTTTTCTACCTTTCCAGATTTCATAAGGACTTTTGTTTGTACCTGGACGCTGAAAAACACGATTAATTGTGTAACAAGCTGTATTAATAGCTTCTGCCCACAATTTCTTTGTGAGTTTTTTGCTGTTAAGCATAACTTTGGCCATTTCCTGCAAGGTACGATTTTTCCGTTCCACTACCCCATTTTGTTCAGGGGTTTTGGGAGCTAAAAATTCATGCAAAATTCCAAACGATTTACAATATTCATCATAAACAGAATTTTCAAACTCCTTACCATGATCACTCCTTATTCGTACAATCTTTCCAATGTTACAATTTTTTTCAACTCTCAATCTTGTACATAGAGTTTGAAAAGCTTCAAATGTATCTGATTTTTCTCTTAAGAAATCTACCCAAGTAAACCTAGAAAAATCATCCACACAAACAAAAATGTACCTCTTGCCATTAATACTTTCAACTTGTATAGGACCCATGAGATCCATATGCAATAATTCTAACACATTTGAAGTATTAACATCAGATAATGCTTTATGGGAAATTTTCAACTGTTTTCCCAATTGGCATGATTCACACTTACCAAGTGATTCTTTACCCAACTTGGGTATACCACGGATGAGACCTGCATTAGCAATCTTTTTCAAGTTTTTGAAATTTATATGACCAAGTTTTTCATGCCACAACTCAGTAATATTAAAACTTGATGAAGATGCATGACATGTGAATTTTTGTGTGAGAGTGTAACAACTATCCAAAGAACGGGAGCCTTTGAGAATAATATCACCATTTTGATTTAAAACATTACACTCGTCATGTGAAAAATTAACATAAAAACCTTGGTCACAAATTTGACTTATGCTAATTAAGTTGGCTTTCAGCCCATCGACAAGAAGCACATTTTTCAGTTTCGGTAACCCTTCAATATTTAGAGTACCTTTACCTAAAATATTTCCTGTCATTCCATCCCCAAAAGTTACTACTCCACACTTCAAGGATTTGAAGTTGGTAAGTATGTTGGCATTACCTGTCATATGTCTTGAACAGCCGCTATCAAAGTACCATGAACTAGATGCATGCATTTTGTGACAGGTAAAAGTGGCCAAGCAAACAGAGTTAACTTTCTTGACCCATACTGTTTTTTATTTTGAATTTCTTTTGGTCAAGAATTGATTCATACCACCAAAGTGTTTATCATAATTCTTTTTGAATAAGTTTAACAGAGAAAAACACTTAGGTCTTATGTGACCTTTCATCCCACAAAAATGACAAACTGGTACAAAATGTTCAATGTTTCTTTTTGGAGGAATTTTCTTTAGTTGTAGATCTGTTTCAACAGATGACAACTTTGTCCTCTCAGAAGCGTGACTTGTTCCTGCAACACGGTTAGTTGACACAACAGACGGATAATTCATAGATTTTACAAAAACCGTTTTTCTTGAGGACTCAGATCCATTAGATCCTAATCCACTGTAGTCACCAACCTTTTTTCCTACAGAAAGAATATCATCCAAAATTCCAGATCTAGGATTAAGCATTTTGACACCTTTTTGCAGAAACTCAATTTCTTTATTCAAAGAAATAATTTCATCATTTTTGGAAGTAATAATCATCTCAAGATTTTCAATTTTTTCAACAAAATTTTTATTATTGCCAGCCATTAGACGATTCTCAGAACACACTTTCAGCCATTGATCATACATTATTTTATAAGACTCTTTCAATGACTCCTCATCTAAATCAGAATCATCAGAATCACTGTCTGAATTCTCATTGTTCTGAACAGAATTATTAAGGCATAATACATCCTTGTAATCGACTGAAGAAAAAACAATACCTTTGTGAACAGAGGTTAAGGCAACACTATTTTCCTCCTCATCACTCTGTTCAGAGTCTTGATCACTCCATGTGGCTGTCATGACTTTCTTTTTCTTTAAGGTATTTGCACACTCAGATTGAATGTGTCCAAATCCTTCACATTCCCTGCACTGAATACCCTTTTTATTAGTCTCAAAGGGTTTAGAAAAATTACCTTTTGGGTTTTTGGATATGGCCTTTTTGTTTCCCAATTTCTTTATGTATTTTTGGAAATTTTTTGTCAACAGAGCCATCTCATCATCCGAACTTTCCTTCTTTTCTTTAGAGGATTTCAAGGCAATAGATTTTTCCTTGATTTCCTCTGTCTTACCTTTTTGTCTAATTTGTTGGTTTAGTTCAAAAGTTCGAAGTGAACCCATTAGTTCCTCTACTTTTATTTTTTTTAGATCTTTTGCTTCTTCAATTGCAGTTAGCTTTGTCTGAAACCTGTCAGGGAGAACTCTAACAATTTTTCGAACCAAAACATTATCTTCAAGTTTTTCACCAAGAGCAAAATATTCGTTAGCAATATCTGACAATTTCTCATAAAATTCAGTGAGGGTTTCATTTTCATTCATTTTCAAATTTTCAAATTTTGTTGTGAGCATAACAAGCCTAGAACGCTTGACATCAGCAGTTCCTTCAAATTGAGTTTCAAGAATTTGCCAAGCATCTTTGGCCGAAACACATGAAGAAATCAATTTAATGTAACCTTCACCAACACCATTAAAAATAGCATGTAATGCTTTATTGTTGTAACTGGACAGTTTATCTTTAGCATTAGTCCATTCAAGTTCAGGTTTTTACCTTAGTTATATCATCGCTTTCTGTTGGAGGAGTCCAACCACTTAAAACAGCTCTCCAAGCCTTTTCATCTTGAGATTTGATAAAGGCTCTCATTCGAACTTTCCAATATGGATAGTTTGAATCGTTGAGTAAAGGGGGGCGAGTTATGGAACCTCCTTCTGTGAAAAAAGACATTGCAAGAACAAGAACAACAAACGGAATAAACCAAGATCACACTCAGAAATGAGTGACCCGCTATGATACAAATTGAAATTCCGTTTTTAGTAATTACCAAATTAATTAAACCAAGTGAATTAATTAAAGTGCGGAATGGTAATAATCTGTTTACACAGAATACAGTTCTGTCAGGACAGAAACCAAACTCGTCACGACAGAAACTGAACACAATAAAAAGACAGTGCAAAAGAATAAAGAACACAGCGAATTTTTACAAGGTTCAGAAACCCTTTCAGATAACCTACTCCTTGGGGCCACGCCCAGAGAATAAAACCAATTAATAAAGAATCACAAGTACAAAAACATTGACTTAAACAAAACAAGACTCCCTCTTGAGATTTGCCGCAACTTATTGTACTTCTCTTCACTAATCTGATCTTGATTGAAACGCTCAACCACTTGAACTCCCTTCAATGGTCAGCGAGTGCTTGCATCCTCCCGAAGCAAGGCTTGTAAAAAATCTTCTCCCGAAGACTACAAACGCTGTGTTCAAATTACAATGTGTATTCACTCATGAACATGTTATACGCTCACCACTAAAAACTAAACACACATAATTCTACAAGATCACGTGAATACTTATGATCTTGAATACAAAGAAGAACTCTCAAATATTACAATAATGCTCACGAATAATGCACCAAAGAGTTCACTATTCTCACTGCCTATAGAGCCCTATTTATAGAGTCTTTTTCGTGCTCACAAAGGTAGAGAAAGAATTCTTCTAATAAAGGCAAGAATCACAGACGCTATTCTTGATTGTCGAAGAGTTGCCTTATTTAGAAGATGTTGATCCGATAGATGCGATATCGGTGGAGACAGCTCAGACCTGTGTCGGATCAAAACAAGCTCAAAAAGGAAACAATAATTAATGACATTAAGAACCAGTTTCCTGATTGCAATCCTTGAGCTGCACGAAAATATATCAGCAAATAATCCAAAAATAACTTTGGGTAAGTACCGAATATTTGTAATAAACTTTGTTTCCTTTATAAACAAAATGAGACAATATATGCTAAATAAGGAAGCATATTATTGACCAAAAATCACATAAAAGGAAAGAGGACTTCCGAAAATTGGAATAAAGGAAACCAAATATTTCCAAACAAATTCGAAAAATATAATAAAGGAAAAACAAATATTTCCAAAAATTATAATAAAAGGAAAACAAATATTTCCAAAAATTATAATAAAAGGAAACAATTAAATCAACCAATTTATCTTTTTAAGAAAAAAGATATTTCTATAAAAATGTCAATTATAGGATTTTAAGATATTTTAGTCAAGGTAGAGATATGTTGTATATGGTGACTAATAATCTTGCTGTACATTTACTCTTATCCTACTATCTTGGTCAAATTTCTTGTCTTGAACAATTCAGTAGTTAATTTTCTTGTACACGTGAGCTTGAACCTGTGTCCTATAAATAGGTCTCTTGTTCCTTTATTTGAGATGTAACATTCAGAAACTTTTTCAGAGTAATAAATTAAGTGAGAGCTGTTATCCCCGTGGACTATACCAGAATCTAATCAATTCTAGTTGAACCACGTAAGAGTGTGTTCTTGTTCTGTTTTCTGGTTTTGTGTAAGAGCTGTGTTGGAGTATTTTCTGGGTTTTGTGTATTCTGGTGTTGTTGTTGCATAACAGAGGATTGCTCAGTCTTTCCACTATATGAAGAATCTGATACAACAATGGAGGAATCCGAGTCAAAGCGAGACTGGTAAACCTCTTCTCTTTACAAAATCCTTTCCTCTCTCTGCTCTTTCTTTTCTGTATACAGTTTCTCTCACTAACACACTCTCTGATTTTCTTCTCTCTTTCTGGGATCTACACAACACTTTGGGAGCTCTGGAATTTTTCTTGTCAGCTTGGCTTCACGAGAGAAATGACCCAGATATTTATAGGTGAGGTTTTAAAACTTTGTTTCTTGGTGGTTAGAAGTAGTAGAATTAAGAGGCTGAGATATGTAACTGATTTCTGTTTTGAATAACAGTCAATAGCTTATGAGTGGATTTATACAACATTGATGAAGTTGAAGAATGGTGCAGATGCCTCTTTGTTTATTTGCTCTATATCTCTATCATTGAAGTTCTAATGTGTTCCTCACAAATGATCAAGGGACATTAATTGAGATTTGGAGCTATAGAGAATTTTCAATATAATTTGGCTCTGTATTGTTTTGATGCATTGATACTTTCAAGTCTTGTTTATGTTTCTGCCTGACTATATCAGCTCATTTGGTTCTCACTGAACTAGATCCAATCAGCCACCAGTACTAATTTGACATGAAACAGAATCCCCTTTATACGAGCACATAAACACAAAATGACTTGTTCCCTCTTGACTCTTGAGCTAACATGTATCGATATTAAATAAATCATCTATTGTGTACATTGAAAGCTCTCTCAGGTTCTCACTTTGAGAACACCATATCATATAAAAGTAGCAATACTTGTTCTAATTAACATTTGACATAACATGTGTATTTACAGTCAAGACCAACAAGAGATGAACATGAGTCTCGTTAATTTGGATTATTTTAACAGCAAATGGTAGAAAGTTAATAACTTATTTGGTTTTATGTAGTCAATTTTGGGTGCAAATTTAATATACATGCATATCTATTACTCTCATTTGAACTATACTGTCCATTCTGATTCTTATTGCCACAAATTAAGCAATGAACTTTTTTTCTTCATAGTTCTACCTATAAATTTTTTTATGAAGAACTCTGTTTTTCTAATTAAAAGAAGGCTAGTTTTGTTTATTTACTTATTATTGCATTCAAGTAGTAATCGCCATATTATAATTGCATATTTACGAAATTAGAAAAATGTGAAAATTATAGACTGATAACAAGCAAGACACGTGTACTCAAAAAAAATAAATGTAGGATAGGTAGCAGAAGAATTATGTAGAAGTTAGAACTATGTTTTTTAATTAAAAGAAGGCTAGCTCATGATTTTGTATTTTTCTCACGTATTAATTGGAATATTATATCAGTTTTATATTTATTTCATTTCCATAACTCAGAATATCATTCTTATTTTCTTAAAAGTAACCGACCAAACTTAAACAATGTTGTCCACTAACATGGCTCCTTAAATATTATATTAAAAAGCAAGAAAAAACATTAAACAATTTCTCGTTTAGAGAAAACTGTGGCCAACGGTCACCATTGTCTCTTTTCTATTATTACACGTGATTCAGCTTAGAAACTCCAACCACAAATAAAATAACAAATAAAGAAAAACTGGTCTCACTAGTCATTAGAAGAGTTCATTGTACCAGACTACACTAACTTCGCTTTCTTCTATTGTTGCATTCTAGATCTGAGAAGTAAAGAGTGTTCTAGCCTTTGTTCCTTCACTACTTTTTGTCCTTCACTTCAGGTTTGATCATGGCAGCCGAACTGGTAGCTGGTGCTTTGCTTTCTGCTTCACTTCAGGTTTTGTTTGAACGATTGGGCTCTGAGGAGATACCCCAGCTGTTCCAGGGGAAGAAGCTGATTCTAGACCAGCTATACGAGTTGAAGACCATGTTGTGGTCAGCTCATGCACTGCTCAACGATGCTGAGGAGAAGCAACTTCGAAACCAGGAGGTCAGGATGTGGCTTATCGAGCTTCAAGATGTGATCTATCAGGCTGATGACTTGGTGGACAGGATTGACTATGAAGCTCTGCGATCCAAGCTTGAAGATGATCAATCTAGCAGCAGCAGTGCCAGCAAGGTACTCATGAAATTTATGCCACCCTTTCTGTCCACATTTGATAAAACTGTTAAGCTTGATTCCATGGAGATCCTTCGTAAGCTAAAGATCCTTGTTGTTCAAAAAGATGCTCTTGGCCTGAGAGAAGGTGCACAGAACAAACCTTCGCCAAGGCCACCAGCTCCTTTGGTAGAACATGCTCATGTTTATGGGAGGGATACTGAGAAAAAAATCATTGTTGATCTGTTGCTGAAAGATGATGTTGATAGTGGCAGTAACATTTCTGTTATCCCGATTGTTGGGATGGGTGGTCTTGGCAAAACCACTCTTGCTCGAGTTGTTTATGACGATGATAGAGTACAAAAGTATTTTGAGCGAAGAGTATGGATTACTGTGTCAGATGAGTTTGATATTTTCAAGATAACAAAAGAGATCTTTGAGGGGGTCACCAACGACAAATGTGGTTTTGAAAACATCGACGAACTTCGAACGAAATTGAAGGAAGCATTGAGGGGGAAGAAACTTCTCTTTGTTCATGATGATGTTTGGAACGAGTCTTATTCTTTGTGGGGCACACTGAAGAGTTCTTTTGAGTCTGGAGCAAATGGAAGTAAAATTCTTGTGACTACTCGAAGCACAATTGTCGCGTCTACCATGGCCACTGGTCAGGTTCATCATCTACAAACTTTGTTGAATGAAGATTGTTGGCAGTTATTTGTCAAACATGCTTTTGGAAATAATTTTGACCAGAATAGCAACAGAGATCTGCAAGCACTTGGTAGAAAAATAGTGGAGAAGTGCAAAGGTCTTCCTTTAGCAATAAAGTCTCTTGGTGGATTACAGCGCTGTGAACAAAATCCTAAAAATGGGAAGACATACTTGGCAGTGACACATGGGAGGAATTGTACAAGAAAGAGGGCTCCATTCTTCCAGCTTTATGGTTGAGCTATCGTCACTTACCTACACATCTCAAACAATGTTTTGCTTATTGTTCCATATTTCCCAAAGACTATGAATTTGGAAGAGAAAAATTGATTTTATTATGGATGGCTGAAGGGTTTTTGCCAATGGATTCAAAAAGTAAAAAGATGGAGGAATTTGGAAAGGAATACCTTGAAGATCTCTTATCAAGGTCATTCTTTCAATGTTCGAGTAATAAGAATGCATCATTTCTCCAAATGCATGACCTCGTGCATGATTTAGCCATGCTTGTATCAGATGATTTTTGCTTTAGGTTGGATTTGAGTAGTGATGTGCATAGCCTTCCAACAAAGATTCGTCATCTGTCATATAGGAAAAGCTCTTACGACCTCGACAACCTTAAGGGTTTGAGTAAGGCTATTTCTTTGCGTACCTTTCTAGCATTACCAATGCAGATTCGATTTCGAAACTATTTAGTCCCGTACAATATATTGCTTACAAAGGGAAGCTGTTTAAGAGTGCTTTCTTTAAGTCAATCTTCTATCAAGGAGTTGCCGGATTCAATTGGTAGTCTAATACATTTAAGGTATTTGGACTTGTCTGGTACTGAAATTGAAGAGTTGCACGAGTCAGCTTGTAGTTTGTACCATTTACAAACTTTATTATTGTCGTGCTGTACAAAGCTTTCTCAATTACCAAGGAATATGGGAAGACTGATCAATTTGCGTTACTTAGATATTACATGGGTACCTTTGAAAGAGATGCCGCAAGGAATCAGCCAGATGAAATACTTGCAATTCTTACCAAGGGTATTATTGAGTGACAAAAATAAGGATGATGTGTTCAAAATTACAGATTTAGCAGAGCTTGAACATCTAAGTGGAAGCCTTTGCATTTTGGGTTTGGAAAATATTAATGATGCGACGGAGGCTTCAAAGGCTAATTTAAAGGATAAGAAGGACCTTACAGCACTAACTTTGAGCTGGAGTTATGGTGCTGCTGATGCTGATAGTTCGCAAAAAGAATTAGATGTGCTTGACGCCCTTCGACCACATACAAGCTTGAAGAGTCTGAAGATTGAAAGATATAGAGGTACAACATTCTCGAACTGGATTGCAGATGATGCATTTTCTAATTTAGTATCGATTACTTTGCTAAATTGTAAAAGCTGCTGTTATTTACCACCACTTGGACAACTAGCTTCTCTCAAAGATCTCAGAATTGATGGATGTGATAGTGTGTATTCAATAGGTGATGGGATCGATAGCAGTTGTCCTCTATTCACTTGTTTAGAAAGTTTACGTATTTCGAATATGTTGATGTGGAAAGAATGGTCATTTGGTACCGAAGCTTTTCTTCAAGAAGGTCAAGTGTTCCCTCTTCTAAAACGAGTTTGGCTGAGGAATTGTCCCAAGCTTAATGTTGGCTTACCCGGATATCTTCCATCATTAGAAAGACTCAGTATCGGTGATTGTGAAGAAGTGGAGTATTTGCTTCCGAGAACTCAACAGACTGTCACAGCCCCACCCTTTCTTCATCTATGGAACACAAATGAAGTATTTATATGGAACTGTCCTGTGTTGGAGTCACTTCTAGATTGGGGATCACACTCCAAAGTAAAGGAACTTTCTCTATCGAACACAAAAGTGCTTTTTGAGAATCGTATTAAATGGGATCTACAGAAACTCTCATGTTTGGAACACATAAGGATCCAAGGATGGGAAGATGATTCCTTTCCCGACGAAGGGCTCCTTCCGATCACTCTTGAGACAATTGTGATCGGAGATTCTAGCAAACTTGAGACCCTAAATGGAAAGGCTTTTGAACAACTAACATCCCTTACTGATTTATCGATTAGAAGCTGTAAAAGCCTCCGGTGCTTGCCAGAAGAAGGGCTACCTACCTCTCTTACTGATTTATCAATCAGTGGATGTCCTTTGCTAAATCAACGATGTGAAAAAGGAGGAGAAGATTGGCCTAAGATTCAACACATCACAAATCTATCTGTCAAGTACGTTTTCTTCTTTTTACATATTTATTTTACTATTAACTCAATGTCAACGCAACAATGAATTGAAAAACCAAATTTGGCTTTACTTATTCTTTTAATTTTTAAAAATTATACAAAAATATTGCAATGTGTGTTTTCAGTTTTAATTTTCAAAACTATCCTGAAAACAGATATATTTATTTGTTCTGTATTAATGAAAAAATGAACCATTTCTTGTACTAATCAGATGATCAATGGGTCGGATGAGTTGAAGGAATGGACTACTGTATATCGAATGGTTGTAAATTTGATGATTTGGCGGAGTATCTTTGTGCCACGTAAGTTCATTTTGAGTTTTTCTTTTAAAAAAATAAATGTTGGAGCTTTATGTCATTTGGAGATTTTAATGGCTGCTTATGATGGTGTTATGCACAAACAGAGGCTTCGGTATACAGACAAACAAGAACAAAAAACCAGCCATTAAAACAGTAAAGAACAAACCAGTAAAGCAACACACCAGTAAAGCAATAAAACAGTAAACAACACACCAAGATTTATCCTGGTTCAAGGACAATGTGTCCCCTACGTCCAGCTTGCTGGCTTTGCTATGCTAAATCCACTATAAGGCTGATAATTCAAATACAAGAGAGTTTGACAGAAGCTGTCATACAAGAAAAATACAAGCTTACAACAATGGGGTTTTGCTTCTTTCTTTTTAGCTCACTCTCTCATCTTACAGAAAAATTTCACTCAATTTTTCTCCTCTCTTCTATTTTTTTGTGCCCCGTGCAAAAAGATAGAATAAAATCTTCTAACAAACTGTTTTGTCCTTGCCACTACTGTGCCGTACAAAACTTTCCAGATCAGCCAATCATTTTTCCAAAGAGGATTCCAGCATGAAACCACCTGCCTACACTATGATTCTCCAATCAAACAACTCCACATCACAGCTGATTTTGCTGACCTGTAACCTTAATCTTTGAATCACCATATTCCTTACAGATGGTATGCATGATAATACGGAAACTTGAGTTCATACTTCAACATATAATCTTTTTGATATATATTTTTGTATTGAACCAGAGGCATGACTAGATTCTAGGATAAATGTTTACTCTTTTTTTTCCATTCCATACTGTCATGTTTATTGTTTGTTAAAAATTCAACCATAAGTGGTGAAATTTATATACAAACGTTTCAAGTTTGGCTCACCATGGTTGTTCATTATCAGGTTGTGGTTGTAAGAAAGCCACACTTGTGGTTTTATATGGATAATTTTAAGATGTTATGGCATCAGATTCAAGAGTGTTGAACTGAAAACGGTGCTCCAATGACACAATTCCACGAAATGATTAGGAGATTAATCAAAATGGCAAAACTAATGAGATGCTCAAGTGTACTTGGAGTCTGCTACTTCTTCTTTGAAAGTGACTCTAAACTATCTACTTCCCCCGTCCTGCTTTGGAATATTTCATCTTGCATTGTGGAAGATTGCTCGAATCTTCAGTCGCTTTGCTGCCCTCAATGTCATCAAATGGGCAGCTGCTTCTGTTTTTAATGAACTTGAAGAGTGGTGTGAATTAATGCCTTAGTTTATTTTCTTCTTTTTGTGGATGAAATGTACTTTCATTGTTTGCTCTATTTTTCTATACTTGGAAATTCTTATATATGTGACACCTCACTGACTTAAAAATATTTGGCACTGAGATTTGTTTTTAAACTTCAATGAAGGCCCATTTGAGATTGCTATTGGTGATTCAAGCTGGTTTAATAAGGACCATCACCCTCAAAAATTATTTTCACGTTTTGTTTATTTGGTTTAATTTCCCTCTTCAGCTAAAACGCCATGAATTCTCAAAGAGACACTATACCTAAAATGCCTATACTAACCATGAACTGCCCTGTTGATGGTGGAATGGCCATAATTCATTTGGCTTCAACTTGTCACATTTTGGGTGCAAATTAGTTTGAAATATAGACTAAGGAATTACTGATGAATATACTGAGACTTTTTGTATTGATTTTCCAGCTCAATAAACAAAAGAGCAGAGTATACATAAATATAGAATAATGAATATTCTAATAAAGGTGTAACAAACTGTCCTTTACAAGGACAAACAATGATATACAATCATTGCCAAATCATAACAGAGACAAAAATACAAAACAGAAAAATGACTCTGCAGCTGTCATTTGGTACTGTCATGCTTTGCATTCATATGCTCAGCTAATTCTTCATGTGTGTGCTCGTTCTTTTCAACAAATATAATATAAAATATGATAATTACGCAAAAATTACACAATTTATAGAAACTCAAAGAGAAAGCAAAGAGAAGAGCTAAGTATATTGCAAAAAAAGAACAAATGTTCTCTTACAATAAAATAATCGACCAAGCCTTATAAAAGTCAAAATATAATAAAATAACATAAAAGACTAAAATAACCTTAAGATAATAACTCTTAACAATATAAATATATACTACTGTTCTCATTTGAACTACCCTCTATTCTTGACACAAATTAAGCAATGAACCTTTTTTTTCTAAAAAAATACAATAAAAATTGCGCCATATATCTCTCCATTCTTACATTAAAATATTTATTTCATTTCCATATTTGAAGATGTAGTTCTTATATATTTTTGTGATTACATTAACATTTTTAGAAGAATTCGGTTTAGATTTGATTATCAAATGTTGGAAATTTACTGTTAGTTCAGAAAAGAAAACAATTTATTTTTAAGTTCTACAAATCTGAATTTTGTTTATTTATTTATTTATTTATTAATGTATTCAAGTAGCAATAGCCATATTATGATTGCATATTTACTAAATTCGAAAAATGTTAAAATTATAGACTGATAACAAGAAAGACACGTGTACTCAAAAAAAAATGTATGATAGGTGGCAGAAGAATTATGTAGAAGTTACATTAACTATGTATTTTGCTCACGTATTAATTGGAATCTTATTACAGTTTCATATTTATTTCATTTCCACAACTCAGAATATCATTATTATTTTCATGACCATTGTCTCTTTCACATCATTACGCGTGATTCAGGCATAGAAAATCCAACCACAAATCAAAAAAAAAAAAAAGATAAAAGAAAAGAAAAGAGGTCTCACTAGTCAACATAGGAGTTCATTGTACTAGACTTCACCAACTTCGCTTCCTTCTATTATTGCTTTCTTGATCTGAGTAGCAAGGAGTGTTCTAGCCTTTGTTCCTTCACTACTTTTTGTCCTTCACTTCAGGTTTTGATCATGGCAGCCGAACTGGTAGCTGGTGCTTTGCTTTCTGCTTCACTTCAGGTTTTGTTTGAACGATTGGGCTCTGAGGAGATACCCCAGCTGTTCCAGGGGAAGAAGCTGATTCTAGACCAGCTATACGAGTTGAAGACCATGTTGTGGTCAGCTCATGCACTGCTCAACGATGCTGAGGAGAAGCAACTTCGAAACCAGGAGGTCAGGATGTGGCTTATCGAGCTTCAAGATGTGATCTATCAGGCTGATGACTTGGTGGACAGGATTGACTATGAAGCTCTGCGATCCAAGCTTGAAGATGATCAATCTAGCAGCAGCAGTGCCAGCAAGGTACTCATGAAATTTATGACACCCTTTCTGTCCACATTTGATAAAACTGTTAAGCTTGATTCCATGGAGATCCTTCGTAAACTAAAGATCCTTGTTGATCAAAAAGATGCTCTTGGCCTGAGAGAAGGTGCTCAGAACAAACCTTCGCCAAGGCCACCAGTTCCTTTGGTAGAACATGCTGATGTTTATGGGAGGGATACTGAGAAAAAAATCATTGTTGATCAGTTGCTGAAAGATGATGTTGATAGTGGCAGTAACATTTCTGTTATCCCGATTGTTGGGATGGGTGGTCTTGGCAAAACCACTCTTGCTCAAGTTGTTTATGACGATGATAGAGTACAAAAGTATTTTGAGCTAAGAGTATGGATTACTGTGTCGGATGAGTTTGATATTTTCAAGATAACAAAGGAGATCTTTGAGGGGGTCACCACCAACAAATGTGGTACTGAAAGCTTCGACGAACTTCGAAGGAAATTGAAGGAAGCATTGAGGGGGAAGAAATTTCTCTTTGTTCATGATGATGTTTGGAACGAGTCTTATTCTTTGTGGGACACACTGAAGAGTTCTTTTGAGTCTGGAGCAAATGGAAGTAAAATTCTTGTGACTACTCGAAGCACAATTGTCGCGTCTACCATGGCCACTGGACAGGTTCATCATCTACAAACTTTGTTGAATGAAGATTGTTGGCAGTTATTTGTAAAACATGCTTTTGGAAATAATTTTGACCAGAATAGCAACATAGATCTGCAAGCACTTGGTAGAAAAATAGTGGAGAAGTGCAAAGGCCTTCCTTTAGCAATAAAGTCTCTTGGTGGATTACTGCGCTGTGAACAAAATCCTAAAAAATGGGAAGACATACTTGGCAGTGACACATGGGAGGAATTGTACAAGAAAGAGGGCTCCATTCTTCCAGCTTTATGGTTGAGCTATCGTCACTTACCTACACATCTCAAACAATGTTTTGCTTATTGTTCCATATTTCCCAAAGATTATGAATTTGAAAGAGACAGATTGATTTTATTATGGATGGCTGAAGGGTTTTTGCCAATGGATTCAAAAAGTAAAAAGATGGAGGAATTTGGAAAGGAATACCTTGAAGATCTCTTATCAAGGTCATTCTTTCAATGTTCGAGTAAGAATGCATCCTTTCTCCAAATGCATGATCTCGTACATGATTTAGCCATGCTTGTATCAGATGATTTTTGCTTCAGGTTGGATTTGAGTAGTGATATGCATAGCCTTCCAACAAAGATTCGTCATCTGTCATATAGGAAAAGTTCTTACGACCTCGACAAACTTAAGGGTTTGAGTAAGGCTATTTCTTTGCGTACCTTTCTAGCATTACCATTGCAGCTTCTAGGTGGACCAAAATATTTAGCCCCGTACAATATATTGCTTACAAAGGGAAGCTGTTTAAGAGTGCTTTCTTTAAGTGAATCTTCTATCAAGGAGTTGCCAGATTTAATTGGTAGCCTAATACATTTAAGGTATTTGGACTTGTCTGTTACTCAAATTGAAGAGTTACATGAGTCAGTTTGTAGTTTGTACCATTTACAAACTTTATTGTTGAGAGGCTGTGGAAAGCTTTCTCAATTTCCAAGGAATATGGGAAGACTGATCAACTTGCGTTACTTAGATATTACTCGTGTGCCTTTGAAAGAGATGCCACAAGGAATTAGTCAAATGAAATACTTGAAACTCTTACCAAAGGTAGTATTGAGTGACAAACATAAGGATGATGTGTTCAAAATTACAGATTTAGCAGAGCTTGAACATCTAAGTGGAAGCCTTTGCATTTTGGGTTTGGAAAATATTAATGATGCGACAGAGGCTTCAAAGGCTAATTTAAAGGATAAGAAGGATCTTACAGAACTAACTTTGAGCTGGAGCGATGATGCTGTTGATGCTGATAGTTCGCAAAAAGAATTAGATGTGCTTGATGCCCTTCGACCACATACAAGCTTGGAGAGTCTGGAGATTGAAAGTTATAGAGGTACAACATTCTCGAACTGGATTGCAGGTGATGCATTTTCTAACTTAGTATCAATTACTTTGAAAGATTGTAAAAGCTGTTGTTATTTACCACCACTTGGACAACTAGCTTCTCTCAAATATCTCAGAATTGATAGATGTGATAGTGTGTATTCAATAGGTGATGAGACTGATAGCAGTGGTCCTCTATTCACTTGTTTACAAAGATTACATATTTCGAATATGTTGATGTGGAAAGAATGGTCATTTGGTACCGAAGCAATTCTTCAAGAAGGTCAAGTGTTCCCTCTTCTAAAAGAAGTTTCACTGTATAAATGTCCCAAGCTTAATGTTGGCTTACCCAGTTATCTTCCATCATTAGAAAGACTCGATATCTTTAATTGTGAAGAAATGAAGGATTCGATTCCGAGAACTCAACAGACTGTCACAGCCCCACCCTTTCTTCATCGAGTATTTATATCGAATTGTCCTGTGTTGGAGTCACTTCTAGATTGGGGATCACACTCCAAACTAGAGCAACTTTCTCTATGGAACACAAAAGTGCTTTTTGAGAATCGTATTAAATGGGATCTACAGAAACTCTCATGTTTGGAATACATAGAAATCACAGGATGGGAAGATGATTCGTTTCCCGACGAAGGGCTCCTTCCGATCACTCTTAAGACAATTTTTATCGGAAATTCTAGCAAACTTGAGACCCTAAATGGAAAGGCTTTTCAACAACTAACATCCCTTACGTCCGTGGAAATTACATACTGTAAAAGTCTCCGGTGCTTGCCAGAAGAAGAGCTGCCTACTTCTCTTACCGAATTACATATCAAGGGATGTCCTTTGCTAAATCAACGATGTGAAAAAGGAGGAGAAGATTGGCCTAAGATTCAACACATCACACAAGTGAAATTGGATGATAAACTTGTCAATTAAATCATGCAGTGATCTATATGTATTCAGGTACGTTCTCTTCTTTTTACACATTTATTTTATGGTACCAATTGCTATTAACTCAATGTCAACGAATTGCAAAACCAAATTTAGTTATACTTCTTATTTTAATTCTAAAAGTTATATAGAAAAATTGCAGTGTGTGTATTCAGTTTTAATTTTCAAACTATACTAAAGACATAAACATTTATTTGTTCTGTATTAATGAAAATAATAAACAATTTCTTGTACTAACCAGATGATCAATGGGTCGGATGAGTTGAAGGAATGAACTATATCGAATGGTTGTAAAGTTGATGATTTGGTGGAGTATCTTTGTGGCCACGTAAGTTCATTTTGAGTTTTTCTTTTAAAAAATAAATGTTAGAGCTTTATAATAGGAAAGATATGAAGTTAAATAGATTGAATGCTCAATTATGTTTATGTAGGTTTCCACTTTTTTGATACAATTTTGTTTAGAATGATCAACTTTGCTGAAGCCTTTCTACACTGGATGTAGGGTCTTTATTCTTTATTGGCCTAACCCAGTATAATTCATCTTGTCTAATTTATTTAGTTATTTTTTTGCTCTATTTGCCTCTGATCTGATGTGTGTTGCTGATTGTTTAAGGTTTGGTGTATGTTTGTTTACATAGCTTAGTTATTCTTAAGTTAGTCTTGGTATACTTTTGTCTGAACAATACATATTGGGTGTGTATAAATTGGTCTTGCAATTAATCTAAACATTATCCTCTGTTTCAGGTAGAACTATTGTGATAAATAAGTTATGTTTTCACTTTGATTGCCTTTGCTTGAGAAGTGAAGCTTTAAAACTCATGAAGGCCAATACAGGAATAAGGGGATCTTGTATCTGTACGTATAACATTGATCTGAAATCTTTTTGAGATATTGATGTCAGCTTCTTTTTATTTAGTTTAAACCATTCAACTTGTTGAAGGAATTATAATCTCATGGCCAAAAGAAGAATCTGTGGTTGTGAAACACAAAAAAGCATCTCCTCTTGAATCATGGTTTAATATATATATATATATATATATATAGCTTGACCATCGTTTTAGTACATTTTCTTATAAACAAGTTTCCTTTAAACAGATTTTGATTTTGACATTGCCACCAAAAGCCAAAGAGATGTGAAAGTGACAAACTTGGAAAACCACTGAAATATGTATTGAACCAGAGATATGAGTAGATTCTAGGATCAATTTTTACTCTGTTTTGTTCAATTGCATAATGTCACGTTTATCATTTGTTAAAATTCAACCATAAGATACAAAATTTTCAAATTTGGCTCACCATGGTTGTTTATTATCAGGTTATGTTGATTAGAAAGCCACAATTGTGGTTTTATATGGATAATTTTTGGATGCTATGGCATCAGATTCATAGCGTAAACAACACACCAGTAAAGCAATAAAACAGTAAACAACACACCAAGATTTATCCTGGTTCAAGGACAATGTGTCCCCTACGTCCAGCTTGCTGGCTTTGCTATGCTAAATCCACTATAAGGCTGATAATTCAAATACAAGAAAAATACAAGCTTACAACAATTTTTTTTTTACTGAGATATCTCAGTAAAAAAAATTCTTAATCCTATAACTATACCAATAGTGGATGCGTGGTGGCTTCGTGGTGGAGTTGTGGTGGTGGAACCATGGTTGTAGAACGTCGTAGAAGGTTATGGTGTCAATGACTCTATTGATGGCACTGACAAAGTTGTGATGGCATTGTGGTGTGGTGGTTTCGTGGTGGAGTTGTGGTGGCAGAGTGCTGGTCGTGGAGGCTGGGATTGATTGGCAAGGTTGAGAGAATGGTTATTGTGGTGGGGTACAAGGTTAGAGAGAGAAGGTTAGAGAAAATGGTAATGGTCAACAGCATTTTCGGAAGTGTAGGGAAAAAATGGGTAAAATTAAACAAAATATAATTAGAGGGTAATTTTAGTTAACTAATCATATAACACGCTAATTTTAAACAAATCCCAATGGGAATGTTCATGGGTTTTGCAAGGTTGGTGATCACTTGGGCTGGTAGTGTGTTAGGCTCTTGATTTCTGGGTTTCAAAAATACCATTTTTCTTTGATTCTCACCTTTTCTGCAGGTGAGTCATGGGCCTAAGTGCATTTTGGGCTTGGCACCTTTGGAAGCTGCTTGGAATAGCTGTGGGCTGGAGAGGGCCCAATTGTAGTGTAATTTCATAAATGCCACTACGTTCTATCAAAAATGCCACTTTTTGCTTTCTTTCACACTTTTCGTTCTCTCTTTTTCTCTTCTCTTTGAAAATGACAACATAACAATAATTTTCCTCAACTTTTTCTTCTATATTAAACACACTTACGACAAGAGAAATTAAACACAAGCTCATAAATAAATAAATTATAATAAAATAAATACCACAAACACACAAAAAACTATAAAAAAAAATATCAAATAAGGCTAATAAATTACAAATAAATAAAAAAAAAACCCAACAAATAACTTTAAAACACAAGAAATAGACTATTTTTAGCTTATAAAATGTGGTAAAATAAATTTATTATGTAGAATTATCATAGCATTATCGTGTCCAACCTATTTTGTTGCCCCCAAAATTTAGAACAAAATAGACACAGTAGCCATTTTTAGGTAAGTCCTTACATTTTTACCCACAATTTTTAAGTCTTAGTATAATACCCACTATTTTAATCAATATCCCTATTATACTCCTCTAGTTCTACGATTCAAACACACACACATTCAACACTCTTCCTCTCCTCAAACACTCACAAGTAGTCATTGAATCTAACGACTCCGACGATCCTCTACCACTCCAGCGACCCAGCGATCTTTTACCTTCCTCAATACCATCAGCTGCATTCACTACAAAGATAGACAATTTCAAGCCATATCCCTAACTTGCATCTTCTTCTCCCCACGACATAGCCGAGCTCCTATTGTGTTTACACCGAACTCCAGTCCATTTTGAAGCTCTCGACATGTAAATTTAAACAAATATTAAGCATACTTCACGTGAAAAAGCAAACTAATGAAAGATTTATAACACTCTACACAAAGATACACAAGACATTAATGAATCAAACTTCAAACAACTCTTGTCAATATCTCAGGAAAAGAAAAAATTCTTAATCCTATAACTATACCAATAGTGGATGCGTGGTGGAGGCGTGGTGGAGTTGTGGTGGCGGAACCATGGTTGTAGAATGTCGTAGAAGGTTATGGTGTCAATGACTCTATTGATGGCAATGACAAAGTTGTGGTGTGGTGATTTCGTGGTGGAGTTGTGGTGGCAGAGTGCTGGTCGTGGAGGCTGGGATTGATTGGCAAGGTGGAGATAATGGTTATTGTCATGGGGGTACAAGGTTAGAGAGAGAAGGTTAGAGAAAATGGTAATGGTCAAGGGCATTTTTGGAAGTGTGGGGAAAAATGGGTATAATTAAACAAAATATAATTAGAGGGTAATTTTAGTTAACTAATCATATAACAGGCTAATTTTCAACAAATCCCAATGGGAATGTTCATGGGTGTTACAAGGTTGGTGCGCACTTGGGCTAGTAGTGTGTTTGGCTCTTGATTTCTGAGTTTCAAAAATACCATTTTTCTTTGATTCTCACCTTTTCTGTAGGTTAGTCGTGGGCCCAAGTGCATTTTGGGCTTGGCAGCTTTGGAAGATGCTTGGAATAGCTGTGGGCTGGAGAGGGCCCAACTGTAGTGTACTTTCATAAATGCCACTACGTTCTATCAAAAATGCCACTTTTTGCTTTCTTTCACACTTTTCATGCTCTCTTTTTCTCTTCTGTTTAAAAATGACAACATAACAATAATTTTCCTCAACTTTTTCTTCTATATTAACCACACTTACGACAAGAGAAATTAAACACAAGCTCATAAATAAATAAATTATAATAAAATAAATACCACAAACACACAAAAATCTATAAAAAAATCAAATAAGGCTAATAGATTACAAATAAATAAAAAAACCCAACAAATTACTTTAAAACACAAGAAATAGACTATTTTTAGCTTATAAAATGTGGTAAAATAAATTTATTATGTAGAATTATCATAGCATTATCGTGTCCAACCTATTTTGTTGCCCCCAAAATTTAGAACAAAATAGACACAGTAGCCATTTTTAGGTAAGTCCTTACATTTTTACCCACAATTTTTAAGTCTTAGTATAATACCCACTATTTTAATCAATATCCCTATTATACCCCTCTAGTTCTACGATTCAAACACACACACATTCAACACTCTTCCTCTCCTCAAACACTCACAAGTAGTCATTGAATCTAACGACTCCGACGATCCTCTACCACTCCAGCGACCCAGCGATCTTTTACCTTCCTCAATACCATCAGCTGAATTCACTACAAAGATAGACAATTTCAAGCCATATCCCTAACTTTCATCTTCTTCTCCCCACGACATAGCCGAGCTCCTATTGTGTTTACACCGAACTCCAGTCCATTTTGAAGCTCTCGACATGTAAATTTAAACAAATATTAAGCATACTTCACGTGAAAAAGCAAACTAAGGAAAGATTTATAACACTCTACACAAAGATACACAAGACATTAATGAATCAAACTTCAAACAACTCTTGTCAATATCTCAGGAAAAGAAAAAATTCTTAATCCTATAACTATACCAATAGTGGATGCGTGGTGGAGGCGTGGTGGAGTTGTGGTGGCGGAACCATGGTTGTAGAATGTCGTAGAAGGTTATGGTGTCAATGACTCTATTGATGGCAATGACAAAGTTGTGGTGTGGTGATTTCGTGGTGGAGTTGTGGTGGCAGAGTGCTGGTCGTGGAGGCTGGGATTGATTGGCAAGGTGGAGATAATGGTTATTGTCATGGGGGTACAAGGTTAGAGAGAGAAGGTTAGAGAAAATGGTAATGGTCAAGGGCATTTTTGGAAGTGTGGGGAAAAATGGGTATAATTAAACAAAATATAATTAGAGGGTAATTTTAGTTAACTAATCATATAACACGCTAATTTTAAACAAATCCTAATGGGAATTTTCATGGGTTTTGCAAGGTTGGTGCTCACTTGGGCTGGTAGTGTGTTTGGCTCTTGATTTCTGAGTTTCAAAAATACTATTTTTCTTTGATTCTCACCTTTTCTGCAGGTGAGTTGTGGGCCCAAGTGCATTTTGGGCTTGGCAGCTTTGGAAGCTGCTTGGAATAGTTGTGGGCTGGAGAGGGCCCAACTGTAGTGTACTTTCATAAATGCCACTACGTTCTATCAAAAATGCCACTTTTTGCTTTCTTTCACACTTTTCATGCACTCTTTTTCTCTTCTCTTTGAAAATGACAACATAACAATAATTTTCCTCAACCTTTTCTTCTATATTAACCACACTTACGACAAGAGAAATTAAACACAAGCATATAAATAAATAAATTATAATAAAATAAATACCACAAACACACAAAAATCTATAAAAAAAAATCAAATAAGGCTAATAGATTACAAATAAATAAAAAAACCCAACAAATTACTTTAAAACACAAGAAATAAACTATTTTTAGCTTATAAAATGTGGTAAAATAAATTTATTATGTAGAATTATCATAGCATTATCGTGTCCAACCTATTTTGTTGCCCCCAAAATTTAGTACAAATAAGACACAGTAGCCATTTATAGGTAAGTCCTTAAATTTTTACCCACAATTTGTAAGTCTTAGTATAATACCCACTATTTTAATCAATATCCCTATTATACCCCTCTAGTTCTACGATTCAAACACACACACATTCAACACTCTTCCTCTCCTCAAACACTCACAAGTAGTCATTGAATCAAACGACTCCGACGATGCTCTACCACTCCAGCAACCCAGCGATCTTTTACCTTCCTCACCACCATCAGCTGCATTCACTACAAAGATAGATAATTTCAAGCCATATCCCTAACTTTCATCTTCTTCTCCCCACGACATAGCCAAGCTCTTGTTGTGTTTACACCGAACTCCAGTCCATTTTGAAGCTCTCGACATGTAAATTTAAACAAATATTAAGCATACTTCATGTGAAAAAGCAAACTAATGAAAGATTTATAACACTCTACACAAAGATACACAAGACATTAATGAATCAAACTTCAAACAACTCTTGTCAATATCTCAGGAAAAGAAAAAATTCTTAATCCTATAACTATACCAATAGTGGATGCGTGGTGGAGGCGTGGTGGAGTTGTGGTGGCGGAACCATGGTTGTAGAATGTCGTAGAAGGTTATGGTGTCAATGACTCTATTGATGGCAATGACAAAGTTGTGGTGTGGTGATTTCGTGGTGGAGTTGTGGTGGCAGAGTGCTGGTCGTGGAGGCTGGGATTGATTGGCAAGGTGGAGAGAATGGTTATTGTCGTGGGGTACAAGGTTAGAGAGAGAAGGTTAGAGAAAATGGTAATGGTCAACGACATTTTTGGAAGTGTGGGGAAAAATGGGTAGAATTAAACAAAATATAATTAGAGGGTAATTTTTGTTAACTAATCATATAACAGGCTAATTTTCAACAAATCCCAATGGGAATGTTCATGGGTTTTGCAAGGTAGGTGCTCACTTGGTCTGGTAGTGTGTTGGGCTCTTGATTTCTAGGTTTCAAAAATACCATTTTTCTTTGATTCTCACCTTTTCTGCAGGTGAGTCATGGGCCCAAGTGCATTTTGGGCTTGTCAGCTGCTTGGAATAGCTGTGGGCTGGAGAGGGCCCAACTGTAGTGTACTTTCATAAATGCCACTACGTTCTATCAAAAATGCCACTTTTTGCTTTCTTTCACACTTTTCGTGCTCTCTTTTTCTCTTCTCTTTGAAAATGACAACATAACAATAATTTTCCTCAACTTTTTCTTCTATATTAAACACACTTACGACAAGAGAAACTAAACACAAGCTCATAAATAAATAAATTATAATAAAATAAATACCACAAACACACAAAAATCTATAAAAAAAAATCATATAAGGCTAATAAATTACAAATAAATAAAAAACCCAACAAATTACTTTAAAACACAAGAAATAGACTATTTTTAGCTTATAAAATGTGGTAAAATAAATTTTTTATGTAGAATTATCATAGCATTATCGTGTCCAACCTATTTTGTTGCCCCCAAAATTTAGTACAAATTAGACACAGTAGCCAATTTTAGGTAAGTCCTTACATTTTTACCCACAATTTTTAAGTCTTAGTATAATAACCACTATTTTAATCAATATCCATATTATACCCCTCTAGTTCTACGATTCAAACACACACACATTCAACACTCTTCCTCTCCTCAAACACTCACAACACAAGTAGTCATTGAATCTAACGACTCCGACGATCCTCTACCACTCCAGCGACCCAGCGATCTTTTACCTTCCTCACCACCATCAGCTGCATTCACTTCAAAGCTAGACAATTTCAAGCCATATCCCTAGCTTTCATCTTCTTCTCCCCATGACATAGCCGAGCTCCTGTTGTCTTAACACCGAACTCCAGTCCATTTTGAAGCTCTCGACATGTAAATTTAAACAAATATGTAGCATACTTCACGTGAAAAAGCAAACTAATGAAAGATTTATAACACTCTACACAAAGATACACAAGACATTAATGAATCAAACTTCAAACAGCTCTTGTCAATATCTCAAGAAAAAAAAAATTCTTAATCCTATAACTATACCAATAGTGGATGCGTGGTGGAGGCGTGGTGGAGTTGTGGTGGCGGAACCATGGTTGTAGAATGTCGTAGAAGGTTATGGTGTCAATGACTCTATTGATGGCAATGACAAAGCTGTGGTGGCATTGTGGTGTGGTGGTTTCGTGGTGGATTTGTGGTGGCAGAGTGCTGGTCGTGGAGGCTGGGATTGATTGGCAAGGTTGAGAGAGTGGTTATTGTCGTGGGGGTACAAGGTTAGAGAAAATGGTAATGGTCAAGGGCATTTTTGGAAGTGCGGGGAAAAATGGGTATAATTAAACAAAATATAATTATAGGGTAATTTTAGTTAACTAATCATATAACTGGCTAATTTTCAACAAATTCCAAAAAATAGAGAGAGTAATGTTCTTATATATGTTTAGTTATTGATTAAGGTATGACTTTCTAAATTCACTTATTATTAAGATTAATGATGAAATTTAAATTTAAATTTAGTGCAATAAAGTTAACGATTTTGGCTTCTCAAAATATTTCTCTCATCTATGATATCATGAATTTTAAATTGTTAGAAAATATTTAAACTTTGATCTTCATTTTTGCTAAAATATTTTTTTCTATTAAGTGTGGTTCATTAATTTGTTCTTAGAACATAAATATCCCATTTTTCCTAAAAATAATTATAATGTTATTTGATTATTTGTAATTTTATTAAATTGATTCATGTAAAATGTGTTTTTTTTGTCGTAAATTACTTTTTAAAAAGTTTATTTCCATTCAAATAAATGGTACTAGATTAGCTACTAATAATATTTAGGGTAAATAACAAATCTTCTTCTTGAACTATAGTCATGGTTGAGTTTTGCCCTACTAAATTGTTTTATTTGGCGAAAATTCCCCTTAAACTTTAGCAATCATTGCAAACGTATCCCTTTTGTTATATTTCGTTCATTTTTTAAACAATTTCCTGATCTGACCATATGCATAGTTGCAGTATGAGAGTATATTTAACTAACTAAAGTCAGCTGAAATCGAGTGTATTGATGCTAAACATACAAATATTAGCTCGAAAAATGCATATACATATTCCCAGATTTTTTTCATTTAACCACTATCTATGCATGTATTTTGTACCTAGACTCTCAAATCACACCCCATTAGTGCCACATCGGTGCTACATCAGCAAACTATTTAAAAATAATGAACGGAATGCAATATAAGGGGCACATTCACAATGTTTGCTATAGTTCGGGGGGATTTTTGCCAGGCAAAAAAGTCTGGGGGGGGGGGGGGGGGCAAAACTCTACAAATGTCATAGTTCAGAGCAGAAATTCCTATTTATCCTAATATTTAAGTTTAGTTACTTTTATTTTTATAAGTATTTCATTTTTCTTCCATAAAACAAACCATATCAATATTTGGAAGTAGGTTAGAATTATATTAACTCTAATGTAAATAGTTTTTCTTTTATTTTAGTCAACTCATTTGGATTCGACATTATTGTTAAAACTCATCACTACACCATATTAACTCATGGTAAAATATTTCACACTCCCTCTGTATCATTATATTTTCTTATTTCTATATTGCTCAATATTCCATTTCTATTGATTCTACACATTCTCTTTCTCCAACCCAATCTTCATTCCCAAAATCTCAAACAAAAAAGAAAAAGAGTTCTTTTTCTCATCTTCCCCCACTCATTATCCCAAATCTTCAGTCAGTATACTATGAGAAGGAATATTCAACAAAGTAATAGAGAAAGGGAGAAGAAATGGTGAGGGCAATGTTCTCATATATTGCATGAGCTCATACAATAGCTATATATAACAGTACAAGAGGACACATGTCCCAATTAGTACAATAACTAATAGAGAAATTGGTGAAAATGACAATTTTTTAAGTGATTTTGCACTTTGGCTTGTTTGTGATAATTTTTTGCAAAATGACATTCGTCTAAAATTCGACTAGTTATTTAAATTTTTCGACCGACTGTTTGAATTTGTCGACTATTTGTCTAAATTTTCGACTAGCTGTCTAAATTATTAGAGGTCATTTTGCAAAGAATTATTAAAACTAGGCTAGAGTGCAAAATGACTTTAAAAAATAAGTAATTTTGCCAAAAGACCCTAACTAATATGAGTATTATACTAATTATGGATATTTGCGCGAAAGTACCTAAATTATTGTATTTGTAGCAATTAAGTACCCAAGTTATTTTTTTGGCGGTAAAAGTACATTCCGTCCATGTTTTGGTGTAGTTTAGTGCAACTGTCTGTTTCGTCGTTAAGTCTGCCTACATGGTGTGAAATTTGCTTATAACTTTGGTACTTTCACCAAAATATCTCTTAAATTGGGTACTTTCGCCACAAACATTTTTTAAATTGGGTACTTTCACCACAAATATCCATTTAATTGAGTATTTTTGCTTACGTTTTACAGACGAACTTAATGGTGAGAATTGACGGTTATACCAAAATCCAACAAAACATGGACGGAAGGTACTTTCGTTGCCAAGAAAATAACTTGAGTACTTAAGTGCTGTAAACATAATAAATTAGGTACTTTTGTTGCAAATAACCTACCAATTATAAAGCTTAACAATTTCCTTTGTCTACTAACATGGATACTTTGGCTTGATTGTCGACTTTGACTTTGGTATATTTGTCATGTTTATGCTGATCTTATTGGCCTATATTGTTGTTATTACTATCCTTTGGGGTACTGGTTTGCCATATTGACTTATTGGAGCATGTATTGGACTTGATAATGAATTGCTTAGGTTTTTCTCTCTTAAAAAAATAATAATAATTTTATTCGTGAATTTTAGCGAAAACTGAAGTAAATCTAGCTTAAAAACTGAAGTAAAAACTATTTTTTCTTGTAGTGCTTCTATATATGTTCCAAAATAGTTTCAAACACGCACGATGCATATATAAATATTCCCTCTGTTTTTATTTGCATTAATTAGACATAAAATAAATGTTCAAATTTTCATTAATTTATTTTAAATATATATTATAGTGTCCTCTTTGTTATAAATAAATGTGAAAATACATCAATGTCTAATTTTTTAAGACCTAATAGTTGGGAAGACTAAAAGACCCTTGTTCTTGAGGTTTTCGACAGTGTCCCTCATAGTAACTTCCAAAGGAATAAAATTTATGCCCAAACTCATTGCTTTCTCTTTTGATACTTGGTACTTTGGCATCAAGGGCTTGTCATCTTCACATCTGCAAACAATGAAATCATAACATATTTTTCATCATTAATAAAAGAAAATAATGTTGATTATAATATGATATCAACCGATATTATATGACACTGGGAAAATTACTCAGTAATGTTAAAATAAAAGTTACAATGAATGTATCAATAATAAAGGGATATTTGGACGAAAGTAATCAAAATATTATGTTTGTAGCACTTAAGTATCTAAGTTATTTTTTTGTCTGCGAAAGTACATTCCGTTCATTTTTTGTTGCAACCGTCTATTCCAACTGTTAAGTGCATTTGTGATATGTTGGCAAAAATACAAAATTAAATGAATATTTACGGTGAAAGTACCTAATTTAAAATATATGTGCGGCAAAAGTACCTAAATTATGAGATATTTATGGTAAAAGTACTCAAGTTATATACAAATTTGACGTCACATAGTAGACTTAGCGCAAAATAAACAACTATAACAAAATATGAACGGAAGTTATTTTTGCCAACAAAAAACTAACTTGCAAGTACTACGCACAAACATAATAATTTGAGAGAACTTTCGTCGCAAATATCCCAATAACAAATAAATAAATTTTATAGGGTTTTTTTTTTTTTTTTCTTTTTCAAATGAACAATCTTTCTCGAAAATGAACACTATTCATTTGTATGATTGCAATAGAAACTTACTTTACAGGAAGTCTCAAAGTGGGATAGTGCTCTCTTAAAATCTGCAGAACCTCACGGATATGTGTAGTTTCTCCCACTAAGCAGTATCTTCCATTAGCCGATTCAACTTCAAATGCTTTAATATGTGCCAGTGCAACATCTCTAACATCAACAATTTTATAAACTATATTGGGGTATGTTTCAGCTCCTGAAAAAAAAAATTAAAAAATAATAATGATAGCTTTAATCATAAAATACATACTATATTCTACATACATACAATATTTTGACAAATATGAAAATCTCTACCAATATTCATATCTTAACAACACCTTTTGGAGTTCATAGATTTTAAAAAACCAGGGTGATGAGAAAGATTATTAGGAGCTAATAATCTAGTACCATTTATTTGATTGAGAAAAATCTCTACACTTTCACTGAGAGTTGGTGATAAGAGTGGCCCAATAACATAGCCAGGATGTAATGTGACCAAATTGATTCGATTTTCCTTTGCAAATTCCCAAGCAGCCTCCTCAGCTAAAAGTTTTGAAAGCACATACCAAAGCTGTCAACAAAAACAATTACAAATTAAGCCAAAAGGGAGTGAAATTAAGTAGCTTTAGAATATTGGACTATGATGTCCCACATGGAATAAAATTAAGAATATTGAATCATTAATAAGAACATGTGTAACTCCACTAATTACCAATTAGTTTTTAGATGGAGTCACATGATTCTTGTCATGGTATTATGAGTCATTTCCCTAGCGGGCATTCGATCCACATCGATTCAAAGAGTGAGCCAAGCTGCACGAGATCCGCAGAGTGCGAAAAAATACTAGAGATCAAAAAAAAAAAACGAGCTGAAAAATGGGCCACTTGTGATCAGGTGATTCAAGATTGGTGGGCGAAAAATCGCCACCATCTTGAGGGGATTTTAGACTATGATGATTTAAGATTGGTGGGCGAAAAATCGCCACCATCTTAAGGGGATATTAGACTATGGTGTCCCACATAGAATAAGAATAAGAGTAAGAATATCGAACCAAACATGTGTAACTACACTAATCACCAATTAGATTTTAGATGAAGCCACATGATTCTTGTTATAGAATAATCACAGTTGAGAAACCAAAGTCAATAAGAGATAGTACCATATAGAAGAGATTAATTACTTAAGAACATACATACCTTAAGTTCCTCACAGTAATCAGGATCTGAAAACCATGTTTCATCAATAACCATATCAGGGCTCAAAGGTTTTGAATTGTAGGAAACTGCAGCCATGGAAGATGTTACAACAACTCTCTTCACAGATGGAACTTTGGCACATGATCTCAGTACATTGAGTGTTCCTTTCACTGCTGGGTCAATTAGCTCTGCCTAAAATGATCTCAGTGTCAAACAAACATTGATAAAATGATATGAATTCTTTCTCTGTGAGAATTTTTTTTATGTATTAACAGATAAGAATTGAGCTAGAGAATAATCAACCTTTGGAACAGTGGGTGAGAGCAAAACAGGTGAAGCTGTGTGGAAAACACCTTCACAACCATCAACTACAGCATCAAAAGATCCTTCTTCCATTAAATTTGCCTTCACCAAATGAAGCCTTTCTTTAGCTCCATCTACTGAAACCAAGTGTTCCATCTTCTTTGAATCATCTGCACCATTTATAAGCCTCAGCTAAAAGAGAACACATAATTCTTGAGATATATAGATTCTGACCTCTTTATTGACTTGTTAGAGCTTAGTGTTAAAACTAAATATTGATATAGAGAGTAATTGATAAATATTTGATAATTTTTGTATAGTTTGTGTACCAATTCATATATTGATTCCTCTCAAATTAAGTTTCATACATCTGATAAAAAAGTGTTTATAAAAGAAGTAGATTTTGTATCTGGTGTATATATTTTTCTTTTGATCTAACATGTTAGAAATAATCTCGAACAAGTTGTTAAAAGAAAAAATAAAGTAAAAAGAGAAAAAAACACTAACTTAGATCACGAACAGATGCTTTGACAGTGTATCCATGTTCTAATAACAACTTCACAAGCCATGAAGCTATGTAGCCTGTAGCTCCTGTTACACACACTACCTTACCTTCTCCACTCATTATTCTCTTTCTCTTGTTCACAATATGAGCAGCTATTTTACTATATATATATATATATATGTATGTATAGGTGGTGTGACTTTGACCACATTCAAAGTAATAATAAACAATTAAGTTGGAGATGACCAATGTTGAAATTTTATGTGAGTGATCATGGCATACGTAGCTACTAAATCAATTTGAGTTTTTCTTGAATGGTATATTATATTCATCTCTTGGACATGGGCATCATTGATTACGTTTCTCTTGAATAGTTTATCTTAATAATTATAATATTAAATTATGTTTTATCGAGTTTGTCTTCCACTACTCCATATAAACTTAATTAATATTACGGGAATAAAGAAAGAATTGTATTTACATAAAAACCAATTAATTACAAATGAGACCTTATATAATAAATATAGACTTAACTAAAGGGAAATGTCAAAAATAACCAAATAGACTAACTGTGGTAACAAACAAGATAATATTGCTCACTAAAATAACAACCTATATCAATAAACTAAATCGGTTACCCACCCCCCCCCCCCCCCTCCTCAAGAGTTACTATGGATATCTAGTACAGTCATCTTGCAGATAAGTGTGGTTAAGGTTGTAGAAGACAAAAGGCTTGGTGAAGACATGAGCCAATTGAAGCTTACTGGGAACAGGTGCAAGCTGGATATATAGTTGAAACTTTTATTTTGTCTCTGAGGAAGTGACAATCCAACTCGATATGTTTTGTTCTTTCATGAAAATGTGGGATTGTTGGCTATGTGAATGGCCGACTTGTTGTCACAGTAAATGAATGATGGTGATTGTTGATGAAGGTGAAAGTCAGCAAGAAGGTATTGAATCCAAGTTAACTCACTAGCAGTAGCAGCCAAAGCATGGTATTCCGCCTCCGTTGAACTACGAGAGATGGTAGGTTGCTTCTTGGAACGCCACGAAATGAGGCAGTCACCAAGAAAGACACAGATACCAGTGGTGGAACGCCTTGTAGTTGGGCAAGAAGCCCAATCTGAGTTGGAGAAGGCTCGTAAGTGAAGGGATGAAGATGTTGGATAGAGAAGACCTTGGTCGGGCTTAACTTTGAGGTATCGAAGGAGATGATGAGCAGCTTGAAGGTGAGGTGTTTTGGGGTTAGCTAAAAATTGACTGAGGAAGTGGACAGAAAGAGTAATATCAGGTCTGGAAAGTGTGAGGTATAAAAGTCGAGCTACTAAACGTCTATACTGTGAAGGATCAAGCAAAGGTTCCCCATCTGAAGTGTTGAGCTTAATTTTGGGGTCCATTGGAGTTGCAACAGGTTTACTACCTAGATAACCAGTGTCTTCCAAAAGCTGTAAAGTATATTGGTGTTGAGAAAGAAATGTCCCTTTGGAGGATCTTGCTATTTCGAAGCCAAGGAAATACTTTAATGTACCAAGGGTTTTGAGCTTGAAACTGGTGTTAAGTGTGTCTTGGAGTTGTTGCAAGCAGTGAAGGTTAGGTCCTCCAAGGACAATGTCGTCAACATAAACCAGCAGAGTAATGAAGTCAGTGCCTAAACCTTGAGTGAATAGCACGTAGTCATCTTGCGATTGTGTGAAACCAGTTTGTTGAAGTTCTTGTGAAAACTTTATGTACCACTGCCTTGATGATTGGCGAAGACCATAAATCAATTTATGTAGTTTGCATGGTAGTTGAGGACCTGCATGATCAGAGAAAGTGTTAGTATTTAACCCTTGAGGTAAGTCCATGTAGACCTCTTCATTGAGATCTTTATTGAGAAAAGCATTATTAACATCTAATTGTAAAGTATGCCATTGTTTTATTGCTGAGATGGCAAGCAATAGCTTGAGAGTAACCATTTTAGCAACAGAAGAGAAAATCTAATCCTTCTTGCTGAGTGTAGCCTTTGGCGACAAGACGAGCTTTGTATCGCTCAATGGTACCATCACTTTTGTATTTTATTTTGTAAAGCCATCGACATCTTATTGTCTTGTGATTGTGAGGTAAAGGAACAATAGACCAGGTGTTGTTAGATTACAAAGCCTGGAGTTCAATTTGCATGATAGCTTGCCATTCCTTGTGTTTGATGGCCTGTTTGTATGTGTGTGGTTCGGTGTGAGTAGAAACTGAACAGAGAAAAGCTTTATGTGAGGGAGATAGTTTGGAATATGAGATATAATTTGCAAGAGGATAAGGTGTAGAAGGAATATGATGTATAATAGTGTTGCATTGAAAATATTGAAGGCAGGCAGGTGGTTTAGAAGACCTTGTGGAGCACTTGAGAACAACAGTGGGTTGTTGTACGGACGAAGCAGCATCTGGAAGTGAAGTAGCATTCGAACTAGATGATGGTGGTGATGTAGTTCGAGTGTTGCTGGGACAAATGGACAGAGCCTGCAAAGTATTTTTAGTAGTGAGATTATGATCAATATGATGATCATAATCTGGGATATGTGTGTGAGTAATGGCAGTGGCAGGAATAACAAAATAAGAAAAAGGATCAGTGAGCTCTTGTATTTGAGAAAAATTGTGAAGAGGAAAAATATTTTCATGGAACAAAACTGTTGACGCGGTTTTTCGCCAACAATGTATTAAGAAATTAAACGGGTAGATTAGTGCAGATTATAAACCGTAATGAACTAAGAAACATTCACTCAAAAGCATAGAACTTTTACGTGGTTCAGTGGTTAAAATCCACCTAGTCCACGAGTCAATATTATTACTTCTCTCTCTCTATTTCTGCAGAGTTTTGGTAATACAAAAAGTCTCCCCCCTTTCTTGTCCAATATTCCTAGTATTTATAGGGGAATTCCATGGAAAGGTCTGGGTAACTGTGTAAATAAATCGGGTAATTAAATAAGGTATATCATTAATACAGATTGCTCCCATTTTCATTGGGATATGATTTGATAACATAAAAAAATACTCCTGCAATCTCGGATAATAAATGACATATATATGATACAACTTGGTCATTAAGGAGCGTATAAAGAATCCCCTAATCTCTTGGGATCCTTTAGTATGTGTTATGTCTATGTTCTCACGAGCTGAAATCTCACCTGAGCTCGTGTTTAACAACTACCTAACTTCGAGCTTGTATTAACTTTAGAGCGCCCAAAGTTGGATCTGACCATTATGAGTATCGAACTCGATTGTTACGTTAAGTGTAGGTTAGATGATAACCTGTATACCGTGTACGAATTGAATTGGATCTTGAGCTGCTCACATCATTAATAACCAGATATTTCACTTGGCTATTTTTCCACATATTTATCTTCCAGCTGTAACCGAGTTGAGTAATTGAACTCGTGCTAATTTTAGGGTACAACATTTTCCCCCGAAGCTCCTGGTCATGCTTGATCTCGTCACCTTCTGACATGCACAGTAGGGGTTTTTAGACTTCTGCCATATAGAATCGTGCTTGCTCACTACTCAAATACTGGACACGTGGCTTCCTGCAATTGGCGTCCGTTCGGGTTTCGAGGACTGAAACAACTATCCTGACAACTTTTTGCCGATTTATGGTTTATTTAATTTTGGCCCTTGGATCTCAAACTAATCCAATCGGATGGGCTGGATTAATTTCCACAGTTTACATATAAATAGGATGATCAGTCCTGAGACATCACCACCTTTGCATTCAAAATATTTCCTTTTCAAAAACCCAAGCTTTCCTTTTTCTTTTCCGAAATCCCCAAAAACCTTCATCGCCTTTCAAACTTTCAGAAGCTTTCAAGGAGCTTCCTGTGGACATTTCGACATCTTCTTTGAACGAACATACACTATGTAAGTATTTCATCACCTGGTTTGAATATTTTTTTTATTCTTCATTTTCCAGTGAGTTTTTCACTTCGAAAAATGCTTGTTGTTCAATATCGTTCAGGCTATGTCTGAGTGTGAATAGGAAATAGGATTCGGTTTAGGCTAAATGAATGAAACCAAACTTGTTTAGAAATAAAATACTCATAAATCTGGGCAATTTTCTGGGTTATTATGAGAAAAATCTAATGAAAAATTGGTTCGAATACCTGTTTGGGATGTAGAAACCAAAGGGTTTTTAGGTTTAATCTTAGGTAGCTTAGAGGTTACAATTCCTTAGGCGGTTTTGCATTAAACCGTTTTCAAAAAGAAAGTAATGGGTTTGACGGTTCTGACACGTGGATCCCGAAGTATCTGGGGATTTTAAGAAATTGAGGCGTGTGGCCTAGGATACCGCGTGGGACCACGCGTTGAGGCTAGGGCAAAGCTTAGCTCGTATAAATTTTCAAATTGCGAAAGTAAACCAATTAAACATTTTCGTCTTCCGTACCTCTACAACCATAGCTAGAGATCATCTTAAGTCGCCTACTAATTAGGCCGCTTTTTCGTCAGGCGATCTAAATCATGGCACCTCCCAAGAAGAATGTTGCAAGCTCATTTACCCAAAACAAAAATAAAGGCAAGCAAATTGCCTCTGAATCTCCGATCCCTCACTTTGGCCCTGTGATGGAGAGAGAGGTTGTCATCGATCCCAACACATTTTTCGAGGCCGAGCATATAGTCTCACTGATAATGACTCATTACCCGACCTGCATTTGAGGGAGAACGAAGCTGCGCCCCCTTCCAAGATGACTACGGTGATTGGAGTGACGAGCACCTGAAGGCTGGTGCCTTCCTCCCATTGGACCAATATTTCGTAGATTTTCTGAACTATGTTAAATTGGCTCTTTTTCAGCTCCCCCCAAACTCATAGAGGCTTTTGGCGGGGTTAAAATATTTGTTTCTGAGGCACGAGTGGGAGGTCCCCACTCCAGCAGACATCCTATACTTCTTCTGCCTCAAAGCCAGTCCTAACCAGAAAGGGCGAGATGACGGGTTTTACTATCTCACTCGGTTTCCAAACTCCACCTCCGTCATCGACCTTCCCAGCCACCCAAATGACTATAAAGATTTATTCTTTATGTAAAATGGGTTCAAGAACTGTGACCATCGATATTTCAATCGTCCTCGTAAGTCTTCTATCTTTGTGAATTCAGCACGTTAACTTTTCTCACTTTCATTGTGAATTTTTTTTTATATGTCCTGACTGAGTTTACTTCTTGTGCAGCTATATTCGCGAGGATGGGATGATCTGTGACCCTCGGGGGTCATCACGAGACTTTGTCTAGTCTTTCTCCCGAGGAAAAAGACTATCACCAGATCGTGAACAACGCCACTATGGTTGCCTTTAAATTAATCAGCAAGGGTGAGACATTAGCTCTGAGGACCCGAGCTCCACTTCCCGTCATCCCCGAGCTCCCCTTTTCTCAAGAGGCCTTGCCAGCCAATGAGGACGTCGAGGAGGAAGAAGATGTGGCGCCATTGGTGCAAAAAAGGCAAGCTCCTGAAGATAACCAGGGGCTCGATCCTGAGCGAGCTGCGTCCAGGGCAATAGCCGGCCCCTTCGGCCAAGGTAACCTATACCTTTTCAGAGAATTAGATCGGGTTGCTGCCAGCTATAAGCTAATCTGTTTTAACCCTAACTAGCTCGTTAGCCATCATTCTACTGATCCAGACCTAAACATAACCCTTCTCCAGTGCGTGGATCATTTGGTGGTACACTATGATCATAGTTATCCCAAAGGCACCGTCGTAGTTAATAACACATTAAACTTTAGATCCACCATATTTGAAGAGTATTAGACCAACCGTAGGACCTGGCCTTCCCTGCTCCAAGGTGCATTTGTTATGGGTTTTAGGCAGTACGTAGATGAGTCCAGCCCCGAAGAAGGACCTGAACCCCCTAGGATCTAGGAAATCATAGCTTTAGATCCCCCCCCCCCCCACCCCCCTCCGTTATTCCCAAAGTTTGAGATTGTGCCTAACCCGATCAATACATCCGAGTGTTGATCGTAATAGGTTCCTCCCCTAGCCCGGACGGTAGGATTCTCATTCTTTTTTCTTGCATTTATAATATTTTTGAAGCATTACTCCTGTGAACTGAATCCTTTGTTCACTCTTTTTTTAGGTAAAGAGATGGAGTTGCCAGGAGCTCCAGATTTAAGGGGTGCCTTCAAGGCCGGAGGGTCTGGAGCTGGTCCCATGGTAGAAAGGCCCATGGTGGCAAAGAAGACCACCTCTAAGATGGGGGGTACCACAAAGTCCCCTCCTAAGGGTAAAGGTACAAACATTGCTCGGGAGCAGCCAACAAGAGAGCTCCCCCAACTCCGGTAACAACTGTCACAGTCCAGCAAGCTTCTCCTCCTCCTCCTCGATACATGCCTTCCTCACATCCTCAAGTGATTCAAACCGAGGTCCCCGTCCGAAGTGAGACTCCCCTCATCCGAATACCGGTTGAGCCACACGATCTGTACAAGATCCCAGAGGCTTTTCGAGGTATCATGTATGAGACAGCGAGTCACATGGTGGGCCATGCGTACAAAGCTAGTGCCAGGGATCTGAGGGCCATAAAAGAGCACATCTCAAAAGATGTCCTCGAATCTCCTATGGGGATGAACCTCACCGTGAGTCATTTTCCCACTTCTAACCTTTCCTCTTCTTTTTTTTATTATGTTTTTTTGTTGACTTGCTACGTTATTCTATAGTCTGTCTTGACTCAATACCAAAGCATAGCTCATGTTAAAGCCATGAACGAGGAGCTCCGAGCTGCCTTAACCGCTGCCCAAGAGAATGAGCAAGCCACCAGAGCCGCCCTGAGTGTTGCCCAAGAGAGTGAGCATGCTGCCAAAGCTGCTCTTATTTCTTCTCAAGAGGGAGAGCATTTTGCGAAGACCGCTCTGTCCACTTCTCAGGCTCAGGTCATGGAGGCGATTCGCCGTGCTGATCAGCTTCAGGCTGAGAACGATGAACTCAAAGTGAAGCTAATTGAGGCTGAGGCTAAGGCCAAGGAGGAAGCTGCAATGCCCTTGTCGCAAATAAAGGATATGCTTTACCGTTGCTGGGATTTTAACCAGGACGGGAACTTCTCTTTCATGCAGCTTGAGCTGTGGGACCCGTTTCTTGCTAGATTCAAGATTCAGTTTTCGCAGGAACCCTCAGAGACTGGCGAGGCTTCTTGAGATGCAGAGGGAGATGGTAAGGAGGTCACCTTGGTGGAGCATGTTGACGGAGCTCCAACCTGACCCGGAAACAACAAAAGTTCAATTGGACAGATAAATGTCAAGAAAGCTTCCATTTGCTGAAAGATAAATTATGCTAAACACCAGTATTTTGCGTAACGACACCTAACGAAAAGTTTGTAGTCGATTGTGATGCGTTGAAGCAAGGTTTGGGTTGTGTGCTGATGCAAAATGATAAAATAATAGCCTACGCCTCAAGGCAGCTGAAGGAATACAAGCAACGCTATCCAACACACGATATGGAGTTGGCAGCGGTGGTCTTTGCATTAAAAATCTGGTGCCACTATCTTTATGGAGAATAGTGTGAGATTTATGCAGACCACAAGTGTAACGTCCTACTACCTAGGGACCGTTATGATGTGCATTTTAAACAGTGCTAAACTCGCTAATCGAGTCATTTGGCCATAATTGTGTAACTAAGTATGTTTAACGATTTAGGGTTAAAATTTTTGGTTAAGATACAACGTTTCACTAAAACGTTTACTGTATACATTGGGATCCCAAAATATAATTTAAAAGTTAATTATAATAAAATATTTACAACTACTCGACCTAAGCGGCAAAATAAGGTTTAACCCTAGTTCCTCTTTAAACCCTCGGCCGTGGTGGTCGAGCAGCCGCATATGTATACATCGTCACCTAAGCTCTCCAACTCAAGGATGTTCCAGCTTTCTTTTGCCTTTACCTGCACCACATAGCACCCGTGAGTCGAAGCTCAGCAAGAACACTCAATATGCTCATGAACAAGTAATAACATGTCACCAAATCTCAATAGGCATGCCTAGCAATAATAGCCCTATTCATGCATGCAAATAAGTCCAAATAAATGATTGTGGGTCCTGCCCTCTATATAGATGACTTATGAGCGCTGCCCTTTGTATAAATGACTTATTGGCCATGCCCTTTGTATATACGGCTTATGGGCCTTGCCCTTTGTATAGACGACTTATGGGCCCTGCCCTTTGTATAGATGACTCTCAAGTCATATTGAGAATAGATGGCTAATGTGTCCATCTAAAATAAGTGACAATTAAGTCACGCACTTAGGCTATGCACCCTAATCAAATAAGTGAATAATACTTTATGATTATGGTAATCTTGTCGGGGCTTGTAGCCCTAATCAGATGAGTGAATAACACTATATGATTCTGGTAATCATGCTGGGGCTTGTAGCCCAAATTAGATGAGTGAGTCACACTTTGGGCTCCACACCCTAATCAGATAGGTGACTAAATAGTCACACTGTGACAGTCAGAATCCCGTGATCCGTAAGGGGAAAGACCGAGTAAGCTGTGCAATCCCACACCGCCTGGGGAAGGTCAACTGTGATGATTCTAAGAATGTGTAGGTATGGGACTACACAGTTGAAGAGGGCTTAAATGGATTGATGGGTACTACATATATCAACAAGATGCATCTTCTTTTCGGTAGCCCATCACTTGAGAACTCCAAAGTTAAGCGTGCTTGACCTGAGGTAATCTAGGGATGGGTGACCTCCTGGGAAGTTTTCCTAGGATGCATGTGAGTGAGGACAAAGCACACTGAAAAGACTCGTGTTGGTTTGTAGGGCCAGTCGTCATTCCAGAAAGCAGCCATAGTGACGTGGGGCGTCACACACACTTTGGGCTTCGCACCCTAATCATATAGGTGACTAAAGAGTCACACTTTAGGCTCTACACCCTAATCAGATAAGTGACAAATGAGTCACGCACTTGGGCTCAGCACCCATAGCCATGTGACGTTGCAGTCACCTGAGCCTTTTGGCCCTGGCTCTAAGTAACTAGCCTTTAGACTAGACAAACACTTTTGGTTTTCATCGAACTTGAGGTCGGTCAAGCATTAATGCTCATGATGATTCATTCAATGCTTATGTTGATTAGATATAATCATTTCGGCTTGTGTTGAACACATCAATGTCGTTCTTGATTCTTAAGCCAATACCATACAACTCGGGCCGATTTCTGACTCATGGGTCAGTGCCATACACAAGTAAGCAATGCAACCAGACATATATCATATGTCAAATATCCATATGTAGGACATTCAACATGCTTACTTAACAATCACTAGCATAATTACAATCATGTACATTTACAGAGACTCAAGCTCTGATCAATTCCAATCATGCACATTTACATATGTAATTTTAGTAATTTTAAGTAATATGTATATTTTTTTCCTTTTAAAAAAAAAATATTTTAATTCACTATTTAAAGGGTTTATACATTTTTAGACCATGTGTTTTGCATCATTACCTGTTTGGACCCTGTGTTTTGATAAATTATTTTTTGAACCCTGTGTTTTGTAAAATGGTTCAAATAGGCCCCTAAACCTGATTTTGATGAACAAAAAATTGAATATAACAACACAGTTCTTAGGTAGAATGACTATATTTTTTTTCTGAGTTGTTAGTTTGAGGAATTATTTGTGATTTTAGTTCAAAATACTTTGATCAAAATCGGGTTTAGTGGTCTATTTGAACTATTTTAGAAAATACAAGGTCCAAAAAGTAATTTATCAAAACACAAGGTCCAAACAGATAATGAGCCAAAACACAGGGTCTAAAAAGGCATAAACCCCTATTTAAATTAATTTACATTTTTTATTAATTACATAAAATTTTTAAAAATCAATTAAAATAATTAACGAGCCTTTAAAGGAATATGTGCACTAATATGTTAATATAAGAGACTTTTGTCTTAAAAAAATAAAGACTTAAATACTACTATATCAAAAGATCATTGACTTTTGCCTTAAAAAGAAGATAAAACACTTAAATACTACACTATTGATAAAAAAAAAATTAGACTAATAACCTTTATTTTCCTTCACTTAATTATTTGATTTCAAATAGGTCTAGGGCCTAGAGGATAAACCAATAAATATGACTTGATTTTTTTTTTCTTTGGAAGTGGCACTATAAGTAAATCATATAAAAAAATTGAAGACATGAATTTTGACAATTTTTCTATGTTGGGATAATTGAAGATAATTGTGTGTGTTGTTTACACTCGTTATATTACTCAATTGGCGCAACTCTATTTTCCCCTGTTTCATATATTATGCTCTTTCAAGTTGATTTTGTTTTTGTATTTATTTTTCATCCATATATTTTGTTGTTTTCAACATAAAAATGTTGGCCTTCATCACATTGATTGTTGTTTTTCATTCGTTACATGTTACTCTGTTTTGCTCTGTTTATCTCTATGTTTTTGAGCCATGCAAACGAGTAACCACTAATGCTGAGTTTCTTTGGATTCCTTTGTTGAGGCATTATGCTTCTCTCTTAGGTGAAAGATTAGTCTTCAAAGTTGCAGATTCACTAGAGCTTTCATATTTTCTTTTGGAAAAAATCTACCATACTAATTTTAACATGTAATCTATCAATTCATTGCTTTTGAAATTATTATTATTATTATGGATATTTGCGGCGAAAGTACATACATTATTGTGTTTATAGCGCTCAAGTACTTAAGTTATTTTTTTTGCGGCAAAAGTACATTCCATTCATGATTTTGTGCAGTTTAGTGTAGCTCTTTATTTCGTCGTTAAGTTCGCCTACATGTTGTAAAATTTACTTATAATTTGAGTACTTTTGCAGCAAACATCTCTTAAATTGGATACTTTCGCCGTAAAATCAATTTAATTTGGTACTTTCGCCTACGTGTCACAATAGAACTTAACGGTGAGGATTGACGGATGTACCAAACTGCACCAAAACATAAACAGAAGATTCATTTTGCGGTCAAAAAAATAACTTTGGTACTTAAGTGCTACAAACATAATAACTTAAGTAATTTCACCGTAAATATCTCTTATTATTATTTTTTGAAAAAGAGAAAAAGGTCACTTGTCCATGAGTGACATCTTCCCAAATATATTGAGAGCCCTCACGAAAACCTATAAAATTTGATCATCTCCCATAAAGCTTCTACCGTAGACTCTTTGCCTTAAAAAATTATGTAGTTTCTTTGAAACATGTTTTAATGAAGTTATATTATAGCCAAATATACAACATGCTTTAGATTTCAATGGCACATATATATACACTTGTTGGCATGATTGTATTTGTACTATGTACACATATTGAACTCATTCTTTGACCCTTGGACATTCACATAACCACACTTTCGCAGCAAAGTATATGGCCAAACTTATCTTCTCTGCAAAAACTTCTTCCATGAATCTCTTGGGCTCAGTTCTACGCATCTGCAAAAGATTAAAAAATACAAGTTTTTTTTTTTTTCCATATATTAGTAAAATTGAGTTCATAATAACAGATGGTGAGATCTAGCTACCAACTGATATATTTGAAATTTGCAAATGCAACCTAAGAAAAGAGAAAAAAAAAGAAGAAGAAGATTTTTACTTACATTTCTAGAATCTTGAAAGTGTCTTGAAGTAAGAGATGTCTAATATCAACACAATTTGAGATCCTGCTGCAAAATGTTGTAGCTAAACCATTAAACTACAATATCAGAATATCGTAGCTAAACAAGTTGTATGAAACAAATTAAGATTGTTTTCTAAATCTTAAATTGCTTTAATTATGCCAAATACAAGATTAGCTGCTGAAATATACCATTCATTTGATTCAGAATGGTCTTAAGAGTTGGTTGTTAATCCCATTTTCATTGGCCAAGTTCATTTGATTTTTGAAAGAACCTACCAAAGCTGCAGCAATGAAATTCATGCACATTATAATCTCTCCAATTATATCAAGTTAATATAGTTAGAGCTTCTAATTTGGATTAATTATTATAACAATGAAAATGAGAAGGGAATAGTTTTCTATTGAACACAACTGTAGTAATGCAAGGTGTTAAAACCATTCTCTTTAGAGATGAATTTTAATGAATGTCCTTACCATTTGCTAGAGAACTCAACTAATTCTGTTATGTTAGTTAATTAGGTGTTAAGTCTGTTATACTTTCTGTTATATTGAGCTGTAATCTTGTTTTGTTACTAAGGTGTTTCTTGTAATTGTGCTTGTATCTCCTTCTATAAATAAAGCCTTAGTAGTTCAGTCGATTGAGAGTAGTTTTTCCATACTTTCTCTGCTCTCTTTATTGTTTACACTATTAAGGTTTGGTTGGAGGAATAAAAATGAGAATGCAAAAATGAATAGTTATGAAATGGAATAATAATTAATATGAATAAAAAAATAATTTTTTTCAATCTTATGTTGGGGTGGTCGTTACTCTCACTTTCAAAGGGAATAATATCATTCTACCAAAATGGTAGAAAAACCATTTTATTGGAATGATATTCCAATATTTGAAAATGCAACCAAACAAATCTAATATTTTTCATTCCATTTTATTCTATTAGCCCCAATCAATTATCACTTAAGAAGGTGCTTGTTTTGAGTAGTTGAGTCAGCTTGAAAAATGTAGAGAGACTTAGGATAGAGGTGATATTTAACTCAAGTGTATAAAATAGTTCACTTTACCTTTAGAAGGTGTTTGGTATGGGGTAAAGTGAATGTGAGAATGAGAATCTATACAAAATTTATATTTTTGGTTCAATTTTTTAGGAGGTACAATTAATAATTTTTCTGGGTCACATGTATTTTAAGTTTAATATTGCCTCCATCCTAAGTCTCTCTACACTTTCCAATGTGACTCAACTACTCAAAACAAACACCCCTTAATATACATGTAGAACCTACAAAAACTATTAACTTTACCTCCTAAAAAATTAAACTAAACATGCGAGAAGTATTTTAGATTCTCATTCCCACTTTCACCTTACTTCGTACCAAACACACCTAAGTGTTCTCTTCAATGCAGGATTGGTTAATTCGGTTTGAAGTGAAAAATGTAAAAAAAAAAAATCAAAGCGAAAACGAGGCCACTTTTTTTAATGATACATCATTAGGTAATCAGATGCAAAAACTGCACAAACCCTAAACACAAACCGAATATGTACAAACAAAACAAAAGATGAAATCATATGGAAAATGAAATTTCTCAATTGTTGGTGCAAAGAAATAGTTTAAAATATTGACAAAGGTTAATCCATTTTCTTATGTGAATTATTGAAGTTAAAGATATGCTAATAACACACACAGACACACTATAGTTTGATCACTTGTGCTCTTCTTCTTATTAGCTCAATAGCTTTTGATGAAAACTTAAGATTTGGATATATATATTAATGAGATAGTGAAAATAACACAATTAATATGGGAGAAGAAAGGATAATACCAGACTAGTTGGTGTGAATAATACAAGGAATTAGAGCTGCAAATTTTCCCATCTATAATCCCTAGAAGATACGTTTGGGATGTGAGCAATGATTGACCAGTCCTCCCCTGTTTCCCTCTCGATTCGTGGCGTTAGCAATTCACAATAGTAAATGCGTAGATAAGAAAGAGAAGTGGGCAGCTCTTTAGGCAAGCATCGAAGCTTCCTACAATATTCGATTTCCAACTTCTCAAGGCAAGTAAGGCGTCGAAAGGCCGAGTCGTCTAAGCACTTGAGGTTCATACATCCCATAATGACAATGCTTTTTAAACTCAAAGGCAACCCCTCTTCTAGAAGTGATTCTTGCCCATTACAGTCAAATATTTCTAAAATCTCAAGAGATGGAAATGGTGGGGCGGGGCTCGTGGGCTGGGCTCGTGGGAGTAAAGGCATCAGTTGCTCACACTGGTTTATTTTCAGTTCTCTCAGTGACGGAAAATAATCTGGTAACAGTAACACTTTGAGTCTTCTGCACTGGACAAAATGAAGTTCGCTAAGATGAGGAAAGACTCCACATTCGTTGAACGACCACTCTTGGAGCTCTTTCATATCCTCGAACCTCAAGCTCCTCAAACATCTGAAAGGGTTCGTCTCTGTTGCAGCAAAAGGATCAACACTGGTCGTCAAATAATGAAACTCTGAGCCTATGCTCACCACACCATTCATGCCCGAAATGACAAGGTCTTTGAGAGATGGTAACTGTCCCAGTGACGGCAAGGAACTACAGTTATGACAGCTTTTCAGCTCCACTCTTACCAAATCAGAAAATAAATGATGTCCAATCCAAATTGGAAAGCTGCTGCCTTTGTAGTTTTCAATCTTGAGTTCCTTTAGGTTTGGATGAGGTTTGAGGGTATCGAGTATCCCTTTTTCTCTATGCAAGTCATCTGGTTCGTGGCCATAGTCCCAGTCCAAAGACAGCTTAAGAAACTTTTGATTCTGCAAAATCCCATCAGGAACATCCTCAATGCTCCTAACATTTTCTAGTCCCCAAATCGAAAGACTCCCGTGTAGATCTTGAAGCTCTTTCAGCAACTTGATACCAACATCTTTCTTCTTTCCCACAATGAATCTGTTTAGTGTCTGTAGATTTTGTAGCTTCCCAAATTGCAATGGCATCTCTTCCAACTCTAACGGTACGGAAAGATGTCGCAACTTAACTAAATTTCCTATATCATATGGTAGAAGAGTAACATTTTTACACCCCTCCAACAACAATATCTCCAAATTATACAAATTACAAATTGAATTGGGTATTCGGTCGATATAATAACATTGCAACTTCAAATATCGTAAATACTTCAAATTGCCAATTGAATTGGGCAATGTGTCGTTCCTTATGGATAGTACTCTTAAGTGTGGGAATGAACTGTGCAAGTGCTTTACCTTTGACAAAGATTCTCGATCTAATTCTAATTCTGGGTGCCATAGTAAGGTGCGAAGGCCCTTAGCTTTAAGGTGATAATCTTTTTTACAATCTTTCATGTACAACATATGACGAACCTTGTTAGAGCATTTGTTACCATTGATCAATGAGCAAAACTCACCAGAGACGAACATTGCTAAATCATGTATAAGATCGTGCATGAGAAAAGTTGACTTATTCTCATTTGATGGTTGGAAAAATGACCTCGAAATTAGATCTTGGAAATACTCCTCTCCAGTTTCTTCCATTCTCTTCTTGTTCTGGGAATGTACAAGACCTTCAGCCATCCATAACAAGATTACGTCGTCTTTAATGAAACCATAGTCTTTTGGAAAAAGAGCACAGTAAGCAAAACATTGCTTTAATCTCGAAGGAAGATAAAAATAACTCAACCACAACGCTGGAAGAATACTAACATTTTTTCTTTCATACAACTCCCATATATCATTGTTTAGGATGCTATTCCATTCCTCGTTGCTTCGTTTCCCTCGTAAGAGATCGCCAATTGATTTTATTGCTAAAGGAAGACCCTTACACTTGTCAACAATTTTTTTTCCAATTTCTTGGAGATCGGAGTACTCATTCGAGCTTGCATTAATCGAAGCATGTTTTGCAAATAACAGCCAGCCATCAACATCAGATATCCTCTTTAGCTGATAAATCGATTCTGTTTTCATAATTGATGCAACAATTGTGCTACGCGTTGTCACAATAATCTTGCTTCCAAGCAATCCCGATTCGAAAGAATTTTTTAAAACACCCCACTTGGTGGGATCCTCATCCCAAACATCATCAACAACAAACAGAAATTTCTTCGTACTCAGAGCCCTTTTTAGTTTATCTTGAAGGTCATATGGCTCCTCAATTTCACACTTTTCAAAAGTGACCTTTTCGACAATTAGTTTCATCATTTTCATGCAATCAAGTTTGTCATCTCCCACTGTAATCCATATTTTGGTGTCGAACTTTTGATTGACTCTTTCATCATTGTATACAAGTTGAGCAAGAGTAGTCTTTCCAATACCACCCATTCCCACTACGGGAATCACATACAATTTATCACCACTCTCAGTCGTCTCATCCGATAGTAACAACTTAATAATAGCTTCTTTCTCGACATCTCTTCCATAAACATCAGATTCTTGTAACAAAGGAGCACATACCCTTTCCGGAAGCTTATGTTTTTTCAAACGTTCTAGACCAAGATCTTTATTCTCCAGAAGATGTTTCAACCTGTCGAGTGTCCCCTCTATCTCTCGCTTTATTCCCTTATCGAAAGCAGTAAAGGGTGTTGGGTTGAATCTGATGAGTACCTTATTACAGCAACCATAGCTGCTTCGAGTTCGAGATTCGTGACCTTCCAGCTTGTTTTGCCATGCTTCAGTGTCGATCTTGTAAACCAAGTCGTCTGCATCGTAAACGGTGTCCTTGAGATCGTCGAGCCACTTCCTCACCGCTTGGTCTTTGATCAGCTTCTCCTCGGCATCAGTGAGCAGTAGATCAGCCGTGGACAGCAAAGTCTTCAGCTCCTTCAGCAGCTTGAGAATGGCATCTTTTCCTTTGAAGAAGTCCTTCACCTCCGAAGCTAACTTTTGCACCAATGGTTCTAGGAAAGCAGAGAGAAGCGCTCCTCCAACTAACTCAGCCATGATCAAGGAACGATTATTGGTCAACACAAATAAATTGCAAACAGATGAGAACTAAAGAAATATTGATGTAGCAGACACAAACAGTGCTGAGACTGACAATTCATTGATAAAATGTATGATTGGAATACAGCGGATCACGGGACCACTCAACATTATTGTGATATAGTGTCTTCGTCTATTATTTATCACAATAATGTTGAGTGGTAAGATTTTCCACCACTCAATACTTTTTATTTATATATATTTATATTTATATAAAAGATTCAACACCTTTTATTTTATTGGTATAATTAATAATGGAGAATCTTTGTTTTTGTAATATTTATCTTGAGACAATCAAGTTGTACATTTGTTTTTGGATTATGATGTAGGATTTTACTTTAATATCCCCTACACCAACTCAATAACACTTTAAACACCAAGAGGTCAAAGTTGACATTTCACTCAACAAGAATTATTGCTGAGACAGGACAATGACACGACTACCTTTCTAGCGCCCATCTGGTAGCATCGTAGCGCTACTTAGCTTTCAGAACCTGATTTTTGGGTACTTTCTAGGGTTTTCGCTTGGGGGCTTGGGGGATAGTTTCACCACTTTGTTTGGTGGAATTAGAGGCCCCGAGAGCGCGAGTTTAGTCCCGGGATTGTCCTTTTGAATTTAAACTCATCGAAGTACCATTTATGGATTGTGACTAGGTGTACGCTAGGGCTCGGAATGAGATCGTGCTCGAGGGTCATTCGTAGTAACTAAAGCACTTGGAATTAAAGGTAAGAAAATTGCATCCTTATATGATTGTGTGGGACTGAGATTCCCTGTATTTAAATGCATATGTTGTGTGATTGTGATATGCCATGTGAGCATGAAATAAATTGCCTAAGAGTGTCGGGACTGCTATTTGCGCACAGGACGCGGCTTAGCCATTGGTAGCTGAGGACAGCTAAATAATCACTGAGCTCAACTTAAGCGGGCCAGAGTCAGTAAGTTAAACACTGGGCTCGGCCTAAGTGAGCCGGAGACAGTGGGTTAAATAGAGGGTGCGGCCTAAGGGCGTCGACTCTGAGTATTGTATGATGAATATTGATATGTTATCATTGTTGTCTGTTGTTTATAGTTTGTTTAATACTGAGATGAATGACTTATGAATAATTGATTGACCTCTCTAATTAGATGACTGTCATGGCATGCTAAATACTTGGTTAACAGCTTTATGGATTAAATGATTGTCTCTATTGTTTATGCTCTGCATTATGGTTTTCTTGATGGGCCTTGGCTCACGGGTGCTACGTGGTGCAGGTAAAGGCAAGGGCAAGGTGGACCAATTTTGGGTTGGAGAGCTCTGGTGAAGAATGTATATAGTTAGTTGCTCATCCACCACGGCCGAGGGATAGTGCAGGGACAGGAAAACCTGAAATGCGTATTTTGCCATTAGAGTGGCTTGTGGTTGTATATAACTTTGAAATTTTGTAAATTGACCTTTAAAACCTGTTTTTGGATCCCATGTTGTTGCGATATTTTTAATGCGCAAGTATACGCAATCGAATAAACAAGTAATAGTAGTGGAAATACAGTATCGTTCCGTCAGGGAATTTGTAACGCCCCAACTCCAGGGACCGTTACGGTGTGCCTTGTAAACAGTGCTAAACTCGATAATCGAGTCTTCTGGCCAAAATCGTGAACTAAGTATGATTAGCGGTTTAGGGATTAAAAACTTTGGTTAAGATGTAACGTTTCACTAGAACGTTTAGTATATACATTGGGATCCCAAAACATAGTTTTAGAGTCTATTACTGAAAAACATTTACAACAGGCCGTTCTAAGTGGAAAAACAGGGTTTAACCCTAGTTCCACTTTAAACCTCAGCCATGGCGGACGAGCAGCTGCATAAGTACACGTCATCACCTAAGCTCTCCAACTCAAGGATGGTCCAGCTTCCTCTTGCCTTTACCTGCACCACATAGCACCCGTGAGCCAAAGCCCAGTAAGAAAACACAATAGAGCATGATATAATATCAACAACGATCATAATAACCATTCGGGACTGTCAGTCCAAGCCAACAGGTGACAATAGCCAAAAGTCACAATAATGAGCATCGCTCCCTCTGGCCATGTGACGATAGGATCACCAGGGCTTAACCGATAAGTGATTCTTTCTTAAGTTCGATTAGGACAGGTGCAAGGTGATTAGTCACCAACATAACCTTCCTCACGACTCTAGAGTCGAAACTATGGATAACGTCCCTTAGCCATGTGACAAACGGCCACCGGGGTCATATACCTTGGCTGAAATCATCTGGTCTTAGACCAGGCAAGCGCTTATAGTTCTCATTGACCTTCCGGTCGGTCCAGCATTAATACCCCATATGAGTCATTCAATATCGGCCTTGATTAGATCTAATCTTTATTTGGCCCGGCGTTCACAACGCACTGCCACCTCTGACCCTTGGGTCGGTAAAACACGACCAGTGCTCAGCCCGTGGTGAACTTAAACTAATAAGTCGCAGCTTCACAGACGGATCTGACACCATTGTCGATTCTGACTAATAAGTCAGCGCCATACACAGGTAAGCCATGCCACCAAACATATATCACATGTCCAATATCCATAAACAAGGTATTCAGCATGCTTACTTAACATATATTAGTACAATTAGGACTATGCATTAACACAGAGGCTCAAGCCCTGAACAATATCAAACCCAGTATACAAAGCATGTCCTAATCACATGTTTCTCGTGCATCATATGCGTTATATTCAACAATTCTACATGCACCAATAACTGCCATGCATGCCACGTTCAACAATCAACCAACATGCATCAAGAGTAACCATGCATGTCATACTTATTAATCATCCCACATGCACCAAGAATAGCCATGCATGTCACATATACACAGGGTGCAGTTTTCTTACCTCCGGTTCGAGTAAAAGTTAAAACAAGAACGACCCTTGAGAACGATCGATCCTTAATCCTTTGATGGTCACCTAGTCATAACCAAAACGATCTCCAATTAATGAAAATTACCAAAGATAGGGTCTTAACCTAAACCCCACTCTCGGGACCTCGAAACATGCCCTCACAGTGAGTAGATTCGATCCCGGGCCTTAAGGATTGAAACCCCAAGCCAAAAGCCCTTAAAAACACCCAAAACAGGGTTCTGAAGGAACAGGGTAGCGCTACAGCGCTGCCCTACTAGCGCCCCAGCGCTCAAGACAGAACCTCAAGCCGCCCAACCTCCCTGCAGGTAGCGCTGTAGCGCCCTACACTGGGCGCTATAGCGCTACCTTCAGCCAGCCAATTCCCAGATTTTCCTTCTTTCGATTCTACCATTTCTAACCCAATCCAAAAGCTTCCAAACATCAAATTAACTCCCAAATGAACCCAAATACCATCTCCACATGTCCTAGGGACCAAAACCCCAAGAACCCTAGCCAAAACTCCAACCAATTCCCAAGTTTCCAACCCAAAAACCAGCTGGAACTTAACTTAGAAAACAGAGCAAAATCAAGAGTTCTAGTGGCTAGAAACTCACCTTAATCTCGTCAACACACCCTCTTCAACTGTGGAGCATAACCCTAGCTTGGCTAAGCTTGGTTCCTTGGCTTAATTCCTCAAACTGAGCTTGAAAATCCAAAGAGAAAAGAGGAAGAAAATCTATCGGGAGAGAAGGAGGAGAGACTCTGTTTTTGTTACTCTTCTAAAGCCTTAATGGCTGATATATATCCTTTGAGGGGAAAGGACTTAAATACCCTTAGGTCTAAAATAAAACCTTAACAGCCACCAAGGGCAAAATCGTCATTTCGCACCTATTCCACTAATCACAATTAACACCCTCCAATTCCCGCTATTCTCAATAACCTCAAACACCAATAATCCATATCCCATTACCCTTTAATTCCCGGTAATGCTCTAATCATTAAATTCACCCCGAGACTCACCCCGAGCCCCGGACTTAAACCCGTTATGACTAGACCGAACACTCGCATTCCATGATCGTCTCATGCCGACTAGCTCGAACCAATCCACCTTATAATGAGGCTACATTAATTAATCACAAGCACACACCCAAATTTCACAATTACGCCCACAGCGGCCAAATTACTAAGATACCCTCATAATTATAAATACTCCCATATGCATGCATTTACCATCATATAATAATATAATTCACATAAACATGCATATGATCATTAAATAGCTTTATAATTCAGTTATGGCCCTCCCGGCCTCCTAATCAAGGTCCTAACCCTTATTAGGAAATTCGGGGCATTACAGAATTGATCTAATAATTACCAATAGCAAACTTTTATTTCTATTTGACTAATAAAAATTTAGTGACAATTAACAATGAACAATAAACTAGCAAAGCAAGATTTGATTAACGAAATTTAATATAAGCGAAATATTAGAGTATTCTAATTTCATCAACCTTCAATTCTATTCAATCAATAATACAACTAATATGTTTCTTTGATCTATGATTATAACAAGTTTACTAATGACAATTCTATTCTTTCTCAAGATATAAAATATTCAGTTTACCTGTAAATTCTCTACATGTCTGTGATAAATTCTACACATAAACCGCATTAAGAACAAAAACCTAATTGCTACACAAACCAATTTGATACTTTTGTTCTAAATTGAAATCTATGTCTATTGTCTAAAGCTATTCCAATTCTCACTTTTCAGATATTGAATTAAAACCAATAATCATGCAACAGATGGCCAATCAATTACAAGCATTAAACATAAGAACAATAAATAACCATAAATTCAAAGATTCATAGAAATTGCATTAAAGACGAATAGAATATCCAGTGACTACATTAAAATACTCTAAATAATAATTTAGTTCATAATATTAAACTTCATCACACAATCTAAAATTCAAAAGCATAAAGAAAAACAAACAAAATAAAAGTAGATTCTTCTCTGTGTCCTTTCTCCCGCCGTTAGAATGCTTCTCTCCCTCCTTATTTTGATCTTCTTTTTATTCTTTTTACAAAACTCCAAAAACCTACGAATTTCCATGAAAATTTCCAAAAATGCCCTTGTGCCGATATATCGCCCAAGATGCTGCGATATATCGTCTGTTGAATGTGCTTGATAAAAACGCAAGTTTCTGATGTCGTTTCTGCTAAGCCAAAAATTGAAACTGCTCCTTGTGCCGATATATCGCATGTACCGAATTTCCCAAATGTTCACCAATTCTGACTACTCAAACAAATATTTATCAACATTCTCGAACAAATCAGAATTATTACGACACACTACACAAGTTCACCAAACAGATTAAATAGAAACTTTCTCTTGAGAAAAACAACCAAATCAATCTGAAAATGTTATAAATAAGCGTATATTTTGTACGCTTATCACACCCCCAAACTTGACTGGTTGCTTGTCCTCAAGCAAACAAAAGAAAGAACAAAGAAACAATCCAAAACTAAAAAAAAAACTATTAGATGACTTAACTTTTCAGAAAAATTTAAACTTAGACTAGGGGCATAACTTTTCTCAAAAATTCCAATTCTTCTTCAATCGCTCAACCAATGCTTCAGATCATGTGACTAGAATTTCAACATATCAATAATTTCTCCAAATACTGTCATTCATGCAAATACATATTTCATTTAACAAATGCCGTACAAAACATAATTTTACAAGTATCAACATTCATTCATACCACAAACCCATCAAAATTCACCATAAGCTTGCTCAATTAACTTGTCTCCACTAATATAAAACCTGTATCAAATAGATCAAAAGGACTTTGATAGGCTCATAACATTAGGCTTAGGTAAAGGTAGATAAATAGTCATTTAGGCTCGGAATTACCATAAGCATATAAACCTTGAAACCAGCTAAATTTCTCTTCACCACACAAAAAATCACCCTTTTATACAATTAGAGAGAGAGATTACAACACTTTCATCATTTTCTTCTTTTCTTTTTGTATCATTTTTTTTCTAGACTTATCACTTTTTTTTTTCAAATCACACTCCCCCAAACTTAATATTTTCTATATATAATCAAGAAGTGTGACAAAGTGATTTTTTTTCTATTTTCTCAAAAACTTCTCTCTCTCTTCTTTTTGTACAATCATACTACATTCAAATCATACCAATACCTCACTATTTTCCATTCTACTTTCCCACAAATTATATGCTTATGATAACAAAGGAAAAGGAAAAATAATGAAGTTGGGAAATTTAGGCTCAATAGTATAATCAAGAACAAAAATCAAAGCTTTAGGCTCAAAAAGGGTAACTAAGGATAAATTTTCATGGGTTAGCTGGAAAGGCTCAAACATTTACCAAAGAAAATTGCCTAAATCATCTCTACTGAATACTTCATTTAGCATTTCATCTCAACAAATTAACTGAGCAAGTTCTAGCTTATTTCAACATCCACCATACATACCAATTCCCACAATACTTATAAACTTATATAATGTAAAGCATAAATTAAATAAAACACATATAATACACAAATGAGAATACTCAGATCAATTATCAACAGGTTAAGCACACAGTCTACATATCCAAAGCATCAGTCTAACAACATCAAAGAATTAGCATAATTCATCATTGAAGCCCCACCTGTCTTAGTCAATAATAGTTTCGTACAATCATCCAACATTAAAATTAGAAAAAAAAATCAAAAGAAAAGTAAATAGTCCCCCAAACTTAAAATAAACAGTGCCCTCACTGTTTCACAAAATCCAAAGGAACTGAACTAAAAGAAAAAAATAAAAATAAAATAAACTAAAAAAAACCTGACAATAGAACAGTTACTCTTCACCGTCAGAATCTGGAGGCGGCTGATATGGCTGGCGCAATTCTGGAAGACATTGTGGAAAATCATTAAATCCGGTATAGCGCGAAAATGCCCCACAAAAATCAGCCATGTAATTCGTCATGTGGAATTGACGATCTCTAATATCCGCCTGACCATGCAACAACAGCTGTTGTTGTCTCTTCAAATCTTCAATATCTTGTTGCATGGTGTTATACTGCCGAGAACTAGAGCCTTCAGTCGCTCTAGAAGTGGATGGTTTTCGCCCCTTTCTCTTCGGCCTAGTGGACTCAGGTTGTTCATCGGTCGGTGGCAAGGAAAGCAGACTCGGGTCGACAGGCTCGTATCCCAAACCAGTGGGTCGAGGAACACCTCCATAATTCTCATCTTGATGCAACACTGACTGATGACTAATTATTGGAGACTGTTCACAGACTTCATTAACGTTCATTGGCACTCCCTGATCCTTACATAAACTGGTAATTAATGAATCATGTCCATGACCACCAGATGTGGCCCCCCGCGCAATATAACTTATACTCTCTGCGATAAGCCGCCCAACATTGATTGACTTGCCCGAACAAATACAATATAGCAAGTATAGACGTTCAGTAGTTACTTCCATTTGTTGAGTGGAAGGCATGAGAGTACTAATGACGAACTTGTTCCAAAGCCTCCCATACAGACTCAAACAGGTGGCCCTGATAGATCGCGGAGTAACCATGTCACTCCCCATTTTGTAAGTAGAGCCAGGCTTCGTCATTTCCTTTAAGAGCAAATCAAAATCCTTTTCAACGGCTCCTGCGCGATAATCGTCATCCCATGGATCATTGAGGCCGTAGAACCTGTTTATTACTTGCAGAGAATAGCAAAACTTTTTACCCCGAACTAAGACTGTGTGATCATCCCTCTCCACAAAAGCATTGGCGTAAAATTCCCTTACCAAACTGATATTAGCCAAAAGTTTTGGCTCACACAACTGCTACCAATTCCTATTTATAATCATCTGTGGGAGAATTCCATCCAATTCACTTGGCCGAAAGTGAGACTCCACAATCACAGTTTTATTTTTAACTATCCATTCCTCGAATTTATTTTGAGCAGTGGGGTTAACAAAGGTATGGGGAACGATGACATTGGCTCGTTGGACTGTGGACATGGTCTTTGCTTTCTTGGGAGCCATAGAGTAGTTGAATTTCAAAAACACAAATAATAGCCGCTGAACACATTAACAACCCCAAATCAACTCAGAAACACCCAATAACCTCCAAAATATGGCAAAACCCTTCACTGAGGACTTTTATCGAACACGTAGTATGCAATAGTGAAAAAGTGTCCAAAACTACTCAAACAACCCCGCAATCTTTCCCAAATATACAGAATAATCTCCCAAGATGATAAAAACAAGAAACATACACCAATCTCACAATAATTTCCAAAAATCCGTCCAATGCCCAACACAAAATCTAAGTTCTCAAATTCCTCAATATATCTTTAAGCACATAAAAACTCAGCAAAGTACCTTGAAAACTTGAAGATGATGGTGAGATTGGTGGGGAATCACAGCAATATTCGGCCCCTTGAGTGCTTGATGATGGTGATGCGTGAGAGAGTGATTTTGTTGAGAGGAAAAAATGGGAGAAAAAATGAATGTTTGATAGAGGGTTTCGGTTCTGTGAAAGGGGTCGAATTGGGGTTATGTTTTTGGGGAAAAAAACTGATATAAATGGATCATGTGCTCCCCCACGTGCCATTTTTTTTTCTTTCAAAAAATTCCACCAGGCGATATATCGCCTGTAAGTGGCGATATATCGCCACATGCTGTATACAAATCGGCGTCTCTGACTTGCATGCCGATATTTCGCCTCGACCACCCCCGATATAGCGCAGCCCAATTTGCTCTAGCCGATATATCGCCATTGGTAGGCGATATATCTCCTGGGCACCTGAAAATAATGCCAATTTGAAAAAAAAAAACCATCCAAATCTGTTGTCCAGGCGATATATCGCCTAAACACTGTTCAAAATTAACAACTTTTTCAACATTTTTTGTTCACGTTTTTCACGGTTCTACTATACTAAAAGAAAATAAAAAATATAATGTCAAACGGAAACAGACAAAAATAAAATACAAAATAATGAGGTGCCTCTCAATAGTGCTGTCGTTAACGTCATTTAGCCGGACGCTGCTTTTCTTGCCTTCAAGAATCCACCAGTGTAATATTGACCTTTGTTTCAATTTCGCCTCCATAGTAGTGCTTCACTCGCTGTCCATTAACTTTAAACAGCGAAGAATCACCTTGTTGAATCTCCAACGCCCCGTATGGAAAAACTTTTGTAACATTGAATGGCCCCGACCATCGAGACTTTAATTTTCCCGGAAATAACTTGAGACGGGAATTGAATAACAGCACCTTATTACCCACTTGAAAAGTCTGATTGACAATATTATTGTCATCCCATTTCTTTGTCTTCTCTTTGTAGATTCTTGCATTCTCGTAGGAATCATGACGCAATTCATCTAACTCATTCAGTTGAGCTAACCTTAATGCTTTCGAAGCGACCAGATTGAAATTCAACTTCTTTAACGCCCACTGTGCCCTATGCTCCAATTCAAATGGCAAGTGACAAGCTTTACCATATACAAGACGGTAGGGAGATGTACCAATTGGCGTTTTAAAAGCTGTCCGATAAGCCCATAACGTATCATCAAGCTTATTCGACCAATCCTTTCTATTAACTTGCACTGTCTTCTCTAAAATCAGCTTAATCTCACAATTTGACACTTTCGCTTGCCCATTTGACTGCGGATGATATCCCAATGCCATCTTGTGTTTAATTCCATACTTCTCCATTAAGGAATCAAAAATCTTATTCGTAAAATGAGTCCCTTCATCACTTATAATCGCTCGAGGTGTGCCAAAACGAGAGAAAATATTCTTTTTCAGAAACTTGACTACCACCTTAGCATCATTAGTTGAAGTAGCAACTGCTTCAACCCACTTACTTACATAATCCACCACCAATAAAATATACAAATTACCGAACGACGGTGGGTAGGGTCCCATAAAGTCAATACCCAAAACATTGAATAATTCAACCTCCAATATATTAGTGAGAGGCATTTCATGACGTCTTGAGATATTACCTACCCTTTGGCAACGATCACACCGTTTCACATAGTCATAGCTGTCTTTATACAGAGTAGGCCAATAAAATCCACATTCAAAGACCTTTGCAGCAGTCCTTGCTCCCCCAAAATGTCCACCAGTAAGCGATGCATGGCAATGAAACAAGATGTCCTTCATTTCTCTTTTAGGCACACATCTTCTGATAATCAAATCCGGGCATTGTTTGAATAAAAACGGATCATCCCAGTAGTAGTTCTTCATATCATGATAAAACTTTTTCAATCTCTGCCCTACAAATTCTGATGGCACTACGTTGGCTGCCAAATAATTCACATAATCCGCAAACCATGCCACCAACTCATCCTCCACTGCAAATAATTGTTCATCTGGGAAACTCTCATTAATCTCTCCTGCAGAAAGTTCTGACTTATCCCCCAACTCAAGTCTTGATAAGTGATCCGCCACCAAATTCTCTGTACCCTTCTTATCCCGAACCTCCATATCAAACTCTTGTAAAAGAAGTACCCAACGAATAAGTCTGGGTTTAGCATCTTTCTTAGCAATAAGATGCCTGATTCCTGAGTGATCATTGTACACAATAACTTTGTTCCCCATCAAATACGACCTGAATTTATCGAATGCATATACAATGGCAAGAAGCTCCTTCTCAGTGGTGGCATAATTCAAATGAGCGCCATTTAGTGTTCTGCTGGCATAATAAATAGTCCGAAATACTTTGTCAACACGCTGCAGAACCGCACCCACTGCAAAATCACTTGCATCGCACATTAACTCAAATGGCTGGTCCCAATCTGGTGAAATTACTATAGGTGCCGACACCAATTTCTGCTTTAGTATCCTGAAAGCTTCAAGACACTTCTCATCAAACTCAAATGGCACCCCATTCATCAACAATGCCGAGAGTGGCTTAGAAATCCTGGAGAAGTCCTTTATAAATCTTCTGTAAAACCCCGCATGACCAAGGAAACTTCTCACCCCTTTCACTGAAACTGGAGGTGGAAAATTCTCAATAGTAGCAATCTTAGCCCTATCAACCTCAATACCATTCTTAGACACCTTGTGCCCAAGAACTATGCCTTCATTTACCATGAAATGGCATTTTTCCCAATTCAAGACTAAATTCGCCTCTTCACATCTCCTCAGCACAGCCTCCAAATTCCTTAGAAAATCATCAAAAGAAGACCCCATAATAGAGAAATCATCCATGAAGATCTCAATGCTTCGTTCAACCATATCAGAGAAAATAGCCATCATACACCGTTGAAAAGTGGCTGAGGCATTGCATAGACCAAACGACATACGACGGAATGCGAATGTACCATAAGGACAGGTGAAGGTCGTCTTTTCTTGATCCTCAAGCGCAATGGCTATTTGATGGTACCCTGAATAGCCATCCAGAAAACAGTAATATTGATGTCCATCCAATCTATCTAACATCTGATCAAGGAAAGGCAGTGGAAAGTGATCTTTTTCGGTTGCTTTGTTCAGTTTACGATAATCTATACAAATCCTCCAACCAGTTACGGTACGCGTTGGGATAAGTTCATTATTGTCATTCTTCACCACTGTAATCCCTCCTTTCTTAGGGACTACCTGAACTGGGCTTACCCAACTACTATCTGAAATGGGATAGATCACCCCAGCATCCAACCACTTCAAGATCTCCTTCCTTACCACCTCTTTCATTGCCGGATTCAATCGACGTTGTGCTTCAATGGAGGGCTTACTATCATCTTCCATCAAGATCTTGTGCATAACTGTGGATGGACTTATTCCCTGAATATTTGCCAACGTCCATCCAATTGCCAACTTATGGGTTCTCAACACCCTTAACAGTTTTTCCATCTCCTCATTAGAAAGAGAAGAAGACACAATGACTGGTAAAGTCTCCTTCTCACCCAGAAAAGCATAGCGAAGATGTGCAGGCAATGATTTCAATTCCAACTCTAGAGGTTTCTGAACTGATGGTAATGGTCTTTCAGGTCCTTGGCCCAAATCTTCATATTTCCGCTTATAAATTGGCCCTTTCGAATTCATCCACTGTACACACTCTTGGACCTCACTGTCTAACTCAGCATCTATATCCCCAATTGTCAAACTCTTCTGAAGTGAATCCTCTGTAAGATGAATTTCTGCCACTGCTTTCTCTACCATGTCAACTTTGAAACAGCTGTCATTGACATTTGCAAACTTTAAAGCCTTAAACACGTTGAATACCACTTCTTCACCCTTAACTCGCAGTGTCAGTTCACCTTTCTGAACATCAATCATAGCCTGCCCAGTAGCTAAAAATGGCCTGCCCAGAATGATAGGTACATCCATATCCTCCTCCATATCCAGAACTATGAAATTTGTCGGAAAAATGAACTTGTCCACTTTAACAAGGACATCCTCTATGATTCCTCTGGGGTGTTTCACTGAGCGATCTGCTAACTGTAATGTGACTGTTGTAGGACTAGCCTCCCCCAAACGAAGTCTTCTGAATACAGACAAAGGCATCAGATTTATACTCGCCCCCAAATCACACAAAGCATGCTTACATTCAAACTTCCCAATTGTACACGGTATAGTAAAGCTCCCCGGATCTCTCAACTTTTGGGGCAACTTCCTCTGCAATATCGCACTGCACTCTTCAGTGAGCGCCACTGTCTCATAATCTTCCATCTTTCTTTTCTTTGACAGAATTTCTTTCATAAATTTGACATAACTAGGCATCTGATCTAATGCCTCAGCAAATGGAATATTGATGTGCAGCTTTTTGAATACCTCTAAAAACTTAGAAAACAGTTTATCCAGTGTAGTTTTTCTAAGCCTCTGAGGATATGGAACTTGAACTGGCTGGTTATCAACAAAGGGAGGACACTTGTTTGAACCCTGGTGGTCTTCAGTAACCCCATTCGCTTTTGTATCTGATTTCTCACCCAACTCTTCATTCTGAACCATTGACTTTTGTACACTGAGCTGCTCCACTTGCTTACCATTCCTCAATGAAATTGCTTGACAGTTCTCTTTAGGATTTACCACGGTATTACTAGGCAAATTCCCTTGCGGTCTGTTATTAAGCATGTTGGCCAGCTGACCCACTTGTGTCTCAAGGTTTCGAATAGAGGATCTAGTCTCAGTCATGAATTGAGTCTGAGTATTAGTGAGGGTCAACAAGGCTGCTTGCAAATCATTAGGCTTTTCAGGTTGATCTTGTGGTCTAGGCTGGTGCGACGATGAGGCTTGATTCATAGGCTGTTGTGACATGTGTTGCTGGTATGGCCCTTGAAACTGTGACTGTAGGCCCTGATTGTTTCTCCATGAGAAATTTGGGTGATTTCTCCACCCAGGATTGTAAGTATTGGAGAACGGATTTTGATAAGGCCTCTGAAAATTACCAACTGCCTGTACCTGAGCCTGATTAACTGGCATATTACCATACATGTTGGCTGTTGTACACTGTTCATACAAATGAGGCCCTCCACATAATTCACACCCTAATTGCATCTGTATAGCCTGGGCTTGAGCTGAGATCTTGTTTTGTTGCAACTGCTTTGTCAATGAAGCAACCTGAGCAGTTAAAGCAGTGATAGCATCTAATTTATGTACCCCAGCTACTTTTCTCTGTGAAGTGTCTCGTTCGGCAGGCCACTGATAATTGTTCATAGCCATCTCCTCTAACAATTCATATGCCTCATCAGCCTTTTTACTCATGAAAGCATCACCTGCTGCTGCATCTATTATAGTACAAGTAGTACCGCAAAGCCCATTATAAAAATTGTGGACTAACATCCACTTCTCTATACCGTGATGAGGGCATTTCCTGAGCAGGTCTTTGAATCTTTCCCAAGCATCGTACAATGACTCTCCCTCATTCTGATAGAAGTTATTGATTTCTCCCCTCAACTTAGCAGCTTTTGCAGGAGGAAAGAACTTTGAGAGAAACTTCTGAGCTAGTTCCTCCCATGTATTGATTGAGTTGGCCTGTAGAGAAATAAGCCAACTTTTTGCCCTGTCCCTTAGTGAAAAAGGGAACAATCTCAACCTTATTGCATCATCGCTCACCCCATTAAACTTAAACGTTGCACATAGCTCAAGGAAGTTCACTATGTGCAAGTTAGGATCCTCATTGAGGAGACCACCAAACTGGACAGAAGTCTGGACCATTTTTATCATCGTCAGCTTAATCTCAAAGTTATTGGCAGTAACAGTCGGCGGCCTAATGCACGAGTGCACTCCTGTGACAGCAGGGAGCACATAATCTCTTAATGCTCGTACATTTTGGTCCTGAGCGATGTGATTTTGACCATCATTATTGTTAGCCCCGTCTCTTTGGTTGGTAGACATTGATGCTTCCAACCTATTTTTCCTTCTGTTTTGTCTGCAGGATCTTTCGATTTCAGGATTAACAGGCACAAGATTTGCAGATCCTTCACGTCGCATACAAAAGATTCACCTATTAAAGCAAAATGCAACAACTTGGATTAGTTCAAATAATAAAAACAGCCAAATTAGAATAAAAATTAACTATTTTGATATTAATAGAATATCAATTCCCCGGCAACGGCGCCAAAGACTTGTTGCGATATTTTTAATGCGCAAGTATACGCAATAGAATAAACAAGTAATAGTAGTGGAAATACAGTATCGTTCCGTCAGGGAATTGATCTAATAATTACCAATAGAAAACTTTTATTTCTATTTGACTAATAAAAATTTAGTGACAATTAACAATGAACAATAAACTAGCAAAGCAAGATTTGATTAACGAAATTTAATATAAGCGAAATATTAGAGTATTCTAATTTCATCAACCTTCAATTCTATTCAATCAATAATACAACTAATATGTTTCTTTGATCTATGATTATAGCAAGTTTACTAATGACAATTCTATTCTTTCTCAAGATATAAAATATTCAGTTTACCTGTAAATTCTCTACATGTCTGTGATAAATTCTACACATAAACCGCATTAAGAACAAAAACCTAATTGCTACACAAACCAATTTGATACTTTCGTTCTAAATTGAATCTATGTCTATTGTCTAAAGCTATTCCAATTCTCACTTTTCAGATATTGAATTAAAACCAATAATCATGCAACAGATGGCCAATCAATTACAAGCATTAAACATAAGAACAATAAATAACCATAAATTCAAAGATTCATAGAAATTGCATTAAAGACGAATAGAATATCCAGTGACTACATTAAAATACTCTAAATAATAATTTAGTTCATAATATTAAACTTCATCACACAATCTAAAATTCAAAAGCATAAAGAAAAACAAACAAAATAAAAGTAGATTCTTCTTTGTGTCCTTTCTCCCGCCGTCAGAATGCTTCTCTCCCTCCTTCTTTTGATCTTCTTTTTATTCTTTTTACAAAACTCCAAAAACCTACGAATTTCCATGAAATTTTCCAAAAATGCCCTTGCGATATATCGCCCAAGATGCTGCGATATATCGCCTGTTGAATGTGCTCGATAAAAACGCAAGTTTCTGATGTCGTTTCTGCTAAGCCAAAAATTGAAACTGCTCCTTGTGCCGATATATCGCCCAAGGCAGGCAATATATCGCCTGTACCGAATTTCCCAAATGTTCACCAACTCTGACTACTCAAACAAATATTTATCAACATTCTCGAACAAATCAGAATTATTACGACACACTGCACAAGTTCACCAAACAGATTAAATAGAAACTTTCTCTTGAGAAAAACAACCAAATCAATCTGAAAATGTTATAAATAAGCGTATATTTTGTACGCTTATCACATGTACTAAACGTTTATTTAAATGAGAAATTTCTCGTTTATGACCAAAATCTTTTAACCCTAACCTAATTATGACTTTAGAATCACGTTTTCAACTATATGACTTGATTAGCAAATCTTGCACATTTATAATCACATTGTGTAACGACCTTGGTTATCCAGGGTGTTACAATTTGTTAGCTGTCTTAATTTAATAAATTTATTTTAAGGTTTTGAAATTTTTGTTTTGCATGTTTTAGATTATCGAGTAATTTAAGTTGTTATAGGGAGTTAGATTGTTAATTCTGTTAATTAACCTTTCTGTTAATTAACCTCTCTTGTTTTTCTTTGTCTAAGTTTACTATTCTCTCGTTTATCACTTCCATAAATTGTCCTTACTTTACCATATGAATGAAAGCATTTTACAGAAATTAATTCTCTTGTCTCTATTAATCCATTCATTCTTCAAATAATTAGCATTTTATAATATTTTTTAATCAAATCTAATCTTTCCAATCTCACTCTCCACCACAAACATTGTACAAAGTTCCCCTTGGCTTGACAGTAACGCATGCATGGTGTGTCTGAAAAAAAGAAGTATAAACTAATAAAGTTCCATCATAGGATAGAATTTAGAATGGCCTGCACTGCACACATCAGTTGTGATGAAATTAACAAGAAGTCCTAACTGCAAATCCCTATTCAACACTCAGACAGAACCACTTGTCAATAAAATTATTTTCATCATTATTATCCTCAAGAGTTGGTCTTTTATCGAAATCATCGTGTTATCACCTGGACATGATGTATCTCTCTAACCCTAATATTGTATTTTGTCATTCTATTATGTTTTTCATTGTTAATATTGATGATTAAATGTATCTAAGTTCATCTTATCATCATTTAATCATTTAGTTTCTTATATTCAAGATTAACATTCATATCATGAACATGTTTCTTTGATTATCAAGAATTGTATTCATACCTTGAATTTATATCTTGATCAACACCTAGGATTTGGAATATTGGATTATTATCATTATTCATTGTTGGATTTGCAAAGAGTAAAACCATATATTCCCAACAGCTCAAGACCACTAAACCCAACAAATTTGTTAAATCTAAAGGAAATTCTTCACTCAAATAATCATTGGGAGAAAGGTCTAAGCTGAGATAGAATTTTGGTGTACTTTTGATCTCGACCTTTCACATTCACAACCAAGCTATCATCATCATAATAAATGAATGCCTCTAGAAAAGCCATAGAATAGATAACTAGTAGGAATGCTGCCATTAATTGAATCCATTGTGAGCCAGGTTCAACACTTGTGATGAGCTTAAATTTGATTTTGATAGTAGGAAAAATGCATTCGACCTCAATTTAAGAATTCTTTAATTTTTCAAATCTTTCCCAAGCCACTGTGGTAAGTTACCTACTAATTTGTTGTTCCCAAGATCCGGAGTCTCCAAACTTGACAAAAATTCTAGAAAGATGTGTGATGTTTCTTGAAAACTTGTTGTCACTTAGGTGCAATGTTTGAAGGAAACTTAGTCGACCCAAATAGTCAGGAATGGTAAATGTCCTCAATAAATCCAACGATGAACTAATAATCCTGTTACACAGCAAAAAGTCGCTACCATCCCTTTTTCGGAGGAATCATATAGTCCTATGATTTCATCAACTAACAAGGTTATCAAGTGAATTGTAATTACAATTGAAACCACTGAAAATGATATATGAAGTAATATAAGAGAAATTATTCTTACTGAGGTCCAATGCTTTTAGGTAAAAGAAATTTCCAAAGCTATCAGTTATCTTTCCAACTAATTAGTCAGTTATTACTTGAGAGATCAATGCCTTCAGGAGATTTCATGTTGCCAATAGATTTTGGTTATTGGTAGAAAGAGATAAGAATATCAAGTTTGGTAGGGAATTAATCACCTATGTTTTCTGGAATAGGACCAGAAAATTTATTGTTTGATAGATCAAGCAATTCTATCTCAACATTATTGGAAGAAAAATGGGCCTTCAAACTGGTTTGAACTCAAATCAACATCTGCAAATGGAGCTATGTTGAATGGACTTAGTGGCTGACCTTTCAAATGAATTTGGATATCTGCCATATATGAGCACACTTACAAGGTTCTAATATGTATACAAATATTTGGTGCATAAGTCTCCTGCTTCTTCAACTGTTGGAATATATATATACAAATTCTCTGCTTGGTTCTTATGAGCTATCTTGAGTGGAAAACAGGATTATCACAGCAGTGAAAACAAACATTTAGCTAATAATATTAGTACTCACAAAATAATTGTGGAAAATCACTGATTAATTCTAAGTGAATTTTTATATATAGCTTGAATTTTAAAGACCCAAAGAACATAAGGGTAGACCTAAACTTGTATGCTTTTACCATTAACCTGAAATAAGAAAAAAATAAGAAAAGAGAGACTAAGAGTTTCTGAAAGATAAGAGCTGAATAACAAGTGAGTCTCTTTAGTTGTGTATTTTTTTTTTTATAACCGTGGGTATCAGGGGCCCCACCCCCACTAATCCCACAAGGCCCTGGTGCTTTCAGGGGCCCCACCCCCAATAACAAGTGAGTCTCTTTAGTTGTGTATTTTTTTTTATAACCGTGGGTATTAGTGAGTCTCTTTAGTTGTGTATTGATATTGTTTCTATAATATAATACAAGACTATTTCCAATAACTGAAAGATGAGAACTTCTGTTAGTTATTACTAGTACATGTTTGTGTTGTTAGTGGTAAAACATTACTGCAAGGCTATAGCTGTTAGAAGATTCTCTAATATGGCTCTCAAATTGTACATGAATTCTTCGAAGTAAGCTTGTGATAAAGAAAGTGAAACCTTGCAAATGAAAGAGTTTGGTGCATAAGTCTGCTGCAGCTTCTTCAACTGTTGGAATATATATACCAATTCTCTGCTTGGTTCTTATGAGCTGTCTGATAGACCTCCCATCACTTTTGCATACAATAGGAGGGGTAAGGGTATAAATGGGCTCGAGGTAAAGGCTGATCAAGAGGAAAGAAACATTATGTGAGGTAGTTATATGAGGAGTTTTTGGGTGTAAGAGGGGTACACGGGAATAGGGTGTAAACCTTACTATAAATAAGGATAGACCAGAATTATATGTTTTTAGGCTGGAATTGAGTTGTAGTTTCTATTTTTGGGAGAGGCCAGGCTCTCGAACTACCTGGGTATTAATGCAAGCTGGTTTTCATTCAATTTTTCTCTGCATTATTTCTTTTCTGTTATTCTGTTCTGTTTGTTGGCTGTTTTGGGACATCACAGATAGGAAATTCCTATCAAATTGGTATCAGAGCCATCGATTGTCATGGGGCCTAAGAGGGATCTGCCAACAGATGTGTTGGAAGAGAAGGTGGAGTTATTTCAGGCGGATTTCAGGCGTGAGTTGGGGGAGTTCCGATCTGAGTTTCAGGACCTTCCGCAGGAGCTGGAATTACTGAAGACCGAAGTGCAGCGACTGCCGGCTATGGAGAAGAAGATGGATTTTGTGGTGGCACACTTGGCCCAGCTATTGCAGTCGGCGGGAAAGCCAGTGGGCGAGACATCCACCATGAATTCCGATCGGCCTCGTCGCGTAATCGAGGAGGAGCTCGGCTCAGGCGCTCGTCATTCATCTCCAGCACCTCCGATTAGTGGGGAGCCGTCCACTGTACATCTCGATCCTCACCAGTCGCCATCGGAGAACATTTATGGCGGGGGGCCGAATTTTGGACAGGATTTTCGACCGCCGCGTATGGAATTACCTTTGTTTGCGGGAGAGAATCCGGACGGCTGGATTCATCGAACTGAACGTTATTTTTTGTTGATGCATATGACCGAACCGCAGATGTTGGAGACGGCGATTATTGGACTGGATGGGGATGCACTCACGTGGTTTCAGTAGGAAAATCAACGGCGACCGATTACTTAGTGGGCTAGTCTGAAACAACAAATTTTACTACGATTCCGGGCGTCGCCGGTGGGTTCGTTATCGGAGGAGCTACTGTCTGTGACCCAGACGTCCATTGTGCGTGATTACCGTCTTCGCTGGGAAATGCTGGCTTCTCGGGTCCCTGATGTGCCCGACCATGTGTTGGAAGGCAGCTTTGTCTGTGGGCTCAAAGAGAGCATCAAAGCAGCCCTTCATATCCTCCAGCCCATGGGCCTATCCAATATCATGGATACGGCCCAACGGATAGAAGAAGGCCACCAATTGCTTCAGACGGGCCAGCCCATTAGATCTGGGTTCACTAAACAAACCCTAAGCCCACTTACCTTACCCAGAACCAATCAGCCGCCCTTCCTAGCCAAGCCGCCTATGACCTCCCCGACAGCTCTTTCTTCTCAGGCATCAGTGTAGACCAGCAGCAGCGTAACTCAAGCGTCGAAAACGTCATTCTGTCGACTAACAGACGCCGAGTACCAGGATAAACATGCGCGTGGCGTTTGCTTTCGCTGTGATAAAAAATTCCACCGTGGCCATGAATGTGAGCAGAAGTCCCTCCAAGTGTTACTGCTCGTGGATGACGAAGAGTTTGTGCAGCTGGAGGAATCGCCACCACCATCCCCAGAATCCGGCGAACTGTGTGGCGCCGAGGAGACGCTGGCCACCCTTTCTTTGAACTCTCTGGTGGGCATTTCGTCCACTCACACCATGAAACTAGCTGGGCATATTGGGCAAAAACCAGTCACAGTGCTAATTGACAGTGGGGCAACCCACAATTTTATTTCAACAGCGATTGTTTCTGCAGTGGGAATACCGATTACAGCCACTACGTGTTATGGGGTTCTATTGGGAACTGGCGGCAAGGTCCGAACGGAAGGTATTTGTGCCCAAGTGGAGCTTGATCTCGGAGCATTACGTGTGGCCACTGATTTTTTGCCGCTGGAACTTGGCGGGGCGGACGTGATACTTGGTATTAAGTGGCTGGAAACACTTGGAAATATGCAGGTTAATTGGCAGACCATGGTCATGAAGTTTGAGATGGCGGGTTCGTGGGTTACGTTACAAGGCGACCCTAGTCTTTGTAAATCTCCTATTTCATTGAACGCAATGATACTATCAGTCGAACGGGAAGCGCAAGGTTATTGGGTTCAGTTTGGGGAGCTAACAGCCACACCAACCACTGAAAATCAGCCCCTGCTGTCAGCTGTGACAGCCGTTTTACAAGAGTTTCAGTCAGTTTTTGAAATGCCAGTGGGTCTTCCGCCTTTAAGGGCTCATGAACATGCAATTCTTCTCAAAGAGGGCCCGGGTCCCATCTCCGTTAGGCCTTACCGTTATGCTCAGGTTCAAAAGGATGATATCGAGCGATTAGTAGCTGAAATGCTCCACGCCGGTATTATACAGCCTAGTACAAGTCCTTTTTCCAGTCCGGTTTTTCTTGTTAAAAAGAAAGACGGCAGTTGGCGATTTTGCGTGGATTACAGGGCTCTCAACCGTGAAACAGTAGCTGATAAGTTTCCATTTCCAGTCATAGATGAGTTATTGGATGAGCTTCATGGCGCACAAGTCTTTTCGAAGTTGGACTTGAAGTCGGGATACCATCAAATTCGGGTCAAGGCAAGGGATATTGAGAAGACAGCTTTTCGCACACATGACGGGCACTACGAATTCTTGGTCATGCCGTTTGGTCTCACAAACGCTCCAGCCACATTTCAAGCCCTTATGAATGAAGTTTTTCGCGATTTTTTGCGCAAATTTGTGTTGGTTTTTTTTGATGATATATTGATATACAGCCCGTCCTTGGAGGACCATGTACATCACTTGACTTTGGTTATGGATCGTCTTCACCGCCACCAGTTGTTTGCAAATCGCAAGAAGTGTATGTTCGCTCAAGCACAAGTGGAATATTCGGGTCATGTGATTTCAGCAGAAGGAGTGGCTGCCGACCCTAATAAAGTGGCTGCAATGGAGGCTTGGCCGACTCCTAAGTCTATAAAGGAGTTGAGGGGTTTCTTGGGACTTACCGGGTATTACCGCAAATTTGTCAAAGGTTATGGAAGCATCGCTAAGCCACTAACGGATCAGCTCTGAAAAGACTCTTATGGGTGGACTCAAGAGGCCGATTCAGCCTTCATTCACTTGAAGAAAGCTATGTGTTCGGTACCGGTCTTGGCATTACCCAAATTTTCAGCCCCTTTTGTGTTGGAAGCGGATGCGTCGGGAGCTGGGTTAGGGGTTGTTTTGATGCAAAACGGGCGTCCCGTGGCCTATTTCAGTCAAAGTTTGTCACCGCGAGCTCGTATGAAGTCTATTTATGAGAGGGAACTCATGGCAATCGTGTTGGCTGTCCAAAAGTGGAGACCTTATTTGTTGGGGCGCAAGTTTTTGGTGAGGACAGATCAACGCAGTTTAAAATATTTGTTGGAGCAAAGATTGGTGGCTCTTGAGCACCAAAAGTGGCTTACAAAATTGCTGGGATATGACTTTGATATTCAATATAGACCGGGATTAGAAAATAAAGCGGCTGATGCGTTATCGCGCCTACCTTGTGAGGCTGTTTTTTCGGCCATTTCAGTTCCTAATGTTGTTTCCATCCCGAATTTAAAGGCTCACACAGCGGCAGATCCTTTTCTTTCTAAGATAACGAAGGAGTTGCAAGAGGGGCAGTAAGTGGCTGGGTATTCGCTGGTCTAAGGCTGTATGAAATTTAAGGGGCGTTTAGTCATTCCAGCATCCTCCCCTTTCATCCCATTATTGTTACAAGAGTATCACAGCAGCGCCGTGGGGGGACATTCGGGGGTGTTTAAAACTTTTCAGCGAATTGCAGCCGATTTATATTGGCAGGGAATGCGGAGGGCGTTCAAAAGTTTGTTGCGAAATGTGCCACTTGCCAGCAAAGTAAGTATCTCGCTCAATCTCCAGCTGGTTTGCTTCAGCCATTGCCCATTCCAGACCAAGTTTGGGATGATATCTCCATGGATTTCATTGAAGGGCTGTCGAAATCGAATGGGTTTGACTCCATCTTTGTTATGGTGGACCGTTTGAGCAAATATGCGCACTTTATTCCCCTACGCCATCCATTTACAGCCACTACCGTCGCTGCCTGTTTTGTGAGTGAAGTTGTCAAGCTTCATGGGGTTCCACGTTCCATTGTTTCCGATCGTGACAAGGTGTTCCTCAGTTTGTTTTGGAATGAGTTATTTAGGTTGCAGGGAACAAGTTTAAAGAAAAGTACAGCTTACCACCCCCAATTCGATGGACAAATGGAGGTAGTTAATCGCTGCCTACAAACGTATCTACGTTGCTTTATCAGCTCAAAACCGAGTCATTGGGCTAGGTGGTTATCTTGGGCAGAGTATTAGTACAATACTTCCTTTCATTCAGCTGCTGGAATGAAACCGTTCAAAGCCCTTTATCATCGTGACACCCCGCCATTGATCCGTTTTGAACCAGCCAGCACCAAAGTCTCCGTTGTGGAACAGGTGTTAACTGACAGAGACAATGTGCTGGAACTTTTAAAACAGAATCTCCATAGGGCCCAGCAGAAAATGAAGTCTCAAGCTGATAAGAAGAGAAGAGAGGTTAATTTTGAGGTGGGGAATTTTGTTTATGTTAAGCTGCGACTCTACAGGCAACGGACGGTAGCCAAATGTGTTAATGAGAAGCTGTCACCGAGGTACTTTGGCCCTTTTCAGATTTTAGAGCGCATTGGTGCTGCTGCCTATCGTCTCCAGCTTCCTCCTGATGCTACAATACACCCGGTTTTCCATGTTTCATTGCTGCGGACAGCGCTGGGACCAAACCAGCAACCAACTAAGCTCCCTCCCGAGCTCACAGCGGAGTTAGAATGGATTTTGCAGCCAGAAAGTGTGCTGGAGTTTAGGCCAGGAACTCAGAAAGAAGCACCCCAGGCCTTGATCAAGTGGATGAACATACCAGAATGTGATGCAACTTGGGAAGACTTCACTGTGATTCAAGAACAGTTCCCCGATTTCCACCTTGAGGACAAGGTGAAACTGGTGGCCGGCGGTATTGATAGACCTCCCATCACTTTTGTATACAATAGGAGGGGTAAGGGTAGAAATGGGCTCGGGGTAAAGGCTGATCAAGAGGAAAGAAACATTATGTGAGGTAGTTATATGAGGAGTTTTTGGGTGTAAGTGGGGTACACGGGAATAGGGTGTAGACCTTACTATAAATAAGGATAGACCAGAATTATATGTTTTTAGGCTGGAATTGAGTTGTAGTTTCTATTTTTGGGAGAGGCCAGGCTCTCAAACTACCTGGGTATTAATCCAAGCTGGTTTTCATTCAATTTTTCTCTGCATTATTTCTTTTCTGTTATTCTGTTCTGTTTGTTGGCTGTTTTGGGACATCACAGATAGGAAATTCCTATCACTGTCTTGAGTGGAAAACATGATTATCACACCAGTGAAGTGATCATGTTTGCTGCACTTTAGTTGTAATTTCAGTCGCCTAAAAACATACACATGAGATGAGAATGCTGCCAAGGTTCATAAAGACGAAGCCAAATTACCAACTGCAGAAGTGCCTTTGAGTCTGACAGATCTGATAAATCTTTTACAAGAATTCCAGTCATTTATGGTTGGAGCTTGCAAGAATGGAGTAAGCTTGTGTCTTGCTTGTGTTAAGACATAAGATTTTTTAAGCTAGTTCAGACTTAGTTAAGGGCTGTCTTGATAAAAAAAACACAAATTTAAGGGAACAAAAGTACCTTATATAAGATGAATTCATACGAACTTGGAAAAGAAAAGCCTTACATGTGGCGTGCCACTCGAAATCATGTAAATGAGCAGCCTCCAAAGTAAAAAAAACATAATTAAAATACTACGAAAACCATTCTATCCAGGGTTAGTCAATAATGCAAAGAAAGAATTGGTTGTTGTGCCTAAATTGTACCATTGATATGATGATATATAATATTCTTTAGAGTGAGATTAATGGTTGGTTGTAACAAGAAACCAGTAATGGACCATGGATTTATCAAGACCAATCTCATTTTGTTTTGCCAACTCAAAAGCAGCCCCTTCAGATAACATTTTCCAATAAAGATTACCCCAAAGCTGCAGAAATGAAAATGAAAGCATTTAATACTTTTCTCCATCATCCCAAAACAGAAATCATATTATGAAATCATAGGAACTAGGAAATAAAAGCCTTACCTATGTCTTGTTACTCGAAAGGATGGGAATGAGGAGCCTCAAAAGTGTGCACAATGTGCCCAACTATTAAACATAAAGGAAAATGAAAACAAAACATAATTAAAAAACCACAAAAACCATTCTAGACTGGTTTAGTCAATAATTAATGGTAAAGAAAGAATTAGCTGCTGTGCCTATATTGGATTTGTACCATTGATATGATTTATAGTATTCTTCAGAATGAGATTAATAGTTTGTTGTAACAAGGAACCAGAAACAAACCAATAAGTTTTATTACAGTAACATATAGTAAATTAAAGTGCTAACAGGATCATGAAATTATGCATCCTGTAGCTAAACAAAACTTACAGATGATAAAGAAAAAAGACAAAGATAATTGCATTAGTGTCACACAAATTAAGCTTAATACAATAAAGAAGAATAAAACAGCTGCAACAATAATCATTCTCAGTAATGAAGTCCCCTAGGCCATTTGCGTATTGTTCTTATTCTATGCTCAAAGAACGGAATTCTTTCAACCACACTCTCCACAAAGCCGAAATAAGACTCGCTCCAAGATTTTCTCATTGCCAACATGAAATAAGGAAGTAGAAGTCCTGCTGCAAATCCCAATCCAACACTCAGATAAAACCAATGGTCAAGAAAATTGTCCTCATAATCAGCCTTAACAGTTGGTCCTTTATCGAAGTGGTCGTTATCACCTGGACATTTTGCGTCGAGGGGTTCGCCACAAAGGCCTAGATTTCCAGAAAAAGAGGATGCCTCAAAGGTTGTTATGTGGCCATTGTATGGAATCTTACCGGAAAACTCATTATTTGACAAGTTGAGATACCCCAAGAATGAAAGTAATGACAAGCTGTTAGGAATAGCACCTGAGAGCCTGTTATTTGAGAGATCAAGAGATAACAACTGTGCCAACTTTGACATACCCTCTGGAATGAAACCACTGAAATGATTTTTGGACAAGTTCAAAACCACTAAACCCAACAAATTTGTCATATCTGAAGGAAGTTCTCCACTCAAACTATTGGCAGAAAGGTCTAAGCTGACAACAAGGGAAAGAATCCTGGTGTACTTTTGTTCTTGGCCTTTTGTATTCACAACCAAGCTATCTTCATAAAATGTGTCATACATAGGATTTCCATAGAATAGATAACGATTTTCCCTTTGGACTTGTATCATTGCTTTGAAATTTCCATAGCTAGCTGGGATGCTTCCATTGTATCCATTGTCTGCAAGGTCTAGCACTTGTAATGAGCTTAAATTTGATAGCATGGATGGAAGTTCACCAAAAAATGCATTCGATCTCAATTTAAGAATTCTCAAACTCCCCAAATAACCTTTCCCAAGCCAGTGTGGTATGTTGCCTACTAATTTGTTGTTAGCAAGATCAAGTGTCTCTAAACTTGACAAATTCTGGAAAGTTGATGGGCATTTTTCCTACTAAGTTATTATTTGAGAGATCAATGGCTGCAAGGCTATGCATGGTGCCAATAGAATTTGGGAGTGTTCCATTTATCTGGTTGGTTGAAAGAGAGAGAAGTCTCAGGTTTGGTTGGGAATCACCTATGTTCTTTGGAATAGGACCAGAGAATTTATTGTTGGATAGAACAAGTAATTCTGTTTTACCAATTGGAAGAGGAATGGGTCCTTCAAACTGGTTTGAGCTCAAATCAACAACAGCTAGAGTCAGGTTGAATGGAATTGGTGGATGACCTTTCAATTTATTTGAGGAAACATTTAACCATATAAGATGAGAAGACATTTCCCAAAACCAATCAGGTATGGAGCCTGAAATGCTAGTATTTGACAAATCCAAGAACGTGAGCTTCTTTTGTGATCTAAGCCAAGTTGGAATTGAAGGACCTAAATGGCATGAACCCATGAAAAGAAGTTGTGCTTGGAAAGGGGGGGTCCAATCTGAACTGACAGCCATTACAAAAGAGTTGGAAGTGAGATATGCACTTCTCAACTTATGCAGATTTAAAAAATGTGTTTCAGTGATTATACCAGTAAATTGATTGAAAGAAACATCAAAGAAAGACAATTCAGATAGCTGGCCTAAACTATCAGGGAGAGACCCATTTAGTCTATTGTGATCAAGTTTTAAATCTGTAAGCTTTTGCAATGACCCTAATGATTTTGGAATTGGACCATGTAGCAAGTTATAGTTCAAAGAAAGCTCAACAAGATTTCTGAGTTGACCCAACCAATTCATTATAGCCAGGGCCGGCCCTGAAAAAAAGTGGGCCTAAGACGGTTTTAATAAATTTGAAAAAAATGGGCCCTTTTGTATATGTAATTTTTTTTTTCTTTGAATTGCCTCACACGTTTTGGTCCACTTGGACCACTACATTTATATTTATTTAAACTAATTGGGCCGGCTGGGAAGGAAAGGCTGCTGGGCCTTATTAAATTTTTTTTTTTCTTGAACACCAGCTGGGAAGGGGAAAGGCTGCTAAACAGGCCTTATTTAAATTTTTTTTTTTTTTTTTGAACACACTTAAGAGTTTACATGATATTTTGGGCCCTGGGTAGGGGTGGGCCCTAGGCACGGGCCTAGCCCTCCTATGCCCAGGGCCGGCCCTGATTATAGCTCAAGTCCAAGTTTCTCAAGGACTTAAGCTTTGTCAATGAAGGTCTTATCTCCCCACCAAAGTACCTGTTGGGATTATCATAAGGCTGCTCTGAGTATCGGTTTTGGAGAAGATCAACTGTAATGACTGCTCCTGCCTTGTTACAGCCTATTCCCCACCATTGACAACAGTTGCTGCCTTTCCATGATGCAAGCTTGTTTTGTGGATCTTCAAGACCGGTTTTGAAGTCAAGAAGAGCATCTCTCTCAAACTCTAAACAAGTCACATTGAACTCAGCATCACCACCATGAACATATTCTCCTGATATAAAGAAAAAGAGAATAATTTGTAAAACCAATGAAAACACAATATCAACCATTATAATTTAACTTATGATGATTCACTTGGAGACCAAGAATGTTATCAAATGAACTGTGGATGATTATCATTTATTGCAGAAATGATTATCATATTGACAAAATTGACTTTTTATAGTCAATATGGAAACAATTTTTTCCTATTGAAAAGTATAAATACATGAATCTATATACAAAAATTTTCTTTAAAAAAACAGCTATATTAATCTGTTAACCGACTGTGTAGAATTAATTAGATACTAATAGACCCTTTTCCTTCAAAGGGTATGGAGTGTGATAAGATACTAATACTTGCATGGTACTTTAGCATGAGAATCAAATTAGATACTAATGGTATATATTAAGATATATAATGCATATATACAGAATTCAATGACAGCTTTGCTTTATTTTTAATTAATAAGTGGTAGAAAGGAGAGCTTAATTTGCTGTTATTTGATTTTTGAATACCAAAGTACACGGTTTCTAGAAGATACTACTTTGGACTCTTGACTTGTGACTTTTGAATCAACCATACATTATAAGTTAATATGGAAATTAATTACATAGAAATTATCATGATAATGCAACATTTAAGGAAACTAAAGCCTGTAACAAACATATAATTAGCTAAATCTAACAAATTGTGGAGAATCACTGATATCAGTTCTTTAAATCCTTGGCTCTTGAGTAAAAAACAGGATTTAAATCCTTCTTGATTATCAAATCAGAGAAGTGGTCATGTTGATGTAATATATATATTCACCTGACATATTGATTGAACAAATATATATATATATATGAAAAAAAAAGTTTAAAATCTCATTCAAGCTAATATCTTTCAACAACTATCCTAGATCTACCAATGAGACTAGTACTCCCCAACTACTTCAATGTTCAATGTTCAATGTTCAAAGTTTGAAAACTACCGGAATGAACTAGTGTGAAAAATGAATCATTTTACCTTAGTCTTGTCCTTTGCAAAACAACACCTAATAACAAGTCCATAAAAATCCCATCTTTACTTTTTCCAATGCCTATGTTAATTAAAGCTACAATCTTTGTAGAAGTTGATTAGATTCAGTTACTGATCGAGAATAATAAGAACTTCCAAAAACAAAGTTGAAGGCATGAAAATAAATCTATAAAGAGTACAATAACTTAATACGAAGAATGAAATAGTATATATAAATGGATCGAAGCTAGTCTTGGTGGTTGAATTCCTCTTCATGTTGTGGAGCAAGGCATTTGTGGCTATAGTGGTGCAATCTATACAAACCAGTGGCAGGTAGAACAAGGCACATCATGATGCCAAAGATGACTACCGAAATCTGAGGACCGCCGGGAGAGTTCATAAGAAGGGTTGCGTTGCGCTTCAATATATGCATGAGATTATCTGCATGGCAGTAAACACAGCACAAGCAAATGAAAATGTGTAGAAGAGCCCACCCATGATGGCCACCATTGAATTCATTACTGTTATCAGTTGTTCTTGTTCTTGCTCTTGTTCTTGTTATGATCCTCTTGTCGTTCCTGGCTTTGATCATAATCTGAAAAGTGACCAGCATGGAGTACAAGAATGTAATCATCATAAATGTGTAGAAAGAAACGCCAGCCATGTCCGAGACCACTGCCACTGCTGCTGGAGATATATTTTCACAATTCCAAGCATCTGACAACTCCTTTCCCTGAAAGTAAATTCCACACCAACCCAAACAAGAAAGAAACACATCACCATAGTTTTCCATTAATATTTCAACTAACCCTAAATTACTTCCGCATTCACCTTCTCCTCCACACATATTTTTATCTCTTTCTTCTTAATTAATTTCAATGTAGATGAAGGAATTTGAAAAAGGTTATGATTTGTTATATATTAATATTAGAGTGTTGTTATTTGGCATGCCCGACACACTTTTGTGATTGATTAGCGGTATTTCATAAATAATTATTAAATTCAAATAAATAGGAACCTATATTGAATTCCCCAATAGTTGTATGACACCTCTTTGAATTCCCTTCTTTGAATCCCCTTAGTAGTTTTCTTAATATTATGAATTAGTTAATTAATTATATATGATAATTAAAAAAAATGTTTGAATTTAAGAGAATCTTTAGCTTATTCGGTTATAGAGATAGAATTAAAAATCATTCTCTTTCTTTCCTCGTTTTCTTTAACCAATATATTATTATTATTATTTGATTTTAAAAATATATATATTTTCATTGATTAATATATATTTTAAAATCCTTTATTTAAAAAAATTAAAACTTTTATGGATATTTTTTGGTTTGTTGTTAAACGTGTACACGAAACAAAATTATGGGATCACAAAAACACTTACAATTTTGAACTTTCAAATTTTAGTATGAATTTTTATAATTTAGGTTTACAAGATATACCAAACGTTATCTCATAATTTGTGTAGATATTTATCATTAGTATTTAAAAAATCAATAACTAAATTTAATCAAATCAAAACCAGTTTAACAATAATGAATGCAATAGTCAGCTATGAATAATAATTTCTGAAGGACCATTTAATTAAATAAATCAAACTTTATTTAAAATTAAAAAAAAAAACCAACAGAAGTGTTTAACGAGGAAAAATGTCTTCTTAGAGGAAGTTGCAAAATATATAATTTGAATTTAAAATACAAAAACGTGCTTATATAAGTAAAAATATTTAATTGTTAGTTTCCTATAAGAGTGTAACAATTTACTTAAACATTGATACTCGCTTATTTGTAAGCCCTCCAACATGCTTTTGAGCCTATTTGGTTATCATCCGAGTTGAACTGATGAATCATTTTCGAGTTGACTCTTCGTTTTTAAATTGAGATAATCCATTACTTATTAACAAGATTATATTATTACTGATGATAATAATTTTAGACATCAAGCTAATTATAATAATTTTCGAGTTGATCTTACGAGCTAATATTATTTATTTCAAAAATTATGTATAACATTTGGCCCTCAAAAGTATCTACTTGTATCACTTCGAGAGAGACTTTTGAATTTTCTTTATTGGGATACACCCCCCACTCGAGTAGTGAATCGACCAATCTATTATTATTTTTAACATTTTGACAAAACACGAGTTTTAAAAGTTAGTTTTTAAATTTAAAGTGTCCAAACAAGTAATCGGTCAAAATAATCCTTGCACAAAACATAAATTTATTTATATATAATTTATATTTTTTATAAAAAAAACCCACCAGTAAGTTTATAATAATAAATAAATAAATACAACAAGCTGTTTGAACTTTGTTTTCAACACTTTAATTATTCGTTTGGTCAAGACATGCTCATGTGTCTATATAAGGAGCATATTATATGGGTAGAGTAAAAAGTAGGGGTGCACATATGGACCCAAAAACCCGCACCCGAAAAACCCCGAAAAATGACGAAACCAGAAAGGTCGGGTCGGGTCAACCCGAGGGCCCCGTCGGGTATGAAAACACAATATTAATCATTATAATTTAACTTATGATGATTCACTTGGAGACCAAGAATGTTATCAAATGAACTGTAGGATGATTATCATTTATTACACAAGTGATTTGAGTTTTTCTGTGCTTGACTTGACTCGTGACAAAAGTGACTTTTTATAGTCAATATGGACTCTCTTGATTTGTGACTTTTGAATCAACCATACATTATAAATTAATATGGAAATTAATTACATAGAAATTAACATGATAATACAACATTTAAGGAAACTAAAGCCTGTAACAAACATTTAATTAGCTAAATCTAACAAATTGTGGAGAATCACTGATATCAGTTCTTTAAATCCTTGGCTCTTGAGTTAAAAACAGGATTTAAATCCTTCTTGATTATCAAATCAGAGAAGTGGTCATGTTGATGTAATATATATATATATATATTCACCTAATATATTGATTGAACAAATATATAAATATATATATATATATACATATATAAAGTTTTCCCTTAGAAAAATATACATAAATGTACCAAAAAGTCTTCAAGAACTAGTAACATACAAATGGCCGTTCAATTGTTAACCTCACACGCCAATATTTGGAGAAAAAAATGTAAGATTTAACCAGCAAAAAAAAAAAAAAATTGTCTCTATGGATTTGGATTTAGTTTTGCCTAAAAGTTTCTATTTCGAAAAAAAAAAAAGTAAATTTTTGAGATTTTATTTATTTAAAATCTCATTCAAGCTAATATCTTTCAACAACTACTTCAATGTTCAATGTTCAAAGTTTGAAAACTACCGGAATGAACTAGTGTGAAAAATGAATAATTTTTCCATATGCACGTGTGAACCTTGGTCTTGTCCTTTGCAAAAGGACACCTAATAACAAGTCCATAAAAATCCCATCTTTACTTTTTCCAATGGCTATGATGTTAATTAAAGCTTCAATCTTTTGGAAATAAATAGGTGATCGAGAATAATAAGAACTTCCAAAAACAAAGTTGAAGGCATGAAAATAAATCTAGGTAGGTAACTATTTGGTATCCTATACTGTATTTTAAAATCATACATATTTAATACTCTAAATTTAAATTTAATTAATAAAATTTTTAATCAAACTGCTGTCAAATATGTAAGTTCCAAATTTAAATTTAATTACTTAATTATATATAAGTAATGACAGTTTGATCATGACAAAATTTTATCAATCAAATATGAGTCTAGGATATCAAATATATATAATTTTATAATATAGGGTACCATATGAGCATTATTGAAAACAGAAGGTATCAAAATAATATTTTACAAAATTATAAGATACCAAATAATCTATAAAGAGTACAATAACTAAATACGAAGAATGAAATAGTATATATAAATGGATCGGAGCTAGTCTTGGTGGTTGAATTCCTCTTCTTCTTCTTGTTGTGGTGCAAGACATATGTGGCTATAGTGGTGCGATCTATACAAACCACCGGCAGGTAGAACAAGGCACATCATGATGCCAAAGATGAGTAAAATCTCAGGACCGCCAGGGTAATCCATAAGTAGGATTGCGTTGCGCTTCAATATATGCATGAGATTATTTGCATGGCAGTAAACACAGCACAAGCAAATGAAAATGTGTAGAAGAGCCAACCCCTGATGACCACCATTGAATTCCTTATTATTATTATCACTTCTTCTTCTTGTTCTTGTTCTTGTTCTTGTTATGATCCTCTTGTTATTCCTGGCTTTAATCATAATCTCAAAAGTCACCAGCATGGAGTACAAGAATGTAATCATCATAAATGTGTAGAAAGAAACGCCAGCCATGTCCGAGACCACTGCTACTGCTTCTGGAGAAATATTCTCATCATCCTCTGCCAACAACTTTGCCAAATACTTTACCTGAAAGTAAATTCCACACCAACCCATACAAGAAAAAAATACAACACCATAGTTTTCTCTTAATATATCAACTAAACCTAATTCACTTCCACGTTCACCTTCTCCTCCACGCATATTTCTTCCTTAATTTCTTTCTTCTTAATTTCTTCCTAAACAAACTATCTGTCTCTTATTAATGATATATATATAGTTTGAATAGGGTTATGATTCGTTATATATTAATATTATGAATTAGTTAATTAATTATATGATAATTCAAAAAAATAATAAATGTTTGAAATTAAGAGAATCTAGCTTATTCGGTTATAGATCATAGGAGATTGAATTAAAAATCATTCTCTTTTTTTTTAACCAATATATTATTATTATTATTATTTGATTTTTAAAAGAATATTTTCATTGATTAATATATATTTTTAAATAATCCTTTATTTAAAAAATTGAAACTTTTATGGATGTTTTTTGGTTTGTTGTTAAACGTGTACCCGAAACAAAATTATGGGATCACAAAAAACTTAAAATTTTCAACTTTCAAATTTTAGTATGAATTTTTATAATTTAGGTTTACATGATATACCAAACGTTATCTCATAATTTGTGTAGATATTTATCATTTGTATTTAAAAAATCAATAACTAAATTTAATCAAATCAAAAGCAGTTTAACAATAATGAATGTAATAGTCGTCAACTATGAATAATAATTTCTGAAGGACCATTTAATTAAATAAATTAAACTTTATTTAAAAAATTAAAAAAAAAAAACCAACAGAAGTGTTTATTAACGAGGAAAAATGTCTTCTTAGAGGAAAGTTGCAAAATATATAATTTGAATTTAAAATACAAAAACGTGCTTATATAAAGTATAAATATTTAATTATTAGTTTCCTATAAGAGTGTAACCATTTACTTAAACATTGATACTCGCTTATTTGTAAGCCCTCCAACGCGCTTTTGAGCTGATTTGGTTATCATCCGAGTTGAAATAATGAATCATTTTCGAGCCGACTCTTCTTCTTCAAACTGAGATAATCCATTACTTATTAACTAGACTATATTATCACTGATGATAATAATTTTAGACGCCAAGCTAATTATAATAATTTTCGAGCTGATTTTCTAAGCTAATATTATTTATTTCGAAAATGGTGTATAACTTTTGCCCCTCAAATGTATCTACTTGTATCACCTCGAGAGAGACTTTTGAATTTTCTTTATTGGGATACACGCTAACCTACCCCACTCGAGTAGTGAACCGATCTATCTATTCTTATTTTTAACATTTTGACAAAACACGAATTCTAAAAATTAGTTTTTAAATTTAAAAGGTCAAAACAAGTAATCAGTTAAAATGATCCTTACACAAAACATAAATGTCTTTATACATAATTTAGATTTTTTATAAAAAAAAAACCCCGAAAAGTGTATAATAATAAATAAATAAATAAAAGCACACGTACAACAAATTGTTTGGACTTTGTTTTCGGTACTTTAATTATCCGCTTTACACTGAACACCATCATAAAAGAAAGATGGGGTCAAGACACACTCATGCGTCTATATGAGGAGCATATTGTATGGGTAGGGTGAAAAGTAGGGGTACACATATGGACCTGAAAACCCGAAGGACCCGCCTAACCCGCACCCGAAAAACCTGGAAAAATGACGAAACTAGAAAGGTTGGGTCGGGTCGGGCTCAACCCGAGGGCCCCGTCAGGTCGGATTCGGGTGTATTCGGGTTAGACCCAAACCCGACGAGTTTTATTTTATTTATTTTTCAATTTTTTAGTTTTACTTTTATTTTATTTTTAAAAATACAAAAAAAAATAACTAAACACTTAAAAACTATAAGACCCAACCCCCCACCCTCTCTTCTTCCCTTCCTTCTTCTTCTCCCTCTCACCCTCACGACGCCACCACCCAGCTAGACCACCACCCTACTCACACAAGCCACGCCCACGGTGCCAACTCCCCACCACCACTGCCCCTTCTCTTCTTCTTCTCCCTCTCTCACGGTACTCATGTTCGTCTTAAGAGATACCTAAGTGCATTTGTTGTTATTATGGCAGTGAGTTCTTCTGCGATAGTAGAAAGCATGGGACTAGTCATCTATGGAATCACTTTAGGAATGTTTGTGAGTTTAGTTCGTAGAAGGTTGATGAGAAAAAGCAAAAGGTTTTAAGTTTTGAGCTGGTGAAATGAAGGAAGGAAGGGGAAACAACTTTAGTTCTGGTGGCTTATAACAAAGAGGCATGCATGCTTTCCTTATCAAAGTACATTGTGTTGGATGAGTTACATTTTAGACATGTTGAGGGGGAGGGTTTCCAACAATTTGTTAGAACCATACAACCTAGGTTTGATATCCCTTCCAGGATGATTGTTGCTCGAGATGTATTGAAATTGTATGATGAAGAGAAAAGGAATTTGAAAGCATGAGAAGGTCTCCATCCCCACTGATACATGGATTTCTATTCAGAATTTAAACTATATGGTCATCATGGCGCATTGAGTTGACTCTGATTTCCACTATCAGAAAATAATCATAAATTTTTTACAAGCGGTAGATCACAAGGAGGAGACTATTGGCAAAGAGATTGAGAATTGTTTAAATGATTTGAGCATTTCAAAATTGTTTGTCATTACGGTGAACAATGCTTCTTCAAATGATGTTGTTATTCAGTTTTTGAAGAGACGATTTAGAGAAAAGGAAAATTATCTCATTTTAGATGTGAAGATTTTACATATGAGGTGTTGTGCTCATATTGTAAACTTGATTGTCAGTGAGGATTAAAAGAGAAGCATGATTCGATTGCTAGCATTAGACATGCTGTAAGATATGTTTGGTCTTCTCCCGCTAGGCTCAAAAGGTTTAAAGAAGTTGACATAGAAGAAGGAATTGAATGCAAAGAAGTTGTCTCAGATGGTTATTGAGGTTGAATAAACATTACAATCCTTGTTTGATTTGTATAGTGGTGGGGATTCTAAATTACTTCAACCTTAGCCTCAGCCTCAGCCTCAGCCTAGTGGATCTTCCTCTTCCTCATTCACTTTTGCTTCTAGTTTGAAGAAGTATGCTTCGTTGCATGATGAGTTTGTACAACAAAGGAAAGAGGAAGATGGTGGTAAGACAAAGAATAAGGTTGATAGGTATCTAACTGAGGATGTTGAACCTATGATTGAGGGTGACAACTTTGACATTTTGAAATGGTAGGCCGGAAATGCATCCAAGTACAAGATCTTGTCAACCATTGCTCGTGATATGTTAGCCATACCAGTTACAACTTTTGCTTCTGATGCTGCCTTTTCGACTGGTGGTCAGATTTTAGATCCTTTTAGGAGCTCACTGAGTCCTAAAATGGTTGAATGTTTAATATGTCTCAAAAACTGGTGGAGCAATTCACATCAACCAATCATTGTTCGAGATTACATGGATGAAGTAGAAGTGATAGAGACACTAGATATTCTCGAGTCTAGTAAGTTGTTAAACAAACTTTTATTTGGTATTTTAGTTGTAATTATTGTTTGAATCATATTTATGGAAGTATATAATATATGGATTTTATTGATATATTGCAGAGATCACAGGTGATACTACAACTGTTGCTGCCAGTGCTAGTGAAAATGTTTCTACTTCGCCTTCGCCTTCTGGTTCTATTAATGTTCCATCTACAACCTCATCTTCTGCACAAGGAACCGAATGAATGAAGATGAGAACCTCATATGACGTCGTGGCTTGACTTGTAAGAATTTAAGAACCTCATAATTCAAAATTCATACTTGGCATTTTTGTTTTAATCTATTTATTTTTCTATTTCAAGGTTTACATTATTTTGGAATTAAAAATTGGGAGGGAGAAATGAAGAAAATGAAGGGAAGGATGATGAAGGATGTAACGCCCTGGATAGCCAAGACCGTTACACTGTGTGCTTATAAAAGGGCTAGACTTGCTAATCAAGTCATTTAATTTAAATCGTGTTGTTGAAACTATAGCGGAACTAGGATTAAAAGCTTTTGGTCTCGAAAACCGCATTTCTTATAAATAACTGTTTTCGTTTACACGGGATCCCGAAAAACAACTGAATTAAAGACCGTTACAAAAGACATAAAGTTTAAATACAATAATAAGCCATATTAAGGCAAAACATACTGTTAGGCAATCCCTGTCCTGATCCACTCCCCGGCCATGGTGACCGAACAGCTGGCTATGTACATTTTTACCCCGCAGTTCTCCATCTCAAGATTGGTCCAACTTGCCTTTGCCTTTACCTGCACCACGAAGCACCCGTGAGCCAAGGCCCAACAAGAAAACACAACAATAGTGCATAAACAACCAACATACAATCCAATATCTCATATCACATAAGCATGTCCTGATCTGTATAAACATTCACTATAATCAAGTATTCAACATACTAAGGATATCATTTCATATCAATCATCCATTTACAATGATAACTAGGGTTAACGCCCTAAGGTCGCACCCTCTATTTATCCCACTGACTCCGGCCCGCTTAAACCGAGCTCAGTGAATGTTAAGTTGTCCTTGGCTACCAGTGGCCGAGCCGCGCCCTGTGCGCAAATATAGATTACGGCACTCTTAGGCCGTTTATCACATGTCCCACATCTATGACATTATACAGATATCGGGAGCACTTAGTCCCATCACAAACACATAACCGAGTGTAGTTTTCTTACCTTTGAAATTGTTAGCTTTGTTCAATGAAATCCTCAAGCACGATCCTTCCCGAGCCCTAGCGCGTACCTAGTCACAATCATAGGCTAAAGTCATAACCAACCCTCGAGTCCATAACCTAGCCTCGGGACCCATCTCGAGCCCTCGGGAAGTCCTAATTCCACCAAACAGGGTGGTGGAATCGAACCCCGAACCCTTGGTAAAAAAACCCTTGCAAATAACTCAAAAACCCCTTTCTGGAAGCAGGGTAGCGCTACAGCGCTCTAAGGAGGGCGCTACAGCGCTACAAGCAAAACCAAAACACCCTCAGCATGCATGGCCTAGTGCTACAGTGCCCAAAGGCTAGCGCTGTAGCGCTAGTCACAGACAGGCAACACCACATTTTCCCTTCCTGCGATTTCCTTGTGCCAAACTTAACCAAAACTTCTCCAAACCTTCACCAAACTCAAAATCAAGCTCACTAACATGTCTAACTCATCCCAAGCATCATTACCACATAAAATCTAACCACATGCACCTCTAATCCCAAAATTCACCATAGTTACTCCTAGACCTCAAAATTCAGCAAAACACAGTCAAAACTTCAAAGTTTAAAGCTCAGAATTTATACCTTTTATGGAAATTCGATTTCAAGTTAGCCTCTAGACCTCATCAGCTTGTTCTTCCTCAATTCCTTGGCTTGAGTTCCCCTAAAATTCCCATCTTCTCAGCTTAGATACCATAATTCAAGCTAGCCAAACCAGAAACTGAAAACTCCAAAGGCTTACCTCAAGTATTGGCGTGTTCCTGCTAACCCCTTGCCAACCCTTCAAGCTTAGCTTAGTATTCTTGTTACTCAGCTTAACCTAGCTCCCTTCTGAGTTTTGCTCCAAGAAAATTGAAGAGAAATGGTGAGAGAACCACAAACCGACCCTAAGAAAACTGCTCTGTTTTCCTTCCTTTTCCTTTTCTTTCTTTTCCTCAGTCTTCTACCTTTTTCTACAATTCTCACTAAGTATAAAGCCTCAGCATACTTATCTCTAGCAATCCAAATGACCATAATGCCCTTCCTTTTATTTTAAACCTTTAAGTGCATCTAGGGGCATTTTGGTCATTTCACCCCAATTCCTGCTAATTCCTCGAGTGTCTCTAATATTTTCCGCTTACTTCTCGATACCTAATTAATCACCAATTATATTCCTCGATATCAAAGTAGACCCCAATATATTCACCAAATTCCCATTTATACCCCCAGGCTCACCCCGAGCCGGGTATAAATCCCCGCCGTGACCTTTTTCGCTAACTCGCTCACTAGGATCGTCTTGAATTACTGATTATAAATATATCCACATAATAATGTGGTCTTATCAATTATCACAGTTATTAACATTTATGCCCTCGACTGGCCAAGATTACGAAAATGCCCTTGTAACCTAATCAGGGCCTACATGCATACTAATACACCTAGTCATGCATCACAAATATACAAACAACCATATAAGTATGCTTTTCACATAATCATGCATTTAATTCATTTAAATCACACATAATTCCCATTATGCCCTCCCGGCACACTAATCAAGGCCCTTAAGCCTTATTAGCAAATTTGGGTCGTTACAAAGGATGTAATGCCCTACTTCCTTTTAGTCGTTACTAAGTGAGTTTAAAACGTGCTAATCACTCATGTTATCCCAAAATTTGAAAAGGATGATGTGGCAGTAAAATTGACACGTGGCATGGATTAGTTGGGTGATCTGGCTTAGCAGTAGCCCAATGCATCAGTGAAAAACTTGGACTGCCTGAGAGATGCCATGGTCAAACCAAATACACCCGAGGAGAATACTTGGGCTAAAGGGTGCTTGGCTCGGATCCTTGTCCGAGAAGCCCAAGTGTTTGGTTCAAACTCAAGTCTAAGGAGCTTAAAGGATGGGTTTGGACTTTGGCTCGAGGGATAGAAGCAGCAGGTCCGATCGGACCTTAAGCTTGAAGAGCTCCTAGAAGCTTGGCTCGAACCTATCCGAGGAAAGCTTTCAAGAGGTTTGGCTCGGACATATCCGAGGTAAGTTTTCAAGAGGTTTGGCTCAAACATGTCCGAGGTGAGCCTCCAAGGTGGTTGGCTCGGACCAAGTCCAAGGAGAAGTCCCATGCATGCCATGAGATGGACTTAGGTTTTGGCCAAGGAAAGGCCACACAAAGTCCGATCGGACCTTAGTTGGAGGAGCCTAGTGCTTGACTCGGACCTATCCGAGGTGAGCTTCAAGGAGGTTGGCTCGAAGCTATCCGAGGTAAGCTTCCAAATTCCTTGGCTCGGACCTATCCGAGGTGAGATGCCAAGAGGATTGCCTCGGACCTATCCGAGGTGAGATGCCAAGAAGATTGGCTCGGACCACCTTGGTCCGAGGAGAAGGCAAGAAGATTGGCTCGGACCACCTTGGTCCGAGGAGAGCCAAGCATGCATAACCTTGAGCCAAGGAAAGCCTAGAGGAGTATATCTGACCAATACTTGCATGTAACCAACATGCAAGTGTTCGACCAGGAGACTACGTCAAAATCCCCGGAACGTCTTCAGCAAGAATAGGTCTAGGCACCCGGGAATCTCTCATTCCTCGTTCAAATTGAGGAATCTGTTATATTTTAAATATTTCTTGTTATTTAAATATAATATGAATAATAAAATATCCCTATCTAAAGGGGATATCAGTTGAGGATCCAAGCCTATAAATAGAGGGTTGGTGGGATCGTAAAAGGACTTTTGGCAAATTGAGAATTAGTCTATGTTCTAGAGAGAGAAAGTGTGTTTTACGGGAGAGAACCCCTTTTTTGTATTCTTGAATATTTACGCTTAAGAAACTCAGTTGACACTGGTTCATCTGATCTTGAGTGTGAATAGAGCAATAAAATCTCTAAGTGGATTAGGCTATTACCGACTATCGGGGCTGAACTACTATAAAATCTCGTGTTATTTACTTTTATTGATTAAACTGTCTGTTGTCGTTTACATTCTCTTGAAGGCTTGTCGTTATTGACGTTCTCACGTCTTTGGCTAAAAACACAGTCAACAACTCGCTAATCAAGGTTTTAGGTTAAAAGTGTAGCTAAACTGAGATAAAACCTGTTACCAGTCATTAAATATAAAGCATTTGATAATCATTGAAACCTCATAAAGTTTTATAGTTGGGATCCCAAAATATTGTTTAGAAAATATTTACAACTCAAAATACATTTAGGGTCGACTAGGCAACAAAATTCAGGTTAATACATAACATTTCCCAAAAATACCCCTGGCCGTGGCAGCCAGCCAGGCCGAACATGTATATGTCGCTTCACGCTCTCCGTACTCATGGTTGGTCGACCTTTCCTTTGCCCTTACCTGCACCATAGAGCACCTGTGAGCCGAAGCCCAGCAAGAAAACTCAACATAAAACAATCAACATATGCATATCTATCAGCAGCTAGCATACAACAAAACAGCCAACAGGCTAAACACATAACGGCCATGCCATCCCAGGTGCTTTACCAGGCCCTGGGTTCGCGGTCTTCATCATAAGGATGACTCCAGCATCCAAGAAAGGTCTCACCCTAACGGCTCGCACTCCGCATGCTCACGCTGCTCCCAGCCCCTTGCCATACTCGGTTTGCACTCTGGGTGCTAGCGCCGCTCCCGGCCCTTGCCGTACTCAGCTTTGCACTCCACGTGCTTAACGTCGTTCTCGTCCCCTTACTGTACTTGGCTCCCTGCCGTTCTCAGCCTTCGCCATTCATTCACAAATATGCAACACATAACATATAATCAACAAATACTTAAACAAATACAAAACATAAACAATAGGGCTACGCTCTGTAATTCAATCACATAGGGCCACGCCCTGCAATACAAACTATAGGGCCACACCCTACTCTATGGGTACAACAGTTTTCTTACTTGTGTCCCAAGCTTCTTGAGCACCGCAATCCCGAGCACATTCCTCTAACCCGAGACTCGCTGAAAACCTAGTCACAATGCATCAACAATAGCCATCCATCAAGCTCTAATCCATTAAATAACTTTGGGATATAATTCTAGTCTCTTGGACCTTAGATTCTACCAATCCGGGTGGTAAAATCCTTCCCGAGCCTTAACTTTTGGGTTCTCGAGGCAAAAACCCTCAAACAATCATAACTTTGAATTAGGGTCGGGCCCAGCCCCTTAAGGGCCACGACATGCCCCAAGATAGAGGCAAAATGCCTCCCTGCTGGGAAACACAGGCCGCAGCATGCCTTTCCTTGGGCCGCGACACGTCTTAAGAACAAAGGCCTCCCCAGGCCTTCACGCACACACGGGCCGCGGCATTCCCAGTCTTGGGCCGCAGCTCGAACCTCCAAGCCCAGAAAACACCATGCATTTCACTAGCTAACCTCCCTGAATCTTACTATTTCCGAGCCTTAATCCTAGAATTCTGCCTAGGATTCATATCCAGTTCTAACACCCAGAAATCCACCAGAAAACTTCATCAACACCTAAATTCAATCACCTAAATCCTGACACCCAAAACTCCATAAAAACAGAGAGCGTTTGTATAGAAAACTTACTTAAATCCTTACCTCTGTTACAAATTTGGCCTGAGAAAATTCTATACCCTTCAAGCCTTCAATCCTTCAGCTCCTTAGTCTAAATTCCCAGCAGACTCTTCAAGCCATCAAGCACCCAAGATGATAGAGGAAACCGAGAAAGAGAGAGAGAGCAATGAACTTAGCTGGGAGTTCATGTTTTCCTTCCTTCTCTTAAGTTCCAGTGTTTTCTTCAAGCATCTAAGTGTATATCCACTTGCCAAAAAGACTAAATTGCCCCTAAGCCTAACCTCAACCCTTTAATGTCACCAAGGGCAACTACGTCTTTTTCCAGATCCCGTTAAGTCCCCGAGTAATCCTATAAATCTCTGTTTAATCTTGACATGTCTAAATCATTGATAAATTATTATCCATTACTCAATAATTCCCGAACACATACTATATACCCAAAATACCCCTAGGCTCCTCTCGAGACAGGTATTCGACCATGTTGTGATTTTCTAGCCAAACTGCTTCCTAGGACTGTCTCGGATTGTGCATCACGAATATATCACCACTCACACGTGGTGTCAATCACAATATACAAAAATATTGCATTTATGCCCTCAACGGGCTAAAATTACAAACATGCCCCTAATAACCAAATGGGGCTCACATGCATATTTTGTTAGAAAAACTCATTGCAGGATCTTTATTTATTTTCATACAATTTACATATTATCAAACAAACATGCAAATTCCTAGAACATGCTCCTATGAAATTAATACAAATACAAAGTAAAGTAAAAACTTACATTACGCAGCGGAACTGGAACAACTCTATCATTCAATCTCTCTAACCCTTGATTCCTTTCTGTAGCAGAGTATTATCAAGAGATTGAACAAGATCAGCAACACAGTCTTCCTCACCAAGCCTTTGATCAACCTAGAACTAGTGTGGGGTGGTTCTCAACACATGAGATAGAGATCTTGAAGAGAAGAAGAAGAGAGAGGCCAAGAAAGGTTAGACTGTCTAGGTTTTCACTTACCAATCAACTGAAACTCACTTCTTTATGAAAACCCTAGATATCATATTCCTTATATAGGCAACTTAATGAGATTTATTTAAATTTAAATTAATTAAAATTAATAAACAAAAATAAAAGCCTTGGGCTGCCATAAATGGACTTGGGTCCAATCTATTTGTTTTGAATTTAAATCCCAACTAAGCCTAAATTCAAAACCTTTTATTTATTTTTTTAATTAATTAATTAAATCCTTATTCAAATTAACTAATTATAATTTGAAACTTGATTTAATATTATTTATTTATATTGATACCAATTTATCAATATTAATAAATTTACCCAAAGATTCTCTTTTATTCTCTAAATCTCATATCTCTGTAAATTTTCCAAAATTGACCTAGTCAACTTTAAAAATCCTAATTGATAATTAAATCAATTAATTGAGACATTCTAGATGATTTACTCAAAGGTGATGCGGGGACCATGGATCCATGAAATCAAGCTCCAACAAGTTACCGTGAATTTATTTACGAATAATTTCACTACCTTATTAATTCCTTGTGACTCCACTATAGACTCGGAATTGAATTCTTGAATTCATAGAACGTATTTTCAAAACCATAAATACGTTATCCATTGTTATAACCATTACAATCAGTCAATCCTCTATCGATGACTTACTAACGAGCTGGGTGCAAATTATCGTTTTACCCCTCATCAGTATTTTATCCTTAACTCCCACTAAGTTCCTTATAAATGATATTTCCGTGAACTTAATCACAGAAATGAGATCTCAATCATTTAACCTTTTGAACAAAGCAATTAAGGAAATCATCTTTTCACTTATCATACAGAAGTTATAGATTTCATATCTATGAATAATACTCCCACTCAATTACACTAATAAATCTCCAAGATGTAAGTATGGGCTAGACCGTAGGGTAAGCTGGTAACGAACAAGTCAAAAGATTTAAATAATATAATTAGCAGAATATTATCACTCATAATTAAGATCGAATTAACATACGGTCAACGTTGTGACATTGATTAGATTTGATAACAACGATACTTATTTATCAATCAATAATCAATATCAGTCCTAGTCCGATGTAACTAAATACATCCGATCTTATCTACTTGGTCGATGCCTTGGACAAGACATCACACCCTGAATGTGTAAGTAGATCATATCATAGATTGCCTAATCAATGAAAATCTAATGCACTGATCTAATCTTAGGACTCGTTCTTTTGAACATATAATTACAACTATAATCCACTGTGACCTAGTCACTATAATTGTAACTATCCATATGTTCGAGATTTTATAAATGTTTGTATTGTTTCAATAATCATGTAATAAAACAAGCAAGCAACACGGTTGTCAAACTAAATAATTTCTACTACTTTTATTGATAATATGAAATCGTGCTACATGTCCGACATGTTTTATAAGGGCATAAAACCCAACATATTTAATTCACATAAACATGCATTTCTAATCACATAATCATCAAATTCACATATCAACATAATAAATCAATTATTGCCCTCCAGGTACGCTAATCAAGACCCTAAGCCTTATTAGCAAATTTGGGACGCTACAAAGGAAGACTTTTTATTTCTATTTTGGAACTTACTTTCTTTGGACTTTGGACTTTGGACATTTTGTGGACTTTTTAAGTTTTAGTAACTTTTGTTAAGGACATTGAATTTGGAATTTTGGACTATGGTATTGGTATGGACTTTTAAATTTTAATTAAGGACTTTGGAAATTATAGATTTTTGTTTCTGGTTAGAGTTGGAACTTGTGTCACGACCCGAGCCCTAGGCCGTGGCAGATTTGTAATATCCATAACTTGGGTGGTCAAAGGTCAAACTTTGACCCTCGGTGGAAAATAGTCTTTATAAATGATCATTTAATTTATATTAAATATTACTATAATTATAAGTCGAAATAATGGAATAACTCCTACAATTATATATGAAAATATTACGGATAAAAGTAGGATCATTTATCTTAATACATAGGATAATAATATCCCCACAGTTATGTACTCACCAAACAGTTAAATTTAATAAGTCATAAAATACCCAAAATAATACTTAGCATCCACCATTCCTCATTTCTAACTAGGACATAGCTAATCTCCTGAGTATCCGATTATTTAGGAAAGAATATATGTAACGATTTTATGTAATCCCCCTTGAGCCTATAAATAGCAAGAGATAGCTCAAGGAAGGAGACTTTTGGCTTTTGAATCATTTGAGACTATAGTAATTCTCCTAGTGATATTGTATTGTTCTTGAGAGGTTAGTGAAACTCATTGAACCCTTGTTCTTTGATCACTCCTTTGATTCTCATATCAATAACAATCTAAATGGACGTAGGTTATTACCAGATCCTGGGGCCGAACCACTATAAAAATATCGTGTTGTTATTACTTTTGGTCATTACGTTTCTCTCTACACATTCATTCATATCAAGCATATTCCGACTCCGTGTCAGTTGGCCAAATCTTGGGTCACCAAAAAGAAAGAAACATATTCCCTTTATATTTTAGAAAATTGGGCAGCATAACAGCTACATTTGAATAAACCCAAAAATCATAACCTGCATAAATAAGTGGACAAAAATATATATTTGGCACTCAGTGCCCTCAGAACAGATCAGAAAACATGCAGGTTAAGTTTTCAATTTTTCAAACATTTTATAAATATCGAAATTGGAATATGTTGAATGCAATTTGATATGAGTAAAATAATTCCAATAGTCGAGTTGAGTCCCTACCTCATTAGATACCTCCTTAAAATTTAATTCGAGCCCAAAGCAACGCTCCTAAGCTTATCGATGATCTTAGAATGATTTAGTCCGATTTTAATATCACGTTTTTCCTACGTGCACCAAATGAGAAAATTATTATCATCCTAGCATTCCTTATTCAAAATCGTGTCCAATGACATATAATATGACCATATTTTTAAAATTTCAAGTTCTGGAACTTTACCCAAGCGGTGCACTATAGCGGTTGGTGGCGGTACCAAAAACGTCGACGAATATATGCATGGCATATATCAAAACGATCCTCTCGATGAGTACATCACGAAAGTACATCTCCTTCGCCCAAATGACCTCTGGTGTCGCCGGAAAACGCTTCCAAAGGGCGGAGATACCCAAAATCTTGTCAGAGAAAAACGGCGAGTTGACCGGAATGAATTAGTGGGTTTTGTTCCTCTCTCCACGTTGGTTCCAAGGGTATCAACCACTCGTCAAGAGGTGGTCGGAGTTGGCCGAAAAACACAGTCAAAGTTGATAGACCAAAACTTTGACTGGCGATTCCGAACAATTGACGGCGAGTTGGGCGGTGCCGCTTGGCAGTTGAGGTCGCCGGAGCAAGGCGAAACCGATGAACTGCCGCGCGTCAAAAATGGTGGCCGGTGGTGGTTGGGTCTGGTGCCTTGCCATGGGATGCCGAGAGAAGAAGAAGAAGAAGAAGAGGAGGGTGTCGGGGAGAGAGAAAGAAAAAGAAAAGAAGAAAAAAAAACTTAATATATAATTAAATTAATTTTTTTTTCTTTATTTTCCTCCCCTTTTTGACTTTTCCAACTTGAGAAAAGTCTCAGGTTTCACAACTTGGATGTTTCATGTTAGTTTTATATTTGTGAATTGAATTGTATGAATTGGAATAGCCAATAGCCAATACTTTCTAGTAATAGTCAAGTCAATACTCAATAGTTTTATAAATTAACCCAATTATAAAAATAAAATAAAAAAGAGTTCAAAGTCTAATTTTGCAACGGTAAAAAAATAAAAATAAACCTCGGGCCTTCCCGAACCTGACCCCATTCAAGTCTATTTTGGTCGGGTTCGATTACACTTCATCCCCACCCCGAACCTGAGCTTCCCCCACCCGACCCGATCCAAACCCGACCACATTTCGGGCGGGTTCGGTATTACCTTCTCTCACCAGAAATCCAACAAACCCGAATTCGACCAACCCGACCAATGTGCAACCCTAGTGAAAAGGATTCTCTACCACACAATCTCCCAAAAAAATTAAAAAATATTTTTTTTATCAATAAAAAAGATTGCAATAAACAGAGTTGTGTTTTCCAGTATATATATAAAGAAGAGATCCAAAGCTTTATTGTATATGTATAAAAAGAGCCACAAAGAAGTGAAGTGTTACTCTAAAATTGTTTTAAATCACTTAATCTATTTTTTTTTTCACATTTTTTATTATTCTTTGAAGAATTTATGATAAAAAAATATCTATCTAATTTTTTAAAAATAATTTAAAAAATGTAATGAGCATTTTTTTTATTCTTATTTATAAAATATATAATTATTAATTAGCATTTTTTTATTCGACTCTTTGAAATTTGTGATTATTCATTAATAAATATGTCCATCTAATTTATAAAAAAAAAACGCAATGCCTCATTCTTTTATTCTTTTTTTAATATATGATTATAAATTAATAATTAATGGAAAAAACAAAAATATCTAATCCTTTTATAAAAGAAAAATACGTATTGAGCAAAAATATTTTTTTAAAAAATGTATTTATGATTAATTAATAATTAATTTTTTTCAGAAAGGTCTTTACTATTATTGGGTCAGCCAGCCCTGCTATTTTCACGTAATTTCGTCGCTGATGGGACTGAAATCTGTATGTAGCAATATTTGAAACATTCATTCATGTCCTCTTGTACACAATATTCATCTTTTATTTATATATATAAATGGGAAGTTTTGTTTCACTTTGAATTTTATTTATATATATTCGTTGAAAATTATTTGCGGGTCAAAAATAAAAACTCGGTAACAGTACTTAAAATGAATCCTATTAAAGAATTATCAATATATATATATATATATAAAAGATGATTATAAGAAAGAAAAACTATTGATTTCATCAACAAAAAGAAAATATTAATTAGAAAGAAATGGGGTCGGGGTCGGAGTCGGAGTTGGAGTTGGAGTCGCAGTCGCAGTCGCAGTCGCAGTCGGAGTTGGAGCCGATTTCGGTTTCGGCTTCACCAAAGTATGATGTGTTCTTGAGTTTTAGAGGTGAGGACACTCGAAAAACCTTCATGGGTCACTTGAAAGTTTCTTTGTCGGCCAAAGGAATAAAAAGCTTCATAGACGATGATCAAATTGAAAGAGGTCGATACATATCTACACAACTAATCCAAGCCATAGAAGATTCAAGGTGTTCGATCGTGATTTTCTCGCCAAACTATGCTTCGTCCACATGGTGTTTGGACGAACTCGTCAAAATCATTGACTGTATGAAAACAAGAGGTCAAATCGTGATACCCATATTCTACAACGTCGATCCATCGGAAATACGCAAACAGACGGGACGTTTCGGCGAGTCATTTTGTGTACACGAACAGAATCTTAAGGATGAGGAGATGGAAAGGATTGATGGGTGGAGGACTGCCTTGAAGGAAGTTACTGCTCTTGCTGGTCTGGATATACAAAACTACAGGTACATCATATATATATATATATATATATATACTTCATTAATGAATTAGTTTTCCTTTGAAATTTTATTAAGATAATTTAGGTTAGTTTTAGGATGATTATTATTTATTTTGGGAATGACCCTAACACATCTTATTTTTTTTAACATTAGTGTATTTTTTCTATTTTCGATCATAAAATTTTTTTATATATAATGATGTATAGTTATTTAAAATATCTTATACATTTTTAAAAAATTCTGACTAAATTGTCCGATACACAATTGTTTGTTTTTTTGTGTAAGCCTATAAAATTTGAGAGTTTAATCATGTTTTCGATTTTGTAAACTATTTAGAATTTATTAAAAATTTACAAAAATTTTAAATATCTATAATATAAACGGTCATATAAATTTTTTTGAGATTATATAAAAAGAATATACTAATATTACAAAAAAAAATGAATGTCTTGTAGTCGTTATTTATTTATTTATTTATTATTATTATTGTTGTTGTTTGTTAATTTTATTGTATGTAGTTTTAGATTATTATTATTAATAATTTATGTGTGTTGGATTTAAAGGGATGAAGCAAGTTTTATAAATGAAATAGTCGAAGATATATCATCTCAACTATGTAAATTGGTGGAGCTTAATAAAGATAAAGATGTAGAGACTTTTCAACTTCCATCGAAATGGGTTGTACTGTGGGTTGTTCGCCCCATTGCTTTCGTGCTTTTCTTCTACCTTGTTGTAGGTCCTCTTTTTGCTTACTTTGCATTCAAAGTTGTATTTCCTTTAATTGAACATATATTGGGTATGTGAGGGACCCAATCAAATCACTACTGTGTTATCACGATAGGTGGTAAAACGACGAGAAAATATGGAAGTAGTTGCTTAAACTGAAGGTCCTACCGGTAGGACTTAAACTGAAGCTTAATATATATATAAAATTTATAGAAATATGAGGTTTCAGTTTAAGTCCTACTGGTGAGACCCTCAGTATTCTCGACCTTTGAACAGTTTTTTGTGCGATTTTTTTATGACCGTGTTATTATAGCTATTTAGAGCATTCTGCAAATTTTCAAAAAATTACGAATAGTTTACAGTACCGAAAACTAGGTTCAAACATGTTGTTGTATGCATGACTAATTTTTTTTATACGCGTGGAAAACAACATATTTTTAACTTAGTTTTCGATACTGTAAATCATTCGGAATTTTTTGAAAATTTACTGGATGTTATAAATAGCTACAATATACATAGTCATAAAAAAATCACGCCAAAAACTATTTACGGATAAGAAATACTAAATACTAAAAAGTGAAACCCCAATACCAAAATTGTCCTTTTTTATATCACGAGGATTCTAAATTATATGTTTAATTTAACTTGGATGGAGACTGCTGTCCCTGGAGACAAAGTTGTAGTGCTTTTGCTAATGATCTTATTGTTGTAATTTTGTTTCTGATGAAATATCAAGTCTCGACTTTCGTGGCATTAACTACTTCTTTTTTGGATGACATGGATTAGACTCCTCTTATTCTTGGAGAATAAAAGTCATATGTCGCTTCAATAAACAATTAACATCTGTCCATTTTATTTATCATTTGTTTATATGAATCTGTTAAGGGTGTTTGGTACAAAGTTCCGTTTTGGGGAGTAGAATTAGAGAGAATTTAGATTAAAGGAATGTGAAATTTAAGTGTTTAAATGTGTTAAAATTACTCTCAAATCAAGCTAAAAAATATGACTCACTTGGAAACACAAACCTCCAAGCTATTAAAAATAAATTTACCAAACATGTGTTAGATTTGACATTCTCATTCCCACCAAACCAAACTCGTATACCAAACACCCTCTTGGTGTATGTTTGATTGGAAGGAATATGGTGGAATGGAATGGAATTGAATCATTTTCCTTTATTTGGTTTCAATTTTTGCTTAGGAATTCATTTTTCGTATGAATGACTTTTCAACAATATTAAGTAATTACAATTCCATTTGATATTAGGTAAAAAAGTTATTCTCCCACTAATATATTTTTATGTTCCATTTTTGCCCTCATTTTTTTTTCTTATCTTTATGCACTTTGATTCATTTTTAGATGAGCAAACATGAAACCTACTATAATATATATACACTATATATAAATAAATAAAGAGTAATACAATAACAAGTAAAAAATAAAAAATCAATATAAATAAATTAAAATTTTAATAATTACTCATTCTATCAACAAAAAATTATAATTGCACTATTTTAAATATAGGTATATGGAGATATGATAAGTTGTCTAATATTTATTTAATTATTTATAATAAAATTTATTTATTTATTTTATCAAAAATATATATTTATTAAAATATACTAGGGGTATATTTGTCAAAAATTTATTCATTCCTTTATCTTTCTAGTTTCCATTCCAAAACTTAAACAAACAAAATAATCTTCTTTCTTTTCTTTACTATTTCTATTCTTTTTCCATTTATGTGTTGCAAGTCGTCACCTTAATTCTTAATTCATTTCTTGGGAAAAGTAAATCATCGATGTAGTATATTGCAATAGAAATATTTTATATTTATTTGAAAAAAAAAGTCACGTCTTATACATATTTAAATAAATTATTTTATTAAAATGTATTATTGGTTAGTTTTTATTAATTTACATAATATCCTATCAGGAAAAAAATATATTTATTTTTTTGTATATGCAACTTATAATATTTTTTTTGTTTTAATTTTATAATTATAGGTGGATTTTATTCTTCAAAAAGAGCCCTACCAGTTCTATTTCCAATCCGTGAATAATTTTTGTGGGATTTTTTTATGATCGTATATATTGTAGTTACTTAGAGCATCTAACAAATTTTCAAAAAATTTCGAATAATTTACAGTGCTGAAATCTAGGTTTAAATATGCTATTTTCCACGCGCATAAAAAAATTAGTCACGCATGCAACAACCTATTTTTAAACTAGTTTTCAACACTGTAAATTATTCGGAATCTTCTGAAAAATTTGCAAGATGCTCTAAATAACTACAATATACACGCTCATTAAAAAAAATCGTGCCGAAAATTATTCACGGGTTGAGAACACAAAAGAGTCCTACCAATAGGGCGCTTTTTGAAGCTCCTACATAGAAATTTCCTATAAATATTTATATATATATGCCAATTCTCATATAGGGGATTCACTTTAAGTCCTACCGGTAGGGCTCTCAGTGTTCTCAACCCGTGAACAGTTTTCAGCACGATTTTTTTTATAACTGTGTATATTGTAGTTGTTTAGGGCATCCTGCAAATTTTCAGAATATTTCGAATAGTTTACAATAACGAAAATTAGGTTCAAACATATTGTTTTCCACGCGCATAAAAAAATTAGTTATACGTGCAGCAACATGTTTAAACTTAGTTTTCGGTACTGTAAACTATTCTGAATTTTCTGAAAATTTCCAAGATGCTCTAAATAGCTACAATATACACGGTCATAAAAAAAATCACGTCGAAAACTGTTCACGAGTCAAAAATACTAAGAGTCCCACCAATAAGACTTAAAGTGAAGGCCCTATAAAAAAATTGTCTATATATCTCTTTTGGATAATATACTTTCTTTCCTTTATATTTGTAAGAATGATAATTTGCTTTCTTAGTAAAACGTAATGAAGAAAACATTATGTTATATAATTTGTTGTCAATATTTTAATTTTCATTTTTTATACCAATAATAAAAAGAAAGCATGAATTTAAATTATTTTCAATTTTAATAGAAATTTTTTTTTAAAATATAATTAAAATACTATAATAGAACATACCAATTATTAAAACTTAGAAACGATTGAAACAAAATTAACATACTATAATAGATCCGTGTGACAAAGCTTCAGTTCTCATGGTGCTTGGGACTTCCAATCTGATGGGAATGGATAGGGACAGATTGCCGATCATGGAAGCCAAAAACCACTATGATTTGGGCATTATGAGATTTTTTTTTTTTTTTTGTAATTTTATATCTATTTTTTCAGATTGATAATTGTGAGTTTTTTTTATGTAAATTGTGATGATGATGATGAAGAACAAATAAAGAAGAGACAATGTTTCATTTTGTATGGATGATTTCTAGTTTTGATGATGATGAAGAACAAGAGATTAAGATAAACAAATAAAAGTTTAATTGATTTTGTATTTTTATTTAGGGTAGATATAGATTTTAAATTTGATTTTCTTTAAGTTTTAATTTTTTTTTACTTAAATGTTGTTTAAATATTTTTTTTATTAAACCGAGAAGAAGAATAAGAAGAAAGATATAGAAAAAATTGTTTAATTTAGTTTAGTTTAGATTTAGAGTTTCAATGATTTTAATTAGATATGTTAATTTTTTATTATTTAAAATGTTTTTTAATTTATTTTATTTATTAACAATTTTATTTATTTTAAAATAAAATTTTCAATTTTTATTTAATTCATTAATTAATAAAACTGGGGTATTTCAGTTATATTTAAAAAAAGTTTAACTAAAATCTGGTTCAGGGTACTCTTTTGTTCCATTTTGCAAAACGCAGAGTCCAAATTGTCATTTAACAAGACACAAAGTTTGATAAATAATTTTTGCAAAACACATGGTCCAAAATGGTATTTACCATTTTTTAATAAAAAATGTCTTTGAGTACAGAATTTGGATAATAAAAAATAAAATAAAAATTAGTTTTCGTATATTCTCAATAAATATTAAATGAATTATTAATTTTTTGTGTTAATTTATATCTTATACATTGGAGCACAATCATAAATATTGTGTCAAATATAATATTAACTTTTTTTTTTTTAAATTTGGTACTTAATATTGTGGTCTTCCTCACACATTATAAGAAATATAAAATAATATTTTCCTAAACAAGGAATTATTTTGTTGAAAAAATTACAATAAAAAACAGATTTAAATCGTTTAATAATATTATTTATTTAAATATGACATGACTTTTTAAAAATAAAAAATAAACATTGAATATTTCTACTACTATATAATGACAATTTACTTTTTCCAAATCAGTAGCAAGTTAATAGATTCATAAAAACAGAAATAGAAAGAAATAAATAGACAGATGTCAATTGTTTAGTGTTGCGATAGTAAAGAGATAGATAATTTGGTACGGGTGATTGTTATTCCTCTTTGGACTTTTTTTTCAAGTTTTGTTTATGGCCTCTACTTGACACGGTCAAATTTTTTTACCTTGAATATCCTTCCTTTTTTTTTTTTTTTTGTGGGGACAACCTTCCTAGTTGATTATACATACGTATAACTTTTTAGGACAATATTTTTTTTTGATAGATACTTCATTTTAAGTCTTATTGGTAGAGCTCTCAATATTTTTTGACACATGAATAGTTTTTGGCGCGATTTTTTTTTTATGACAGTGTATATTATAGCTATTTAAAGCATCCTACAAATTTTTAGAAAATTCTGAGTAGTTTACAGTAGGAGTGTTCATAAAACCGCCAACACTGCACCACATCGCACTGCAATTTTCAGTTTAGAACCCTTTGCAGTACGGTTGCGGTTTGTATTTTTGCCAAACTGCGCGGTGTAGTGCGATGCGGTTTGCGGTTTTAAATTTTATAAATGCGGTTCAAACCACACCGCACCGCATCATTATATATATTAACTTTTTTATATTTTTTTTTTCAATTTTACTACATTTAAAGTTAATGCATAAATATTTATATAGTATAATATAATATACACAATATCTAGAAAGAAATATAATGTTTCATAGGATGCTAACACATATTCTACTTCAATCTAAATATATTCCTCCTTAATTAAAATAATATTTACTTTTATATTACATTTTGTATTTGTTATTAGTTTGTTATATTTTTATTGTTTTGTCTAAAGTTTATTAGCTTGTTGTACATTTAATTATTTTGTTAAACACTCTATGATTATGAGATTTATTATGAATCTTTCTTAATTATACTATTTAATTGTTAAATTATTTGGCGATAGGTATAAACCGCCAAAACCGCACCGCACCACACCGTATTTTTGCGGTGCGGTTTATGCGGTTTGAGGTCTATGCAGTGCAGGTTGCGGTTTGGAAAATTGTTCAAACCGCATATACGGTGCGGTCCAAAAAATTAGAGAAAAACCGCACCAACCGCACCACGAACACCCCTAGTTTACAGTACCGAAAACTAGGTTCAAACATGTTGTTTTCCACATGTATAAAAAAAATTCGTCACGCGTGCAACAACATGTTTGAACTTAGTTTTCGGTAATGTAAACTATTCAGAATTTTCTAAAAATTTGCAAGATACTCTAAATAGCTACAATATACATGGTCATAAAAAAAAAAAATCGCACTGAAAACTGTTCACAGGTCGAGAATATTGAGAGTCTCACCGATAGGGCTTAAAGTGAAGCCCCTATAAGAGAATTCCCCTAACTTTTTATATATAAATACATGTTTTACAATATATATTATAAATACTTAATATTTATTTTGAATTATAAAATGACATCAATTTGGAAAACAACATTTTGAAAGAAATAACATAATTATGAGAAAACGACATAAAATTTGATTTTGGAAAAAGAAAAAGAAAAATATTATATATTTGGATGGGTCTCTTGGAAAAATCACCTATTTTTTAAGTTATTTTGCATTCTAGCTTAGTTTTAATAATTCTTTGTAAAATGATATCTCGTAATTTAGACAGGTGGTCGAAAAATTCAAACAGCCAGTCAAAAATTTTAGACAACTGATCGAAAAATTTAGACAACTGGTCAAATTTTAGACAGAAGTTATTTTGCAAAAAATTATCAAAAGTAGATTAGAGTGCAAAATCACTTAAAAAAAATGTTATTTTCACCAATTTTTCTATTTGGATTCATAATCAATGTTGAATCGCAACTTAAGTTGCTCAACAACAAACAAGGTAGCATACTATTATTAGTACAATTTAATATCATATTTCATATATTTTAATTTCATATGTAATATATTAGTTATTGCTAACCAATTATAAAGTCTCACCTTATGCTATTGAACACCTTAAGATGCCTAATAATAATAATAACATTAAGATTTTTATGATGAGGCTAGAAATTTGAAGGAACCATCTATATGAGTAATTCCACATATTTTACACATAACGATGTGTACTTTATTTTAGCTATAAATATTTTTAAGTGAGGTATATTACCTTTAATTATTTGTGAATAGTGTGTATAATTTAAGTGTGAGTATTTATTTATTTGTTATTTTTATGAGAAAGCTAATAAAGATAAACAATATATGACATTATCATGATATTTCTATGTAGTTTTCATATTGACTTAGAGCATTCCCAATGGGTGTTCTACTTCATCCTTTAAAATACATCTCCAAAACATACATTTTTCTATTTTACCTCTAAGTTTTACATTATACCATACATCAGATTCTTTATTTTTTTTCTCTATATCATTTAAATATTATATTTTCAAACATTTTTATTCATTTTGTTTACTCTAAAAATGGCTGCAGATGACGTGGCAAGGATTTCTCACACGTGGCAGAAATACTGCTCGACTATCGACCAGAAGCTCATCGCTTCGCCAGGGGTTAATTTTTAGATACGACCAGGCTAGTCGTGTAACCTGACTTATTTCCTTCTTAAACTGTAATCTTATAATAATTGCATGGAATATTTTTTCATTATTATCTTGATACACGATTATTAAGGAAAGATAGGGCACGTTGACATATGTAACCCTCCTTGAGCATATAAATATACATGAAATAGCTCAAGGAATGAACTTTTTTTATTCATGAATCTTTTTGCTAAGATAGAGAAAAAGAGAGAGATATAGTGCAATTATCCATCGTTTAATTGTATTTCTTCTAAGGTTTGTGAAACTCAAGAACCCTAGTTCTTTGATCACTACTTTGAGATTCAATCTTAATAATAGCACTAAGTGGACGTAGGTGTAATGACCCACTACTCTAGACTATTTGGACCATTAACGAAACTATACATAAAACTTACATTTTTACGAAAATACCATAATTTATTGAATAACTTGCAAAATAAGAGTTATTTACAAAGTAAATACCAAAACGGATATGGGATCCCATTGTCTTTAAAACAAAAACATAATTTAAAATAATAAAACATTACATAATTAGTGCGGAAAATACATATAAAAAGACATAAAACCGAAACTACATCCTCGAATCGATTAACGCTCGGCCCCTTGACTCCATTCATCATCGATACACATCCTCCAAGCGTCACGAATCTTTCCACCTCTAAAGCTTATTTTCCTGCACATAAACAGAAAGGAGTGAGCCTAATGCCCAGCAAGGAAAATCTAACACAAAGTCATATACATAATTTCATAAGAAAACATAAAGACTAAACATAACACATATAACATACACTTATTATAATGGCCATTATTACTTGGGGTCCCATAGACTAAACAAGCATATGCCCATGGGATTAGTGGGGTCCTACTAGCTAAGTAGGTCATATGCCCATAACCCATTTGGGGTCTTGTTAGTCATATGGGTCATATGCCCAAGCCTACAAACACATATATACATATCATAACACTTTTAATAACATAAAACATATAGATAACATAAGCACATAACATATTGATTCTAGCCTATTTTCCTTACCAAAGTTACCGGGATTATGGACTGAGTTGGGACTTATGGAACACTCCTAAAACCATAAGAAAGAGTGAGTCTAAAGAAAGGAGATGAAATGAAAGAGATGGAAAGACTAAACCATAAAAAAAAAAACATGCTTACCGACTTATATGCTTAAGAGCTTGGATTCCCTAACCAAAATAAGAATAAGGTTAAGGGACTGAGTAAAAGGTTTTGAGAAAGGAAATAACATAAAATACAGAAAGGAACTAGAGTTTTGGGTTTACCTCAAAGATTGCAAGATCAATCTAACCTCCACCGAAATACTATAGAACTCACTTCCCAAAGTGTTTGATAAGCTTATGATGTTTAAGCTTATAGTTTTTTCCCCAACCGAGGTGTTTACACTCTCACACTCACTTAACACTAGCAGCTTCTGAACTTAGAGCAAATGGTGAATAATGGCTGGGTACTAGGTCCTATTTATAGAGTTCGGGAATGAAAATATCTTGATTTTACTTGAATAAAAATAATGGCTTTTTAGGTGAAAATCATTTGAATAATCGTTCAGCAGAGGCTGAAGACTCGTTCAGAAGATGCTGGACTGTTGAAGGAGTTTGAATGGCTGAAAGGAAAAGAATTCAAAAGTATTTGAAAACATGCTGGTGGAGGCGATATATCGCCTGGACCTTTGTTCCCGAGGCGACCGTGCATCGATTCGTGTTTTCCGTATCTACGTGCTGCGATATATCGCCCCCTATAGCTGCGATATATTGGCATACGCTGAATATTTAAACACGAATTTACACATTTTTAGCTAAGTTTGAATGGAGTAAACAGCCTTGACTAAGCCCCCAACGTACTCAAAGCTGCTGACTAACCCTATAACATTCAAACTTTACCCTTATTTAATTTAATCCTCAAAAATACTAAATCCTTAATTACCATTCATAACATGTGCTTAAAATCCTATTGGTTGATATCTAAACCTTATAATATAACAAATACTATCCTTAATATCAGTCATATAATCAAACCTTAGGTTATACTTAATATTCTTAAACTATAGGTTAAACTTAGAAAATCTATAAGTACTACTATGAGTGTCCAAATAATTCCCGGTCTGAACCAAAAATCCATAGTAACAAAGATAACACTAAACATACTATAATACTACTAACAATTAGCTACGTAAAGTTCTTGGACTCTACAGTAGGTCATTACCATATTTTGGGGCCGAACCACTATAAATCCTTGGTATTTTCTTCTCTTCCATTAGATCATCTTTCTTACTTGCCATTTTATCATTTGTCGTATATTTGACTCCGTGTTGTTGGCCAAATCGTGGGTCAACACATTTCAAATATTTTCTATAACTATTAATCTATATATTTTTCAATATCAATCTATTTTTTTATTATAATTATTAATATTATAAAATATATGATTAACTTACAAATATGTCATATTTTATATTAAGTATATGCAATATTGTACTAAAATGAAAATAAAATATATTAAAAGATTAAATATAATAATATTATAAAATATAAATAAAATTCTTTTAATAGGTATATAAATATATAATATATATAGAAAGAAAAAAAAAGATGATGAAATCTATATATAAATATATAAATTTTATTTATGTTTATATATATTGTTGACCCACGATTTAGCCAACTGACACGGAGTCAAGATATAAATGATATGGACGAATTTAAAGAGAATAATGTAATGACAAAAGTAAAGAAAACACCGTAATTTATAGTGGTTCGGTCCCAAGGTTTGGTAATGACCTACATCCACTTAGAATAACATTAATATGAAATCAGAAGTGTGATCATAGAACTGGGGGTTCAATGAGTTTCAGCACTTCTCACAAAACAATACCAGTTTTTCCTGGGGCAATTCTACAATGTCTAATGATTCAGAATCCAAAAGTCTCTTTCCTTAAGCCATCTCTTCTTATTTATAGGCCTAAGGTAGGTTACAAAAGATTGTTACAAATATTATCCCCAGAATAGTGGGATATTCAGAAGATTGCATGAGATAAATTCGGGATTCATAAAGATCTTCCCATAAATATTGCTTTGTTATGGAACCATCGACCAGACTGTCGCGGGTAAGACAGGCTTGTCTTACATCTGGTGTGTCTCCTGCTCGATACTCTAGCAGATGCTTCCAGGCATTAGCCACGTGTCAAGAAATACTTCGCCACGTCACAAATGCTTTTTTACTGGATAACATTTGCCCCCCAAAGTTTATTTACTACGAACAGTAAATAAACTTTGAACGAATGACTCTTCGGTAATGCCTCCTGACGTGTCAAAACCCTTCGTGTGTCCTTGAAAAAAGCAACCCACTCCTGTCTATTAAGGACTTTTCAGTTTCCCAGAAACAATTTTGACGGCCATCACTTTTCCCCATACTTCGAAAAAGGAAAACTAATGATCACGCCTTTTGAATATCAGAGACAAACTTATATAAGATCACCAGAGCCACTTCTTTCCTTTTCACGCACGCCACCACTCTGCTGAAAACCCTAAAAACCAGAGCTTTACTTTCTCCGGCGAACTTTCCTTTGTGCTTTCTAGACTCAGACGGTGGGCTCCTTGACTCCCGAAGCTCTCACTTCCATCTTCACGACCATTTTCCTTGGTAAGTTTTTTGAAACTCCATGCTTCTAATTTTTTGTGGTGCATGCTTTTAAATGGTGTACTGTTTGAGTCTATCGGTTTTTAGTTTTTGAACGCCTGTAGATAGGATATTTTTGTAGGCAGAGTAGGCTTATGAGTAAGTTTAAGACCCAGGATCAGTGCTTTTTAGGACGTAAAATCGAAGTAGCATTTCGATTTTTAAGCCAGTTGAAAATAATTTTTTCCCGCCCTAAGGGGAGTTGAAAAAGCTTTTCAGGAAAACTTTTCACTTTCACCCTTTGATCTGTTTCTTAAAATGTTCGCACAGAAAGACTTAGTTTCTTGTTAGAATGCTGTTATATAAAGGCTTAGCTTTTATACTCGACCAGTGTTATTTTGAAAGCCTTCTAGACTCCTCTGACCTCGCCTCCCCATTCTTCTGTTTGCAGATTTTAATGCCAGATTTGTGGGGAGGTGAGAGACCCATCGACGACGACCTCCTCGCCCAACTGCTCGAGGGAGAAGAACAACCAGCTGACCGCATCTACCAGATACCTTTCTCACGAGCTTCTTCCAGACCGCACCATTCTCCTCCAATGGCCCGTTCAAAATCTTCTGGCAAGAAAAGGCCCGAGTCTGAAAGTAACCCTTCTTCTCCTGCCCAGCCTGACTCGCAGGTGGGGGCTCCCTCGACCAGTGGTCGAGAGAATCTTGTTCCTGACCCTAATATCCAAACTAGGGCTCGTCCTCGTCATCGGAATCCGCCTGATGTCGAGTGGTATACTCCCCCAGCCAGTTCGATGACCCCTCGGATGGTCGCCAACTGCTTCAGAAAATACCCCCTAACGGGGGTAACCATTACACGTCCTACTGCGGACCAGAGGGTTAACCGTCCAGGAGGAGCGAACAGCGCCTGGTCCCGATATCATATTGAAGCGGGGGCTTATCTCCCTCTTCATCCTTTCTTTCTGGGGGTGGCCAATTACTTCGGCGTCGCTCCCTTTCAAATAACTCCTAACGGATATAGGATGTTGGCTGCACTCTATGTCCTGTACAAACTTAACAAATGGCCAGAACCTTCACCCCATGAGGTTAACTACCTCTTTGACCTCAAGTCCAATCCTCAACACAACGGGACGAGCTTTTTTCACTTCTGTCACCAGGAAACCGGCCGGACGTTTTTGAGTGGCACCACCCATATATCGAACGTGGGGCATTACAACAAGGAGTACTTCTTTACTCCGGATATAGCCAGTAACAACTTGGCCTTCGCGAGAGGAGGTATAAATTTGTCTTTGTCTTGGTCGATACTTTATCATAGAGTATTTCCTTTCATCGTCTCTCAAACTTGATCTGCTTTTCAGGCCCTTGCTTACGTCCGACCCCAACACCAGACATGGTGTTGAGGTCTAACACCCTGGCCAGGATGTCTGCTGCAGCCAAATGTGTCAAAACTTTGAAACTAGAAAAGAACTTGAGGTCTTCTGGCCTTCTGGCTCCTCGCCATGAAAATAGAGGGTCCGTGGCGGACGAACCTACTGCCGAGGGGGTTCCCGAGCAGCAACCTCCTGTGCCCTCTCCTAGGAGGAGGCCAACAGGAGTTACGATCAGGGAACCCACGGGCAGCCCTTCTGCAGAAAGGCCTTCTGCTCCCCAAGGCAAGGGGAAAGAAAAGGCCACAGATCCTGTCGTTGACTTGGAGGAGTCTTCTGATGACAATGGTAACGTTATTTCGCTTTTAAATGATCTGCCAATCCCTTGTCACATGTTTGACTGGGATGGTAACTTTACATATGCTCCCAATCTAGGGCCAAACTTCTTCGTGCCAGAAAATGAGTATATGATTAATAGAGTCAATAGTATAGCGACCAGTAGTTGTAGCTCGGGTATTCACTTTATTATCTTCTTTCTGTTGTATTACTTACCTTCACCTTTCTCTTCCCTTACTAACCTCTTGTGTTTATTTTCATGCAGATATGTCGACTCCCAATATTTTTGACATGTACCAGGCCGAAGAGGAAGAGGAAGTCCCTCAACTTCAACGGAGGTCAAAGAAGCGGACTGGTGAAACCAGTCAAGGTCCTTCAGCTAAGAAGAATCGACCAGAAGACCTTCCTCAGGGTACACCAACTGGGCAAAGTCCTGCGCCAACTGGGCGAACTCCCACTCCTCCTCCAGCTCCTTCTGAACAGCAAAACACTCCTGCTCGGTCCAACCCTCCACCTGCGCCTGCTAGGGAGCAGCTTTCTCACGAAGAGGCCCATGGGGCCAGGCTCGTGAGCCGTGCCATCCGATCCGCTAAGGATCGAATTGAACGTATAGGCAAAGGTGAGCGTGTTGGGACCGCCATGATCCAAGCTGAAAAGCTACCAGTCGACCAGATCCTGAACAGGGCTCTGAACGAGATCTCCAGCGTAAGTATTTCTTTATTCCTCGAGTCTTTGGTTTTTTCAGACCTCGTGATAAGTCTTGACTTCTTTTTCTTTCGTTTACAGGCCTTACTTTCTGCCACTACTGCTCGTACCCGAGCCCAGGCCTACTTTGAGCAGGTTGAGGCTAAAGTTCTCGAGAAACATCAGGTGAAGGCGGCCGAGGAGCTTTCGGCTGCTGAGGCCAAACATGCTAAGGAGTTGGAGACGGTGGTCCGAGAGAGGGATGCAGCGGTAACCAAACTGTCCGCGGTTGAAGCTGTAAAAGATGTAGCAGTTAAGCTGAGGGAAGAGTACCGGTCGTACAACAAAACTCATCTCCGCGAAATCAAGCATCTGGAGGGGGTAGTCAAGTCTAAGGACGAGACTATTGCCACTCTCGAGGGCAAGGTGCAGCAGCTGGAGCTTGACAACTCCAAGAATCTGGAAAAGTACAAAAGGACGACACTCCGATGTTTCTATAACTTCTGGAAACACAATCAGGGTGCTGACTTTAGTTACCTTTCAGAGGAAGTCAGAGCTGCGGAGTTGGCCCGGTGCGCTGTTCAACTGGCTGAAGAGGAGGCAAGAGCTGCGACTCCTGCAACCCCAAGCGTCGTTGGTTTGGAAGAAGAAACCATCGAGGAAGTGACTGACCAGGTTGTTGCCCAGGACCCTCCTGCCCCCCATGCTTCTTAATTTATTATTAACTATTTTTCTTTCTTTTTGAACATGCGACCCACGGGTCGTGATGTGAAGACAATAGTTTCTTTTTAAACTTTGCTGCACGGGCAGTAAATCTTTTCGTTCGAACAGTTACATCCAAGCAGCAATGCTTGCGGTGTAAAAGCTTAACTCTTGGTGCTATAATATTTTTACTTATTATAACGTTTGTCCGTATGACCGAACTTAGCATAGTACTTTGGCATGATTTAACAAAACATATATTTTGAAAAATACTCTAAGTACTTGTAGCATGCTTTCACTCATTTTGTTCATGTGTTTACATACCTTAAGAGTATGCTTTGCTATCGATGTGCCTTATATGCCCCCCAAGTCATCGAGGAGCTTTAGGTCCTTGGTCACTTGCCTTGACCATGGCCTGTCCGAACATTCCTGTTCGTGTGGAAAAATGATACTTGTAATACAGCAAAACAACACACGTAATGAACAAATACTTGCAAATGTAAATTCACAAAGGTTGGCAAGAACGACTGGCTGAGCATAGTCCCTTATAATTTCGTATTAAAGATGGACTAATCATGTCTTTACGAGCGATTCTGAAATAGAATCTTACATATACGAGCAGTTAGCCACACAACGTGGCTAACCCTCTTTGCAAAACTTGTAAAAGAAAATTTAAACAAGCCAGTCCTTGAAGAAGGGCTGTTCATTGATAATACCTGCGCAGGTGTTCTCCATTCCAATAGCGTGGAACGAGATCTCCGTTTAAGCGCGCGAGTTTGTAGGTGCCTGGGTGAAGGACTTCTTCAATTTGGTAAGGCCCTTCCCAGTTAGGTCCGAGCACTCCAGCTGTGGGGTCGCGGGTATTCAAGAAAACTCGTCGTAACACCAAGTCTCCGACGTTGAATCTTCTTTCTTTAACTTTGGAGTTAAAGTACCGGGCGACTTTTTGCTGATAAGCAGCAACTCGGAGTTGAGATTTTTCTCGTATCTCGTCAATTGAGTCTAAGGACTCCAGCATTAGCTGGCTGTTTTGGTCTTGATCGTACGTTAAACGCCGATGTGAGGGGGGATCTATCTCGACGGGTAACATGGCCTCATACCCATAAGCTAAGGAAAATGGGGTACGTCCTGTGGCTGTTCGATGAGATGTTCTATACGACCAGAGGACTTCAGGCAGTTGTTCTGGCCATGCTCCTTTAGCTTCTTCAAGTCTTTTCTTCAGGGTGTCCTTGAGGGTTTTGTTTACAGCTTCGACTTGCCCATTCGCTTGGGGGTGTGCGACTAAAGAAAAGCTCTTAATTACCCCATGCCTTTCGCAGAAATCGGTGAACAGGTCGCTGTCAAATTGGGTCCTGTTGTCTGATACTATCTTTCTGGGCAAACCATAGCGGCACACAATGTTCTTGATGACAAAGTCGAGAACTTTCTTGGTCGTGATGGTTGCGAGTGGTTCAGCTTCGACCCATTTTGTGAAGTAATCGACTTCCACAACTGCGTACTTTACTCCTCCTTTTCCTGTTGGCAGTGATCCAATTAAGTCTATTCCCCATATTGCGAAAGGCCACGGGCTCTGCATCTGCTTTAGCTCGTTTGGAGCTGCTTGTGGGATTTTGGAGAACCTTTGACATTTATCACATCTTCGTACGTACTCCATTGAATCCTCGTTCATTGTTGGCCAGAAATAGCCCTGTCAGAGAACTTTTTTCGCCAAACTCTGCCCCCCAGCGTGATCTCCGCAGAAGCCTTCATGCACCTCTTTCATGAGTTCCTTGGCTTTTTCTGATGTAATGCACCTGAGCAGTGGCATTGAATATCCTCTTCGGTACATAACACTGTCGAGCAGTATGTACCTAGCAGCTTGCCTTTGCAGAGTTCTGGCCTTGTTTCTATCTGCTGGCAATGTCCCATTTGTCAGATACTCCAGGTAAGGCGCCATCCATGTATCTTCTATACGAATTTCCATGCTGGCTTCGGCCGCATCAATGCTTGGTTCACTTAATCTCTCTACTGGGACTATGTTCAAGGTGTCAGCATCTTTAGCACTTGCGAGTTTGGCCAAGGCGTCTGCATTCGAATTCTGGTCTCGCGGAATCTGCTGGAGGGTGTACTTTGTAAACTGCGCTAGCAAACCTTTTGTTTTGTTGAGGTAAGCCATCATCTTTAATCCTCGCGCTTGATATTCTCCCAGGACTTGATTCACGACCAGCTGAGAGTCGCTGTAAACATCGAGCGCTTTTATATTCATATCCCTGGCCATTCTCAGTCCAGCGAGGAGTGCTTCGTATTCCGCTTCATTGTTTGACGCTGCGAAGTCAAACCTGATTGCACAGTGAAATCGATGCCCTTCGGGCGTTATCAATATCACTCCCGCTCCAGCGTGAGATTCATTAGATGATCCATCCGTGAATAGCTTCCACGAAGGAGTCTTGTCTTGAGGCATGGGCGCTTCAGGCTGTTCGCACAACTCGTTGCTGGGGAGTTCGGTAAACTCTGCAATAAAATCGGCCAAGACTTGCCCTTTTATTGCTGCTCGTGGTGATAAGTTACGTCGAACTGTCCTAATTCGACCGCCCATTTTAACAGTCGACCAGCCGCCTCCGGTTTTTGGAGGACTTGCCGAAGGGGCTGGTCGGTCAGAACTGTGATAGGATGAGCTTGGAAGTACGGACGCAACTTTCTGGAGGCTAGAATTAGGCAATATGCTAATCTTTCGATCGGAGGATATTTTAGTTCTGCACTGATAAGCCTTTTGCTGACGTAGTAAACAGCTTTCTATACGCCTTCTTCCTCCCGTATTAGTACCGCACTAGCAGCAACTTTGGTAATCGCCAGATAAATATACAAAGTTTCTCCTTCGATTGGTTTCGATAGGATGGGAGGTTGTGACATTTGAACCTTTAAGGTCTGGAATGCTTGGTCGCAGTCTTCCGTCCATTCAAACTTCTTATTTCCCTTGAGTAGATTGAAGAATGGAACGCACTTGTCAGTTGATTTTGAGATGAATCTACTAAGGGCAGTTATCCTTCCGGTTAGGCTTTGGACATCCTTGATCTTTCCTGGCGACTTCATATCGATCAGGGCTTTTATCTTGTCGGGGTTGGCCTCGATTCCCCTTGAATTCACTATAAACCCCAAAAAAATTCCTGATCCGACTCCAAAGGAACATTTGAGGGGATTCAACTTCATTTGGTACTTGTTTAACACATCAAAGCATCTTCGCAAATCCCTCACATGTCCTTCAGCCTTCTTGGACTTTACCAGCATGTCATCCACATATACCTCCATGCTTACTCCGATCAGTTCTCTGAACATGTGGTTGACCAGTCGTTGGTAAGTTGCACCTGCGTTTTTCAGTCCGAAGGGCATTACCTTGTAACAATATAAGCTCGTATCGGTCCGAAAGCTGGTATGATCCTCATCAGGGGGATGCATGCTGATCTGATTGTAGCCTGAATACGCATCCATGAACGAGAGGATCTCATGTCCAGCGGTTGCATCGACTAGCTGGTCGATCCTCGGGAGTGGGAAGCAGTCTTTTGGGCAGGCTTTATTGAGGTCTGTAAAATCCACACAGGTCCGCCACTTGCCGTTAGGCTTGGGGACCAGCACCGGATTGGAGACCCACGATGGATAAAACGCCACTCTGATGAACCCATTTTCTTTAAGTCTTTCGACTTCTTCTTTCAAGGCTCTTGATCTGTCTTTATTGAGTAGCCTTCTTTTTTGTTGCACCGGTGGAAAGACTTTGTTTATGTTTAGGACATGGCTGATCACAGCAGGATCTATCCCGACCATGTCTTTATGCGACCAGGAAAAAACTTCCTGGTTCTCTTGCAAGAATTCCACCAGCGCCTGCTTTGCGGTAGGTTCTAAATTCTTCCCAACCCTCACGATTCGGGTCGGGTCTTTTTCATCGAGCTGGACCTCCTCCAAGTCCTCGACGGGTCCAACATTTTCTTCAAAATCCCCAAAGCGAGGATCTAAATCTATATCCTCACTTTGGGCAACGCCCTATTTGGTGACGTTACCACTTGATTGGGCTTGTCTGTCTTCTGTCATCTGCAATCGGTCTGGGGTAGTGCTCCTCGCTGCTCCACTTTTTGCCTTTGTGATCGAGGCGTTATAGCACTCCCTGGCTTCCCTTTGGTTTCCTATGACGCATCCTATCCCTGCGTCAGTTGGGAACTTCATGGTTAGATGCCATATGGAGACGATGGCCCTCAGATCGACCAGTACGGGCCTCCCAATAACGGCGTTATACGCTGAAGGACAATCGACCACTACAAAAGTGGTGAGTAATGTCCTTGAGGCAGGCGCTGTACCCGTTGTTACTGGGAGTTTGATCATTCCGGCTGGTGCGAGTCCTTCTCCAGAGAAGCCATATATGGTTTGATTGCAGGGCTCCAAGTCCTTTACGGACAATTTCATGAATTCCAGCGTTGATTTATACAGGATGTTCACTGAACTTCCTGTATCGACCAGTATTCTTTTTACCATCATATTGGCCATCTGGATATCCACGACCAGCGGATCGGAATGTGGGAACCGGACGTGCTGGGCATCGTCCTCAGAGAAGGTTATCCCGTACTCCTCTGAGCGAGCCTTTTTCGGCGCGCGGTCCTCCACAGTCATCATCTCGATGTCCTGGTCGTGGCGTAGAGTTCGAGCATATCGTTCTCTGGCCTTTCCGCTATTTCCCGCGAGGTGCGGACCTCCACAGATGGTTAAGAGCGTTCCGGCTACGGGGGCAGGCTGTAATGGTGGCGAGCGCTAGCGTGCAGACGTCTGCTCGTTGCCACCTTGAGCTTCTCGTTGGGAAGTTCCTGAGGCCCGTACGTACCTTCTCAAGTGTCCTTGTCTTATAAGGAACTCGATTTCATCTTTTAACTGGTTGCATTCATTAGTGTCATGTCCGTAGTCGTTATGGTAACGACATAACTTGGTGGTGTCTCTTTTCGAAATGTCTTTTCGAATGGGCCCAGGTTTCTTGTAAGGCACACTAGAGCTCGTGGCCTGGTAAACCTCTCCTCGAGACTCAATGAGGGCAGTGTAGTTAGTGAACCTAGGTTCATAACGATTACCCTTGGCACGTTTATTGTTGGAGGTGGAGGGCTCGTTATATGGCCGTTTCCCACCATTTTTGCCATTACCGTTGCCGTTTTTATGGCATTTGTCGTTGCCATTAGGTTTGGACCCATTGGCGGCTTTGGAAGGTTCGGCGGCCTTTTTACCCTTGTTCGAGGGTTTCCCATTGTCAGCAATGGCTTCCTCGAGCTTTATGTAACGATCGGCTCGGTCCAAGAACTCTTGGGTTGTTTTAACTCCGTCCTTACGAAGACTTTTCCACAGGGGCGAACGGCGCCTCACTCCCGCGGTTATAGCCATCATTTTTCCTTCGTCTCCGACTGTCTTTGCTCCGGCTGCCGCTCGCATAAAGCGTTGGATGTAATCCTTTAGTGATTCCCCATCCTGCTGGCGGATCTCGACCAGTTGGTTTGCTTCGGTCGGGTGGACACGACCTGCGTAGAACTGTCCGTAGAACTCCCTTACGAACATTTCCCAGGAAACTATGCTTGCAGGTGGGAACTTAAAGAACCATTCCTGCGTGGCTTCAGAAAGTGTTGCAGGAAAGATCCTGCACCGAGCGTCTTCGGACACTTTCTGAATGTCCATCTGGATTTCAAATTTATTCACATGCGAGACGGGATCCCCGTATCCATCAAAGTTCGGGAGCGTAGGCATCTTGAACTTGCTGGGAGTCTCTGCGTTGGCTATTCTTTGGATAAATGGAGTGCCTTTTCTTCTATCGTGGTCGATGTAAGAGGTCCTTCCTCCGACCAGATGTTGCACAGCCTGATTTAGTGCGTCTATCTGGGCTTGCAACGCAGTAGGAATAGCTACGGTCTCTGCTGCTGGGGGGATGTTCTCACCATGCTTCTCCCGACGATCATTGAGTATGTCTCTTAGATCTTCCTCTCTTCTCCGTTGCTCGCTACCTCCGAGCCGGTTGAAGACATTATTTTGCCTGGGTTGCCCCCCAGCATCTTGTCTATTTGGTTGGTCATCTTGAGGTATTTGGCTCCTGCTTTTACCTCTATTTCCGTTCCTCCCATCAGCATTGCCCTTGCCTGAGTCAGCCTCGTTGTAGTCGTGGCCATCTTTGAACTTTGATTGGCTGTGGTAAGATTGGCTGTTCCCTCTATTCCCGTCTCTGGCAGAAACACCTCGAGCGTTAGAGGGTGGCCTGCGCTGGTCGCGATGTCCCCTTGCATTATCATGCCGTGGGGGTCCATGGACCGCAGAGCCTAACTCCGAGTCCCTCATGTTACCAGGAGGGTAGTGACCTCTGTTCGCTTGGGGTGGCCCATCATTCTCGCGGCGTCTAGGACTACGAGGCTGTCGCTCGGCCCTATTCTGCCTTTGCTGCGGGGGATTCCCTCGAGCAGCTTGGGATGGTGGATTTGCCTCGGGGTCCAGTGGGACGTCGTCATGGAGCATCTGGGGCTGTTCTTGCCTTTGCGGACTTGAAGGATGGATCGGTGGGCTAGGATTGGGACCTCCCTGGGGTGGCCCATTTTCAGGTTGGTTAGGCTGCGAGGCAGGCGCGGCCTGATTTCTGGCCAACAGCAAGGCCGCTTCAAGGGCTGCCATGGCCTCGGTCTGGCGGCGATCCACCTCTGCTTGTCTCTCGCTCAACTCCGCCCGCTGACGATCAAGTTCCTGCTGCTGCCTTGCCATAGCTTCTGCGGCAGTCTCTTGATTGGCTCTCAAACTAGCCAACTCTTTCTGCAACGTGCCCAAGGTGCTCCTCAAAGTCACATCGTCCATTTCCTCCTCTTCAAAATCTAGTTGCGACTCATCTTCCGCCATGCTTGCAGGGGGAGGAAGAGGTGGCGGATTCGACAGTGCAGCGGCGGCGGTCTGACCAACTTTCTTTCCTGCTTTCGCCATTAGTTTTATCAACAACGATGAATCGTCCTCTCAATGAAAGCACCAGAATGTTGACCCACGATTTAGCCAACTGACACAGAGTCAATATATAAATGATATGGACAAATTTAAAGAGAATAATGTAATGACAAAAGTAAAGAAAACACCGTAATTTATAGTGGTTCGGTCCCAAGGTTTGGTAATGACCTACATCCACTTAGAATAACATTAATATGAAATCAGAAGTGTGATCATAGAACTGGGGGTTCAATGAGTTTCAGCACTTCTCACAAAACAATACCAGTTTTTCCTGGGGCAATTCTACAATGTTTAATGATTCAGAATTCAAAAGTCCTTTTCCTTAAGCCATCTCTTCTTATTTATAGGCCTAAGGTAGGTTACAAAAGATTGTTACAAATATTATCCCCGGAATAGTGGGATATTCAGAAGATTGCATGAGATAAATTCGGGATTCATAAAGATCTTCCCATAAATATTGCTTTGTTATGGAACCATCGACCAGACTGTCGCGGGTAAGACAGGCTTGTCTTACATCTGGTGTGTCTCCTGCTCGATACTCTAGCAGATGCTTCCAGGCATTAGCCACGTGTCAAGAAATACTTCGCCACGTCACAAATGCTTTTTTACTGGATAACATATATATATATAAAGAGAGAGATAATAATATAATATATTTACATAATGAATAGTGTAACATAAATCTAGCTAAACACTGTAGACAAAGGTAAAAAAATTTAAAGGATAAAGCTTCTATTGTATGGCTTTTTAAGTACACCTTAGTTATAATTTAGCTATATAGTAAATATAGCTACTCTATTGGGAGTGCTCTTAAAATGTATGGTCGAGCGTTCGTACATAAACTGAGCCAAAGTCAAATTTAAAATTTTGGGCCCCTCTAACATATATAAATATAGGGGAATTCTCATATAGGGGCTTCACTTTAAGCCCTACCGATGGAGCTCTCAATGTTGTGTAAGAAAAATAAAACTAGACAATTTATATGTAAAATTGTTAATAAAATATGATAAAATTTACACACAACACCATATTTTGTATCTTATTTACAAAAATGTTTGGCTCATTTAATTTACACAAATATCACTTTTTGTTTCCTGTTTTTTTTTTTAGGTTTTGGCTGCTTATTTTTCTACTTCATGTTTATCGATTTCTCAATTTCTCTCTATTCTCATTAACTTCAAAAATATTTTCCAGCCACACTACTAGTCGGTTGGACTCAACAGTGGTACCATCATGATTTTTTTTTAAGATGGTCATTTTAATATGAGGAAAAGCATATGTTTTTTTACCGTCGCTGGAGAATATGCCCAAAAAAAAAACATTTTAGTTTCTTTTTATATTTTGATGACCAAAAAGTAACTAATTTTTAAACTTAAGCAAAATTTAATATACCAAACAATGTATTCATATTTTACATGTAAGAGATGCCATATGATATTATAAACAACTTTAACACTATTTTAGAAACATTTCAAGTAACTTTTTAAAATATTCTTTAAGATTTTATTTGGCAATATAAGAAAGATTTTTTTTTCTGTAACTCACGTTAGTTACTTTAAATTTGTGGCATACCCAGCAATGAAAATATTACTTTTAAAAGGATAAATGTAATATACTAAATAATATCATTTTCTAATAAGTTATTCCACTCCGAAAGCAGAAGATGTTTCAACCTGTTGAGTGTCCCCTCTATCTCTAGCTTTATTCCCTTATGGAAAGCAGTAAAGGGTGTTGGGTTGAATGTGATGAGTACCTTATTACAGCAACCATAGCTGCTTCGAGTTCGAGATTCATGACCTTCCAGCTTGTTTTGCCATGCTTCAGTGTCGATCTTGTAAACTAAGTCGTCTGCATCGTAAACGGTGTCCTTGAGATCGTCGAGCCACTTCCTCACAGCTTGGTCTTTGATCAGCTTCTCCTCGGCATCAGCGAGCAGTAGATCAGCCGTGGACAGCAAAGTCTTCAGCTCCTTCAGCAGCCTGAGAATGGCGTCTTTTCCTTTGAAGAAGTCCTTCACCTCCGAAAGCATAGAGAAGCTCCTCCAACCAACTCAGCCATGATCAAGGAACGATTATTGGTCAACACAAATAAATTGCAAACAGATAAGAACTAAAGAAATATTGATGTAGCGGACACAAACAGTGCTGAGACTAACAATTCATTGATAAAATGTATGATTGGAATACAGCGGATCACGGGACCACTCAACATTATTGTGATATAGTGTCTTCGTCAATTATTTATCACAATAATGTTGAGTGGTAAGATTTTCCACCACTCAATACTTTTTATTTATATATATATTTATATTAAAGATTCAACACCTTTTATTTTAGGGATACTTTCATTAATACCTTTATCAAATAATTTTATTTCATAATTTAAGATTTAGTTTATAAATATATAACTTAAAAAAAAAAATCTAAAATTACGGTTTGCACCAGACAATTCATTAGAGAAAACTACAATATCAAGCCACAAAGAATCTCATTAGTCTCTCACCATTCATTAAATAATATACATGTAAATACTCTCTTTTTCTCTCCATTAAGAAACTTCATGACATACATATCAGATCTTATCATCATGTATATACATATATAATATATATTTATATGATTCACATATAGTTTTTGGTACTGTGTGCTACAACTACGTGAATCATTCCAAATTTATTTGACATTAGTGAAATTCCGTTTTTATAAGATTACCAACTTAATTATTCAAATAAAATAATTAATTGTTGAACTGTTACAGAAATGTTTAAACAGACACAAAGACTGTTTGAACAGAAACTAGATATGTTTAAACAGTTTGTGACCAGAAGATAAAAACGAACATAAAGTAAAGAACACACGAATTTTTACGTGGTATCAGCAATCTTTGCAGATTACTACTAGTCCACGAGGCCACGCCCAGAGAATGAAACTTATTAGAAGAATATCTAAATGATTACAAAACCAAATTGACTTATACAAATAAAGACTCCCTCTTGAATTTGTCACAACTATTGTAATCTAAACTCCTAATCAAATTTCTGAAGTGCTAAGATCTTGAACTCCCTTCAAATCATAACACTTGCACTTTTCCTCCCGAAAAGTGACTCACGAACAAGACTTCTCCCGAAGCTTGATGACCAATGTCCAAGTGTGTTCAACCTGCACAATTAACACAAGGAAAACAATACAGAAGTACACTGTAATAAACCACTAAGAACTTGCTGGACTCAAGTTCTTCACATAATAAAAGGTCTCTCTAAAACTTGAAAAATATTTGGAAAATAATACACCAAGAGAGATAATCAAAAACCAGTGACCTAAGGATGATTATATACTTTTTAGAATCTCTTTAGGTCATGGAAAAAAAATCAGAAATCAAACAGCCAATAAATGGAAAATCTTCCAAAACAGGAAAGTCAGAATCTGTTCAAACAGACTGGAAATACGTTCAAACAGATTCATTGAACCTGGACAGTTTTCAACCCAGTTTCCTTAAATAAATAAGGAAACAATATCTACATTATCACTGCAAGCTGTACACGATTTCTGGACAAATAAATCAGATCAAAGGATAAAAATAAATACCAATAATTTCTATTTCAAGAATAGATATTCTTTTATAGGAAATTATATATTTATTTTATTAACATATATATAATTATCTGATTATAAAAAGACACATTTCAACAAAACAGGAAACTATCCATTTTCGAAATTTACCACTCAATATTACAAAACAGGAAACTACCCATTTCGAAAATACTCATTTAATTAATGTTGTCAATATTGTCAAATATGCCAATAAAGGATTTTACAATTAGCATTCAAATATACTTAAATTTATACAAACATCATTTTATTGTAATTTAGTATATCTTGAATATTATTTCATCTAGTTAGCTAACATATTAAAAATATAAAACCATAAAATAATAAACATTAGCTAATATTATTTTATGTTGCTTTAGTTGCAAATAAGCTTTTTTATATTGTGTTAGTTTTATATTACGTTGCTTAAAATTTCTATGAGTTTCTTTTAGTTGTTGGACTAGCCATGTGTTGCTTTAGGTTGCATGTGGTTGCATTCGTAATTCATTTGGATAACTCACATTAGGAGTTGCAGTGGGTTGCACTTGGACTAGCCATGTGTTGCTGTAGGTCGCATGTGGTTGCCTTCGTAATTTATATGGATAACTCACATTAGGAGTTGCAGTGGGTTGCATTTGGACTAGTCATGTGTTGCTTTAGGTTGCATGTGGTTGCATTCTTAATTCATATGGATAACTCACATTAGGAGTTGCAGTGAGTTGCAGTGGGTTGCAGTGGGCTTATATTTGAGTTTCATTGGCCTTTATTTAATTATATGAAAAAATATTGACACAGAGTACTATTCGCCTAATATAAATTTGGGCCTTTGCCTTTGGCATAAAAATCCCAAGTTGCAGGAATTTTGTTTCTTCATCCTCTCATCTCATGCCAACATTTATTTATTTTAATTTTCTTAAAAAAAGTATGTTGATTGTTGATTTAACATTAATGTTAATAAATAGATGGAAAACATGAGTACAGAGATCAATGGAAAAGAAACATGAAGCGTATTGACAACAAAATCATGAAACTTCACTTGTTGAACTGGAACCTGCAAATAAATAAAAATTCATCTATGGTCTATGGACTCATTATCTGCTTTGCATAAGTGTTTTCAAAAGTGGAAATTCCAATCTGTGTAAATTCCAATCTGAAAACTGAAAAGGTCTCAATTTTATGTTACCATGGGTTAAATGAGGTTTCATTTGGTTGCCTTGAGTTGCATGGAATTCCAATGGGAGAGAGAGAGAGAACGGATGCTCAGAAACGAAGAGAAGAATTTTTGTGAAGCTTTTGATTTTTGTGATCATAACGAAATTTTCATTTTTGTGAACTCAAATCTAGTTCTTATGGAACCATTAAGGATATGGATGCACATAAACCATAACATCCCAATTTGGATGCAATGATTAGTGTTTTTTTTAAACAAAAAATATTTTATTTATTTATTTTGTTATTTCTTTTTAGGAACTATAAATATGAATTTATTTTGTACCTTAAACAACCAAAATAAAATGAGCAATAGTCTTATAGTACATAAAAACAACATCTTTAACTTTCACTTATGCGTTTATTGTTGTGGTCACATAGTAATTATAACAATAGTTTTTTTTTTTATTAAAATTTGGTACAGTAATATGTGTGGAGGGAACCTGAGATAGAAGTTTGTGTATATATCGTATTATTGGAATAAGAAGCTTTAGATTAACGTAAAATTGAAAAAACATCATATATAAAAATGAAACATAATAAAAAATCACGTAAATATAGAAAAAAATGGGAAATTACCGTGGGGTAAATTCCCTTTATTTTATTGGTATAATTAATAATGGAGAATCTTTGTTTTTGTAATATTTATCTTGAGACAATCACGTTGTACATTTGTTTTTGGATTATATGTATGATTTTACTTTAATATCCCCTACACCAACTCAATAACACTTTAAACACCAAGAGGTCAAAGTTGACCTTTCACTCAACAAAAATTACTGCTGAGACAAGACAATGACACGACTACCTTTAATGTTTATGCCTTAACATGTATCTAACCCTATTTTCTTTACTGCAGAATAGAACTATCTTTGGAGTATTCAACAAACAAAGAAATAAGGAACTTAGGGCAAACACAAGAACCAAACCATTTCAATCAAGAGACAGAATGAGCGTAAGGAAGAAGAACAATCACAACATTATCGAGGTTCACCACTACCAAAAATGGGGTTACATCCTCGTTGAGCTCGCCTCAGAGGATTGACTAGTAAACCTCTGTAACGCCCTAACTTCAGGGACCGTGACAATGCACATAGCAAACAGTGCTACACTCGCTAATCGAGTCATTTGGCCAAAATCGTGTATCTAAGTATGATTAGCGGTTTAGGGATTAAAAATTTTGGTTAAGATATAACGTTTCATTAGAACGTTTACTGAATACATTGGGATCCCAAAAATATAATTTTAAAGGTCTATTACAAGAAAATATTTACAACAGGCCGATCTAAGTGGAAAAATAGGGTTTAACCCTAGTTCCTCTTCAAACCCTCGGCCGTGGCGGTCGAGCACCCGCATATGTACACGTTGTCACCTAAACTCTCCAACTCAAGAACGATCCAGCTTTCTTTTGCCTTTACCTGCACCACATAGCACCCGTGAGCCGAAGCCCATCAAGAAAACTCAATATGCTCGTGAACAATCATATCATGATATCAAATCATATCTGGCATGCCTAGCAAATATAGCTCTATCAAGCATGCAAATAAATTCAGATGATGTTGGGGAATCGAGGATAAGAAATCATGCCCTCCTGATTGGATAACTATCAAATCCATTCTGATCAGATGAGTGATTTAACACTTGAGGTTCTGGTAAACCATACTGAGTGATTGACAAGCAAGTCACCACGGGGCTCAGCACCCAAAGCCATGCAAATGATGATCAAAATGATCATACAGAGCATATAGCTCTGAACAGATGAGTGAATATCACTTTGAGGTTCTATTAAACCATAATGAGTGACTGACAAACAAGTCACTATGGGGCTCAGTGCCCATAGCTGTGTAACAAAACTGTTACCTAGCTTTCCTGCAATGGCCCCAATCAAATGAGTGACTGATGGGTAAGTCACACGGGCTCGGCACCCATTGCCATGTGACGAGACAGTCACTGGGCTCGCTGGCCCGAGCTCTAAATAACTAGCCTTTGGCTAGACAAGCGCTTTTAGTTTTCATCAAACTTGAGGTCGGTCCGGCATTAATGCTCTTCTGAGTCATTTAATGCAGATGTCGATTAGATCTAATCTTTGTATGCTTGCATTAAACATGCTAAAACCATTCTTGACTTATGAGTTAATGCCATGTGACCAGTGCTCAGTACTACTGCCGAACTTGACTAATGAGTCACAGCTTCACAGTTAATACTGACACCATTGACAATCCCTAACTAATGAGTCAGTGCCATGCACAAGAAAGCAAGATTTGCTAAGCATTTAATATGCAATCAATGTCCACATTTAATCATTCAACATGCCTTATGAATAACCATGCATGTCACATATGGGGTGCAGTTTTCTTACCTCTGGTTCGAGCGAGAAATATCAAATGAATGACCCTTGAGAACGATCGATCCTTAATCCTTTAGTGGTCACCTAGTCATAACCGAATACGATCTCTGATTAATGAAAATCAACAATAATAGGGTCTTGATCTGAACCCCACTCTCAGGACCTCGAAACGTACCCACACGGTGAGTAGATTCAATCTCGGGCCTTAAGGATTGAAACCCCGAGCCAAAAACCCTTAAAAACACTCAAAACGGGGTTCTGAAGAAACAGGGTAGCGCTACAGAGCTACCCTCCTAGCGCCCCAGCGCTCTTCACAGAGCCAAACCGCCCCAAACAAATCATGTGTAGCGCTATAGCGCCCTCTGATGGGCGTTGTAGCGCTACCCACAGACAAATCCTCCCTTGAAACCTCTTCCTTCAACTCCTTCATTTCTAACTCGATTCCAATGCTTCCAAACCCCATTTTTGATGCCAAATGAACCCAAAAACCATCCTCACATGTCCTAGGGATCACAACCCTAGCCAAAACTCCCATCAATTCCCAACTTTCCTACTCAAAAACCAGCTGAAACTTAACTAAGAAAACAGAGCAAAAACAAGAGTTCTAATGGCTAAAAACTCACCTCAATCTCAGCAACACACCCTCTTCAATGGTTGAGCATAACCCTAGGTTATTCCAGCTTGGCTCCTTGGCTTGATTCCAAAAAAAAAAATAGCTTGAAAATTCAAGGAGAAAACTATCGGGAGAGAAGAGGAAATGGGACTCTGTTTTTGGTTCCTTCCACAACCATCTAATGGCTGATATAAATCATAAGGTGAAATGACATTAATGCCCCTAGGTCATTTAATGCTTCCTAAAGACTCCCAAGGGCAAAATCATCCTTTCGCACCTATCTCGTTAATCATAATTAACACCCTCAAATTACCGTTATTCTCAATATTCTCAAACACCAATAGTTTATATCCTGTTACCCTTTAATTTCCAGCAACACTCTAATCATTAAAATCACCTCGAGACTCACCCCGATCCCCGAAATTAATCATGTTATGACTAAACCACTAATTTGCACTCAAGATCGTCTCATGCCGAATGGCTCGAACAAATCCACATTATGATGTGGCCTTAACCATTAATCACAAACATGCATGCATTTATCATCATTTTATAATATAATTCACATAAGCATGCATATAACCATTTAATAACATAATAAATCAATTATGGCCCTCCCGGCCTCCTAATCAAGGTTCTAAACCTTATTAGGAAATTTTGGGGCATTACAACCTCTATCAAATTAACCTTTGCTTCATTTCTCTCTAATTTCTTTCTTTTACAGTATTTCCCTCTCTAACACTCTTCACCCCATTCTTTCTTAAGATGTTCTAGAGGGGAGAATGGCGCTGTAACGCCCTGGATAGCCAAGACTGCTACACTGTGCGTTTATAAAGTGCTAGACTTGCTAATCAAGTCGTTTAATTAAAAACGTGTTATTGACGCCACAAAGAAACTAGGGTTAAAATGTTTTGGTCTCAAAAGTCACATTTTCATAAAGAAACATTTCCTGTTTACACGGGATCCCAAAAACGTTAAGTTTGAAACTGTTTACAAAAGATTCAAGGACTAAATACAGTACTAGCCATATTAAGGCAAAACAGACAATTAGGCAATCTCTGTCCTGATCCACTCCTCGGCCATGGTGACCGAACAGCTGGCTATGTACATTCCACCCCGCAGCCCTCCATCTCAGGATTGGTTCAACTTGCCTTTGCCTTTACCTGCACCACGTAGCACTCGTGAGCCAAGGCCCAGCAAGAAAACACAACAACAGAGCATAAGCAATCAACAGATAATTCAGTATCTCATATTGCATCACATATTCTTAATCATATCAATATTCAGAATAGTCAAGTATTCAGCATACTAAACATATCATTTCACACCAAATCACATACGATAACTAGGGTTAGCGCCCTTAGGCCGCACCCTCCGTTATCCCACTGACTCCGACCCACTTAAACCGACTCAGTGAATATTAAGCTATCCTCGGCTATCAGTGGCCAAGCTGCGCCCTGTGCGCAAATATTGTGTACGGCACCCTTAGGCCGCTATCACATGTCCCATGGCGTAATACCATCATTGACACAATACAAGTATCGGGAGCACTTAGTCCCATCACAAACATATAACCGGGTGCAGTTTTCTTACATTTTGATTCGCTAGCTTTGATCACTTGACTCCTTGAGCGCGATCCCTCTCGAGCTCTAGCGCTCACCTAAACACAACCATAGGTCAAAGTCATCACCAAACCTCAAGTCCAAAACCTAGCCTTGGGACCAATCCCGAGCCCCCGAGAAGTTCTAGTTCCACCAAACAAAGTGGTGAAGTCAAACCCTAAACCCTTGGTCAAAAACCCTTGAAAACAACCCTAAAATCCCTTTCTGGAAATAGGGTAGCGCTACAGCGCTCTTAGGAGGGTGCTACATCGCTACAAGCAGAAGCAAAATCCCTCAGAAAGCATGGCCTAGCGCTACAACGTCCAAAGGCTAGCGCTGTAGCGCTAGTCACAGACAGCCAACCTCCCAATTTTCCTTCATGTGATTTCCTCGAACCAAACTGAACCAAAGCTTCTCCAAACCTTCACCAAACTCAAAAACAAGCTTATTAACACATTCCACTCACCCCAAGCACCCCAAATACTCAAAACCCAAGCACATGCATCCCTAATCTCAAAATCCACCATAGCCACTTCTAGACTTCAAAACTCAGCAGAAACCAGTCAAAACATCAAAGTTAAAAGCTCAGAGTTTATACCTTTGGTGGAAATTCCACCTCAAGTTGCCTCTAGGCCTCCTTAGCTTGCTCTTCCTCAATCCTTGGCTCCAAATTCCCTAGAATTTCCCCACCAACACAACGTATATACCCTAGTTAAAAACCAAAACCAAAACTGAAGAAACTTCAAGGTCTTACCTCAAGTAAATGGCCTATCCTTGCTAAACCCTTGCCAAATCTTCAAGCTTAGCTCAGAAACCTTATGGCTTAGTTGACCTAGCTCTCCTCTGAATTTTTCTCCAAGAAGAATGAAGGGAAATGGTGAGAGAACCACAAACCGACCCTAGGAAAACTACTCTGTTTTTCCTTCCTTTCTTTTTCTTTCTTTTCCTTCTTTTCTTTCTTTCTTCAGACTTCTATATTATTCTACAATTCCCACTAAGTATAAAGCCTTAACTTACTTATATCTGATAAGCCAATTGACCAAAATGCCCTCCCTATTAATTCTAAACCCTTTAATCCACTTAGGGCATTTTAGTCATTTTACCCAATTCCCGCTAATTCCTCGAGTGTCTCTAATATTTTCCCGCTTACTTCCCAATACCTAATTAATCACCAATAATATTCATCGATGTTAAAATAGACTCCAATATACTCACTAAATTCCCATTTATACCCCCAGGCTCACCCCGAGCCGGGTATAAATCACCGCCATGACTTTTTCGCTAATCTGCTCACTAAGATCGTCTCGAGTCACAGATCACAGATATATCCACATAATAATGTGGTCTCAACAATTATCATATATATGTATACAGTTATGCCCATAATGGCCAAAATTACGATTATGCCCTTCTAACCTAATCAGGGCCTACATGCATACTAATACACATAGTCATGCATCTCAAATATTCAAATAGTCATATAACATGCTTTAAATCATAATCATGCATTTTACTCATTAAAGTCACACATAATTCCCATTATGCCCTCCAGGCACACTAATCAAGGCCCTTAAGCCCTATTAACGAATTTGGGTCGTTACAGCCGCCTTACTCCAGCAGTAAGGGTCATCATTTTCCCTTCATCGCCAACTGTTTTAGCCCCAGCTGCTGCTCGCATGAAACGCTAGACGTACTCCTTCAAGGATTCTCCCTCTTTTTGGCGTATCTCGACCAGTTGGTTGGCTTCAGTTGGGTGCACACGACCAGTGTAGAATTGCCCGTAGAATTCCCTCATGAACATTTCCCATGACACTATGCTAGTAGGAGGGATTTTAAAAAACCACTCCTAAGCGGTGTCAGATAGGGTGGCCGTAAAGATCCTACAACGAGCATTATCCGACACCTTCTGGATATCCATCTATATCTCAAACTTGTTCATGTGAAATAATGGGTCCCCATATCCATCGAAATTGGGTAGTACTGGCATCTTGAATTTGCTGGGGGTTTCCGCCACAACTATTCTCTGTATAAACGGAGTACCTCTTCTCCGATCATACTAGATGTGTGATGTCCGGCTCCCTACCAGCTACTGGACAACCTGGTTTAATGCATCGATCTGGACCAGTACAGCGTCTGGGATTATTGGGGCGCCTGGTGCTGGAGGGGCGTAATCATCGTGCCTTTCACACATGTCATTGAGTATGTCTCTTAAGTCATCATCTCTGTGCCTTTGCTCGCTAGCGCCCAACAGATCAAAGACGTTAGGCTGCCTAGACTGCCCCCCTTCGTTCTGGCTCGCAGACCTATTTTCTCTTGGTGGGGGATTCCTTTCTCCACCTCTTTCTTCTTGCCCTCGACCAACATTCCTTCTACCGGAGTCAGCTTCATTATAGTCATAGTCGTCCCTGAACTGCGACCGACTATGGCGCGACCAGCTGGTCGCACTGCTCCCCCTTCTAGCTGGCACCTCTCGAGCGTTAGGGGGAGGCCTGCGTTGGTCGGTAGGTCCCCGGGCATTATTATGCCGTGGGGGTTCTCTGATCACAGAGCTTGACTCAGCGTGCCTTCTCTTCCTCTCTCTCTCTCTCTCTCTCGTTTTCAAAGTTTTAACACATTTATTAATTAGGAAGATGCTAAGATTTGTGTGCACATGAAATATTGGTCAATTCAAGATAAAACTTTAAAAAATAGTACTTATGTTTGACCTCATTTGAGGTAGAAGGACATTTAAGGCACGTTGTTACTTGTTACCATTTGTGAGTTTATTATAATATCATAATATTTTGCTTTTTGTTGCTGTCCTTTCCAACTGAAAACATTATTTTATCAATAACATATTTATATGTTTAATAATGAGGCACTCGCGTATTATGATAATCATAATATATAATTTTACTTAACAGTTTATCTTCCATCTAATATTAGAGTACATGATTTAATTGTTTTTAAATCACATCAAAATCTTGGTTTTTGGCAGTAGCTGTCGATTTCGTATATAATGGCATGCATTCACTGTTTGCCGAAAAGCTACGTTCTTCGGAGCCCATGATAGGGGCCTTTTGTTGCACACAATTGAGACAAGCAGAAGGCACCTAACTATGTACTTGATAAATCAAACATCCTTAAATTTACCGTACATATGTTAATTTCCTCTTAAAGTATACGACTACTGGTCGCACCTAACTATGTACTTGATAAATCAATAATTTTTTGGTCGATGGTCGAATAAGATTTATCTTTTTAAAATTGTCATGTGCCTACCACGTGTAGGTCAATCATTTCACGTCATCAAGAGTTATTTTTTGATAAACAATATCTATCTTAATTTTTAAAAAATGTAATGAGCATTTTTTTATATTCTTTTTTATAAAATTTATAATTATTAATTAGCATTTTTTTTATTGGTCTCTTTGAAATTTGTGATTATTCATTAATAAATAAAGAAAAAACAAATATGTCCATCTAATTTATAAAAAAAAATAAAAAAAAAACGCAATGCCTCATTCTTTTATTCTTTTTTTAATATATGATTATAAATTAATAATTAATGGAAAAAACAAAAATATCTAATCTTTTTATAAAAAAAAATACGTATTGAGCAAAAATATTTTTAAAAAAAAATGTATTTATGATTAATTAATAATTAATTTTTTCCAGAAAGGTCTTTACTATTATTGGGTCAGCCCTGTCATGTCCTCTTGTCCACAATATTCATCTTTTATTTATATATATAAATGGGAATTTTTGCTTCACTTTGAATCTGTCGGTGGTGGAGCGACTCATGAATAGTATTTTTTTTTAAGATCGTAGTAGTTGTTTAAAATATTATGTAAATTTTCAAAATCTTAAAAATAATTTATAATACAAAAAATTAAATTTAAATATATTATTGTATGCGTAACTAATTTTTTTTTCATACATATAGAAAATAATATGTTTAAACCAGTACAATAAATTATTCAAATTTTTTTAAAAACTTATAAATACTCTAAATAGTTACAATATTTACTATCCTAACAAATATTTGTGTCATAAATGACTTAAAGTGAACCCTGGATTATCAATATATATATATATATATATATATAGAGGATATTTCTTCGGTTCCGTATTTATTTATTTTTTTAGCCTCACACACACTGTCCATATATCTGAAATTTCTGGGTAATTTATATATTTATGTATATATACTAACAAACAAATATTATGGATTGTGTGCCTATCTGCAGGCGAAGACAAAGGACAGCATAATATATGTATTAAAATGAATATTAGACTATCTGCAATTAAAAAAATGAATATTTGACTTGTAATTTTAAAAGTTGAAATGCAAAGTTGTGTGTAATCATCTTATCATCACAGATTTGCATTTAAACTTTTAAATATATAAATTACCCAGAAATTTCAGATATATGGACAGTGTGTCATGCTTAAAAAAATAAATAAATAAATAAACCGCATGCACAGACAAAATACCCTATATATATAAAACAAGAAAGATGACTATAAGAAAGAAAAACTATTGATTTCATCAACAAAAAGAACATATTAATTAGAAAGAAATGGGGTCGGGGTCGGAGTCGGAGTTGGAGTTGGAGTCGCAGTCGGAGTTGGAGTCGGAGTTGATTTCGGTTTCGGTTTCGGTTTCAGCAAAGTTGATGTGTTCTTGAGTTTTAGAGGTGAGGACACTCGAAAAAACTTCATGGGTCACTTGAGAGCTTCTCTGTCGGCCAAAGGAATAAAAAGCTTCATAGACGATGATCAAATTGAAAGAGGTCGATACATATCTACACAACTAATCCAAGCCATAGAAGATTCAAGGTGTTCGATCGTGATTTTCTCGCCAAACTATGCTTCGTCCACATGGTGTTTAGATGAACTCGTCAAAATCATGGACTGTATGAAAACAAGAGGTCAAATCGTGATACCCATATTCTACAACGTCGATCCATCGGAAATACGCAAACAGACGGGAAGTTTCGGCGAGTCACTTTCTGTACACGAACAGAATCTTAAGGATGAGGAGATGGAAAGGATTGATCGGTGGAGGACTGCGTTGAAGGAAGTTACTGCTCTTGCTGGTTTGGATATACAAAACTACAGGTACATATATATATATATATATATATACTTCATTAATGAATTTGTTTTCCTTTGAAATTTTATTAAGATAATTTAGGTTAGTTTTAGGATGATTATTATTTATTTTGGGAACCACCGTAACACATCTTATTTGTTTGTAACATTAGTGTATTTTTTCTATTTTCGATCATAAAATTTTTTTATATATAATGATGTATAGTTATTTAAAATATCTTATACATTTTTAAAAAATTCTGACTAAATTGTCCGATACACAATTGTTTGTTTTTTTGTGTAAGCCTATAAAATTTGAGAGTTTAATCATGTTTTCGATTTTGTAAACTATTTAGAATTTATTAAAAATTTACAAAAATTTTAAATATCTATAATATAAACGGTCATATAAATTTTTTTGAGATTATATATAAAAAAAAAAAGCTTGAAAATTCAAGGAGAAATGGAGGAGAAAACTATCGGGAGAGAAGAGGAAATGGGACTCTGTTTTTGGTTCCTTCCACAGCCATCTAATGGCTGATATAAATCATAAGGTGAAATGACCTTAATGCCCCTAGGTCATTTAAGGTTTTCTAAAGACTCCCAAGGGCAAAATCATCCTTTCGCACCTATCTCGTTAATCATAATTAACACCCTCAAATTCCCATTATTCTCAATATTCTCAAACACCAATAGTTTATATCCCGTTACCCTTTAATTCCCGACAATGCTCTAATCATTAAAATCACCCCGAGACTCACCCCGAGCCCCGAAATTAATCCTGTTATGACTAAACCACTAATTTGCACTCAAGACCGTCTCATGCCGAATGGCTCGAACAAATCCATATTATGATGTGGCCTTAACCATTAATCACAAACATGCACCAAAATACACAATTACGCCTTGAATGGGCCAAATTACCAAAATGCCCTTACCATGAAATGTGGACCCATATGCATGCATTTATCATCATTTTATAATATAATTCACATAAGCATGCATATAATCATTTAATAACATAATAAATCAATTATGGCCCTCCCGGCCTTCTAATCAAGGTTTTAAACCTTATTAGGAAATTTTGGGGCATTACAACCTCTATCAAATTAACCTTTGTTTCGTTTCTCTCTAATTTCTTTCTTTTACAGCATTTCCCTCTCTAACACTCTTCACCCCATTCTTTCTTAAGATGTTCTAGAGGGGAGAATGGCGTCTTACTCTAGCAGTAAGGGTCATCATTTTCCCTTCATCGCCAACTGTTTTAGCCCCAGCTGCTGCTCGCATGAAACGCTGGACGTACTCCTTCAAGGATTCTCCCTCTTTCTGGCATATCTCGACCAGCTGGTTGGCTTCAGTTGGGTGCACACGATCAGTGTAGAATTGCCCGTAGAATTCTCTCACGAACATTTCCCATGACATTATGCTAGCAGGAGGGATTTTAAAAAACCACTCCTGAGCGGTGTCAGATAGGGTGGCCGGAAAGATCCTGCAGCGAGCATTATCCGACACCTTCTAGATATCCATCTGTATCTCAAACTTGTTCATGTGAGATAATGGGTCCCCATATCCATCGAAATTGGGTAGTACTGGCATCTTGAATTTGCTGGGGGTTTCCGCCAGAGCTATTCTCTGTATAAACGGAGTACCTCTTCTCCGATCATACTCGATGTGTGATGTCCGGCTCCCTACCAGCTGCTGGACAACCTGGTTTAATGCATCGATCTGGACCTGTATAGCGTCTGGGATTGTTGGGGTGACTGGTGCTAGAGGGGCGTAATCATCGTGCCTTTCACGCCTGTCGTTGAGTACGTCTCTTAAGTCATCATCTCTGCGCCTTTGCTCGCTAGCGCCCAACTGATCAAAGACGTTAGGTAGCCTAGGCTGCCCCCCAGGGTTCTGGATCGCAGGCCTATTTTCTCATGGTGGGGGATTCCTTTCTCCACCTCTTTCTTCTTGCCCTCGACCAACATTCCTTCTACCGGAGTCAGCTTCATTATAGTCATATTCGTCCCTAAACTGCGACCGACTATGGCGCGATCGGCTGGTCTCACTGCTCCCCCTCTAGTTGGCACCTCTCGAGCGTTAGGGGGAGGCCTGCGTTGGTCGGTAGGTCCCCGGGCATTATTATGTCGTGGGGGTTCTCTGATCGCAGAGCTTGACTCAGCGTGCCTTCTGTTTGCAGAAGGATGTTGCCCCCTACTCGGTGGATTTCGCTCATCACTAATTGGGCGTCTAGGGCTTCGAGGAGTCTGCCCGGCCCTACTCTGCCTTTGACGCTGGGGATTATCTTGACCAGCGCGAGAAGGTGCCTACTGCTTAGGATCCTGAATTGGGATATCCTATTGAGTAACAGGTGGTTGCTCCGGCCTTTGAGGGCTCGCCGGCTGAAGCGGAGGACTCGGGTTTGGGGCTCGTTGCAATGGTGCACTTGGTGGCTAATCCGGTTGAGAAATTGGCACAGCTTGCCCCGGGCCAACTGAATGGCTACTTCTAGGGCGGCAGTGGCATCTTTCTGCCGGCGGTCCATGTTCACTTGCCGCTCATTCAGTTCTTGATGCTGACGTTCGATTTCCCTCTATTGCAATGCCAACGTCTCAGCCGCATTCTCTTGATTGGCCCTCAGATTGGCCAATTCCTCTTGCAACACACTCAGTGTTGTCCTCAGGGTTTCAGAATGCATTTCTTCATCTTCAAAGTCTTACTGTGGTTCATCTTCAGCCACATTTGGTGGAGGCTGGGTGGATGCAGCGCCAGCAATCTGCCTCGTCTTCTTGGATGTCTTAGCCATTTTATCTTCTTGAAGTCTTGAGTTTGTCTCTCAATGAAAGCACCAAAATGTTGACCCTCAAATTAGTCAACGACACAGAGTCAAATAAACGATATAAAATGAGATGATAACAAGAATAAATTCAAATGGTAAAATAAATGACAAACACTTTAGAGTGGTTCAGCCCTAATTGGATGGTAATGACCTACATCCACTTAGTGTTCTTATTGATGTTGAATCCCTACACTATGATCAATGAACTAGGGTTCACGAGTTTCACAGGCCTTGGGAAGATTATAGCTTCGGTGAATAATCACATTATATTTTTCTCTCCGAATATCAAGATCCAAAGTTCAAAAGTCCATTCCTTGAGCTATTTCATTCTTATTTATAGGCTCAAGAAGATTACATGAGCTCATGAGCCTTAATTACAATTAAAACTTGCGTATCAAGGTAATAAAAGAAAATACAATTAATGCAAATGTTACAAGATTGTATATCTAAAAGGAAGTAAATGAAAGTATACGATTAGACTGGTAGCACTTAACTATGTACTTGATAAATCAATAACTTTCTGGTCGATGGTCAAATAGGATTTATCTTCTTAAAGTTGTCATGTGTCTGCCACGTGTAGGTCAATCATTTCACGTCATTAAAAGCTATTTTTTGATAAACAATATCTATCTTATTTTTTAAAAAATGTAATGAGCATTTTTTTTATATTCTTTTTTATAAAATTTATAATTATTAATTAGCATTTTTTTTATTCGTCTCTTTGAAATTTGTGATTATTCATTAATAAATAAAAAAAAACAAATATGTCCATCTAATTTATAAGAATAAAATTAAAAAAAACGCAATGCCTCATTCTTTTATTCTTTTTTTAATATATGATTATAAATTAATAATTAATGGAAAAAACAAAAATATCTAATCTTTTTATAAAAAAAATACGTATTGAGCATAAATATTTTTAAAAAATGTATTTATGATTAATTAATAATTTTTTTTTTTTCAGAAAGGTCTTTACTATTATTGGGTCAACCCTGCTATTTTTACGTAATTTCGTCACTGATGGGACTGAATACTGTATGTAGTAATGTTTTCAATATTTGAAAATGATTTTAATTAAACATTCATTCATGTCCTCTTGTCCGCAATATTCATCTTTTATTTATATATATAAATGGGAATTTTTAATTCACTTTGAATCTGTCGGTGGAGCGACTTATGAATAGTGTTTTTATAAGATAGTATATATTGTAGTTGTTTAGGATATTATGTAAATTTTTAGAAAATTAAAAATAAATTTTAATACTAAAAATTAGATTTAAATATATTGTTGTACGTGTGATTAATTTTTTTTCATGTCTATAAAAAATAATATATTTGAATCAGTTTTCAGTACTGTAAACTATTTAAAATTTTCTAAAAATTTACAAATACTCTAAATAGCTATAATATACACAACCAAAACAAATATTCTTGCCATAGAACCATATTAAAGAATTATCAATATATGTACTTATTTTGTACGGGCGTACGGTACGCCTTGTTTTTTAAAAGCCTGACACACTGTCCATATATGTGAAATTTTCTCGGTAATTTATATATTTATGTCGATATACTAACAAACAATATGGATTGTGTGCCTATCTGCAGGCGAAGATAAAGGGATAGCATAATATATATATATATTAAAATGAATATTTGACTTGTAATTTTAAAAGTTGAAATGCAAAGTTGTGTGTAATCTAATCATCTTATCATCACATATTTGCATTTCAACTTTTAAAATTACAAGTCAAATATTCATTTTTTTTAATTGCATATAGTCTATTATTCATTTTAATATATATATTCTGCTGTCGCTTTGTATTCGCCTGCAGATAGGCACACAATCCATAATATTTGTTTGTTAGTATATATTCATAAATATATAAATTACCCAGAAATTTCAGATATATGGACAATGTGTCAGGCTTAAAAAATAAATAAATAAACACTCGCAGAAGAAATACTCTCTATATATATATATATATATAGAAAACTATTGATTATAAGAAAGAAAAACAATTGATTTCATCAACAAAAAGAACATATTAATTAGAAAGAAATGGGGTCGGGGCCGGAGTCGGAGTCGCAGTCGGAGTTGGAGTTGATTTCGGTTTCGGTTTCAGCAAAGTATGATGTGTTCTTGAGTTTTAGAGGTGAGGACACTCGAAAAAACTTCATGGGTCACTTGAGAGCTTCTCTGTCGGCCAAAGGAATAAAAAGCTTCATAGACGATGATCAAATTGAAAGAGGTCGATACATATCCACACAACTAATCCAAGCCATAGAAGATTCAAGGTGTTCGATCGTGATTTTCTCACCAAACTATGCTTCGTCCACATGGTGTTTGGACGAACTCGTCAAAATCATGGACTGTATGAAAACAAGAGGTCAAATCGTGATACCCATATTCTACAACGTCGATCCATCGGAAATACGCAAACAGACGGGAAGTTTCGGCGAGTCACTTTCTGTACACGAACAGAATCTTAAGGATGAGGAGATGGAAAGGATTGATCGGTGGAGGACTGCGTTGAAGGAAGTTACTGCTCTTGCTGGTTTGGATATACAAAACTACAGGTACATATATAATTCATTAATGAATTAGTTTTCCTTTGAAATTTTATTAAGATGATATAGGTTAGTTTTAGAATGATTATTATTTATTTAGTGAGCGACTGCAAATCATCTTAATTTTTTTTAACACTGGTGTATTCTTTCTATTTTCGATCACCAAAAAAAAAAATATAACCTTATACTCTAAAACATCTTATAAATTTTTAAGAAATTCTGACTAAATTATCTGGTACACGCATGTCTATTTTTTGTGTAAGCGTATAAAATTTGAGAGTTCTTCTTGAAAATTTATACATATTCTAAATATCTATAATATAGATCGTCATATAATTTTTTTTAAGATTATATAAAAAGAATGTATCTTTATTTTAATAAATGTCTTGTAGTCGTTTTCTACTTATTTATTATTATTATTATTAGTATTATTATTATTGTTGTTTGTTAATTTTATTGTATGTAGTTTTAGATTATTATTATTATTATTATTAATTTATGTGTGTTGGATTTAAAGGGATGAAGCAAGTTTTATAAAGGATATAGTTGAAGATATATCATCTCAACTATGTAAATTGGTGGAGCTTAATAAAGATAAAGATGTAGAGACTTTTCAACTTCCATGGATTGTTCTTTGCGTTGGTCGCACTATTGCTGTCATTGCTGGCATTCTTTTCTTCTTTCTTGTTGTAATTCCTCTTATAGTTTCCTTTACAACCGGAGTTGTATTTCCTTTACTTGGAAAAATATATCGTGGCCGATTTTGAATCATCCAGGGTCTCAATCAAATAACTATTGTGATATGACGATAGGTGGTAAAACGACGAGAAAATATGGGAGTAGTTGCAGTGTTTAGGATATTTTCAAGGAATTTGAAAAGCCACATTAACTAATTCTCATTTATATATGTAGGAGAATTTTTTGATACCGCTTTACTTTAAGTCTTATTGGTGGGGCTCTTTAGTGTTCTTGACTCGTGAACAGTTTTCAGCGCGATTTTTTTATGACCGTGTATATTGTAGTTGTTTAGAGTATCCTACAAATTTTTAAAAAATTCTAAATAGTTTACAGTACCGAAAACTAGGTTCAAACATGTTGTTTTCCACGCGCATAAAAAAAAATTAGTGATGCATGCAACAACATGTTTGAACCTAATGTAAACTATTCGGAATTTTTTGAAAATTTGCAGATGCTTTAAATAGCTACAATATACACGGTCATAAAAAAATCGCACCAAAAATTGTTCAAAAGTCGAGAATACTGAGGGTCCCACTAGTAGGGCTTAAACTGAAGCCCCTATATGAGAAATTCTATATATAAATATGTATATATTTTGTATCTTATTTATAAAAATGTTTGGCTCATTTGGGTTGCGTTTGGTAAAATTTTTGTTTTAAAATTTTTTTAACTCAAAAATAAAAATATATTTTTGTTTTATGTTTTTTTACTTTTATAAAATAAAAATGTGTTTGGTAACTATTTTTGTTTTCTGATTTTTTTAAATAAAAATAAAAATATGTTTGGTAACTTTTATTTTTATTTTTTATTTAGAAAGTAAAAAATAAAAAGGATATTTAGTAAACTTTTTTTTTTTGGACTGCAAGATTCATAAGCCCAATAGGGTCCTTTATGTCTCTTTGGAAGGGGGAAAATCAAGTCAAAAACATGACTGATGTTGGCATAAATTGAGAGAAAGAGGGAGATGCACATGCATTAGGGCATTAAGCATGCTAATGGTCACAACTTGTGTCTTGCTACTCTCTTTTTTAATAATATAAAACCAGGGAACTCAACTGGGACCAACTTCAAAGATTATATATATATATATATATATGACAATTGAATAACACATTAAAAACCAAGAATAAAAAAGAGGGATATTAACATTTCAGAAGAAAAAAGAGTTTATCATGATAAATGGAGTTTTTATCCCATCAAAAGGTCACATTATAATGAAAATCAAAGATGAAGCAAATTAAGAAATGGAAGATAACTTAATCTAAAAGTCTATTCTAAAGAAGAGATATATATTGTGGTAAGTACATTGAAAACATGTAATGATAGTAACACTCAAAAGTTACTATAAAATTACACACTTTCTGGAGATCTCAACTTTCACTACTCTTATTTCAAAATGGGAGCACAACATTTCACATTATATGGTTGAAAATGATGTTATCATAATGTGTGTAAATTTTGAGAGTCACTAATATTTACTCATTTTTCAATCTTTAATAGAAGGAGATGGTATATAACTGTAATGCCCCGGATTCCCTATTATGGTTAATGGCAGGATTAGTAGGCCGGGAGGGCCATAACTGCTTAATTATGCCATTAAATGTGTTTATGCATGTTTATGAGAATTATCTTATCATATGATGTTAAATGCATGCTTGTGAGTCCACATTTGTTTACAGGGGTATTATGGTAATTTGGCCCGTTGAGGGTATAATTGAATACTTGTTTGTCTGATAATGATATATTGTGAGACCACATTATAATGTGGATTGGTTCGAGTATTCCGACATGAGACGATCGTTAAACGTGATTACCGGTTGGGTCATAACAGGTTTGAGCTCGGGGCTCAGGGTGAGTCTCGGGGTGATATTAAAGGTTATAGCGTTACCGGGGATTTTAGGGTAACGGGTTATGAAATATTGGAGTTTGAGGATATTGAGATTAGCGGGAAATGGGAAGCGTTAATTATAATTAACGGGTTTAGCGTAAAGTACCAATTTTGCCCTTAGGGTGGCTTTGGAGGCTTAAGATGACATAAGGGGTATTTTGGTCTTTTTGGAAGGATATATGTGACTAAATAATTTAGAAGGCTGTAGATTAAAACAGAGTAAAACAGGGGTTAGTTTCTTTTCTCTTCCCGTACAAATTCCTCCATTTCCTTCTTTGGTGTTTTTGAGCTCTAGTTGTGGATTCAAGCTAAAGGAACTTAGGGCTGGGTTGGAGACTTGGTTCTGCTTGTGTGGGAAGTTCAAAACAGGTTCTAAGGTAAGCTTTGACCATTGAATTCAAGTTAAGCTCTGTTTTTGTTCTAGCTTTTGAATCATGAGTTTTGATGTGGGAAGTGAGAATCAAAGGAGGTTTTTGGTGTTAGTTGATTGGGTTTTGGTGAGGAGGTGTTGTAGGTAAGGTTTGTGGGTTTAATTACATGTTTGGAGGAGGTTCTATGATGGTTTGAAGGTCTGGTTTGAGAGGGAAAACGCAGGGTTGAAAACTGGTTCGTGTTGGGCATTCTTGCTTTTCTGGGCTCGGTGCCGCGGCACGGCTTATGCGTGCCGCGGCCCAGGTGCGTCTGGCAGAGGAGGCTTGGGGCGTGCCGCGGCACGGCTTTTGGGGGCCACGGCCCAAGAGGCCAAATTTGCCAGAAAGTGGTTTTTAGCTTAAGGATTCAAACCATAGGCTTCGGGGTTGGACCTAGTACTCGGTTGGGTAGTATTTGAGGTCTCGGGGGCTGGGATTTGGTTTGGGAACCCTCAGTTATCATTTTTATTGATGAATCCTATATTTTGGTTATGACAAGGTGACCGTCAAGGAATTTAAAGATTGATCGTTCTCAGGGGTCGTTCATATTATAATACTCACTCGAACCAGAGGTAAGAAAACAGTGTATGGATACAGTTGCACCCTGTATAGGTATATGACATGCATGGTTTGATATTAAGGCATGTTGGTTGACATATGTGGACATGGATTGCATATTAAATGCTGTTGAACGTTGTTTACCTGTTGAGACACTGACTAGTCAGGGACCGACTCTAAAGTCGAGAATCATGCATTGAATGGCTCTATAGCATTAATGCCAGACCGACCCTAGGGTCGAGAAACTTATAAGCGCTTGCCTGGCTTACAACCAGATGAATATAGCCAAGGTATGAGACCCCGGTGACTGTTTGTCACATGGCTAAGGGACGTTGTCCATAGTTTCGACTCCAGAGTCGTGAGGAAGGTTATGTTGGTGACTAATCACCATGCACCTGTCCTAAACGAACTTATAAATGAATCACTATTCAGTTAAGCCCTGGTGACCCTATCGTCACATGGCAAAAGGGAGCGATGCTCGTTACTGTGACTTTTAGCTATTGTCACCTATTTGTTGGACCGATAGTCCTGTGTGGTTATTATGATCGTTGTTGATATTATATCATATTTTGTTATGTTTTCTTGCTGGGCCTCGGCTCATGGGTGCTATGTGGTGCAGGTAAAGGGAAGGAAAAGCTTGACCAGCCTTGAGTGGAGAGCTTGGGCGATGTGATGTACATACAGGGCCGCTTGACCGCCACGGTCAGGGAGTTCTCAGAGGAACTAGGGGTTTACCCTATTTTTGCCGCTTAGGCCGACGGGGATTGTATATGTGGAACTGTAGTAACTCTTTTGTAACTTGAACTACTTGTAAACATTTTAAAAGGCTCATGAGCAGTTTATTTACTTAATGAAAAGTGCCCTTTCCTTTTTACTGGTTTTACACCTTAACCTGTTAATGACACCTAGATCACGTTTTTAACCAAAGGACTCGGCTAACGGGTCAAATTTCCGGTTCACCGATCACCGTAACTGTTCTGGGGTAGCCAGGGCGTTACAATAACAATTTACGCCGATGCTGTTTCTCAAAAGCAACCACCAAACCATCAATAGAATCTTCCCACATTTCATGTGCTTCGATCTATGTATAAAATTCAATCAAGGGGTATTAATCACTAATGTAGACGAACACTTTATAATAACCATGCTATAAAACATAGCATAGCAGTATAAATACCTGTTGACATAGCTCCATAGCAAGCCTAGCTCCTATGGCTGCCTCCTCATGGTTGTCTTTGACCTCCAAGTTGATTACCAACACACTTTTCATTAGAACATGTTCTCGAGTGTGAAGATCTGCACAATGATCAGATTGTGAACAAAGATAACATTCCAAGTTAAAGAAAAAGTGACAACAATCATAAGGAACGACAATGACAGATTCTATAGAAACCTTTGGAGTAAACATGTATGCACCACCAGACAACTACCTTCCAACAATAAGCTCTTTTTGAATTTGAAAATCCCCACACAAGTTTCTTACAGACAAAAGTGTTTAACAATTCAAATCAAAAGGGTAGTCAGCAAAAAGACTACAAATACAAGGATACCCATTTACACTTTGCACTTTCCAGTTCTCACTTGCAACCCTTGATGGTACCCATCATAGGGATCCTACAAAGTATTACACTGATATCCATTCGGCTCCTCATTGATATTCTCTCTTTTTTCCAGTCCAAATATGCTAAGTTCCCAGCTGTAATCTCAATTTACAAAACCCTTTATCCTTTCTGAAAGTTCATATGCTTATAAAAGACTTTACTTTCATACCATACCACTCTTCTTCTTTCTTGGGGAGAACAGTAAGTTACAAGTCTGTTCACAGAACTTAATTTCAACATAGAAAATTTTGCATACTTGCTATGCTTGTTGAAACTCCAACACCATAGATTTTTAAGTTATAAACCACACCAAGAGGTTATGAATCAAAGTTAATAATCTTCTTGATTGAAAAGGGCTAACCCCATAGAACCCCCTAAGTTATTTTAGATTGTCTAAACTCTAAACTAAAGCTCTACATTATCCTCAAAGTAACTCAACATAGAAATTTGGAATCATAACAATGGCAATTGAAAATCAACAATATCCCAAGTAATAGAAGTATTAAAATTCTCAAACAAACATCATATACTATAAACCCACTCACCTTCAACGACCATATCAAAAACTTTTTCCTCAAACGAGAAAACGATATCAAAGCAGCCATCAGCAGTGTTATTCTGCCACCACTGCGGTGTCGTTTTGACAGCTAAGTTTCTCTTAAGCATAGGCAAAATCCCATTACGCTTATAGCTTAATAGAAGTTCAAGAAAAAATAATTCATAAACAAAAAAAGCCCTAAAATTTAAAGAAATTAAGAACAAAGAAAGAGACTTTACAGATCGGGATCTTTGCGGCGAAGATCGTTGTACATCTACTTGTAGGGAGTTCCGAAATCGTAGACATTGGGTTCTCGGAGAGAAGGACCGGGAAGCTTGACATGGGCACTGGTGCCGTAAGAGCAGACGTCGAAGCCTTGCCTCTTGAGGAGGGCGTGAGCCTCCATGGTCCGGTTCTAGTTCGACGAACACATTACTTTTCAATGGCACAGACCAAAAATTGAAAATGACAGAAAATCATACCTTAATAATAGAAATCGCCATTACTGGGCTCTGTTGATTGAGGAATGTGAAGAAGAAGCCATTACTGGGCTCAGTTGATTGAGGAAGGTGAAGAAGAAGCCATTACTTGACGAAGGTGCGGAAGACGAGAGAGCCGAAATACGTTTTAATTTTTTTTAAAAGCTCAAAATTTAATTAATTTTGATTTTAAATTAAAAAAATAAAAACAAAATTGTATTACCGAACGTGTTTCCTAACCATATTTTCATATTTTTAATTAAAAAAATAAAAAAAAATCATTTTTTTAAGCGTTACCGAACGGGCCCTTAATTTACACAAATACCACTTTTTGTTTCCTACTTTTTTTAGGTTTTGGCTGCTTTTTTTTTCTTTTCTCTTTCATGTTTATCAATTTCTCTCTCTTCTCATTAACTTTAAAAATATTTTCTGGTCACACCGTTAGTCGGTTGGACTCAATAATTATACTATCACTACCTTTTTTTTAAGATGATTGTTGACGCAGTTCTTCGGCAACAGATAATTGTACGCCCTAATTCTCCACGGGCTATTATCGAGCTGAAGCATGGCATAATTGTGTATCAGCCACGTGGATGCCATGTACCTGGAGCTGCTGCCCCCAGGTCCCACCTCTTTAGCTCGAGGTAACCAAAGGTTCACTGAGGTTACTAAGGAGTCGGGTCAGAAGTATGGACACCGCGGACTAAGAAGACATCCAGCTCGAGGTACGAGCCTGAGTTGGCGTCTGTGCCCCCTTATAAAGTCAACCACGCAATGTAAACGTGCATATATCAGACATCACATGTCTGATATATCCCTGAATTCTCGGACACGCAGCATAAACGTGCGTGTTCAGGCTCCCACGACTGGGTTGGGCCGTGCGGTCCATTATCCCCCTTACCTATTGATTAGACCACACTTCATTTGTCAGGTTTTAGGAATTAATCATGAATGTCACAGAGGTGACATGATGGGTAAGGAGGTCACGGGATGACCCCCCCTTTCCAACCCCCAGGTGCCCTCTCCTATAAATATGGAGACCCTGGGAGTTGCAAGGGGTTGGATTCTATTGTGAAAAGAAATACCCTGTAAAGAATACCAGAAAACTAGCAATAATATTGGCTGGTGGAGTAGAAGGATTTTAACCTTTGAACCACCTAAAAAAGTATTCGTATCACCATTTTATTTTAAGATCACCCATTTGTTTCGATTCATTACTTAGCACTAATCCCATTATCTCATTCTATTAATTACCTGTTGGCGAAGAACCGCGTCAATAATAATTATACAAATAAGGAGAGGGATTAGTGCTAAATAATGAACCGTAATAGATGAATGATCTCAAAGGAAAATTGTAACATGAATACTTTTTTTAGGTGGTTCAAAAGGAAGCAGTCTTTGGGGCAGGCTTTGTTCAGATTAGAGAAGTCGATGCAGGTCCGCCATTTCCCATTGGGCTTCGGGACCAACACAAGATTGGCGACCCAGATCGGGAACTTTGCTTCGCGGATAAAGCCGCACTTCAAGAGCCGAGCTACTTCTTCTTCTATGGCCTCAGCTCGGGTTATACCTAGGCATCTTTGCTTCTGGGATCTTGCAGGTACACTTTTATCCAAATGGAGAGTGTGCATGATGATGCTCGGGCTGATCCCTACCATGTCTTCATGAGACCAGGCGAACACGTCTAGATTCTCCTGCAGAAACTTAATCAACTCCGCCTTCCTTTCGCTACAAAGGTTTTTCCTGAGCTTCACCACCTTCGTGGGGTCTTGTAGGTCGATGTTTACCTCCTCAAGTTCTTCGATGGCTTAAAGTTCAGACCTATCTTCTCCTATTCTGGGGTCGATATCATTATTTAAGATGATATCCTCCCCTCCAGCGCTCTGAGGTTTTTCAATCTCGGGACTAGGCACAAGTTCCTGAGATTCCTCATTCCCACCCTGGATGGTCATCATCAGCTGCCTGGGTTTTGATCTTCCCTTCATAGAAATGTAGTAGCATTCCCTGACAGCGAGCTGATCACCTCGGATCGTGCATATCCCAGAGGAAGAGGGGAATTTTAGCGCGAGGTGGCGGATGGAGGTTATGGCTTCGAATGTTATCAATGTAGGTCGGCCTAAAATAGCATTGTACACAGCGGGGTAATCGATGACCACAAACTCGAGGAGTTTTGAGACAGTCTGGGGTCCCTCTCCCAGGGTGATCACCAACTCGATTGTCCCTATCGCTGCCGACCCTTCTCCGGAGAATCCATACAGCATCATGGAGGTGGCTTTCAACTTGGTGACAAACAAATCCATCTTTTCTAGCGTAGACCGGAACAACAGGTTCACCGAGCTCCCATTATCGACCAGTATTCTTCTAACTCTCTGGTTAGCGAGCTGAGCGGCTACGACCAGAGGGTCGTTATGAGGGAACTGGATGTGATTGGCATCCTCCTCGGTGAATATGATTGGTTGCCTCTCCAATCGTTGCTGCTTGGGTAGATGCTGCTCAGTGACGAACTCCACTCCATTATGAGCCTTGAGTTCGTTGACATACCTCTTCTGGGCACCTCTGCTTGTACCAGCCAGATGGGGGCCTCCGAAGATCGTGGAGATCTCTCCTCCTATCGCGGGAGGAGGGACGTCCTGATCTATCCGAGACCCGGACTGACTTGTCGGAACTTCCGGAGCTGGTTGGCCGGTGGGAACCCTATTTCACGCGTACTAAGCCAAGGGTCCGGCTCTGATGAGAGTCTCGATCTCATCCTTCAGGTGCCTACAATCATCAGTGTTGTGGTCAATGTCGTTATGGAATCGACAAAACTTGGAGGGGTCTCGCTTACCCTTCTCATGCTTCAGTGGTTCCGGCTTCTTCCAGGGAAGGCGAGCAGAATTTGCTAGGAAAATATTTTCCCTAGTGTGCGTGAGCTCGGTATAAGTTGCGTAGACTGGTTTAAATTTTTCCAGGGACTTATTCTTCTTTGGGCCGTGCTGGCCGCCTTCGCTGCTCCCTTTTCTCTTGCCTCCACCCCACTGGTTATTCTGTGCAACGGTTTGGGCCGTTATTACGGCGTCCGTTCCCACTCGAGCGGGTTGATCAGGGGCTTGGCTGGTTCCCGCTGCCGATGCTCGCACCTCCTCCAGGTTTATCCATCCCTGGGCCATATTTAAGAATTCATTCACGGTGCTGACACCTTTTCTCTGTATTTCCTCCCAGAGTCCGCCTCCAACGAGGATCCCAGTCTTCAAAGCCATGAGCTTGGAACTGTCATCTGCGTCTTTGGCCCGAGCAGCGACGTTTGTGAATCTGCTCAGGTAAGTTTTTAAAGGCTCGTTGGGCTGTTGTTTTACATTTGCTAGGGTGTCGGCTTTGACGTGAGCAGCCTAAGAAGCCCGGAAGGCCCTTTTGAAGTCGGTAGAGAAGGTTTTCCACGAGCTGATGGATTGTTTTTTATTCTGCTTGAACCATTGTCTGGTCGGCCCAGTCAAGGTGGAAGGAAAAATTAAACATCTCAGCTCGGGACCGATGTTGTGGGCCATCATCAGGGTGTTGAACATACCCAGATGATCTGAAGGGTCTCCGTCTCCGTTGAACTTGGACAAGTGGGGCATACGGAAACCAGGTGGATACACCGTCGCTGCTATGCTGGGGGCGAAGAGCTCGAGTTTGTCCCCTGAATCATACTCATCTTTTTTCTTTTTCTGACAAGAGCTTCCTCATCAGCTTCTCCATCTGAGCCAGATGCTCAAGGGTTTTGTCCTGACTTCCTTGGTTGTTCCAGGGCTGTTTAACAGCTCCGGATCCATTGTACACGTTAGGCGGGTTATTGTCCCTCCTATCTTGAGATAGGTTATATGGGACGTTCCCGCTGTCACGTACTTCGGACATGTCTTCCCCTTGGCGAGCACGGCTGCCGTTGCCAACTGGGTCTCTTCTCTGAGAGTTTAGGCGATCTCGGAGGTCGCCCCTCGGGGCGGCCTGAGGACTTTGCGCTGAGCTCAAGCATTGGCGTAGGTCTCCGCCGGAGATGTCACTTCGATGACTCCCGGTCCAGTAGCTTCCATTCGAGAAGCTCGGAGCCTGCCGCTGGGGATGAGGATCCGGGGCTTCTCTGGGTGCCCGGCTACGAGGGGAATGTCCGGCGAAAGGAGGATTTCTCCTGCTGCTCCCGTGAGCCAGAATGTCACTGGCCGAGGAGGAGACGGATATCTTATTGGTGAAGGAGGATGTCTGACTGGGGATGCGATCCTAGTTCCGTCAGGGCGGATCAAGTTAGGTCGCGGCCGCTTCGCTCTATCATCCTCCGCGTCCTGTGCTCGACGGTCTGAGCGGGGCGCAGGACGGCTGGCCGGGGCGGGCTGTCGTCGCAAGCCCTCCCCGGATCTTCTCCGCGAGCTTCCTCGAGCCCTTCTGGGTGTGCTCGAGGGCGGAAGTGAGCTGGGAGTTGAGGTCCGGACCGACCGACTGAATTGCTACTCGGCCTTAGGGATATCCTCAAATGCGGTTTCCTGGTGGTGCGACGTGGGAGTAGAATTTGATTATGGGGGTCTGGTCGACCGACTGGGCCTGGACCGGCTCCCCCGGCGGGACTTATGAGTCTTGCCATGCCTCTTTCCGATGTTTGCGTCGGTTGTCAGAGATGGTAATCAGGCCAAAACCTCTTGAATCTATTGGTTCACTTTCACCAGTTGACTCATCAACTTTGCATTCTCCATTTCTACCGCCGTGTAGAAATCCGGGTTCGGATTGGGCGGCCGGGGAGCCGAACTTCCAGTGTCATCTTGGCCTATTGGCTGCTTGCCCGGCCGCTGTTGAACCTCAAGGTTCTGATCATCGGTCATGGCGGCATGATGGGCCTCCTGCCCATCACGTTGGTCTGCCTCGTTACCATGTCTCGAGAGAGTAACTACCATGGTTGGGTATTTGCGATAGCACCAATCTAACAGCTCTCAATGAAAGCACCAAACTGTTGACGCGGTTCTTCGACAACAGATAATTATACGAATAAGGAGAGGGATTAGTGCTAAATAATGAATCGTAATAGATGAATGATCTCAAAGGAAAATTGTAACACGAATACTTTTTTTAGGTGGTTCAAAGGTTAAAATCATTCTAGTCCACCAGTCAATATTATTGATATCTCTCTGATATTCTTTACAAGATGTTTATGTAGCACCCACATTATTTTGAGATAATATAGCCAATAATCACATGATTTCATTGCATTGCATTACATATCATACAATATGTATAATTTGAGCATATGCATATTCTTATAAGTGTTTTCATGTATAAGTATAAAAGTTGTGTATGTGATGTCTATATGTATGCTCAATATTATTAACCTTGTGGCATTTGAGTTGTCTTTTATGGGTGTTTGATGTGCTCAAGATATAAGAAAGTATGAAAAATATGGACAAGGCATGGAATTAAGTGAGGAAAGTAAGATATAGAAGGCAAAAGATGTTAAGTGGTAAAAAATAGTACAATGTCGATTACTAGTATTTCGGGGTAAAATTGAGTATTAGTGGATTTACCAAATATAATTGAGGTATGATTAATGTCTCATTGATGAAGTAAAAATGGTTTTAGAACCATGAGATCAATTCTTGATGGGAGGTATACATAATCAGTGGTATTGATGCAAAGTGAAAACAAGCTTAGCATAAGTGCGCTACGCTCGATCGGGTAAGCATAACTATTGGGTATGAACTCATATGGACCTAAGGTTTGGTGTGAGTGTTTTACACATAAGGATAATAGGCCTAGCAGATGATTAAGTCGAAATTATTGAAGTGATAAGGTTTTCATAAGTCAAAAGGTGAAATGATGAGGTGAAAGGTGTCAAATTTTGATACAATAAGGCCAAATCATTGAAAATAAAGAATTTTCATCAACCTTATCACTTTGCACGACCATTACTCTGAAAAACAGAGAGAAAAGAAAACCAAAAACCATTTCTTGGCTGGTTTGAAGAAATTCTAAGGAGATCCAAGTGAAATCAAAGCCAAATAAGTGGATTAAGCTTAGTTCTAGCCTTTTTATGGTAAGTTCTTGTACTTGGAAGTTAAACTATGTTATTGAATTTTGATGAGAGCTTATCTATGGTGTTTTATCTCTTGTTAAGATATTTCTTGGTGGTTTCCAAGTGGTTTGAGGTTTAGAAAAGCTAGAAGAGATTGTTTTCGCCGAAAAGTTGCTCGGTAAGTGAAATTTTGTGTTTTATGAGGTTTTTGGGGTTCTTGGAGTACAAACTGATTTTTGGTTATTTGATTGAGTTTATAAGAGAGTATATATGTTTATAAATGTTTGAATAGATGTGGAGACTCATTTAATTTGGGTGATGATCTTGGAAATTAGAATTTTATCAAAATTGGTATATGATAACTTTATGATGAATCATGTTGGTATTTGGGATATATGGTTATGGCAGGTTATTTGATGTTGATTATTGGTTGATTTTGATATTTGAGGATAGCTAAAATTAAGGGGAAACTCTGTCAAAATTTCTCCAAATGTCTAAGATAAATCTAACGCTCGATCTAGGTGGTTTAAGGCATGAATTGGATATGAAAGTTGATATGATGTTTTATGGGTATTTTTAAATGAGAGTTCAATGTATTACTGCCATCATTATGATGAGAAATTCATGTCATTGTTAGGATAAGCACATCAATACCTAAGACACCACTTGTTACACGGTGAATTATATTTTGAACAGAAGGTAAGTAAAGTACTCAACTGCAACACAAGAATTACATGTTATGTGAAAGTATGCAATATATGAATATTTTGTGAGTAAGTGGTATTAACATACATTGACACTTTATCATAAATTTGTATGCATGGCATAATAGTGATATGGTAAATTATTATATGATATAAGGCCATGCATGATATTATGATGATTAATTATATGATGCCTTTGCAAGTTTTGTGCAACATAAAAGAAAGTTGTAATAAGAAGTTTAAGTTCAGTGCCACTGTTTTGAAAAGGCAAATGAAAGTGTTAATAAGTGTAAACGGAGGCCTATAGTAGGCTTATAATGGCTGCCCAATAATTTGGGCTAGGTTTTAGTGAACCAATTATATTATTTGCCATGTTTCCGTTTTTATTTCTCCTCCATATGAGTTATTGTTATATGTATTGACACCACAGTGTGTGGCCGCCTTAACTCTTGAGCCCGACGGGGCAACGATGGAATAAGGTTTTTAATGTGCCCTACTGTGGTGATGGCTAGCTGGAGGAGAACCCATGGGATTTTATATTATATGTGTAACAAGCCCTGCAGGCATTGACCAATTCAAACAGTGTGCACAATATTAAGGGGTCGAAAATTTAAAAAGAAGTTGTGTATGTCCATTGATATTGGGTAATCATTAGCATTACATGCATTACTTTGCTTACTGAGCTTTAGGCTCACAGTTGTCTTGTGTTGCAGGTAGAGAAAGAAATGTGTGAATGACATGAGGAGAACTGAAGCATGGTCCTGACCCTGATTTGTACATATGAACACATCGACCTTTTTGTGGGTTATTTCAGTTATCAGTGTGATGTTTGTAATAAAGTGTGAAGTTATATTTTGAAAACAAATTGGGTTATTTAATACTTATGTATAATATGTTTGAGACACACTTTATGTTTAATGTAAATAATGTGAAATAAGTTTTCAAGTTTAAAAAAAAAATGTCCAGACTTCCGCAGTAATAAATTATGATATAGTATTAAAACGTAACACCTCAAATATGGTTTTAACTAAAATAAGTGAGGGTGTTACAGTTTATATACAAATTATAGGCCAATCCCTTGCAACTCCCAGGGTCTCCATATTTATAGGGAGAGGGCACCTAGGTGTTGGTGATAAGTATATTTTTGTATAAAGTTTACCATTCTACTTATCAGATTTTGTGTTCATAAGTAGTGTGTTTGGGGATAGTTAGAATCGTTTTGTTAATTTGTTTCATTTAATCTAAATTATTATTTTTAAGGATAATTGTATATTTTTGATGATTTTTGGTTGAATGATGATTTTGTAGGATTCTAACCATTGGAGTAAAGTGTTAAAGGGAAGAAAAATCGAGAAAAGAACAAAAGTACGAGAAATCTGAGAGCTTGCCGCTACAGGGAAAAGTCCCTGCCGCTACAAGAGAATCAGAGAGTCACATGCCGCGGCAATGGAAAGTTGCATACCGCGGCACGCAAAGCTTATATCGCATATCTGAAGCCTCGTGCCGCGGCAAGGATATATGGCTGCCGCAGCACTCGTTTGAATTCAAATTTAAACTCGATTTCTCTTAATTTTTGGACGGGAAATAAAGGGGGGATTAGGTCATATTCGTAAAAGAGTTTTAGATACACGATTTTAGAGAGAGAAACACAGAGAGAGCGGAGGAGAAGAAGGACGATCGCATTCAACTTTTTCAATAGTTTTCTTCTTCTCTAAACTCTTCTATTCTTTGATTTTGGTTATGTGTTTCATCATGATTGTTGGCTAAGTTTCTTTTAGGTTAAGGGTTATTCAAAACCCAGACATGAATGTTTGATTTGAGATGTGAATATTGTTCTTGATTTCCATAATGTTAAATTGCTTCTATTCTTCTATGCCTATTGTATGAAATATTGTGATTCCTTGTTAGGGTGTACAACTAATTAGGGCTTGCATTATTTTACTGTCATCATAGAATTTCTATTCACCTAATAGTTTAGGATTCTAAGTGTTTGTGATAAATTGCAATTGATGATGTAGTCAAAAGCGTTGTTGATTGTGATGAAGAATAGAACCTAGGTTAAATGAATTAAATGCTTCATTGATTTATTGCCTAGATTAACCTATCTCCACTGTTGTTAATGCTTTTACTAAATTGAATGAATCGTATGCTTAATAGGTTTGTTATTTGATAAAAAGAATTAATTATTGAGCACTTAGCCGTAATTGATTGTGATAGGGAGATTGGGATAATTGACTGCTTAAGCGTTATCTGCAGGGTTAATAGTTTAATTGGGAATCGGAATAATATTCATTATTGATATTCAAGCATGACTGTCTGAGGTGGAGAATGATTCTTAACTGTCTTTAAAATCGTTGTTAATCTCTTCTTGCTATCAATTGTTTTCTTAATTCTTGCTTTTACTTTTACTTTTCAAAAAACCCCCCTTTCCAATTTAACTTTGTTAAGCTTTTGTGAATAATAAACTGAATATAGTTCCCTTGGGTTCGACCTCTATTTGTCGTTATACTAAATAATTGGTTTTAGAGTAAATAAAATATTTGTTAAATTTGGTACGCAATACGACACGCATCAAATTTTTGGTGCCGTTGCCGGGGAACTATTTAATTCTTTTTATTATTCATATTGGTTTACGCTTACTAACTTGATTTCTCTTGGCATCTCAGAGTTATATGTCTGGCGAAGACACTCAGAACAGGTTGGAGGCAATCAAACAGTATCTTGCTACTTCATCTTCTTCTCGGACTTCGCGGACTATTACTGATAATCCACTCTTTCAACGTCTTACTCATCAAGTGGATCCTGTGAAAGTGCCCTTATTGTCTCACGACTCAGATTCAGACGATTCTATTACATCTTACAGAGATATGGCACAAAATAGGATGTTGAAAGAGTTGGCTGCGCCAGATATTGATCAACAACCGCTATGCATTCAATATGCACCTCTTGATGTGAATTTTGAGCTTAAGTCGGGCCTCATTCATCTATTGCCATCGTTCCATGGGCTGCCTGGTGAGGATCCGAATAATCATCTCAAGGAGTTCCATATTGTATGCTCCAGTATGAAGCTAGCCTCAGTGACAGAAGAACAAATAAAACTCCGAGCTTTTCCTTTCTCTCTAAAGGATTCAGCAAAGGAGTGGCTGTATTATCTCCCCCCGGTACTGTGGAGACCTGGAACACTATGAAGACCTTGTTTTTGGAGCGGTATTTTCCAGCGTCTAAAGTGGGGAGTATAAGGAAAGAAATTTGTGGCATCAGGCAGGCTGTGGGAGAATCACTCTATGATTACTGGGAGCGCTTTAAGCGGTTGTGTGCTAGTTGTCCTCACCATCAGATCAGTGAGCAACTATTGATTCAATATTTTTATGAGGTATTACTGCCGTTGGACAGGAGTATGATTGATGCAGCCAGTGGGGGTGCACTAGTTGATAAGACTCCTGCTGCAGCCAGGAGCTTGATTTCTAATATGGCTGCTAACTCACAACAGTTTGGCATTCGTCAAGATCCTGTTCCACCGCCTAAATCAGCTAATGAAGTGAGCACCTCTAATGTTAATCAGCTGGGTCAACAATTGGCTCAATTAACTGCAGTGGTACAACAACTAGCTCTAGGCCAACAGGTGCGGCCATGTGGAATTTGTCAGTTAGTAGGGCATTCAACTGATGCTTGTCCTACCCTTTTTGAAGTGTCAACTGAAGAAGCCAATGCCGTTGGAGGATTTCCAGGTCAACCTAGACCGAGGTACAACCCATATTCAAACACTTATAATGAAGGGTGGCGTGATCATCCTAACCTTCGTTATGGTAATCAACAAGCTGCGCAACCAGGACCCAATATGCCACCAGGGTTTACCTATCAACCGAGACCTCCACAGAATTATGCTCCTCGACCACCACCACCTGCTCCTACTCAGAGTCAAGGGTCCTCTATTGAAGATTTGATCAAGGCTCTTGCAAGTAATACTTTACAGTTCCAGCAGCAGACCCAGGCTTCATTGAAGAATTTAGAGAACACCATGGGGTAGATTGCAACATCCTTGAGCAGGGGTGAGACGCAGAACACTGGCAAACTCCCTTCTCAGGCTGAAAAGAACCCTAGAGAGAATGCTAGTGCAGTAACCTTGAGAAGTGGCACCTCTTATGACCCACCTAAAGTGCCATCACCACCTCCTGTACCAAACACACCACCACCACCCACAAATGACAATGACTCACCTATCACAGCCCCTTTACCTAAACCCACCGTGACCTCACATATCACCCCTCCACCATTCCCTAGTAGATTGCGAAAATCCAAGAAAGAGGAAAGTGAAAAGGAAATTCTAGAAACATTCAGAAAGGTTGAGGTGAACATTCCTTTGCTTGATGCAATCAAGCAAGTACCGCGGTATGCAAAGTTTTTAAAGGAGTTGTGTACAAATAAGAGGAAATTGAAAGGTGATGAAAAAGTAAGTGTGGGGGAGAATGTGTCGGCGGTGATTTAGAAAAAGCTTCCCCCAAAATGTAAGGATCCTGGTACTTTTACCATACCGTGCACTATTGGGAATAAGAGGATTGAACAGTGTATGCTGGATTTGGGTGCCTCAATTAATGTCATGCCATTCTTTATTTATGCTTCCTTGAATCTTGGTCCACTTGAAGAAACGGGGGTGATTATTCAGTTGGCGGATCGATCCAATGCCTATCCTCGGGGTGTTGTGGAGGATGTCCTGGTTAAGGTAAATGAGTTGGTTTTTCCTGCCGACTTTTATATTCTTGATATGGAGGATGAATCTGTTCCATGCTCTACACCTGTTCTGTTGGGGAGACCATTTTTGAAGACAGCCCGTACGAAGATTGATGTTCATGAGGGTACTTTGACAATGGAGTTTGATGGGGAGTTGATTCGGTTCAACATCTTTGAAGCTATGAGGTACCCAAGTGATGTGTAGTCTATTTGTTCTATTGATGTAATTGATTCCCTATCTCAGCGGGTTCTTGATCTACATGGGGATGACAAGTTGGATGTGGCTTTAAGGGAGGATATTCACCTTGACGCAAACTGGTTTCCTGAGGAGATTGAAGATGTGGTGGCTGCCTTGGACAGTTTTATTGAGAAATTTCATAATCAGGTTTCCTACCTGGAACTACCTTTGTCTACTGAGAAGATGCAACCATCTATTGTCAGACCACCAACTTTGGAATTGAAACCCCTACCTGAGCATCTTAAATATGTTTACTTGGGAGAGAATGAGACACTGCCTGTAATTATCACAACATCTCTTGATCAAGTCCAAGAAGAACGACTACTTAGGGTGCTTAGGGAGTATAAAACTGCTATTGGGTGGACTATTGCTGACATAAAAGGAATCAGTCCCACTATGTGTATGCATCGTATCTTATTGGAGGAGGGGTCAAAGCCAACCAGAGAAGCCCAACGAAGATTAAACCCACCAATGATGGAAGTTGTGAAGAAGGAGATTCTGAAGCTCCTTAGTGTGGGTATGATTTACCCAATCTCTGACAGTAAATGGGTGAGTCCAGTTCAAGTGGTACCCAAGAAGTCTGGCATTACTGTGGTGAAGAATAATGAGAATGAGCTGGTTCCAACTCGAGTTCAAACAGGGTGGCGGGTGTGTATTGATTACCGCAAGCTAAATTCGACAACTCGGAAGGATCACTTCCCCCTACCATTCATTGATCAGATGCTCGAGAGATTGGCTGGCCACTCCTATTACTGTTTCTTAGATGGTTATTCTGGGTATAATCAGATTTTCATAGCCCCAGAAGACCAGGAGAAGACGACCTTCACATGTCCCTTTGGCACATTTGCTTTTCGGAGAATGCCATTCGGTTTATGCAACGCTCCTGCTACATTTCAGAGATGTATGGTTAGTATCTTTTCAGATTACATTGAGAGCATTATTGAGGTGTTCATGGATGATTTCAGTGTATATGGCGATTCATTTGATAAATGCCTGCATAATCTTACTTTGGTTCTCAAACGCTGCATTGAGACCAATCTAGTTTTGAATTGGGAGAAATGCCATTTTATGGTACAGCAGGGGATTGTTTTGGGACATGTTATCTCGGAAAAAGGAATTGAAGTGGACAAGGCCAAAGTTGATCTCATTCGGTCTTTACCACCTCCATCTAGTGTCAAGGAAATACGGTCGTTTCTTGGTCATGCGGGTTTCTATCGAAGATTTATAAAGGACTTCTCTAAAATCTCTACACCACTGTGCAAGCTCCTCCAAAAAGATGTTAAGTTCGCGTTTGATGAGAAGTGTCTACTGGCCTTTAACATATTGAAAGAATCTTTGACTACAACTCCTATTATCCAGCCACCGAATTGGGAGTTGCCTTTTGAGCTTATGTGTGACGCTAGTGATTATGCAATGGGTGCAGTCCTAGGGCAGCGGGTTGGTAAGCTTCCTCATGTGATTTACTATGCTTCTAGAACTCTAAATGATGCACAGTTAAATTACTCTACCACTGAGAAGGAACTATTGGCGGTTATCTTTGCTTTGGAGAAGTTTCGTTCTTATTTGATTGGGACGAAAGTAATCATATACACCGACCATGCTGCTCTTAAATATTTGCTAGCAAAGAAGGAGGAAAAACCAAGACTTATTCGGTGGATTTTATTGTTACAAGAGTTTGACTTGGAGATAAAAGATAAAAGAGGCTCGGAAAATCTAGTGGCTGATCACTTGAGTCGGTTGATTCGGGAGGAGGAGTTCTTACCATTGCATGAGCGGTTTCCTGATGAGCATCTATTGGCTGTGCAAGAAATTATTCCTTGGTATGCAGATATTGTTAACTACCTTGCTACTAAAGAATTACCAAGGGATATTACTCAAGCGCAGAAGAACAAGATTAAACATGATGCTCGGTATTATATATGGGATGAACCCTATCTTTGGAAGCACTATGCCGACCAAGTTATTCGACGGTGTGTTCCCGAGTCTGAATTCAACTCTATCCTTGCTTTCTCCCATGCCTATGCTTGTGGCGGTCATTTTGGACCGAGAAGAACAGCCCGTAAGGTACTTGATAGTGGATTCTATTGGCCTACAATATTCAGAGATTCTTATTTATTTTGTAAGTCATGTGATCGATGTCAACGGGTTGGCAATATAGCTGCTAAGGACCAAATGCCCCAAAGCCCTATTCTGATTATTGAGATCTTTAATGTGTGGGGTATAGATTTCATGGGACCATTCCCATCATCTTTTGGTCATGAGTATATCTTGTTAGCAGTTGATTATGTTTCCAAGTGGGTAGAGGCAAAGGCAACACGAGCAGATGATTCAAAAACTGTGGCTGAGTTTATTCGAACTCATATCTTTGTGAGATTTGGCACCCCAAGAACGATTATCAGTGATCGCGGTACTCACTTCTGCAATAGGAGCATTGAAGCTCTATTTCGGCGTTATGGTGTCACACATAAAGTCACAGTTGCTTATCATCCACAGGCCAATGGGCAAGCCGAGGTATCTAATCGAGAAGTCAAACTGATTCTTGAGAAAACAGTAACCCCGAGTCGGAAGGATTGGAGTTTAAGGCTTGATGATGCCTTGTGGGCCTATCGAACTGCATACAAGACATCTATCGGTATGTCACCCTATCGGTTGGTATATGGGAAACCGTGTCATCTACCAGTGGAGTTAGAGCATAAGGCTTGGTGGGCTGTCAAGCAATGTAACATGAACATGGATGCAGCTGGGCAACAAAGAATGCTTCAGGTACAAGAGTTAGAAGAAATTCGTAATGAAGCTTATGAGAATGCTCGAGTTTACAAAGACAAGACTAAAGCTTTTCATGATAAAAACATTCTTCGGAAGAGTTTCACGGAGGGGCAGAAAGTGTTATTATATCATTCCCGTTTGAAGCTCTTTCCAGGCAAGCTGAAGTCTAAATGGCTGGGACCGTTCATTGTTACGAAAACTTATTCACATGGAGCAGTGGAGATTGTTAGCCCAAGCACGGGGAAGTCTTTCAAGGTGAATGGCCAGAGACTGAAGCCTTATTATGAGTCAATGGCCGAGGAGGAGCAAGTTCATGTGATGTACCTTGAAGACCCAGTTTATGTTGATGAAGATTGAAGTTCTGAGTCGAGCTAGCGACGTTAAACGTAGCCATCTTTATTGTTTTAGTTATTTTTTATTTTTATTTTTAAGTTGAACATTTAGTATTTCAATTTTATGTACTCTGATTCTCTCTTTAAACCGTGAAAAACGTGAAAAAAATAAAAAAATAAAAAATAAATAAATAAGTAAGAAAATGCAGAAAAAGGCACCATGTCGCGGCACATAAAAGCCCTGCCGCGGCACGAGAAGAAGGCCCGAATCCAGAAACATGTCTGCCGCGGCACATAAAATTTCCTGCCGCGACACGCGATGCACACCCACAAGCCGAGAGGAGTGTGCCGCGGCACAGAAAAATCCCTGCCGCGGTACGTGAAGACCCCCAAATCCGAGCCTTCCCTGCCGCGGCACATAAACATGCGTGCCGCGGCACGTGCCCAGAAATCCCTAAAACCCCTTTTTCTTTCATTTTTCCCATTCACTCACCCATCTCTCAAAACAAAAAACCTATCCTACAATCCCCTTCTTCTTCTTCTCCTCAGCCCTAAACATCACTCCCATCTCCATCACAAAATCACTCTAATCCTCATCCTCCTCAAACCTCCTCACCCTCATTAAACCAACATCATTGCCTAACCCCACCATACCCATCATCCATTCCTATTCCTCAAGTTCATCATCCTTGGCCACCCACAACACCCATTACCAATTCCTACCCTTTAAGCAGTGTTTGCACGGGCTAAAAGCAATATCAAGGGCAACTCACGCACGATTTTACAGTGTCTAGATTGGATTCATCATTTGAAGGTATTTTCCTCTATTTTGCTCTTTGATTGAGAATGGGTGTTGATCATTAGAGTGGACGGGTTTTGTTGGATCTCGTTTGTGATAATGATTTCTGTGGTGATTGTGCTTCTATTCTGATTCAATCTGCATATTGGGGGTAATTGTTCAAGCTATAATTTTGTGATCCTTGGAGTTTTAAAGTGTGCACACCACCTGTTCGACGAAATGCATCAGTGAGTTGCATAGTCACATTTGAAGATTATACATTGTCTGCTCTGTGCTGTGTCATTCATTGTTGATTTTTATCACCTTAAAGACCTTCATCCTCCAATTTTGCATGTGCTATAATGTCAAGCAAGCGATCACGAACCGAAGCAGGGCCGTCGAACACAGCCAAAGTCAAATATGATACCAAGAAATTCACCTCCAAAGAAGCTTTCGAAAGTTATAAAGAGGCAATTGATAAGAAGAAAGCTTGGGTGGCTGAGAGGGGCTTCGATCTAGACATGCATCACCCTTATCCGCGGTTGATGAGTATAATTGAACAGAGGGGCTGGCAAAAACTATGTGCTCAACCACAGCCTGCAGTAGTATCCGTAGTTCGTGAGTTTTATGCCAATGCCATTAATCGAAAGAACTTACAGGTGGTGGTTCGGGGTGTTCCTGTTGCTTATTCAGCTTCTGCTATAAACTGTTACTACGGTTTGCCGGACATTCCAGATGATGATTTCAATGCCTCTGAACATAACTTGGATCCTGATGCCATTATTCAGGCTATTGGCATTCGAGAAGCACGGTGGAGGACGACAGAGAATGCCTTGTCACACAAATTGGAGTCCAAATATATGGACTATGAACTCAAGGCGTGGCACCGTTTTGTTGGGGCAAAATTGTTCCACACAAAACACTTTGGGACAGTGGACGTGGCGTATGGGAACTTGTTGTACGCCATTGTCACCAACAAGTCTATCGATGTTGGCAAGATCATTCACGCCTCTATTCTGAAGAGTATGGCTAGCACACAGTACGGGTTCTACCATCCTTCCCTCATCACCGACTTATGCAGGCAAGCCGGTGTGCGCTGGAATGATAATGAAGAGGTCTTAAACCCAATGCACATTATTGACAGAAATACTATTCAGAGATTTGACAAGCCCACCGCCACATCATCCGCGCAACCCGACAATGTTCCCAATGTACCTGTGCATCCTCAAATAGGCCGGTCCAGGTCACTCGGTGATCGGGTTGCCGCCATGGAGACGGAACTTTACCGAGCTCGCATTGACATGCAAGCATATCATGATGAAATGGTGGCCCACAACAAACGGATGATGGAGTTTGCTGCTTATCAAGACCTATGCTTCAGGATGCAACAAACCCATCTTGGGGCGGATATGTCTGCATTCCCACCGGCCCCAATGTGGCTGCCACCGTATCCTCCTGCTGTTCCAGTGCAGCCGAGTCACACTCAGGAATATGGAGATGTTGATGAAACAGGTGGCACAGAGGAGTTCAACTATGATGAGGATGACACTTTTAGTCGCAACTGATGAGGGAGTTTTCTTTTTTCTTATTTTCTTATTTTTCTTTTATTTTCTTTAATTTTCTTTTCTTATTTTTCTTTTATTTACTGTTCTTGTCTCAATTTGTACTTATCTCCATTGAGGACAATGTTCAATTTAAGTGTGGGGGACGGGTAACAAATTGTTTGTCTGGTTAATTGTCTTTGTTTATAAGTGTTTGTGTGTGTGTTGTTTTGTCTTGTGTCTTGGGCTGGTCTTATTGAATGCAATGGTCGATGATGAGTTTATGAGTGACACTAAACTTGAATGCTAGATGATGATGGATAGATTATGATTCGTGTGATTGACTCCTGTTTTGATGACTACTTGAATTTGTGATTTAAATAGCGATTTATTATAGTTAGATTTGCTACTTACTTGTTTTAGGAATAGTTTATGCATGTTGAAAAAAAAAATAAGAAATATAGATATATACAACTTAGCCCCCGCCACTCTAGAACACACTAGTTAATTGCTTGAGGCGAAATCATAAGTGCACAGAATTAGGAAAATGATAAAGGCAATTTCTTTGGATCGTTTGAGCCTTTCAAGCCTACCTTATTAATAATGTATCCTTAGTTCCCTGTTTTTGAGCCTTATTGACCATATATATATTTTTTTTCGATGAAAACTCATTACTTAACCCTAAGCTTCTTTCTTTTTCTTTATCTGTGTTGATAACCCATTGCACCATGGCTTAGCTAGTTAAATTTCTACTATGGGATGAGAGGTTATATGAAAAAAAAAAAAAAAGAGAAGAAAGAAAGAAAAAAGAGAAGTATAGTAAGAGTTTCTGTATATGATGTGGTTATAAGTGTAAAGATCTCCTATTTATCCCCAAGAAATATGTTAAAAGAAAAAAGAGAAAAAGAAAAGAAATTTGTTTTCTTGCATGAAAATAAGTGTGGGGGAAAATAGAGAGATCAACAATATATGAAATTTATGAGGGAATTGTTGAAGAAGATCCAAAGTAGAAATAGAAAAAGTATATATAAGGTATGCTATGGTGCAATATGAGCCTAAAATGTATCCTTCTCATCTACCCTGTACCCTAGCCATACATTATAAGCTGATAAAGACCTTTTGATTCTTGATTCTGTGTGTTTATATTAGTGGAGAGTAATTGGTTATTGTCTATGGAGTGGTTGTCCTTTACATATATATACTCATTTTCTGATGAGGGGCTAGTTTGCTAAAAAAAAAAAAAAATATGAATAAAACGACATGTATAAATTCATCTTGATTCAAGTGAGCTGGTAAGTATGACTGTTATAACTCGTGGTTTAAGACAAATTTCAAGTGGTTCATCAATTTAGGAGTTGAAAATCTGATGGTTATGAAATTCAAAGTCACTATAGCATAATATTTTAGTGTAATTCTCTGAGACAATCATCGTATTCAGTGAGACCGCCTTTGTGTTAGTTTTTAGTTTTGTTTAGAGTCTAGTGGGTTTGCTAAGGGACTAGTAAAGTTCAAGTGTGGGGGAATTTGATAAGTATATTTTTGTATAAAGTTTACCTTTCTACTTATCAGATTTTGTGTTCATAAGTAGTGTGTTTGGGGATAGTTAGAATCGTTTTGTTAATTTGTTTCATTTAATCTAAATTATTATTTTTAAGGATAATTGTATATTTTTGATGATTTTTGGTTGAATGATGATTTTGTAGGATTCTAACCATTGGAGTAAAGTGTGAAAGGGAAGAAAAATCGAGAAAAGAACAAAAGTACGAGAAATCTGAGAGCTTGCCGCTACAGGGAAAAGTCCCTGCCGCTACAAGAGAATCAGAGAGTCACGTGCCGCGGCAATGGAAAGTTGCATACCGCGACACGCAAAGCTTATATCGCATATCTGAAGCCTCGTGCCGCGGCAAGGATATATGGCTGCCGCGGCACGCGTTTGAATTCAAATTTAAACTCGATTTTTCTTAATTTTTGGACGGGAAATAAAAGGGGGATTAGGTCATATTCGTAAAAGAGTTTTAGATACACGATTTTAGAGAGAGAAACACAGAGAGAGCGGAGGAGAAGAAGGACGATCGCATTCAACTTTTTCAATAGTTTTCTTCTTCTCTAAACTCTTCTATTCTTTGATTTTGGTTATGTGTTTCATCATGATTGTTGGCTAAGTTTCTTTTAGGTTAAGGGTTATTCAAAACCCAGACATGAATGTTTGATTTGAGATGTGAATATTGTTCTTGATTTCCATAATGTTAAATTGCTTCTATTCTTCTATGCCTATTGTATGAAATATTGTGATTCCTTGTTAGGGTGTACAACTAATTAGGGCTTGCATTATTTTACTGTCATCTTAGAATTTCTATTCACCTAATAGTTTAGGATTCTAAGTGTTTGTGATAAATTGCAATTGATGATGTAGTCAAAAGCGTTGTTGATTGTGATGAAGAATAGAACCTAGGTTAAATGAATTAAATGCTTCATTGATTTATTGCCTAGATTAACCTATCTCCACTGTTGTTAATGCTTTTACTAAATTGAATGAATCGTATGCTTAATAGGTTTGTTATTTGATAAAAAGAATTAATTATTGAGCGCTTAGCCGTAATTGATTGTGATAGGGAGATTGGGATAATTGACTGCTTAAGCGTTATCTGCAGGGTTAATAGTTTAATTGGGAATCGGAATAATATTCATTATTGATATTCAAGCATGACTGTCTGAGGTGGAGAATGATTCTTAACTGTCTTTAAAATCGTTGTTAATCTCTTCTTGCTATCAATTGTTTTCTTAATTCTTGCTTTTACTTTTACTTTTCAAAAAAAACCCCTTTCCAATTTAACTTTGTTAAGCTTTTGTGAATAATAAACTGAATATAGTTCCCTTGGGTTCAACCTCTATTTGCCGTTATACTAAATAATTGGTTTTAGAGTAAATAAAATATTTGTTAAATTTGGTACGCAATACGACACGCATCAGTTGGCAAGGGAGGTCATCTCGTGACCATCTTACCCATCATGTCACTTCTGTGACATTCATGATTAATTCCTAAAACCTGACACCGAAGTGTGGTCTAATCAATAGGTAAGGGGGATAATGGGTCGCATGGCCCAGACTAGTCGGGGGACGCCTAAACACGCACGTTTATGCTGCGTGTCCGAGAATTCAGGAATGGAGCAGACACGTGATGTCTGATATATGCACGTTTACATTGCGTGGTTGACTTTATAAAAGGTCAGAAGTGCCAACTCAAGCTCGTGCCCCAAGCTTGATGTAGTCACAGCCCGTGGTGTCCACTCTGCTGACCTGATGCCTTGACAATCGCAATAAACCTTTGGTTACCTCGAGCTGAAAGAGGTAGGACCTTGTAACATCAGCTCTAGGTAGGTGTCTTCCACGTGGCTGATATAATCATGCCCTTTCTCAGCTCGCCCATAACCCGTGGATATTTAGGGCGTACAATGATCATTTTGATATGTGGAACGACATATATTTTTTTACCGTCACTGGAGAATATGTCTAGAATAAAAAAACAACATTTTAGTTTCTTTTTATATTTTGTGACCTAAAAGTAACTAAATTTTAAACTTAAGCAAAATTTAATATACAAACAATGTATTCATATTTTACATTTAAAAGATATCATATGATATTATAAACAACTTTAACACTATTTTAGAAACATTTCAAGTAAGTTTTTAAAATATTCTTTAGGATTTTGTTTGGCAACATAAGAAGATTATTATCGGTAACTCACTAAGTTCGTTGGTTACTTTAAATTTGTGGCATACCCAAAATTTAGTCATATATGAAAATGTATCTTAAATGATTTTAAAAGCCATGAAAATGTTGCTTTTAAAAGTAACCATGTAGTATACTAAATAATATCATTTTCTAATAAGTTATTCATGATAACTTGGAATTATTGGATTAACTTTTTATACTATATGATAACTAATTAATTAGTTCTTAAAATAGACTTGAAGGTAGCGTAAAAATATCTTAAATAATAAGACATGTAAATTACATGAGTGACTAAAAAAGTCTATTAAAAGTTTTCATTTAAAAGCAACTGTGTAGTATAGTAAATTAATTTTTATTAATAAACTATATGGTAACTTATTATCATATATGATAACTCATTAGTTTCTGAAATAAGCTTGAAGATTACCAAAATATATTTTAAATAATAAGATATCATAATATAACCTAAAAATAATTAATTAGTATATTAAGATGTCTACAAATAAGTTTTGGAAGTAACTAAAATGTATCTGAAATAATATGATCTAAAAATAAAACATATTATATATAAAAAAGTGAGCAATTGGTATCTTATCGATATCGTAAGTAATCAAACGGTAACTTTTTAGAACAAAAAAAAAACAAAAAAAATTTAGGAAGTGGGACATCTGTTAACTCTATAAAATAGAGTTATTTTTCATCGTTAATCTTTAGGATTTGTTTAGTTTAGTGTGTTTTAGGTTTATTTCCTTATGTTTTTGTTAGTTTAATTCATTTTGTTTAGTTTAGTAATGAGTGTGTTTATTTTGTAGAAAAACTTCGTAAGAAAAATAAAGTTGGAACTTCAACTCTGATGTTGACCATGATATCGTCATTTTTTGGGCAAAGATCAATATATAGAAGTTGTAGATATCTTTCTCAGATTTCTAAATCATGTTGAATCATTGCATTTGGAGTTCAGATGAAAAAGTTATGTGTATTTTACTGAATAACGTATGATCAGAAAAACTAAAATCTCAATCATAAGTTACAGAAGTCTTACTGTGAGATCTTAAGGAGTTGTCGTGAGATCAGCAGTATGTGATGTGGGCACGGCAAAGACTGGCGTAAGGACATAGTTTTGTTCGTTTTTGCTGATCGCAGGGGGATTTTCGACGTGAGATCGAGGAGTCGCGATTATAACCTACAAAAGTGATTTTTAAACCAGAATTTGGGGATTTTTAATTACTTTACTTTGGGGATTCTTATGAGATCAATTCTGAACGAAAATAAGAAGGAAAAGTGAATCTTGAAGTATTGAAGCGGCTCAACAACTCATATCTTCTAGTTCTTTTCTGCTTCTCTTTTTGCTTTTCCCTTTTGTATTGGAATCCATAGATTATTGTTTTTGTTTGGTATTTTGGTTTATGATGACGAACTAATTTCCTTTTTCTAGGGCTTTAATGGAACCCTATGTTTTTAAATAAATTTTCTTTTTAACTCTTATTATGATGTTCATATTAATTGTTTATATTGGTTTGTGCTTAATACTTTTTAAAGAGTGATCAACTTGGGAATTGATTTAGTAATTTAGGTGGAACTTGGAAGAGAAAACATAAATTAGACCTAATCAATATAACCTATGATTGATATTTATTGTTGATTTGTGTTTAGGATAGAAATATACCTAATCACCCTAGGTAGTCAAATTAGGGCTAAACTTAATGCTATTGATAGATTTAAATTCTTTATATAGGAATATTGGACTTATTCTATTAATTACACTCACTTGTGATTTGGGAAAACCTTGTGAATACTTAGGAACCCTAGACTAGCAATTAGAACATTAAAATTAAGATGATGAAAGATGCTTATGGAAGAACATAGGGGGAAATTAAAGACCTATAATTCCTAATTCTTGATTTCTAATTGTGTTATATTCCTTAAAGTTTTATTTTATTTTTCTAGTTTCTTTTAATTGTATCTAACTTGGATTGAAAGAAAAATAGTAATTAGTATTTAACATTTAAAGATTAGCCTATGTGAGATCGATTTTAATATACTACTTGTTACGAAATGTATTCTTGCGTGAAAGTTTAAAACCCAAGAACAATTTCTCAATTTTTTTTCAAAATCTAGTGTACCAAGCTAAAGTATTTTTAGAATAAATTTATATTTTTAAGATATTTAAGTAAATTTTGGGCTAAGGCCTTTTGGAGTTAAGCTCGCATAGGCCTAGCTTGCCTATACCTAGGGCCGGGCTCTAGACTTTCAAGGAACTGCGTAGTTTGGTATTAAAAAATCAAATAAAGCAAAACTCTCATTTCTTTTCTACGACATAAACAAAAAATTAAAGCAAATAAAGCTCTCATTGAATGATGCCAATATTAATAATGTATTATCTCATCCCTTGAAGTAGTTATCACCTAAAAGTTTCTATTAAAAAAAAATTAGATTTTTTAATTTAAAATCTCAGCCAATTATCCTAGATCTACCAATGAGATTAGCTCAACCCAACTACATTATTCCAAGCCAAAAGTTTCCTAGAAAATTCATGACATGGGAAAATTTGAGAGAGAGAGAAAGAAAGGTGTACCGATTTGATTAACTCAAAATGGCTTATTTGCAACAAAATTCTCCAACCTCTTTTGTCTTTGCATTTAGGTCCCTAACCTCTATATTTTGGCATTTAAATCCTTATGGTCATCAAACAGCTGCAGCTGTTAGTGCTTCGGTCTACGCTGTTACTTTCAACGCCAAATGCATCACATATAGAAAACCAAGGGTATTTATTGGAAAATTAAAACAATAGATGTTTTTTTTTTTTTTGCAGCCATGGAATGTGAGATTTATTTATGTAGAAAACCCAAAAATTTTACATATGACTCAACAAAGAAACAATTATTTTTTTTTACCTCAAACTATCAAATTTGATTTACTAAAAGAAAGCCAACTTTTAGATCAAATATGAGATTAGAGAAAGAAATAAATAACAAAAGGTTGAAATTGTCATCTCTATTAATTAGAATTAAGACATTGTCATCAATGATTACATGCCAAAACCAAAAATAAACCTTGCAAAACAAAAAGTTGCTATTTATATCCCAGATAAACTATTAAAATTTGAGGAATTAGAGCTAAAGTACCAAATTTTTAACAAAATTTGTCAATTCCTACCTAATTTTTTTTTGTGACAAAAGTACATAATGTCAATTTCTGTTGGTATTCGTCGGTACCCTCCTTAACAGATGATGACTAAGTGTGTACCCGTGGCCCTCTATAATTGTCCATTTATAACTTTTTTTTTTAAAAAAACTTTAAATAAAATACATCTAAAATTTTAAAATAAAAATAAATAAATATTTAAATCAATTAAAAATAAAACTTTTTCTTTTTCTTCTTCTTCTTCATTTTCTCCATTAAAAAAATCAAAATCTAAAATTAAGAACAAATAAATAAAATTAACCTTATAAATTAAAAAAAAACTTCTTCTAAACATCAATCATCAAACACTGCATTTTGATTCAATGTCTATATTTTCATTAAAAAAAACTCATCCGTCATCACTCTCAAACCCAACATTCATTTCATTTTTCAATACTAGAAAAGTCACTCAAGTCTCACACTCATTGTCAGATCCATCTCCTCAAGAACACCAAGATAAAAAAATGTTAATACTTTTATGGATCTTGTATTTTGTCTCATTATTTGTTTAGATCATGTGTTTTGACAAATTATTTTTTGGACCTTATGTTTTGTAAAATTGTTCAAATAGAACCCTAAGTTCGATTTTGATCAAAATTTTCTCAACTGAAATCACAAATAATTTACCAAACTAACAATTCAGAACAAAAATAAAATCATTATACTTAAAAACAGTATTGTTATATTTAATTTTTTCTTCATCACAATTGAGTTTAATAGTCTATTTGAATTATTTTACAAAATATAAGATCCAAAAATGAATTTTTTAAAATAGATGGTCCAAACAAGTAATCGGAAAAAACATAAAATAGAAAAAGATATAAAGCCATAACAAAAATCAAGAAATATGAATATCAACTCTGAAAATTTATCCAAAAATACTCAAAAATTTCGAGTTTGACCACTGCCTTTGGAACCATTGCAACCCTCACACCTATACCCACTGCAAACCCAGATCGTTGGTAGCACGTGCGAAATGAATAGTTATTCCATGTGCACGTGTGAATAAGCCTTGTCTTGTTCTTTGAAAATTACCGGTAATACCGGTCATTGAGTAGCAAAACAACACCTAATAATAAGTCCTAAAAAAATATCTATACTTCTTCTTAAAAAATCCCATCTTTACTTTTTCCAATGGCTCTCTTCACATCCATCTCCACCATCACCAGACCACTCACCATCGCCGTACCCATCATCCATGGTGGACCTTTCAAGAACCCCAAACGCTTCTCCCATACCTTTTCACCCATTACTGCTTCTCTCAGCCCTTCTTCTTCCCCTGAATCAAAATCAACCTCAAACACAAACTCAACCCCAATTGTTGACCCCATTCATGTCTCCTCTGCTTCTTCACACTCCTCCTCTCCCAAACAGCCCAATTCCAGCTTCAATTACGCTTTCGCCAACTCCAGCGGCAGCCCTCTTCTTCGATTTTTCCGATCCACTGAATCCAACATTGAAAGGGTTAGCTAGCTCAAAACTTTAATCACTGTGTATAAAGTTAAGTTCTTTGGGGGTTTTGTAGTGAAGGGTCACTGCCACATGTGGAAGAAACTATATGAAATTCTGAGATTTGGGTTTGGCAATTTTGAAGTTGTTTAAATTTTAGTTGATTGTTATGTTAATTAAAGCTTCGACCTTTGGAAATAACACTAGAAAATAGTATACTCAAATGGGTTATCAACCATGTTGAAAATGAAAAGAATTTCTGACTCATTTGCTGTTGGGCAGGTGATTTTCGACTTCCGATTTTTGGCACTTTTCGCAGTTGCAGGTTCATTGGCTGGTTCCCTCTTGTGCTTTCTCAATGTAATTTCTCCATTTGTTCATTTCATTTTAGTATATTTAAGTATAAGTTATAGTGATGAACATATATAAGTGTATTTGGTACTATATATATATATATAGTACATGAATACTCAGACTAGATTCAATCATTGCAGGGTTGCATTTACATTGTTGATGCATATAAAGTTTACTGGAATAGCTGTGTTAAAGGGATTCACACTGGACAAATGGTTCTGCGGCTAGTCGAAGCAATTGGTAACTTTTCAACAGTTCTTTCCTTCTCTCAATGTGTATGCAATTATGTACTAAAACACACACACAAGCAAATGAACAAGAAACTAAATAACAGAGAAAAAAAAATGCAAAGATGTTTGTTTCCTTCTCCACTATCAATTACACAGTTACAACTTCAATCAATACAAGCTTGAGAAACACACTGAGAAGAGTATCCTTTGGAAGCCCTTTTGAGAAAACACCCTCTCAGCCCTGACTTCTCTTCTTTCACTCTTTCTCACTATTATTACAGTGCCACTCTATTGATCCAAATGGTTTATTTGAGGACTGATATTTGAACAGAAAACTGTCTCCTTCTCTTGCTTTCTGGTCTGGTCTTAGCTTTTTCTCATTATGAGCTTCTTTTGCTAATAATGTAATCTAATGACACAGATGTTTATCTTGCTGGGACTGTCATGTTGATCTTTGGCATGGGCTTATACGGATTGTTTATCAGCAATGTGCCTCCTGATGTGCCTTCCGATGTTGATCGAGCGCTTAAGGGTTCTTCCCTCTTTGGAATGTTTGCATTAAAGGTACTGTAATAACTTCCATTCTTTTGTAACACATAACACCCTTGCCATAGATTTCAAAGTCTTGTTTTTGAGCAAAAATGGAACTAAAACCAACTGACTGTCTAGTTCACACACCATTAGTCATAAGGAAAAATTACATATATGTTTGGGAATTGGGAACTGTCAAAAAGTTATAACAACATAAAACGCAGTCATTTTTGAAAAACTTCTCAAGTTATATATCAGTTATGGCTTGAAAGACACAACTAATGAACAAGCATCATCTGGAAACTTGTTTAGTTTCTCATTCTACTGTTTTGATTTTAATGGTTTCAGGAGAGGCCAAAATGGATGAAGATAAGCTCATTGGATGAGCTGAAAACCAAAGTGGGACATGTTATTGTGATGATTCTGCTAGTGAAGATGTTTGAGAGGAGTAAGATGGTGCAAATAACAACTGGATTGGATCTTCTCAGCTATTCTGTTTGTATATTTTTGTCATCTGCTTCTTTGTACATTCTCCATAATCTTCACAAGGGAGAGTTGGACTAAGAGGAATAGGAACTTTTATTCATGTTTGTATGTATGTATATATATATATATATACATATGTACGTGTGTGTATATACAGCAACAAAAAGAGAAATGGAAGTATATGGATTTAACAGTCAAATTTATAGAAACATTTTTCATGTGAATTGTGAAGTAGTAGATTGAGTTGAGTATGAATGAGAAAGTTTCCAAAAAGCAATGAATAACTGAATAAAAAAAAAGTAGAGTTGCGTCTGCCGGGAGTCGAACCCGGGTCTATTGCTTGGAAGGCAATTATCCTAACCGTTGGACTACAAACGCTGTTTGGAAGAAATCAATAAACTATACTATATATAAATATATGTAGTTTGCATTATATTTATTAGGGATATTTGCAACATAAGCACCCAATATTTGAGTTTTTAGATCCAATATTTATTTTTAGTGGCAATAGTTACCAAAATCAGTAAAAGTGTAATTCCGTCAGACTCCTCCATTAGGTCTCCGTTTCATGATGACTGGACCAACACGTGTCACTTCGTGATTGGTCCAGCTCAATAATATTTTAAAAATAATTATGATTTGGACCAATAAAAACGTAACACGTGTTTGCTTAATCAGCTCATTAACAGACCTAACAGAGGAGACTGACGAAATTACACTTTTACTGACTTTGGTTACTATTGCCACTAAAAATAAACATTGGGTTTATGCGCGTACAAAACCCAAACATTAGTTACTTATGCCGCAATTATCCCTATTTATTATCTGAGTTTTGTAAAACTAAATTTCTAACTGTGATGAGTATTACTAATCTGAAAACATAACAGCAAAATGATTGAATTGAATCTGAAAACAATTATTATTCAAAAACAGTTTCCTTTCTTTTGTTTACAAATTTTCTATGTACTCTTTTTCCTTTTATTTTTTTCTAACCAATTGTTCAAATATTAACATACAATCTCAGGTTGTCAACAAGGCTTGATTTTCGTAATTTAGTAAAGGCAATGCCATTGATCTGCCGAGCTCTTTCTCTCGAAAGTTTCAACACTCTCCCAATCTCCCCAAATGACTTGGGATACTCACCATTCAGCCCAAAATGCAGCCTCACCACATGAGCTTCTCTCTCACTCAACACTGTCCTCAAAAGCTTCTCCATTTCTTGCTTCAAAAGCTCCCTCTTCAGCATCTTTTCAGGCATTGTTTCGTCTGGTCCTGGTATGATCTCCTACATCAGATTTCAAATCACAAATGAGCTTTGTTTTGACTATGTTTGAGTGATTTCATTCATGTCATGAGTAGTGTTTTCAAGGCAACTAACCTGCAATGTCATACAACCTCGGTCTGTCACCGCGCAATCCAATGAAATCGGAGGGCGGTTTCTTTGTGAAACTAGCCTCACTGTTGAGACATTTTCTTTGAGTTCTTCAGCAACTTCTTCATAAGTTGGTAAACGCAATAGTCTTCTGTTTAAGACATTGTTGGCTTCTGTGATTTTTGCTATCATAGCACACTTGTTGCCCTGCATAGCAAAAGCTATCCATACATTCACCAGTTACCACTATTTGAGTAAAGACCAACCTCAGTCTTGTGGTAAGTGAGGTCCAATACAACATGTAACATTTTTCAATTATTACATACAAAATGATATTTTTCTAAAATTTGAAACTTTATTATATAAAAATATATTATTTTCCAAAGGGTTATTTGCGGCAAAAGTACTCAAATTATTATGTTTGTAGCACTTAAGTTCCTAAGTTATTTTTTTGGCTGCGAAAGTACCTTCCGTCCATGTTTTGGCGCAGTTTAGTACAACTGTTAATACTCACCATTAAGTTCGTTTGTAAAACGTAGGTAAAAATACTCAATTAAAGGGATATTTGCGACTAAAATACCCACTTTAAAAGATGTTTGTAGTGAAAGTACCCAAGTTATAAGCGAATTTCACACCAAATAGACAGACTTAATGATAAAACAGACACTTGTCCTAAAATGCACCAAAACATGAACAAAAAGTACTTTCGCTACAAACATAATAATTTAAGTATTCTCCCCGCAAATATCCATTTTCCAAAAGATAAACACATACTAGAGCTAGAAACTATTATCTATTTAAATTTCTATGTGTATCTATGACCAAAAACATCAGACTTTGTGGAACAAATTTGATTTTGGTATGGTAACTAAAGAGTAATATAAGCCAGAAATCAAAAGGGTTACATAGAAAAGTCTAAATGAGACAATGACTCACCGGTAATTTGACCATTCTAGATTTTTTTTCTATGGCTTTAATGATAGCTTGTCTAATCCACCAGTAGACATAAGTTGATAACTTGTACCCTCTATGTGGATCAAATTTATATGCTCCTCTAAGAAGTCCAATGCTACCCTCCTGCCAAATTAGAATGATTTCATTATTGAGGCAAATTAAAGCCAATAATTAAAATCAAATTATGTATGAGATGAGAACCTGAACAAGGTCTTGAAAGGTTAATCCTTTGTCTTGGTAACCAGAAGCAATTGAAGAAACTAGTCTCTTGTAACTCCTTGTGATCTTCTCTTGTGACTCTCTTTCTTTGCATAATACCTTATCTATGCTCCTCATCTCCATCTTCATAGCCTTGGCCAACTCTTTTGAGGTTGGTTCATGTTCTTTACCATTTTTCAGTCTTTGTCTAGCTACTTCTAGCTTTGCTCCCTCCTTTTACAATAATTAACATTTGGGCCAAACTTGAAAGATCAAAACCTTATAATACCATAAATGCATTAAAAAATGAGAACAATTAAAAAGAAGAGGAAAAAAAAAAGTACCTTGAGGATGAAACAATAGTCTGCCTCTTCTCTTGAACTCAAAAACCCAGTTGAGATTTTCAAATTTCCAACACTCTTTTCCTCTTTCACATCATCCAAAAATTTCAACCTTTTACCTCTAATATTCCTCTTTCTCCACATAACCAACTCATTACTACTCTCATTCTCATCCCCTCTCCAACTCCAAACCATATCGCCGCCACCACCACCACCCACCTCATCCACAGCCTCTCTAGCCGCCTTAGCCGCCGCTCGAGCCAGCGTCACGGCCTCGGCGGCGGCTGCTACTACCAATGCCTCATTTGAGACTAAATTGAGGCCAAATTTGGAAGGAGGAATAGTGGAGAGTGAGAGTGTTGGAAGGTTTGGAGAGTGGTTTGGTGAAGAGCACAAACTTGTGTTTATGGCCATGCAAAAAAAAAGTGTTAAGTGAAGGTGAGTGAGGTATAAAAGATTGTAGCTTTATTTTAATCCAACGAAGTTGGAGATTGTTATATATAGCTTTTTAGATATTTTGTTATAGACTTTGATATGTGGGACACAAAACCGTTCTTGGTAAAGTGTTTTTGATATGGAGAGTGAGGATAGAAAGAGTTTGAGCTTTTTGTGGATGAAATTTAACTCACCTATATACTATTATTTTATTTCATAGTCTTTATTATTTATAGCTTATTTTATGTACAATGGACTTTTCTATGTATTTTTGTCACTTTATTTATGTAATGTGATTTGCTTTAGGGAGGTAGAATATATAGATTTTTTTTTATATTGGGCAAAAACATTGCATGGACCAATATGTTTCTAGTAGCATTCCTAGGAAATGGTAATTAATTTTCACCCACTTAATTATTTATTTATTTATTTATTTTATCAAGAGAGTAGTCAAATGTAATTGTAATTTTTTGACAATAGAGGAGTTATCAAGTAATTATTATAATTCACTCTTATTACTCTAAAATTACCTAAATAATATGGATGTGTTATGGTCATTATCTTCTATATAAAAAGTGTGTAGAAAATGGAAATTTTTTGTTTGAACAGTTTTTTATTTTTTTTCGTTAACTTTAACTGAATATTCTTATATTTAACAAAATATTATTATATTTAACGGTAGATTGTAAACATTATTTAAACTTAAATAAAAATAAATAAATAAATAAACAAATTATAGGATATTTTAAAGATATTTTACAATGATAATTATTTAAAAATAAAAAAACCATATATTTTATAACTTAAATAAAATTTAATTAAACTTAAACTTAATATTATATTAAATATATAATATATAATCTTTTGTTGTCATTGCCAAATTCAAAAACTAGAAAAAACATAAACTTTTTAAAAAATTAATTAATTAAAATAGGATATTTTAAAAATATTTGATGATAATTTAATTAATTAAATCATATTTATTAAAAAATAATAAAGACATACATATCATTTTTTTATCTTATAAATTTGTGTGATAATTTATTTTTTATCAAGTGATTTGAGCTCTTTTTCTTCATCAAATTCACCAAAGGACATTGTGAGATACATTAGAAACTAAAAAATAAGCGATGCATGTATACAACTTTCTACACTGTGACTTTTTCTATTATTATTTTATTTATATTGTTAATTTATTTTTAAATATTATTGTATTTTATATAGATATATGTCATGTAGCCATGTAAAACGTTGTGTTTAGATATCATATATTTTAGATATCATATATATACATAGATTATTGATATAAATATTTATATATACTATAAAATTATAATTCATTCTATTATATATATATTTTAAAACAATGAACTGGTTTTTATTAAAATTATAGACAATATTTATAACTTTAAAACTAAACAAGCGTATATTGCGCGTTGCTTCTACTTAATATAATTAAATAAGCTAATTCAACCTAGTAAGTTTAATCAGTGATAATAACTTAATCTATTAAACGATTTCTATAACATACTATTAAACTACAAAATCCTAGTTGACTTGACTTTACCTCATTAAATAACAATAACATTCTTAATTTAAAATTAATAATAATAAAAAAACAAAATCAGGATTTTTTTTTTTAAATCAATAAAATATTTCCACGTGGCATATTTTGGTTGGGTACAGGCGAGTGGTACAGTGTACTGCAATACAGATTATAATCAACTAAGACCAACCACACTCATTTTGGCGCCAATTCAAGCTGACTCTGACTTTGGGGTTTGGCACTGTCTCACTCCGACATTCCCCTTTCTAATTTTTGAAACCCTAGTTTTCACTTCTCACTCCCAAAATCAATCACCGTTGCTGGAATCGTGATGCTCGTACGGTAACAATACAGGCAAAGCAGTCTTCGACGATGAAGGAGCCTCCCTCTAAGCGCCCCAGGATCGTTAGGTCTGTACACATTCTCTGTTATTGATCAGTATTCGCCATTGTCTTTAGTTTCAATAAATTTAGGGTTTAATCAATGGATTTCGGTGTTTTAACCCTTTACTAGGCTTTCAGAAAACGAAGTGAACTTTAGAAGAAGCTTAAATAGCTTTTTTTTTTAAAGCTGTTTCAAGCTTTCGAAAATCGAAAGTGATATTTTTGTGATCCTTTAGCTGAATCCATAGTGGGGGTTGTATATCTATTACTGTTTTCCTCTCTGGTGCTTTGTTCCTTTTGGGTTTTTTGTTTTTTGTTTTGGGCAATCAATTTGGGGATTGCTCCCTAAAAAGAAAAAAAAATGAAGTTGTAGACTTTTGTTAGTATTAAAAACTTAAAAGAGTAATTTGATGTTAACATATGTATGAGGTCATATTCTATTGATTCTATTAAAATGGTGGGTCTTACTCTTTTTCAGAGGAGATGATGACTATATGCCTGGAAACATAATTGAGATAGAGCTTCATAATTTTATGACATTCAGTCATTTGACATGCAAACCCGGACCTCGACTGAACCTTGTAATTGGACCAAATGGATCTGGAAAAAGCTCCCTTGTATGTGCCATTGCACTTGGACTTGTTGGTGAGCCTTCGGTAAGTTATTACCCGATAACTTAATTGTTTAAGAGATTTTAATCAGAGTTTATAAAGATGGGAAATCTTTGTTCTATTAGCTGCTTGGGAGGGCAACAAGTGTTGGTGCATATGTGAAGCGTGGAGAGGAATCTGGATATACTAAGATTACCTTGCGAGGGGCCACTAAAGAGGAACGTATTACCATTATGCGAAAAATGGATGCACGTAACAAGTCTGAGTGGTTGTTAAATGGTAATGTTTAAGTTTTCATCAAAAAATAATTTAACAGTTTTTGAGTTTTGGAGCTTGGACAAATAGTGGATATATGTAAGCTCTAATGCAAAATAATGATTTTTTTTATATTATACTATTATATGGGATCTTGCTCTTCCTGTTAAATTAGGCTCACTTTTTGGTTCATAGTAATATATAAATTATATGCCACCTTTTGTGAAATGTATCTTCTTTCTGGTTTGTGCTATATTATTAAGGGAAATGCAGTATTATAATATTAACAAGCAAAATTCACCTATCACTATTGTGGACAGCGAGGAACACTTGCATTGAATTTTCTCATCTGTTTGTTTTAGGAAAAGTGGTGCCTAAGAAGGATATTGCTGATATAACTAAAAGGTTCAACATCCAAGTCAGCAATTTGACTCAGGCGAGTTTCTTTATCACTCACTGATTAAAATATGAATTAGTACAAGTGACAAGTTCAATGAACACATCTTTTTTTCACTGTGAAACCTGAAATTAAAGCACATGTTAAAAATCATATAGGGAACAAGTTTTTATTTATTTTAAACATGTGTTTTAATCTGAGCTATTAGATCAACCTGATATAACGGTGTAAAAACTTGTGTAAAGATATTTGTTAATTAAACTTGTCCCATATACATAAGTTTATATTAGTCTTCACGAATCTGTCTGTTGAACTACCTTTTGTGAGAGTTTTTTTTTCCTTAGCAAGGAGTGAAGCCAACCCAAGTGAGTTAGTTTAATTTTTCTGAGCGGGTTAATTTCTTACAGACCAAATTTATATGAAATGACCTACTATGCTCAATTGGGCAACTAAGTCCTTCCTATGGTGGATGGAAAGGTTTATAATTGGATGGCCTCTCTCTCTCTCTTAACCCAAAAAAACACTTTTGATTGAAGGCAATATCATTTTATTTGAGAGCTAAATTCAACGTGTAAAGCTTAAAATTCTTTTTGCTATATCCCTCGGTTTCTTTACGTTGCTATCATTTTTTTTTCCTCAATAAATGAATCTTCTTTTATATTTTGTATAAATATGGTTTAATAATTATTTCATAGCTATGATTATTAATCAGAGACTTTCTTTGACATTAATTAAGCTACAATACTTATTTTCCTTTTTCATTGGTGGGGGGTTGTGGAAATAGTTTCTGCCGCAAGACAGAGTCTGCGAATTTGCCAAGTTATCTCCTGTAGAACTTCTTGAAGAGACTGAGAAGGCTGTTGGCGATCCTCAACTTCCAATTCGGCATCGTGCACTAATAGAAAAAAGTAAGGAAGTGAAGAATTTAGAGCGAGTAAGTTTCCAGATAATATATATTTTCTGAACGGAGTTTAAAATTCCTGAAACTTCCTCCTTATCACATTGAAAATCCTCGTTTAGGCTATTGAGACAAATGAAAAAACTTTGGATCAGCATAAGGCATATATTGCTGAACAACAAAGAGAGGTTGAGCGAGTTCGTCAAAGAGAACAACTTCTAGTCAAGGTTTGTTTGTGGGTTTAACTTTTTGTTCTCATTGTTGCTAGGCCCATTCATGCTTGAAATGCCTTGTTTGCAATTATTTGTAGGCTGAGACCATGAAAAAGAAAGTGCCATGGCTAAAGTATGACATGATGAAGGCAGAATATTTGGAAGCCAAGGAAAAGGAGAAAGATGCAAAGAAAAAGCTGGATGAAGCTGCAAAATTACTGAAGAATCTTGAAGAACCTATTGTGTATGATCTATTGGTCTGACTAGATATTTTGTGTGTCTTGTATGAAAAAGTAATTATTAAGTGATAAAATCAAATCTTTCATGTAGTATTAGTCAATCAGGTTATTCTGAGAGTCAGGAAGAGCTGTTTCAGGTGTATGTAAGGTTTTGAGTAATTAAAACAAAGATAACACAAATTGTAGAGAAAGGTTGTTCATTTCATGGTCTTCATAAGTCGCATGCGTAAAGCTGCTCTGGTGTTAAATATTTTATGAGATCCTAGCATATAAATTATCTTGTATATTACCTTTGTTGAGTTGTACGATTAGTTTCAAAAAATTATAGACATGGCATAACAATCTTGCCAATATGTCAGATGTCATGTGTGTTTGTTGCTTCTTATTTCTAAAATCAAATTGCTTGTTTTGGTTTTGCTCTGATTCTTAACACACTGTTGCAGGAGAAAAAAGAAAGAGAAAGGTAATCTTAATGCCAAAGTTGAAAAGATGGCTGGTCGCATTGATGTTAATGCCCAAAAGCGTATCACTACTCTCGGGGAGGCAGAATCCTGGGTAGGTTTAATGGCTTATATTTCATCTTTCTGTAATTTTTTTGCAAGGACTTGTTTATGTGTTTATTCTCTAATATACATGTGAAGGATAAGTTGAGAGGTGTGTGTGTGTGTTTACTCTTTAGTATTCTATATTCTCCAATAATCATTAAAATGTTTATAGGGTGTGAAAGTGCAAGGGAGTTACGAAGCAATGGAAAACTTGAAGAGAGATGAAGAATCTCGCCAACAAAGAATCTTAAAAGCCAAGGAAGAGCTTGCTGCTGCTGAATTGGAACTTGAAAATATGCCTCCTTACGAACCTCCTAAGGATGAAATTGTAAGTAAGTAGTGTGTAATGGGTAAAACTATATTATACTAGCTCCTTCCTTATTACAGAAATGAACTTATTTGATCTTCATTAAAATTCTGTCCAAGTATCTAATATATGAAACAACATTTGCCCATTCAACACTTATTTGTGTATATTTCAATCTTTTATTATTATGCTTTTTTTTCTTATGAAAAGTTACTAGTTAGTTTCTCAGTTATTTGGCTTGGTTAAACACATTTGCTCTTGTTATTCATTTTTTCTCTTATCAGGAAACATTGCGCAGTCAAATATCTGACCTACACGTTTCTGCGGCTGAAAAAAGGCGTCGTAAACAAGAGAAGGAAAAACTTTTGTTTCAAAAAAATCAAGCTCTTAAAGAGTACCAGCACAGGTTAATTTAGCAGGATCATGTTATCCATGTGCAATTCCAGGATTTCATTTAACTTGACACATCTTTCTACTGTTTAGTTAATTAACCCTTACTCTTTGCAGGTTAAAACAAATTCAGGGAAAAAATATGAAACTTCTGCAAGCATTGAAAAGTTCTGGAAGTCACAAAATATTTGAAGCTTATGATTGGGTGCAAAGTCATCGCGAAGATTTTAAAAAGGAAGTTTATGGTCCTGTGCTGTTGGAGGTACACACACGAAAGTCTTGATTGTTTAGTTTACTGATTACTGCTTTTTTCACAATTAACTTCATTGAAGTCTCTCTGAGCACAAACTCAGGTTAATGTACCAGAGCAAATTCACACCAACTACTTAGAAGGTCATGTTCCTAGCTACATCTGGAAGGTAGTTTCATGTAAATATTAATGTTTTTTGTGTACTCCATATTTCTTTTTTCTTTGATGTCAAAATCAAGGTTTTTGTCGACAGTTCCTTTCATATTTTTTCTCCTCTTCAAAAAAATTTCCTGCGAAATCTTCTTTTATAATTTTCTTGGGATTTATCTTGAATGAAGTTATTCTTTTATTTAATAATTTTCTTGGGGAGGTGCTCAATGTTTAGTTTACTTTTAACTAATATATCATGTCAGAACATTGCTTGTTTTTGTAATGCAGTTAGGTATCATTATATTTATGTGAAGTAACAGGAAAACATTATACTATTGAGAAAACAGGAATTCGTCAACTTATTTCCTACCTATAATTTGTTTTTGAATCTGGATAGTTCACCCTGAATCTGTTTTTCACAGGCTTCTTCTTTATCTAGGAATATAGATAGTAGTTTTGAAATATGTGAAGCCACTCGAGGTGTAGCTTTCCCTTGGATTACGTTGCATCTTCACAGACTTATTAGTTAATTTGTTATTAATATCTGGGTGATTGTGCAATTTTTTTTAACAAATATTCTATCCCCCACCCCCTTTTCCACCATAAAAAAATCTCTTGTTTTGTGGGCTCATATTCTTTTACACTGCTTTGGCACTACACTGCTTAATTTGTATCTAGGATTGACTTTGATACCTATTCAATAGTAATCTTGTAAATTCTTGTGTTGATATATTATTTTCCTGTTTTGTAGTCTTTCATAACTCAAGATCCTCACGACCGAGATCTTTTAGTCAAAAACTTAAAGTCATTTGGTGTTCCCACATTAAATTATGTGGCAGGCAAACATTTTTCCGCTGATCCATATCAGATTTCTGAGCAGGTATTTCTCCTTAGTCTTGAAGCTCTGAGTATTTCTGAGTTTGTTTGTCTGTATTCATTTATTAATTTTCAACATTTGGTACATAGCAGATGCGTGAACTTGGGATATGTTCACGACTAGACCAAGTATTTGATGCTCCTTTTGCCGTCAGGGAGGTTTTGACTTCCCAATGCCGATTGGATAAATCAGTATGATTCTTATGCTTTGGCCTTGATTCTGCTAGATATTTCATGAATAGTTTAAAACAAAGATAATAGGACTGCACAGTCTTGTTTAGAATTTTTGAGTAGTCTATTGGGATCAAAGATATGTAGTTGGCATTTCGCATTTGAAAATGACGACGTTTCTTGAGAAATACTGATATCTAGTGTTACAGTTAGCTTAGACTTTTTCTTGTTTCTGTCTTTTGTTTCAATGTCATCACTTTTGTTTATTGGCTCTACTTTTCTCAGTATATTGGGTCAAAGGAAACTGATCTCAAGGCTGATGAGGTCTCAAAGCTTGGAATTTTTGATTGCTGGACTCCAGAGAATCACTACCGGTGGTCTAGATCTAGATATGGGGGTCATGTTGCTGCAACTGTAGATACGGTGGTTCCATCACGACTTTTTTTATGTAGTATGATTCGACATATCCTTTTCTGTATTGGTGTGATCCCAATGATTACAATTTGTATTAACTGTCATTTGTATAGAGGTACTAATTCTCATAATTGTTTATCTTCTATGTTGCAGGTTTAGATGTTAAGGAAATAGAGAGGCTCAATGCCAAGATAATGGAGCTAGAAGAAGATATGACATCCTTAGAAGGAAGTGTTCGATCACTTCAGTCTGAGCAAAGGCACATAGATGATGAAGCTGCTAGACTTGAAAAAGAACGGGTATGCCTGAAAAATACTTTAATCTTATATTTGATTACGTTTTTTACCTTAATGGTTCTATTTGAGCATATTCACCTATGCTCATAAGCCTTTGGTAGTAGTTTTATTTATTGACACATTAGACATACTATCCACCACATCGGAGTGGAAATTAAATTCTGAATATACCCTGTAGGAGGAGATCATAAAAATTGCACAACATGAATCAAGAAAGCGGCGTGAAATGCAAAACCGTATTGGTTAGTAGAAAGAAACTGTTTAGCCCTTTGCCATATTTTAGACTTAATGATATTTTAAAGAAACTGAACATGTTCTGCTGTTCTAGATCAAAAGAAACAGAAATTAAAATCACTGGAGAAGGAAGACGACTTGGACACTCGTATGGCCGGACTAATTGACCAGTGTGCAAAATATAATGAGAGTCGCTTCAAATGTGTTATGAAATTTAAGGTGCAGTTGCCTTCAGGATAACTTTCATTGTTATGTTTTGCGTATCTTATTTTCATAAGATTTGTGGAAAAGTTCTCTCTTTCTTGAAAATATGTTTTTTTTCTTTTGTTTTTTAATGCGTTCATTCAAATAAGTTGTTTTCCATTCCACAGGATCTAGTTGTTGAATCCGTTATGCTCAGACAGACTCTTGCTATAAATCGTATGGCCGTCGTTGAATTTGATGCAAAGGTATTTTCTGATTAAGTCTTACTGCGGTAACATGGTGTTTTTAAGATTAATACCACCTGATTTTCTGATCCATGAGTTTATGATTTACTTTTTTTTATTTTTTTGAACTTTGTTTCCTGGATAGGATATGCAAATGATCTTTATAAGACTTTTCACTGTAAATGGCCTTTATCATCTATAGCTGTATAGATACCAGGCTAAGTCACCTTATTTTTAACTAAAACTCTTTTATCAGTCTATTGTGTTTTCTGATCCCTCATCGCTGTTAGATTTTTCCAACTTTAAACTAACATGGTCTTCTTAACAAAAAACTGGCCTGGCTTAATTTCAAGGTTGCCTAATACTCGTTGGTTCACTCTGGATTTTTTTTTAAAAAAGAGACAGAGGTCAAAAAAGACCTCCTTTCAATAACATTGAGAACCCTCACTTTTGGCGGAGGAATACAGTGGAAACAAAAAATAAGAAAGATACAAAGCCTGGGAAAAAACTGGATCTAGAAAGATTACGACCACAAATACACCCATTCCCTACACAGATCCAAAAAGAAAACACCCTCAAATCCTTTCGACCTATACACCCACATAGCCACCCAGAATCTAATTTTATCCCAAACAGAATCCACAGGACAAGGGGACTCTTCAAAGATCCTACTATTTCTCTCCAACCAAATAACCTAGAAAGTGGCCAACACGGTACTCTGCCAAAGACGAGCCATTTTCTTCTCTCCCTCTAGTTGACACAGGAACAATTGTGAACAAGAGGAAGGCATACACCAAGATACCCTGAACTCGTTTAACACTTTACCCCAAAAAGCCCGGGAGAAAGAGCACTCTAGAAAAAGATGACTAACTGACTCACCCTTGTTTTTACAGAAAACACACCAATTTGGTGACAAATAATTCAGTCTTCTTGTGTTGGTAGACAGTTGTTGTAAACTGTCATCGTGCGATTAATGTTTTCTTGTAAATATAACTGCATACCTGGTTTCTTTTTGCTATGTTTCTACTTCTGATTAGCTTGATCTGATATTTACGAGTTTAATATGTTTCTAGATTAGAGAATTGGAGGTCAATTTCAAGCTAAATGAAAAATCTTCTCTTCAAGCAACAATGCATTATGAAGATTGTGAGTAATCATTTTCCCTAAAATATTGAGATTCTGTTTGAATTTTTTTGTATGTGCGTTGGCTTATTGTCTATATGTTATTTTATTGTATTCCTTGTTTATAAATACAAGTTTTGCCTCCAAGAGGGTAGCTCAAATCACGTAGTTTGGTCTCACAAAGTTTGAGGTTCGAGCCTCTCCAGGACACCTATTTTGCAATCGCTATAGTTTTGCTGTCCCCAAATGGTGTAGGTTAGGCGGTGTGCCTGGTTTTTTTTAAAAAAATAAATATACAAGTTCTGCTTATCATTAATATTATTTTTGTAATTTTGATCATGAATTTTTTGTATAGGATCTTAATCAAACTGTTTAATGAAAAAAGTTATGTTTCATGCATAGTTGGTGTGAGCATGTGAGGTCTGCTTGAGAATTAAGGGAAACTAATCATATTATTGCTTGCTTATTTATTTATTTTGAAGGGCAATGAATCTGTTTAGTTCTTGCTGTTTTGGTATTTACTTGGGGACCTATTCTTATCTAAAAGAAGCTTTGATACTTTTGTGATTTCATATTTAAGTGCTAACTAATAAGAAACACAAAAACAAAGGGCTTTAGTAAATTCACTTTATTTGAAACTGGATTTTGTCATTTGGCTTATTCTTATATCTTCTCATGATGTCTTATTATTCAGTATGTCTATAGAAGAAGCTAGTCTTAATTTTACTTGCCAATCAAAGCATATAATTTTCTTTAAAATGTAATATATCACAGGAACCATCGGATAATATTATTGAAAACAATATGTTTTAAGTGATAAATATTCCATATGAAATGCTGACATTATACCATTTTGCTTCTTGTCAAGGTAAAAATGCAGTTCGTGATTGTCAAGAGAAACTTTCAGCTGCCAAGAGGCATGCAGAGTCGGTTGCTGTGCTTACTCCTGAGCTTGGAAAGGAATTTCTTGAGGTTTGTTGTATTAGGACTCAAATTTGAAGCATGAAAATGATTATCAGTATTAGTTCCATGTTACGTATGTCTCAACCTAGACGTTTCTCATGTGTGGTTTGATTTACTGGGATGGACCTGTAAGTCATAAGTTTCTGGTTCTAGGAAATAGACCACTATAAATAATGAATTCTAACAAATCAAAATTAGTAGAATGAAGTTATGGGTGTTCTAGGAAGTTATAGGGCTCTCAATAAATTTGGGAGGAGGTCACTAATGGACATGTGACCTTTGTCTCTTCTCTAAAAAAAAATTGTTTAATAATGGATTTTTTCATATATATTATATGAGCACCAACTTTGGGTTTCTTGGAGAGATATGTAGTCGCGTCCTTTGTGCTGTGGAATTCATGCATCACGAAACGTTTGTTAACCACTGGTTTGAATTTGCATGTCTGTGTCAAATTGCTATTGAGACTGGTGTTGATGATATAATGTGTAACATTAGTTTCAGGTAGCAAGCATTCTTGGTTCACTGAGTAGTTGTTCATGTATATAAACAAACTGTTACAATATAAAGCTCTCTACAATTCTGCCAAATCAGTGGTTTTGTGGCTGTGTTGCTTGCTCTGTTTTGTTTTTCCTGTTTGCTGCTAGAGGGTAGCTTATCATCAAGTGATAGCATATATTGGAATTGGATATTGTTTCCAAATTCAAATTTTACTTAATGTATATCTCAATCTTGGTTGCATATTTTAGACTCTCAAATGGGCAAGTCTCTCCCCTCCTTCCCTCTTTTTTTTTCATTCCACAAATTACAGTATTGATATCCTGAATGTTGTTCATCTGTATTTTATATTTTTTTTATTATCTTCAGATTGCATACACAACTAAGATTTGCCATACTTGAACTTTATTTTTGGCAGTTACTAACATTTCACCCCCTAGAGACCCTATATGTATTTGCTTTCAATGTTAGTTGCATTCTTTTTTTGTCACCAGTATTATTTCCGGTCCTGCATCATTTTCTGTTGCCCTAGCTCGTGAATGTCTTAAAAACAACTATCTTTTATGCTTGCTTTTAGATGCCAACGACAATTGAGGAATTGGAAGCTGCTATTCAAGATAATATTTCTCAAGCCAATGCTATTTTTTCCTTGAACCGCAATGTACTGGAGGAGTACGAACACCGCCAACGTCAGGTTATCTTCTTTCATTATCTTCAACTTTTACTTATTAAAATTATTTATGCCTTATTAATTTCCATTAAATAACAGATTGCAGCTGTTTCAACAAAATTAGAAGCAGACAGATTGAAGCTACAGATGCAAAAAGATGAAATAGAGGAGTTGAAGGTAAGTGAAGCTTAGATTTTTCCTTTCCTTTTTTTTTTTAAAGAACAACAAAATTCTGCTATCGTTCATGATAATTTGATCTATCCATATCTAGTACGTGACCTTCTGGCAATAAGTCTTAAAAACATTTAAGGCATGTAGTGCGGTGTTTAATACAACTTTTTCCAAAAATATTGAGCCGGAAATTTTCTTTGCAAAATTCTAGTTCAAAACCAACAAGATGATTACCATATGCATGTTAAGCAAACACAGCAACTGAAAGTGAAATCTGTATGGATTAGGAAAAAAATGTCTTTCCCAATGCCTTTCATGTTTGGCCATCTTAAAATAGGTTTGAAAAAATGTGGTGTTTCTAAATGGACTTGCAGGAGAGTTGGCTTCCTACATTGAGAAACCTTGTTGCTCAGATAAATGAGACGTTCAGTCGTAACTTCCAAGAGATGGCTGTTGCAGGCGAAGTTTCTTTAGGTACTTTGTTTAGTTCGTTATAGGATATTTGCTAATTGAGTTTCTTTCTCTCACTTATCTCTTTATTTAATTTTTTCTTCTTTACAGAGGAGCATGACATGGACTTTGAACAGTTTGGTATACTGATAAAAGTAAAGTTCAGGTAGCCTGCAAATTTGAAGTTCTTGTATGTTTCTTAGCATATATGTGTTCATGGGTATAAAATTAAAGATCTCATTATAATTTCAATTGTTGGTAAACCGTTTTAAGTTTTGTCATTATAATCTCATTACTTTACAGCTAATATTTGTGTCTTTCTTGTTCTTTCTTCTATTGGTCATCTTCAAACTCTTGATTTTTAAATGATCACATTGATTGGCTTATCCATTTGGTTTTATATGACTACAGACAAGCGGGAGAGCTTAAAGTTCTTAGCGCACACCATCAGTCCGGAGGGGTATTGTTATGACCAAATGTTGGGGTTTATTAATGCAATGATTATAGCTTAATCTCACTGCAACTCAAATTGTCATTTTGCAGGAGCGTTCAGTGTCAACTATACTTTATCTTGTTTCTCTCCAAGACCTTACACATTGCCCGTTTAGGGTGGTTGATGAGATAAATCAAGGTTAGTTCGCGCATATAATGAGTAGTATTGTCACACTTTCTTATGCACAAATCCACATATAATGTTAAGATTTACTTTTTTCTCAGGGATGGATCCCATAAATGAAAGAAAAATGTTTCAGCAGCTAGTTAGGGCTGCAAGCCAGCCAAATACGCCACAGTAAGCACCAATTTCTTTCTTCATGGATTATTTTTCCCACTATTCCTAACCTATTAAAAAACAATGCCTCTTTCGAGGATTCTGGGTGCTTGGCAACGAGGGACTTCTAATTATCTCAATAGTAACTTATAATTGTGAAGTATAGAGAAATATCTGTATTTGGCACTAAAGATAAACTCGAATAAGCAAAGAGTTCTTCAGTGTAACATGATTTGTTCAACACCCGAGTTGAGCTGAACACTTCAGGGTTGTTTTGGATAATGTCAACTAAACAAAATACAATATCAATAAATAGAATAAGTTTAGGGTATATACTATTTTGGAACCATGTTGTTTGTTTTGGAACCAACGTACCTTTTTGCATAATCAACACTGATAAATCAATTCAAAATTGTACCTTTCCACCAATTTTGGTAATTATTTATTTGGTAAAAAACATATAAGTATGTGTTTAGATTGGTTCCAAGACAAATAATAAAGTACTAAAATGGTATATTCTCATAAATTTATGCTGTTGGACATATTTTTGAGTTGAACTTCTGTCGTGATTATTCAGGTGTTTCTTGCTTACCCCCAAGTTGCTACCGGAACTAGAGTACAGCGAAGCATGCAGCATTCTAAATATAATGAATGGTCCCTGGATTGAGCAGCCGTCTGAAGGTAGAAATGTCTCACATATTATATATATATATACACATATATATATATATATTTATATAAATCAGTTCAATAACTCTATATATGTTTATATGCTCAGCTTGGAGTGGTGGAGAATGCTGGAGAAATGTGGCACGCGTTCTGGCATAGTAGAAGAATGTTTATATCAAAATCACTAACTAACTGGCTTGGGCTTCTCTACTGGGAAGTTAACGTTATTGTATCAGAACTAATTTTTGGTACAAAATGTTGAATCATATCTTGGCCCTTTTTTGTAAATCTCTCATGCTGAAAAGTTAACGTTATTGTCTCAGAACTGATTTGTGGTTCAATATGTTAAATCATTTCTGGGCCTTTTTTGTAAATCGTCCAACTTTATCATTGTTTGTACAGACTTCAACTGTGAGCTTATGTTATTTTATCGTAAAATTTAAACTAAACATGTCACCATTTTATCAAATTATATCACTATTTACACCACTATTTTCTCTTAATTATCACTATAAGTGCATTCTCTTGTAGGTATACAAGCATTTTTCAAATTATATATATACACCCACTACTATAAGCCAGTAACAGAAAAAATCCAAATCAACATTATTCACATCAGCTTGATCCAATCAATTAAAACATACTTGGATAAACGCTTTTTAAACTCAAAAAATAAAGGGAAAAAATATGGTTAGAAGTTCCATTACACACCCACCATGAGGTTTTGACAAGCCTATAACAGAAAAAACCGACTGACAGAAATAATAAAAGTAATATGGATTGATAATAAAAAAGAAATACAGGGGCATTTTTCATTCTGTGGAAGACCCTTCTCTGTAAAGTCTTCAACCAAAATACAAAATTTAAGCTCTTCCTTTCTTCTGTCATCCTAGTTACCCTTCCACCATGTTTTTTTTTCTTGTCTACTAATGTCGGCATGATCTCTGACGCGACGAGTGCACCTATGAGGCTGAATATTCAATTTCAAGGCAACATTTACAGGTCTTGTTCTCTTCAAGCATCTGATGGAGGCTTGTAATCCAACATATCCCTTATGTTTAACCGAATCGAAGGCCCCATGGATGAGCATACATGTGCACTTTTCCAGTAAACACCTTTAGCCCCTGATGGTTTATTTGCTTCTACAGATTTCTGTCATATTTAAGTGTCAAAAAAGTTAGTTTTTTTGTTTGTTTGTGGAAAGTGGGTGCATTTCATACAATGAGTAGAGGGAGAACATACTATTGCAGCAAGCAAGTTTGTGATGAGATCTTCTTCAGAAAAGTCAATTTTTCCAAAAGGCAAATGAACTATCCCAGTTTTGTCCGCTCTGAATTCAACTTTTCCCTGCTTGAATTCTGCAATAGCCTGGAGAAAAAGGTAAAAGCAAACTGAACTCAGTCAAAACCAAAACTAGTTGTAGCAGCGCAATCGCGTAGTTTATGACTTTGCTTGACAACACATAAACATTCTCCAACTCAGGTATTTCAACTACTCCATTTTCCCTAACAAGATTCGTATTTTAGACAGAAATGCATGTAACCTGGGATAAGTACGTTGATGAAATTCGTAAAGGCCTAGGAAAGACTCAAAGCCCCACTTCAAGTGACTAGCAAGTTGCAAAAAAGAAAGAGAGAATCTTCAGATCATACCTGAGGGATATTAGGGGTCACTGTGCCAGCTTTGGGATTTGGCATGAGCCCTCTTGGTCCCAGAATTTTTCCTAGGCTAGCCACCTAAGACAATCAGGATGAACATGGAAATCATTAACATGTCTTATTATTCACCGAAAATAGTGGTTCTCTTTTTTTCCTCAAAGAAAAATCCATTGGTTGTCTTTGAAAAAAAAGCAGTTCATATATTTTAGTCAAAACGAGATCTTCAGAGCAACACCTTAGGCATCATATCTGGTGAAGCAATCAACTTGTCAAACTCCATAAACCCACCCTTAATCTGCTCTATCAAATCTTCTCCACCAACCAAATCAGCTCCTGCATTCTTTGCTTCATCGAATCTTTCTCCTGTAGTTATAAATACTTCGTCAATACAAGCATATGGAAGAGAATAAAAGATTCGTACACATTATAAAATATAAAAGGAAAACTCAATCATAGTAGAAAGAGTCCATGAACCTTCCAAATAATATTCACTGACACAAATAATCAGGTAAAAACATTTTGCAGAAAATAAGCACTCAGTGGTAGCAGAAAGAGAACTTTTCCAAAGACCAAATGTAGTGCAGTAAGTAGGTAGGAAGAGGATGTGCACCCCCCCAAAAAAATGCAAATTTTTGGCAAATCACAAAGATTTACCCCAGATCAAATGTGGTGCAATAAGTAGGCAGGAAAGGCATGTACATCCCAGAAGAGGAAAAATAATGTCATTTTTGGCAAATCCTGGTGATTTGCGAAAGACCAAATGTGGTGCAATAAGTAGGCAGGATGGGCTAACACACCCCAAGGGGGGAAAACTACAATTTTTGGCAAATCCCCAAAATTTTACACAGACCAAATGCAGTGCAATTAGTAGGCGAAAAGGGCATGCACATTCTAAAAAGAATGCAATTATTGGCCAATCATCAAGATTACTACTAGCACAAGTGCATAGCCTGTCTATTATCCACCAAATATATGAAAAATGGCACTTCAATCAAATCAAATTCATTCGGTAAGGAGTTACCTTGTTTTCGGTTTGTGGATATTGACAAAGGGGAAGGGCCAACAAAACATGAAAAATATATATCGTTGAAACTGTACTTAAACTTACATCCACTGAAGATCGTGTAAGAGGTCTAATTGGTTCTTTCCTCTACTCATACTTACTCCCAAGAGAAAACCATTAACTTGTATACTAAACAAGTTTCAAAATAGAAACACAAGTATATAAACATAAACATAAAAAGAAATATGTATATATATATGTCAAAATAAAGAATAGCAACAACCTTGAGTAAGAACGGCCACTTTGACAGTCTGTCCAGTTCCCTTGGGAAGATTTACCTATCAAAGAAAAGTTCCCAGATCAAATGAAGAACAAAAAGTAGAGAAACAAACACATACAGTGGCTAAACTACAATTGTCAATCACTAATCAAGGATCGCTAAACTCACAGTTGCCCTTAGCTGTTGATCATTATATTTCGGGTCAATGTTAAGGCGGAAATGTGCTTCAGCTGTTTCCGTGAATTTTGAACTTGCCATTTGCTTCATCAAAGAAATTGCTGTCTTCAAATCGTACTCTTGTTTAATTTCCCTCAACTTTTGAATTTCCAAGAATCTCTTAGACCTTGTCTGTCAGTTGAAACATGACAAAATTGAGTGCTTGATCCTTAGAACTAATCTTCAAACAAAACACAGCCTTTGAAATGAAATATGAATGCTACTTTTACCTCCCTAAGAGTTAGTCTTCAGGTAGAAAACGTAAAGAGTGATAATGATTACAAAATAATAGATTGTAGTTAGGCAAACTTTTTAGTCTTAACAATACATCAAAAAATTCCAGGAACACACTCCATAACAAAAGCTATAGAAACTGTTATATCCTTTCCATGATCAACTAACGATCCCTAACTTTTTCCAAGACTATAATTCTGGTTCTGATAAACCCAGTATCAACCCAACCAACAAGCCCCCTACTTTCTCACAAAAACATATCAAGAAGACAAAATACAATAATGACTTAAAGAAAAGAAGGTTTTTTTCACAGCAAAATTGTTTTAATTATGCATAAAATTGTCAATCAAAACAAGCCAAATCCTCTTATACTAAAACAAAAACAAGAAAAATCACTCAAACAAACAAAACCAGACACAGAATTCTCCAAAAACATCAATACAATGAAAGATAATTAAGAATAAAAATCCAAACTTGTTTTCACATACTCTGTCCCTCTTCAAAAGCAAAGCAGCTTTGCCCTTTTTGGGCTTCTTGGGAGCAGTAACAGTAGCCGACCCAACAGCTCCTTCTCCCTTCTCTTCCACCGCCTCAGCCAGCTCGGCCTCAGCAGCCACGGCGGAAACAGCCACAAGAGGGTACTGCCCAGAGGTGGACTCTCTCCGCAAATACCCATCAACCAATTTACATGGTTTTCTCTCTCTGCGCCTCAAAACAAGTGGGTAGAGAGAGAAAGTTCTGAAGAGGGGTTTGGGCTTGAAGGAGAGAAGAGTAGGGGTGTTGATATCTTTTGGGTGTACGGAAGAGGTGGCGTATGATAGCATGAGGGAAGAAGGTGTTGTTGTGGTGGCTGTAGTACAGGTCGCCATTGTTAAGAGCTTGAAGAAAGAACTCTCTCTCTCTCCCTCTCTTGTTCTCTCTCTCTCTCTGGGAGGGAGTGTTTGTTGTGTGAGTTAGTGTTCTGAAAGTGAAGAATGGAGATGAAGATTCGTTGTAATGTTATCTATCCAAAAAAAATTGGAGATAAGAAGAGGCCTTTGCTTGTCTATAGCACAACACTTCACTATTTATGGTCTTTTTTTTTTATTAAGCCCAACATGTCATTTTTAACAACAAAAAAAAAGGTTCAAATAAAATAAAAGAGTGTTAATTTTTTTTTCAAGTTTTAATAATAATAAGCATGCTTGAGGAGAAATTATTTATATATATTTATTTACTAAATACAAACTACTTGTTTGCTTAATTTTATTTATAGAATTTATTAATTATTTTTATTAGATTTATATTAATATCATATAAATTTTAAATAAATATCTTATTTTAATTAAATAATTTATTTATTTTTGTTTAAGTTTATATTTGTTCTAATTTTTAAATTTGGTAGGGACAACAATAAATTATATATTATATATTTAATGTAATATTAAATATTATACGTGGATTTTAAATTTAAGTTTCTTACCAATTTAAAAAAAAAATATTTGTTGCTAATTCACAGTAGATTATATTATATGTTTAATATGATATTATTCTAATAAGTGAGTTTAAATTTAATTAAATTTTATTTAAGTTATAAAACGTATGATTTTATTATTTTTAAATAATTATCATTGTAAAATATCTAAAAAAATATCATATTTTAATTTGTTTAATTATTTATTATTTTTAAATAATTATTATGGTAAAATAACTCAAAAATATCATATTTTAATTTGTTTAATTATTTATTTTATTTTATTTAAGTTTAAGTGATATTTACAAACTACCCTTAAATATAATAATATTTTGTTAAATATAAGAATATCTGTTAAAGTTAACATTAAAAAAATAAAAACGTTAAAACCAAGAATTTTCGTTATCTACACACTTTTTATATAGAAGAGATATAACTTATTATTATTTATATGTCTAAAATTTGATATTACTAGTTAAGAGTTTATGTGTATGGTCTATTGTTGAATATTCAAGATAAATAATAGTTTTAAAAAATCTTCAAATAAAATAAATAATTGGTGAAAATTTTGAGTTTTTTTTTCTTCAATTTGTTTGTAATGATAATAAAAATTAGGTTGGATATATATATAGAAGAAAAATATGAGGGAAATTTTTTTTTTTATAAAAAGAGATATTATTATTTATATGTCTAAATTTAAAATTATTATGTAAGAGTTTATGTGGTGGAATTATCAAAATATTTAAATAAAATTATAGAAAGGAATTTTTGTTAATTAAAATCTATGAAGAAATTTTTTTTTTTTTAGAAAAAAAGAAGAAGCAAGGTGATTGGATCTATATTAATAAAATGCAAAACATCATGGAATCTTGTTATTATTATTACAAAGTAGGGAATGTTTATTTAAAAATAAAAATTGTAAACAAGGGTGATGTATATAATTAATAGTACTCAATTATTTGAAAATGATTGCTAAACCCATATCATATGTGATATTATTCTATTTTGTGGAAGATTGCCTCACATGCATGGCAACTATGGCTTAACAAAGCTGAGTTGTTTAGATATCTCTTTTTTATGTAATGAAATAAAAATAGAATATTTTAGGGTTTATGTTTTTTTAGACCATGTGTTTTGGTTCATTACCTGTTTGAATTATGTGTTTTAAAAAATTACTTTTTGGACCCTATATTTTCTAAAATAGTTCAAATAAACCCCTAAACCCGACTTTGATCAAAGTTTTTTGAACTAAAATCACAAATAATTCATCAAACTAACAACTCAGAACAAAAATACAGTCATTCTGCCTAAGAACTGTATTGTAATATTCAATTTTTTGTTCATCAAAATCAGGTTTATGGGCCTATTTGAACCATTTTACAAAACACAGGGTCCAAAAAATAATTTGTCAAAATATAGGGTCCAAATAAATAATAAGACAAAACACAAGGTCTAAAAAAGTATAAACCCAATATTGTATTGATTATTGCTTGTTGAATGATAATTATAAATTTGGATAAATTAATAAGATAACAAACATTTATTTAATCAATAACTTTATGAATAATGATATATGCACAAAAATTATACAACAAAACATTATACCAACTAATGTGATACTATTTTTTAAAATAATAAGTCTCGTTTGAAATAAATTAGATTGGTTAAATAAAACTGCCATGTTATTGGTGTAATGTTTTGGTATATAATTTTAGTGCATATATCATTACTAACTTCATAGATGATCTAGCAAAAACCTAACCAAAGACTATTATCTAATTAGGTAAAACTTTTTATTGGAGGAATGCTTAAAGCCTTGTCTTTTTTCTTGTAGCTATGTTAGATGGACAATTAGGTTTGTAAATAGAATCTATGACCAAATGAATGATCTCATTATTTTGTTTATTAATTCCATAGAGTTTTATAACCTATAAATATATATATATATATATTGCCTTGTAGATGCTTATTTCTTTGCTAGGCAATGCCTTTTCATATTATTTTATTAAAAAAATTGAATTTTTATAATAGTAATGTTTTGAGAAGACATAATACACTTGTGAAAATTTAAACTCTTACTACTAAGACATGTCTAAATTAAATGTTAGACACTATGTTAGTGTAATTATATTTTGTTTGAGATTTGTTATTTGTATGATATGAACTATTATTGTAATTATATTTGGTTTGGTTTTGGCCCCTTACCACCCTCCAAAAAAAAAACAAATTATGTAATTCTTTTTTAAAAGAAAAAATTGAGATACATCCCATTTAAGTTAAAACCAATATTATTTTGATATATCTCTTTAATGTATTATTTAAAAAAAATTGTCAAATGAAAAAAAAAAGTATTTATATATACAAGAAAGTATCCAAATTATAGATCAAAATATTACAACGTAACAGTTTCATTTAAACAATTAAATTTATTTAAGACGAAATTCACTGTTTTACATTGTCATGTTAGTTAGATAATATTTTAGTGCACACGTCATTATTCATATGCGAAAAGTTATCTAAATTAGTTAGTGATATTGATATCTTGATTTGTTGTATGTAAACGTATGCATTAGGATTTTTCATGGAGATTTTGGACCGTAAATCTTATTTAGTGCTCCAAATCAATCAAAATCATCCTTGTATTTCAACATCACGTGTGATGCACGTGCCATCATTGCCCACTAATTTTGGTTGATCCAATCTCCTCTCTCTGTCCTGTTGACACGTGTTCTTAAAAATAGTCAAGGATTCCAAAGGCAGTGGGGTCCTCTTATAGAACACTACACTTTTATTATATGTGGCCCTTAATAATTTATTTATTTATTTATTGTCTAAAATACAAATATACAATATAATATAAGGTCTCAAATATTGCTAAAATAAAATAAAAGAGAGCATTAAATGATTTTCACTCATTGAATTTATGAATATATAAAGAATGTATGGCTCATATTTTTTCTTTCAAAAATACCCATTTGCTCTCATCCTCTTGTTTGGTCAAAATCAAACAAATGTTAGGAAAAAAAATTACCATTCAATTATTGGAAGTAAAAAACACGAAACAACGGCAAAATTAATTATAAATTTTTCTCATATGTAAAAATGTGCATAATATGGCTTAATTAACACCAACTAACCACTTATACATCTGTATTAATCATTGTTAGTATCATTATTATTATTAGGGATATTTGCATTAAAATTAACTAAATTTTTATGGTCGTAGTACTCAAGTATTCACGTTATTAATTTTTTGTCCATATTTTGTTTCAGCTGTCAATTTCAATCGTTAAATATATTTGTGATATATTGGTGAAATGACCAAATTAAATGAATATATAAAGTAAAAATACATAATTTAATAAATATGTGTGACAAAAGTACCTAAGTTATAAAATATTTGCGGCAAAAATACTCAAGTTATAAACAAATTTGACATCACATAGTGAACTTAACGACAAAATAACAGTGAAACAAAATATAAACATAATGTACTTTTGTTAGTAAAAAAATAACTTAAATAATTAAGTACTATATACATAATAATTTGAGTAATTTCAATACAAATATACCTTCTTCTTATTATTATTATTATTATTATTATTATTATTATTATCAAATGAAGCTATTATATTTAATTATTTATAATAATAATAAGGTTGAACCGTTAATATAGTTGACCAGCCATAGTAACTTCCATTAAACCAAAAAAAAAAAAAATCCAGAACTCCAATTTCTCAAGCTTAGAGAAAAAGAGAGAGAGAGAGAGAGCAAGATCAGCCGCCATAGCTATGGCGGTTGTTTCCACCTTCCCAACCTTCTCCTCCGCCTCCTCTCACCGCCACACTCTCTCTCTACTCTCCCCAAACCACCACAACTCCTCCTACTCCTTTCCTCGTCTCACCCCCAATTCAACCTCTTTCACTCGTACTACTCCACCTCTCATCATCACCACACTCCGTACAACCACACTCTCTTTATCCGCCGCCGCAGCCGGCGGAGGAGGAGGAGGAGGAGATAGTGGCGGTGGCGGAGGAGAAGGAGGAGGTGGAGATGAGGACGGCAACAGGAAGAGAAACAGGGCGGAGGCAATCATGGCTATGGCGGAGGCGAAGCAGTCGTTGGAGAGCATACCGAAGGACTTGGCGGCGGCGATCGAGGCCGGAAAGCTACCGGGGTCGATTGTGAAGAGGTATTTTGAGCTGGAGAAGTCGGCGGTGTTCCGGTGGTTGCTTGGTTTTGGTGGGTTTAAGGAGCGGTTGCTTGCTGATGATCTGTTCTTGACTAAAGTTGGCATTGAGTGTGGTGTTGGCATATTCACTAAGGTTTATACACTTATATAGAATTGTTATGTGTATATGATTATATATATATATAAGTGTTTGTATATGTTTGTTCATGTTGCAGACTGCTGCAGAGTTGGAAAAGAGGAGAGAAAATTTCACCAAAGAGCTTGATTTTGTGTTTGCTGATGTGGTATATATATATATACATATATTATACATTTATATATATGTATGTCTTGTTATTAGAATAGGTAATTTTGCTAAGATGACAATATGAAAGTTGATTTGAAATTAGCAAAAATAATGGTATTTTAGGATGGTTTGATCTACTGTTTTCAAATCATTTAGTATAGTTTTTAATTTTAAGATAGCTTGAACTACTGTGATGGTTATTTTGCAAATATTTTTTTGAAAAAAAAATTGCTTATAAATGTTTTCATTAATGTCAATCTTCCAAAGAGTATTAGGTGAAAATTGACTCTTTTTTTAAGTCATTTTGCTGATCTAGTTTTGATAATTTTTTGCAAAATGATATCTGTTTAAAATTTTGATTAGTTTTCTAAAACTTTCGACCAGTTGTCTGAATTTTTTGATCATCTGTCTGGAGTGTCAGAGATTAATTTGCAAAAAAATTATCAAAATAAAACCAGAGTGAAAAGTAACTTTAAAAAATAGGTTATTTTGCCAATGTACCATTTTCCAAATGACATTATCTTGTATCACAATACTTAATATGTAAAATAATTTATTGATTTTACACTAAGCAACTCTAAATCAATATAAATAAAGAATTGTTTGAACAACTCTCAAAGTCATTTATGAGTCACTCAATACAATTTTATGGTGGCAATGAAGATTATTTTACAAATAAAAAGTTATTTTACACATTCAATTTGGTATTATATATAGTGATTTTTAGCATTGACTATTAGAAGTTCATTAATTTTGTGCTGTTGTTCATGACAAATTATGATTAGTAGTCTCTAATCACTTAAAAATGAGTACTGTTTTTATTATTAGGTGATGGCCATTATAGCAGATTTCATGCTGGTATGGCTTCCAGCTCCAACTGTTTCTCTTAGGTCACCACTTGCAGTCAGTGCAGGAACTCTTGCCAAGTTCTTCCATGGCTGCCCTGAAAATGCTTTTCAGGTAATTGACTCCTCTTCTTTTTCTATTGAATTTGCTTCACTAAAATGTGGTAATCCATACTAAATTTTGTATATATATATATATATATATATACATACATGTATATGTAGGTAGCTTTGGCTGGAACTTCTTTTTCATTCTTACAAAGAATAGGAGCAATTGTGGTATGTGTACTTAATTTGATTTATTTTTTGGTATCTAAACAAGTTATAATTAGCAGATAATTATTCATAAACAGAATAATTGTGATTCAAAAACATCTTAATTAATCTACTTTTGCAGAGAAATGGAGCCAAATTATTTGCTGTTGGAACCGGTGCATCTCTGGTAACTTCTTGAACTTCTTACTCTCTCACAACACATTTGAATAGTTGTTTTAGTCTTTCTTTCATAGATTTAAACTTTACTACATGTATAGTTTTTGTAGAGAAAAACACCAAGAAAAGTCAGCAAAAATAACAGAGTCAGAGTATACTTGGTTCAAATCAATGTGATTCTACATTCAAAACAAGAACATAATCTCCCACTTTAATCTCTCCAAAAAATAGAAAAAAAAAGAAAATTTACCAAAACTTTTGATCCTTATTCCAATGCCCTAATTACAACACCAAAAATGTCAACAATGAACTCAACTAAGGCCAAAATGCATTACAAACAGGGCCAACCTTTTATCTTAAAACTTTGAAAAATAGCACAATTTACACACACTTTTAAATATACCAAAATAAAAAAATTATCTGTATTAGAGGTTCCTTATATTTATCCCCTTTTCCCCCATCGAGGAATAGAACCGACTAATCCCAAGGCAAAGGGTCGAAAAACTTAATGCCACTATTCTCGAACAACTTAGAATCTAGGCTTCTTTTCACAGCCTACAATTTCTCAAAATCGAGTGCATTACATTTTTGTTTTCATAAGACTGATGAAACTATCATATAATTCAGGTTGGAACAGGAGTAACAAACGCATTGATCAATGTAAGAAAAGCAGTAGACAAATCTTTTGCTGGTGAAGCTGAGGATGTGCCCATAATATCAACCAGTGTTGCCTATGGTGTCTACATGGCCGTTTCAAGTAACCTAAGGTACCTCATTTTTGACCTAATTAACTTCTCCATACAAATAGTATATGGTTAGTTACTTAGTTAGTTACTAGTTAATTTGATTGATCAATATAGGTACCAAGTACTAGCTGGAATCATCGAACAAAGATTCTTAGAACCTTTGTTACACCAGCACAAGCTTGTACTTAGTGCAATTTGCTTTGCTGTTCGAACTGGCAACACTTTTTTGGGCTCCCTAATGTAAGACTCTGCACATGTTTTTTCTTTTAGTTGATTTGTTTTACTTTTGTTTTTTGTTATGATTTTAGTGTATGTGTTTGGTATTTGTAGGTGGGTGGATTATGCACGTTGGGTTGGGATTCAGAAGATACGAGACTAAAGAATCTTATCATGAAAACATCATCTTCATCATCATCATCTTCATATCAAGGGCTGAAAATGTTGAAAAGATATCTAGTTTTGGAATACCTGAGAATTTTGGTATTAATATCTATATTTGTATGTTTTGTGTTTTTAGAGAGAGCGGAAAGTTGTGACTGTATATTCTTGAGCAAATGGTTTAACATGTCCAAATCATCCAAAAATATAATTTTTTATTTTCTCTCTCATCCACATCACTTTTGGCAACTTTTTTTATAAAAATGCTCCAATGCTAAGCCACCCTAAGAGTTGTCAATTATGACGCCACATATTATTATTTATATATATAATTAAAAAAAATGGTAACAAATATATATATATCTGTAAAATGTTTTATTTATATATATATAATTAAAATAAAAAAAAAAGAAAGCACCGTTGCCTCATAGTGGCAACGGTGCCTTAATTTTGTTCAAGTTTTCAACTCCTCCAACGCATAAAGTAATGTGTTGTCAGAAAATAGTCAACAAGCCACTTTGAAGGCAACTGCATTGTGGCTGGCCTAATCAACTATGTTTTTTTTTTTTTTTTTGGCCCCAAAAGAAAAACAATTTGTAATGTAATGTAATGACTACACTCAAAACCTTGATAGGTCAAGGTTTTGAGGTTTTTTCTTACTTGATTTGGATTCTTTTCCATACTTGGACACACTTATGGAGAAAGTCTAAAATATGTTGTTTTACTTTTCCCCATGTGTTTCGTTCTAAAGTGAATGTGTTTGTTTGTTGTCGTTTAATAAAAATGACATGTAGTTTATTATTCTTACGATGTAAACCAACATGTCACCTTTTAATTCTTGATTATTGTGATTTATTGCCATACAGTGGAGTGTTAATCTTATATTGGCCGTACAACCTAAATTCTTTATAGTTATTAAAAAAAATTACCTTCACTCTTTTTTTTTTTTTTTTAAGTAAAATAAGTAGTTTTCATTAATAAAATCAATATGTCATAAACTCATTACAAGTACAATTTTCAAAGGAAATAAAACTTATACAGAAATTTTAACCAAGTCCAATAAGCACCAAATTGAGCATCCAACGAGTGTGAAGTAGACAAAACTTTCTTCTCCAATTCAACTCGAGTTATGAAATAACACCAAAAATCAATCAAAAGATTAAATGATTTATTATTGGAAAATAAATAACGATCCACTAGATCTATTCATATTGATATAAAACAACGATCAGTCACGAACTCATGGACCAATACCCTATTCATTCCAATATTCATTCCAATATAGATAAAACTTGACCTCAAACAGGAAAGAAGAAGCTACAAAATCTCATCAATAAGATTCTTGACGATAGAATAACAAAATCAAAACACGCAAAACAAAAACAATAGAAAAACAAAAAATAACAAATCCAAACATAGAAGCAGGCCTTGGTTTTGATCATCTTTCTCCCACCATTACGAGAGATGGACCCATAACAGATCCAATTCACTACACCGACCTCAAGCCACCAGAGAAGAGAAGAGAAGTACTCTGCAAGATCTCACTAAAACCCACAGCCCACCGAGATCTATCCGCCCCCACAACCCTTATCACCTCCTGCCTAAACACGCCAGAAAAAGAAAATGGACTAATCAACCATCCACTCGCCCAAAGACGGAGCTCCAGCCGAGAGGAAGAAATCACACACCTTGCTGATAGAAAAATTAAGTTCGGCTCGATTTGGTTCACTCATTTTTAAATGTAACATTTTTGCAATTTTTCTTGAAATATTTATGTAAATATATACATATCAAACTTCAACCTTTATTAATTCATTAATAAATGGAGGATCAAAATTATTAATAAAACACATAATTTCGGATAACAAAATATGACAAATTGAGAAACTAAAATAAGACTTAAATGATTCTTTAATAACATCTTTCCAACTTTTAATATCTCAATAAATAATTGAGCTAAAAAATTAATCAAATGATATACAATGATTTAATTATTATTTTGCAAGGGTTGTTATTATTATTATTATTGAGAAAGAGAGATTCGAATTGAGAAATGTGATGTGATAAAACGGACTATATTTATAACCAATTATTTAGAAAGTGATGGAATATGTTAAGTTCACGTCGTTCGTTGCATGAAAAAACGACATTTCGTTTTTCTCATGAAAGTTTGTTACAACAACGACTTGTAGTTTATAGGGCTTTCAGTCACAGAAATTCTCAGCTGATCTGTGAACTGAAAACCCAAGAACCACTACCAGTAACTCAGAAGGAAGGAAGAAGATGAAGCAGAGTTATTCAAAGCCCAAAAGAAGAGGCAGACAGTTCCCTTAAACCGCCATGGAAAATCACCGATAATTTGTAAAGGTATATTATCTTGCTTTTTCTCTCGCATTGCAATTAAATTCAACCACAGTCCTAAATTTGAGTCCTTTTTTTTTGTTGATTTGAAGGGAAGAGATATGTGAAGCCCTTAAATTTTACCAGCGAAATGGACATTAAAGTTTGAATTTTTTAGGCTTTTGGAATTGGTACCGCCTAGACCAACATCGATGATGATCACACAACGAAAAGCCTTCCCGAAATCCCTCCTCCTCAACTTCCTTCGCCTCTCAACGACCGAGTCAACTCACCCACCATCATTCTCGAAGCCTGGTCCGTCCCCAGTTAACCCAGCTCACCTCCTTCGCGTCTGCACCATCCTCTACCAACAACAAGACTCGCCCGAGTCACGGCTCCACTCGAACCTATCCGCCTCCGAGTTCCAACTCACCCACGAGTTCTTCCTTCAGGTCTGCAACAAGTTCCCTTACTCATGGCGACCCGTTTACCGGTTCTTCGAGTTCACCCAAACTGACCCACTTTTCAAACACTCCTCGGTCTCCTTCAACAAGATGCTCGACGTGATTGGTCAGTCCCGGAACATCGATCTCTTTTGGGAAGTTCTTCACGATATGGGACGTCGTCGTTTGGTGAACGACAAGACTTTTAGGATTGCACTGAAGACCTTGGCCGGGGCGAGGGAGTTGAAGAAGTGCGTCGAGTTTTTCCACGCCACGAATGGTTACGGGTTTGAGTATAGTCTGGGGACTTTGAACAAAGTGGTTGAGACTCTTTGTGGGGGTAAGCTCGTTGATGAAGCTAAATTCTTGGTTTCCAAGTTGAATGATTGGATTAAGCCTGATGGTGATACCTACAAGTGTTTGATAGAGGGTTTTTGCGATGTGGGTAATTTGATTGAGGCTTCAAAGATGTGGAATTTGATGGTGGATGAAGGATTCAAGCCTGAGATTGATGCCGTCGAGAAAATGATGGAGACCTTTTTCAAGTCGAATCAATTGGACGAAGCGCTGAAGCTTTTCCAGGCAATGAGGTCTAAGAGGATGGAAGATTTGGGACTCTCAACTTATAGGCTTGTGATATATTGGATGTGCAAACGGGACAAGGTTTCTCAAGCCTATGTGGTGTTCGAAGAAATGCGCCAAAGAGGGATTCAAGCCGATAACTCGACTTTGGGGTCACTAGTGTATGGGCTTTTAGCTAGAGGTAGAGTGAGTATGGCTTACAAGGTTGTGGAAGGAATTGAGAAACCGGATATTAGTGTGTACCATGGTTTGATTAAGGGGCTTTTGAGATTAAGAAGAGCAAGTGAAGCCACTCAAGTATTCAGATTAATGATAAACACAGGTTGTGAGCCTATTATGCATACATATATAATGTTGTTGCAGGGACATTTGGGAAAGAGAGGGAGGAAAGGATCAGATCCTCTTGTGAATTTTGATACAATTTTTGTTGGTGGTTTGGTTAAGGCCGGAAAGTTATTGGAAGCTACAAAGTATGTTGAGAGAACAATGAAGAGAGGATTAGAGGTACCCAGATTCGATTATAATAAGTTTTTGCAGTACTACTCGAATGAGGAAGGGGTTATTATGTTTGAGGAGGTGGGAAAAAAGTTGAGGGAGGTTGGTTTGGTTGATTTGGCTGATATTTTTCAGAGATATGGGGAGAAAATGGCTACTAGGGATAGAAGAAGAACAAGAAGAAACAGAGCTGTTGATTCATGACATGAGATGAGAGGTCATTTTATGACTTTGATGAGTTGATGTGTAGAATCTGTAAAGTTTGATTCTTGTAATGTTTTTAAGGAAAGACATGAATAAGATCATTTGTTTGGACTTGTGGCAAAAACGACATGTAGCTTATTCTCTTGAGGTTACTTACTATGTGAACCAAGATGCACATTTTTATTCTGGTTCATTGGCCATACGTGATTTTAGGTAAGATTTTTTTTAATATTAAATTAAATATTTGATACTTGATTTGAATTGTTCAACGACTAAAAATCATTATGCATTAAAAAAAATGCAATTTTTAATTTTGAGTGCACACCAGCTTAAGAAGCACCTAATGTACCACATTGCTTTTCACTTTTAATATTAATTAATATAGCCTAATAGTATCTAATCATATTTGTTATATAACAACTCCAACCTTCCACCTATGTATGAACTTACACTGATATTTCTTCAGCTACCACTCAAAAAGAATAGCAACCACTCCATTAAATTTTATATATTTATATATATGGCCGGCCATCACTGAATCCAATTATCTCTTAATAAAAGACTAATGATACTTTTAATTATTTTTTTAAGAGAAAGTGGTTTTCTTTTTATGATTACTATTATTGCTGCTCTGACCACTCTGTTTGGTACACAAATATTTCTCTCTTTGCAATCTTAATTTCCTTTAACCCTTTCGGAGTTCGAAGATCATGGCTGAGTTGGTTGGAGGAGCACTGCTCTCTGCTTTCCTTGATCCGTTGGTCGAAAAGTTAGCTAAGGAGGTGAAGGACTTCTTCAAAGGAAAAGATGTCATTCTGAAGCTAGTGAAGGACTTGAAAACTTTGCTGTCCATGGCTGATCTTCTGCTCATTGATGCTGAGGAGAAGCTGATCAAAGACCACAAGGTGAGGAACTGGCTTGATGATCTCAAGGACGCCATCTATCATGCAGACGACTTGGTTCACATGATCAACACTGAAGCATTGAGAAACGAATTGGAAGGTGAATCTCAAACTGGCTGCACTTGTAGTAATAAGGTACTCATGAAACTTATCCCAACTCCTTTTACTGCTTTTGATAAGGCAATGAAATCTGAGATACAACAGACACTTGGGAAAGTGAAACTTCTTTTAGAGAATAAAGATCTTGGCTTGGAACGTTTGAAAAAGCAGAAGTTTCCAGAGAGGGTATGTGCTCCTTCGTTAGAAGAATCTGATATTTATGGAAGGAGTGATGAGAAAGAAGAGATTGTTAAGTTGCTCCTATCGAACGACATGGCCGGTGGTGACAAATTATCTGTGATTCCCATAGTAGGGATGGGAGGTATTGGAAAGACTACTCTTGCTCAACTTGTGTACAAGGATGAGAGAGTCAACAACATGTTTGATACCAAAGTATGGATTACAGTGGGAGATGACAAAGTTGATTGCTTGAAAGTGATGAAACTAATTGCAGAGAAGGTCACTTGTGAGAAATGTGAAATTGAGGAAGTGTATGACCTTCAAGAAGAAGTAAAGAAGGCTCTGAGTGTAAAGAGGTTTTTCTTTGTTGTCGATGATGTTTGGGATGAGGATCCTACCAAGTGGGATGTCTTAGAAAATTGTTTCAAATCAGGATTGGATGGAAGCAAGATTATTGTCACAACACGTAGTACAACGGTTGCATCAATTATGAAAACGTGGTCAACTTATCAACTAAAAGGAATAAATGAGGTTGATGGTTGGTTGTTATTTGCTAAACATGCTTCGATTAATGCAAACTCGAATGAGTACTCAGATCTCGAAGAAACCGGAAAAAGAATTGTGGACAAGTGTAAGGGTCTTCCTTTAGCAATAAAGTCGCTTGGTGACCTCTTACGAGGGAAGCAAAACAAGGAGGAATGGGACAACATTCTTATAAATGATATATGGGAGTTGTACGAAAATAACCAAGTTAGTGTTCTTCCGGCGTTGTGGTTGAGTTACTTTTACCTACCTTCAGAACTAAAGCAATGTTTTGCTTACTGCTCTCTATTTCCGAAAGATCACCATTTTGTCAAACGAGAGATGGTCTTGTTATGGATGGCCGAATGTCTTTTACATTCTACTAAAAATAAAAAGAGAGTTGAAGACATTGGAGATGAGTATTTTCAAGATCTAATTTCAAAGTCATTTTTCCAACCATCAGGCGAGGAAGAAGATGACGAGCCGACTTATATCATGCACAATCTTATACATGATTTAGCAATGTTTATCTGTGGCGAGTTTTGTTTGACGATGAATGTAAGTAAGTGTTCTGACAAAGTTCGCCACATGTCGAACATGCAAGATTGGGAAGTAGTTTATGACTTTACACAATTCGAAAACTCATCTAAAGCAAAGTACTTGCGTACCTTAATATTGTCGCCTCAAAAATCAGTATTTGATCGTGCATGGTTGCCTAAGTTAGAGCAAGCACACAAATCATTCCCACGCTTAAGAGTATTATCCATAAAAAATGATTTGATCACCAAGTTTCCTGACTCAATTGGCAATTTGAAGTACTTAAGATATTTGAAGTTGGATTGTTCTGATCTAGAAGAGATACCTGGTACAATTTGTAATTTGTACAATTTGGAGATACTATTATTCGACAGATGTAATTTTGTTACTCGACTAGCAACTAGCGTTGGAAACTTAATCAACTTGCGACATCTTCGTGTTCCGGACTCATTCAACGAGATGCCACTACAATTTGACAAGTTAAAAAATCTTCAAACACTTAATAGATTTATCATGGGAAAGAATAAAGGTTCTAGCATTAAGTTGTTGAAAGATTTACAAGATCTACATGGGAGCCTATTCATTTCGGGACTAGAAAATGTTACTAGCGTTGAAGAAGCTTCGGAGGTACTAAAGAATAAGAAGTCTCTTAGTGAGCTATATTTGGAATGGGATTATGATGATGGCCATGAACCTGGTGACTTGGATAAAGAAAGAGAGATACTGAGTGCCCTTGAACCTTCTCCAAACCTTAAGGAACTCACTATTGATGGCTACAAAGGCATCTATTTCCCAAGTTGGATTCGAGATCATCACTTGTCTTTGGTGAGGGTGACACTGAAAGATTGTCCTAATTGTAGCTTCTTGCCGTTGTTGGGACAACTGCCTTCTCTCAAAGACATTGACATTGATGGTTTGGAAGGTGTAGTGAGAATAGGTTCAGAGTTTTATTATTCTGCTGCAGTACAAGCAAAGCCATTCTTTAGATCTTTGGAGAGCTTGAAGCTTGATCGTATGAAACAGCTACAAGAATGGTCGTTGATCGAAGGTGGAGTCTTTCCTCGTCTTAGGAATCTTTGTTTGGACTTTTGTCGAAAACTCAAAGTGTCATTGTTACCAGACTATTTTCCTTCATTGAGAATGCTTCGGATAAAATATTGTGAGCAAGTGATGCCTTTACTCCCAAGAGCTCAGTACACGCACCCCCTATTTCCATGTCTTGAGATTTTGACTATAGATGGATGTGATGGGGTGGAAGTACTTCTAGAAGGGGGACTGCCTTTGAGTTTGAAGAACATTAGAATTATAAGATGTAAAGACCTGAAAAGCTTAGACGAGCAGGAGACATTTCAGCGCCTCACTTCCCTTGAGAAGTTGCATATTGAAGACTGCAGAAACCTCATACACTTGCCTAGAGAACTACCCACTTCTCTTTCTGATCTAAGCATCATCTCTTGTGAATTGCTAACACCACGACTCCAGAGGGACACAGGGGAGGACTGGTCGATTATTGCTCACATTCCCAATGTAACTATCGATCGCAAGAAAGTCTGACTCCTTGTAATTTTCCACAACAATGACTGGTATTACTCTTTCTTCTTTCATACTTGTTTATCACAACTTGGTTATATATACTGTCAAAGCATCTGTTCTCGTGACCAAAGTCATTTTCTACCTCTTTGGCATAGTGACCTCACATTAATAATATATATTCTTTTCATATCTTTAACTTCCATGTAATGATTTAATATCTTTGTCAATCTTTTAATCTGTTTCTCGTGTGTTTCAATGTCGTAGTTTATAGTTTTTCTTTGGAAACTTAAGTAGTTTATCTTTATATCAGATAAAACTGATCGTTCCATACATTGAAGAAAATACTTAATGTTCCAAGGTCATGCTCAAAAATCCTGCCTTTGAAGAAATTAGTTTTCATGTCTTCCATTACTACAATTATTTGCACTGGAGAACCAGTGACACCAGATGTGCTAGTTGAGGAGACATGAGAGCTTCATATCCTGTTTTCTGTGAGAAATCAAAGGTGAGTAGGCGTGTGTGACAGACATGTTAACAAGCTTATACTTTTGGAGAGAATAAGTATAGTGTGCAAGAAGAAAACAATCTAAATTTGTTTGTTTGCTAACTTTTTCCATCCGTTTAGAATAGCTTAGAGTGGCACTTCTACAATATTTTGATATTTTATTCTCATCTGACTGTAGGATGTCAAACTTGAGTGTATGTATAGATTTGAACTGAAATATATATATATATATATATATATATATTTTGAGCTGAAATTTACTAACATGACAAAGTTTATATGGCTCTTTTTTTCTGTAGATGCGAGATGGCAAACCACTTGTATATCTTAACTGAAAAAGCAAAATGTTTGAGAATTTGCTTCAATTCTTCAAAACTGAGCCTAAGTTTGGCCATCTGTTAAAGGTGGATTTAGATCCTTGTCTCTGTAAGTTGTTCTCTTGTAATTATTTACTCATATTTTGCTAAACAATTTCTAAGGCTGTGACCTGATTAATGAGGCCCATTCCATGGTCTGAAGATTCTCAATGGAATATTGATCCATGTTTCCACCATTCTTGTTTGACACTATTAATTTGTGTTCTTATTAACATGCTTAAAATCCAATTGCTAATTTGTTTTTGTTTTTAATGTAAACCAACTTAAAGCTTTTTATTCGGAGTATCCTTGTTTATTTTGAAGAATAACTTGAATGAATTTTCTAGATTCTGCTTATGTGTTATATGATGTTATAGATGATGCATTTGAAGTTCATGAAGCTAATGGAAGAGACTGTGATACTAGTCAGACATGTCGTTGGCGGTGCTGAAAGAAGGTTGGTCAGCATTTACAGCTGCTCATTCACATACTTTCAACTACTATTACATTTGTCAGACTTTTCTTTCCAGTTCATATGATTTCATAATCAAATCTCAGGCACCTTCCTTTCCTTAAATCTGTGTTTCTCATCATTGGCAGTTGTGATCATCAAGATAGTCCTTAACTAAGGGTTAACTAGCTTGGAAAAGCTCCTGGGATGAGTGGGCGAAACAGGAAAGAAAATGTTCATAGCATGAGCTTCTCTTCTGTTCTGTTCTGTTATACTCTTTGTTCTGAAGGTTGATCTCCACTTGTTAAGGCCTTTCAAATAACTTCAAAGTGAATGAATATAGCTTTCCAGATATGTAAACAAGCTTACTTTGCTTTTGCAGGCTCCAACCATAAATTGTTATAACGTGGAAAGTGGTCTAGAAGCAGAATGAAGTGTATGGTAAGAAGCATAAGGTCCCATTATTAGTTTTGAACTCATATTCCACATTCTAACATGGCTGATGACACACAACTTGCCCTTACCTACACCATATAGCACCCGTTAGCCAAGGCTTAGCAAGAAAACTTAAACAAGAAGATACATATTCAGATAATCGACATATCAACTAGTGGTATGTGTACCTTTCTTGATGGAAATCTGACTAATCAGTGTTCAAGAAGGCAAGAAGAAGTTGTTCGATCGAATGCATGGATGGGAAATCGAGCACTTGCCTCAACTGTTTCTGAATTAGTACTTTTACACATTCCTTGTCGGCAGAGATTAGAATGCAAAACAACTCTTTGGTGTGATAATCAAGAAGGTCCAAATCCTGCAGCAGACATATGCACTAAAGCTCTTTCATTTGCAAGGATTCAGTTTCTTTGTCACAAGCTTTCATTTACAACTTGTGGGGTGTGGAAGTCAGTTACCAAATAAACATTTGTAACCATTTATGTTAGTTGACTCAGTCTTGTTAAGTTGTGTATAAAAGGGTGTCACCTCTCTTAGTTTACTTACTGGTGATTATTGTAATCAAGGGCAAGAAAAGCTCCAAGAAAACTTTGAGTGTGGTGTGTGAATACTTGGGTGATTAGAAGTGAAGTTTGAACTTACACAGGGAAGTGAGAACTTTGTAGAAGAGGCTGACATGACACCATTGTTTTGTACTATCATTTTCAGATTAGTGCAGTGAAGTTATTATCTTTCTGTTATTGAGCTCTTACCATTGAGAAACTCACAATCTCTCTTTTTTTTTTACAGGTTAATGTGGCATAAACATATACAATTGTTGCATACAAGTTTGAGTCTGCCCTTCTATTTTTGGTATCTTTAATAAAAATTAGAATTTATACTTTTTTAGACCCTGTGTTTTGTCTCATTATCTGTATGGACTCTGTATTTTGATAAATTATTTGGTCCCTGTGTTTTGTAAAATAGTTCAAATAGGCCCCTAAACTTAATTTTGAAGAATAAAAAATTGAATATTACAACACATTTCTTAGGCAGAATGACTGCATTTTTGTTCTGAATTGTTAGTTTGATGAATTATTTGTGATTTTAGTTCAAATTTTTTTATCAAAGTCGGGTCTAGGGGTCTATTTGAACTATTTTAGATAACACAGGGTCCAAAAAGTAATTTTTTAAACACACAGGGTCCAAACAAGTAATTGGGCAAAACACATGGTCTAAAAAAACATAAATCCTAAAAATTACAACAAGAACAAATTTTTATCATATCTTTCAATGTTTAACCTCACTTTTTTTTCTTTTAGTTTGTGGCAGTAATTTTTTTTAAAAGATAATCAGTAAGTATTACATTAGGGAGAAAAGAAGAAAATTTCTCCATCAACTAATCTATGAACATTCTTATTAGTCAAACATCTAATGTGAATTGATGGCACTCCAAACTCAAAAAATCATCTAACATGCATATTTTAATGCTCAAATGAAAAAGAAAAAAAAAAAATCAGTAAATTATTAAAATTCACACTTTATCCATTTTTTAAAAACTATTAAATTGTTAAAAACATTTATATAGAAGATTAATGATATGTGCACCAAAATATTACAACAACTGACGTGATAGTTTTATTTAAACAATCAAATTTATTTAAGATGGTATCCACTCTATAAATTAAAAAAAACTCTTAGTCGGTTTATTCGACTTATATTAGGTAGGTTTGTATAATTTCTGAACAACCTAATATAATAATTGGACAGTTAACTTATTAGGTAGTTTGAACTTTTGTCAAGTTATTCAAGTTGTATTTTTTGTTGTTTTTTTTGCTTGATTTGGGTGATGGACCCAAAACGGGTATGTTTTAAATATTTATAACTCGCAAGCGCACAAATCGTATATGGAATATAGTGTTCGTGTAAGCACGAGATCGAACCCAAAGGAGTTGTCTAAAATCGAAAAGATAAAACTATTTTAAATCAAAAGTAATAAATTCTAACCTAGCTCCAAAGATTGATGAGTTTTAATATTATGAACATAAAATAAAAGATTGAAAAATAAAGTTATTTAAGAGAATAAAAATAAAGCAATAATGAGTTGAAAATAAGTGTTAAAAGAAAATATTATTAAGATACTAGAATCCACAAAATGTAAGTTTAATAATATTTATTAATATATTGATTCCCAAGTTTTAGTGATAGTTAAAATAATTTAAACTATCATTTTCTAAATAGATTTATAATTTTAAGCACAAATTACTTCTAAAAAGATAGGATTTTTTTTTCACTTTTCAAAGTTATAATTTCAAAGCATTTAGTGTAAATCAATCTAATGAAATAACAAATAAATCAATGAACATTATTTATAAGGCAAAACATAATATTTTTGTTATAAGCATGGATGTGTACAATTTAATGACACATCTTACACAAAGAATATTATGTTCTAGCACTAATGAAGAACAAAGTGTAAATATGTGCTAACAATCCAAAATACATGATATTTAAGATGAAAGAAGATATTTGAATAAGAAAATTCCATAAACTTTGTTGCACAAAATGGGAAATCAACATACAAAATAAATACTATCTAGTTACAAATTGTTTCATCATCACCTTAATAATCTTAAAAAGATTAGAAACACATAACTAGAATAACAAATACAAACTAAGAATTACAAACATAAATAGGAAAATTTGGAGGAGAAACCCCCAAATTTTTCCTCTAAAAATACATAGCAAATAACCAAAATGAAGAAAAAGATGAAGAGAATTGAGAGGTTTTGAATGTGTAAAAATTATAGTATAGTAACTTCCTCTCAAACATGGACCCTAAACTCCCTTATTTATAGCCAAAAAATAGGAATTAAAATAATCAATTTAAATTAATTAAATTGATTAAATTAATTTAATTAATTATAATATGACAAATATGGGTAAATTACAGGGTGTAATAATGATGTTTTGGGGTAAAATGTGTAGAAAATTAGGTAAAAATGTGATATTTTTAGACAAGAGTGACAAATGAGACAATGGGTAATTTATGGGCTCATTGCAAAATTAAGTAGTTGGGCAAATGTTGTGTGGCAGGCGGCTTATGGGTCTGGTGCCAGACTGCTTATGGTGTGGTGAGGCTGATACGTGGAGCTGCTGGAGGGAGCTCCTTGGTGATGCAGCTAGTGGCTTGCATGGTTGAATTGGGCCAGCGACTTGGGCTGGATTGATTGGGCCGAAGGAGCTGCTGAAAGCTTGGGCCAATTTTCAGTTTTACCCTACTTTTTTTCTTCTTTTTCATGCTTTTCAATAGGGGTGAGCATCTAAACCGACAAACCGCGGTGACCGACTGCACCGCACCATACTACACCGCAAACCGCGGTGTCAAAAGTGTAATGGTTCGGTATGGTTTGTATTTTTGCTAAACCGCGCGGTGCGGTGCGGTGCGCGGTTTGCGGTGTGAAATTTTGGTTTGCACCGCACCGCACTGCATACTTACAAATATATTAAAAAATAAACTTTACATATATACCATTTTTTATAGTTACCCAATATGAGAGACTTGTATTTTTTTTTTGTGTTTCACTGAACTTAATTGATAACTTGTGATGTTGTTTAGAACTTATTAAGGATTTGTTATGAACTAAGGATTTAGTATTTTTTTAAAAATTTAAATTTTGTTATGACATATTTTTTTACACAAACCGTGGAAAACTGCCCAAACCACACCGCAAAAAATGGTTTGGTTTGGTCGGTTTGGTGCAACCAAATCACACCGCATGGTGTGTTCTAGTTACTAAACCGCACTTGTGGCGTGGTGTATTAGAAAGTGTTCAAACCGCCCAAACCATACCGTGCTCACCCCTACTTTTCAATAGCAAAAAAATACAACATAATTCCTATATAAAAAAATCATAAATTAAATTAAAATTAAATATTTTCAATAATAAAATATACAACATAAATTCCATAAAAATATTAATTAAAATTTAATTTACTTAAACATTTAAGCTCAAAATTACATCTTTTTACTCCTAACTTAACAATATTAATTTTAAATAATTAAACTATAACATTTTACAATAATATAACTATAAAAATACACAAAAATCTATAAAATTAAAATAAACCTAATAAATTCAAAATTACTTAAAAACTTAATAAATCAATTAAAAACTCAAGAATTAAGCAACAATTAGCACATAAAAAATAGTAAAATAACTCTATTCTGTAGAGTTATCATTTGGCAATTTGCAAAAACTTTTCCACAAATATTTACATGAACAAAGATTTTCCTGAAAGTTTATTCTGGTCTATCTTATCATAAAACGACTTGTCGTTTATACTGTAAATTTCATCATAAAACGACATGTCGTTCATCTTGCCTATTTTATTATAAAACGACTTGTCGTTTTTAGGGCTCAGTCACAGAAATTGGAAGCTGATAAAAGAAGCCCAAAACCCTAGCGAGACTGCATCTGAAAACCCCAGAACCTGTAAGAGAGAAGATGACGCAGAAAAGTGGGTTATTCAAAGGCCAAAAGAAGAGGAAAACCGTTCCTCTCAACCGCCATGGAAAGGCACCAACAACTCGTAAAGGTATTATTATCTTGCTTTCTCTCTCGCTTTGCTATTAAATTGAGCCATAAATAATCCTAATTTTGAGTCTCTGATGTTCTTTTTCTTGTTGATTTCCAGGGAAGAGATATGTAAAGCCCTCAAATTTTACGAGCGCAATGGATACAGATCGGGTATGTCTATATTTCTCTTCTCTTTCTCATTTTTATACATTGCTACTGAAGTCACACCAATTTTGTTTTTTGGGTATTAAACTTGTTAGTTGATGAATTAGAGAATGAGTTGAAACTTTAGGACCCTTCAATTTTATTCACCTTGCTTTGGAGTAGTGATTAAATTTGGCTTTCTGGGATAGTCTCCTATCGTTTGGATTAGAGGGCAATATTGGTTATCCTGAGATTGGAGTAATGGGTTGGAAAAAAAATTGGGTTTTTCTTTGTCACAACATAATCATTATGGCTTGTTGTATTGATATTCAATTTTGATTTTGGGAATTAAGTTTTTTATCTAGTTATTTCTGTGGCTTAAGGGATTTGATGCTTTTGTTCTCTCTTGAGTGAGCAGCTTTGTGTTTTCAAAATTTTGATGCAGTTGGATGCTGCTACTACTACTACTACTGCTACTGTACTAGATTTGTTTTTAAGTTCCCCAGCTTTTTTATATGAAATTTTAAGTCAATGAATCAGATTTGATCGTTCTTTGGAATATTATTTAAATATGGTTTTTTGGGCAAGTCTCATGTAGTTTATGGTAGCAGGAAAAAACTATGATTATGCTGAGATGGGAGTCATGTTAAGAACAAGTTTGGGTTTTTATCTACAACATTGGAACTCTCTATACTGAAGTTGGGATTTTTTAGGCTTGTTGAATTCATTTTCATACAATAGTATTTGCTCTTAAGTTTGTCTGTGGGAACAAAGTTTTACGCGATCTTCCTGGTTCGGTTGATTTGAAACTCTTGTTCTCTCTCTTTTGCCTGAGAACTTCTCTTAAAATCCTGGTGTGGCATGAATGCACTACTACCTTACTAGATTTGTTTAGAATTCGAAAGTACTTTGATAGCCATCATGATTGAATAATCATTTTGTTCTACTCTCAACTTAGCAAATTGATAATCTTTGATTTCCCAGGTGACTGGAATGTTTATTGAAAGTCGGTGTGTCTAAGTTTATCGATTATATAGTCTCTGATATTTGTTTGTGTCATACTTCTTCCTTACAAAACCATGAAAATTAAGCTAATATATAAAAGCACCTTCTCTTAACTTTTGACTTGATGGAATCAGGAGTTGACAAAGTTCATAAACAAGTGCAATGAAGTGAAGGCTGCCACTGCTGCAAACAAGGAAGGTGGCCAATTATGCATAGTCAAAACACCAGCTGGGACTGAACCTGAGGCCAAGAAATAGTTGGGGGCAACAACCATATCAACATATGGAGATAGAGAAAACCTGAACAAAAGTTGTTAAGTTACTTCTCATCCAAGAAAAATTAACACTTATTTTGCATAGATTTTTCTGTGTGATTGATTGTGTACCATATATTAGCTTCATAGCTTGTATGCAGTTTTGATCCAAGTGAGAAGTTTTGATGAATGAGGATGTGATAAATACTTTAACTAGTTCGTTTATGAAACTCTTCATTACTCATTTTTTAAGTATGTTTGTTTTTCTTCAAACCCTTTAATGAAACAAATAAGAAGAAAAAAAAAAGCATTTGTAACTTTTTAATGAAGAAAAACAAAAACAATGGCTAAAAAAAACATAAAAGAAAAGAGAGAGAGGAAACAGATAATATTGGGCCTGGCCCATGAGAATGACATGTGTGAGAAAGTTGAGTTGGATCCAAATCATCAAGAGATTTTTTTAAAAATATGGCCTTTTAGCCATTAATATACAAAAATATGGTAATTACATTTTTTTTTTTATTTATATGGATAAAATTAATTAAAAAAATTCAGATTATGAGAAAAAAAAAATGACATACTAACAATTTTTAACAGAAATGTAGTATAATAATGACTCTTTTACAAAAATATGGGAAATTTTTTTTATAAAGGAGAATACAAGTTTTAAAAAGTCATAAAATAATACTTATAAAAAAAAAGTCATATTTTTTAAAATTTTATTGAAAAACTCATATAAAAAATAATTTTCACAATCATGAAATCAGACGGCCCAGGCCCACCTCCATGTTGACAGGGTGCGGAGAAGGACAATAAATTAGATTTGGTAGATATTAGGCACGTGACTTAGCACAAAATAATATTTTATTTAGGATGTGAATATTTTGATTAATCAATTATTCCTTTAATTAAATACTCTATCTCAATCTTTTTAAATTAATAAATTATTATTTAATATAATATGTTAATAAATTAATATAAATGTAATCATTAAATATTAAAAAATAATAAAAATCTAGATTTCAACACACCTCCAAAATATTTAATATATCACTTATTATTAATTAGATTATTATTTTTAATAAAAAAATTATATACTTTAATTTTTACAAGCATGAAAATTAAGCATCGTAATTAGACCAACGATTTTAATAGAATGAGATACTTTTTATTTTAAATTATTTATGTTTATATTATAATTATTTTGAGTTAGAAACTAATATAAAAAAAATTGTGATTAACAAGATTATCATTTTTATTTAAGACTGCAAAGATACCTTCATTTTTTGAATGATAATTTAAAGAGGTGAAAAAATTTTATTAATGGGCAATTCTATACACATTTTTTTTAGAATGTGTGTAAAAAGAAATTTAAAAAAAAAAAATTATTTGGAAAGAAGTGTGGTGAGAAAAAAAAATTAAAGATTTAAGAGTGTGATTGGTATTAATTTGGATACAATTTTATGATTTTAGATTTTAAAATTTTAAAATACATAATTGGTAGATTGTATTTGAAAATTAAATCCAAAACAAAATTTAAATTTTATGAAGGAAAGTAAAAACCAATAAAATCATATTTTCTCCATTTTCACAGATTCAATTTTTTAAAACTTAATAACAGTTTACAGACATTGAACCCATCACATTTTCAGAAATTTGTTTTTAGTCACTAAATTCATATTTTTATTTCAGAATCTCATTTTTTCAAAAATACAGTTTTCTAATCGCGAACCAATCACACCTTAAATGCTTAAACTGCCTTGCAAAACATCTTATAAAAACTTTCTTACCTTCTTCAACATTTACCATCTTCATGTTTGGTGTTGTTTGATCTCAGTTAGCTTTATTTGAATTTATTTTCACCCATAATATCTTAGACCTCCCAAGAAACACAAATTAAATTAATAAATGTTATGATTCAAAGAAATCGTCATATAAATATAGAAAAATATAATACTTATGTACTTAAGAAATCAATGTTTATCATTTATATATAAGGACAGTTCTATTTATTAGTTACAAAATTTGGTAGCCAAACAAACCAAATTCTCTTTAATAGTTAGTGGTCTCAAGAGTTAATGATAATAATGATTATGTATACACTTTTTCTTTTCTTTTTCCTAGGGTGAAATTGAACATTTTTGGAGATTTGATTTTTTTTTTTAATTATTAAAAAAGTTGAGACTAATTCAATAATGTTCACAGAAAACTCAATTTCAATAAGTTCAAAATAATTAAAGATATATTCCTCAATAAATGGGTAAATGAAAGTGAAATTTTGCACTTATTTTGAATCTATTCTTGTGATCAGCTCCTCCATTTACTGATGTTTTCAGACAATATTTGATATTTCTATATGCTCTTTATTTATATTTGATATTATTTAAACATGCATCTTATCAATAAGATGTAATTCTTTACTTATAAAATAAGACCAAAAAAAATCATACTATTTTGTACACTGTGGATGATGGCCTGCTCCGATTCCTTTAGAAAACTTTTGTTATTGGGTTAGCCATACACTTCACATGTTTCTAGCGATTCACATGGCATCATCAAATATTACAAGTCTTGATAAAAATCTACAAAGCACTAGAACGCCTTGTTGACGATCTTATACTCTGACAGCATCATCTAGGGATCCTCGAACAATGTAATATCTCACACCGGGTAAATCCTTAACCCTTCCCCCTCTTACTAAGACTACAAAATGTTCTTGTAAATTATAGCTAAGACCAGATATATAAGCAATGATTTCAAATCTAAAAGTTAAGCGAACTCTGGTAACTTTATGTTTTGTCTAATTGTTTGTTTGGATCTTATATTTTGATAAATTAATTTTTAAACTCTATATTTTATAAAATAATTGAAACTCTTAAACTCGATTTTGATAAAAAAAAAATTGAACTAAAATCACAAATAATTTACCTAACTAGAAACTTAGAATAAAAACATAATGTTTTTATGTGTTGTTATGTTTAATTTTGTGTATAAACACATAATGTTTATGTGTTGTTATATTTAATTTTGTGTATATCAAAATTGGTTGTAAAATGATATAACCCAAAACAAAATTAATAATAAAGTAGATAATTATTTGGTACTCTGTATTTTTTGTAAAGTATCTTTTTGATATTTTATACATGTATTAATACTCATTTGTTACTCTGTATTTTGAAATTATATATATTCAGTCCTTTATATTTTAAATTCGTACATATTTAATACTCTAATAAAATTTTACTAAGTCAAATTTTTCATAATTATATAAATTTTAAATTCAAATTTAATTACTTAAGTATATATATATATAATATATATATATATAACTCATCGTATCCATAAAGTTTTATTTATTATATTTGAATGTAGGAAGATATTATGGTTAATGAATGTCATTGCTTCAGTGAGATTTATTCCTTTCTTTTTTGGTCTGACCAAACCCTAATTTCTCACCCCAATGGAGCTTCCTACAACCAACGACAACGACAATGACAATGGCGAAGTCTTCTTCGAAGCACTCGACGACTTCCACGTACCCTTCTACGATTGCCCCGATTCCTTCTCCGACCAATCAGAGTCCTCGTCATCTTCCGTACTCTATACCCCTGTTCCCAAATCCCCATTGGAGGCTTCTTCTCCGGCCGTCACTATCCGGCGACGCCGCTCGTCTTCTCGAAGAATCTCCCATAACGATTCGAGTTTGGATAAGTCCTCGATATCGGAAATCGATTCAATTGAGGGTAGTACGAAGTGGAGCTCCAAGGGAAAAGTGTGTGAAATTGGCGGGAATTTGAAGGAGAATGGCGAAAAGTTGGATTTGAATAAGGAACCTTTCAGCTTGTTGAGTGATCAAAGTAACGGGCTTTCGACTGTATCCGCGGCGAGTGAATTCCCGGTTGTTGATTCGATCAATTCGGATGCAGAACTCGATGGTTCTTCCTCTAACTTGCTTATTTTTGTAGCTGGGTTTGTGATTAAGGCTATTGGATTTCAATTTCATTTATTTATTAAATTTGTAAGTTTTCCCATTTGCGTTTTGTATACCGCTTACATGTTTGTTATTGACCCCTTTTACACAATGAGGCGTGGTAGAGAGTATTTTATTGGAAAAGTGGTGAAATTGTGGGACTTGGTACTTGGGTTCGCAAGTCCATATGTATTGGATTGGTTGAAAGATAACAAGTCGATTGAGAAGGTGGCATCGCGTTGGTTTTGGGGTTCTCTTTGGGCAATTTATGTTTGTTTCATTCTATGCTGTCTTCTGTTTTTGTCAAGTTTGTTCAGTGGGTTGATAATGAGGTATTTCGTTGAGAAACCCGTTCATATGAAGGAAGTCTTGAACTTTGATTTCACTAAGCATCGTCCGGTTGCTTTCATGCCCATTGTATCTTGTGTCAATGCCGGTTGTGGTATGGACTGTGAAGAACAGATCGAAGCTCGGAAGAAAATGGGTTTTCGGGTTATCCCCGTTGGTCACAAATTGCAGGCTAGTGTTTCAATGACATTGCCCGAGTCAGAGTACAACAGAAATCTTGGCATCTTTCAGGTGAGGCTAGAGTTCCTCTCTGTCAAAGGTGAAACTCTTTCAAGTTCCAGCCATCCTTGCATGTTACAATTCAAAAGCGAACCTATTCGCTTTTTATGGACGTTCCTCAAGGCTGTCCCTCTAGTTGCTGGTTATGTATCAGAATCTCAAACTCTTAATGTTAAGTATAAAGGTTTTACCGAAGGAAATGTTCCTACTGGATGCTTAAGGGTGACAATTGAACAACGAGCAGAATACCGGGCTGGTGCTGGTATTCCTGAAATTTATGATGCTTCCCTTGTCCTTGAGTCTGAACTTCCCCTGTTGAAAAGATTATTGTGGCGTTGGAAGATATCCATATTCATATGGATCACTATGACATTGTTTTTTATGGAGTTGTTGTGTGCTCTAGTCTGTTGTAATCGTATCATTATGCCTAGACCAGGACCGAGACCAAGGGATAGTTCTATTAGCAGCGGTGCTACTCAAAACAACCCTTCTACAAGAAGTGGCCGTGGCGGGTTGTACAGATCTGCACCATTGGATGCTGTTGATGCCGCAACAGATCAATATAGGCATGTCATCCCAACTCTTTCTTTTCTTTTATTTACATTTCCAACACTCGTATAATCTTGTTCAGTTATTATGTACATACCTACGAAAATATTATGATAAATGATAAGTTGGAAAGAAAGTGATTCTCCTCCTGCTGTCACCCACTTATGCTGGCTTTCTTGGTTTGTATTGTTTCGTTGAAGAACTTCAGGAGTGAAAAAATCATGGGAATAATATTTGAAAATGACACGTTTGACTGTAAATATTTGAAAAAATCTAGTTGTCTTTTGTTGAAAGTTAAATTATGGGAATTAAAGACATTTTAACGAGCTGTTTCTAAAAACAAAAAAAGTTTGACCGAGTTGACTAGCAGTGGAATATCTACATCAATAGTGAACGTGTACTCTGTACTGCTCTGGTTCTTATTTTGAGCATTAAGGAATTTTCTGAGCTGAAAACAGAAGATAAGTGCAGCAAGAAAGGTGGTGTCCATAGCAGGACACACTGCATACCCTATGCTTACTTTCACCATTTGATCTGAAGGTTGATCTCTACTTCTTAAGGCCTTTCAAATAGCTTCAAAGTGAATGAATATGGTTTGTCAGATATGTAAACATGCTTACTCTGCTCTTGCAGACTCCAACCATTAATCATTGAAATGCTTGTAAAAGATTTCTCAGATCTGTCAAAGGCACTCCTGCACTTAGTTTGCATTTCAGACCGGCTTCTTTATTAACCTTGGAAACGTTCTCAGATGCAGACTGGGCTACAAAGTTGGATGATAGAAAATCATCTAGTGGTATTTGTATGTTTCTTGGTGGAAATCTGACTAATTGGTGTTCAAGAAGGCAAGAAGCATTAGTTTGATCGTGTGCACAGTCGGGATATCGAGCACTTGCCTCAATTTGTACTGAATTAGTACGGTTACACATTCCTTGTTGACAGAATTTAGAATCAAAGTACATCAAACTTCACCAACTCTCTGGTGTGATAATCAAGAAGGTCTAAACCCTACCTCTTTGATTTGCAAGGTTTCAGTTTCTCTGTCACAAGCTTACTTTGGAAAATTCACTTACAACTTGAGGGCTGTGGAAGTCAGTTACCAAATAAACAGTTTTATCTGTTATTTCTGTTACTTAGTCTTTTTAACTTGTGTATAAAAAAGTGTCACATCTCTTAATTTAATTACTTACCGATGATTATTGTAATCAAGAGCATGAAAAGCTCCAAGAAAACTTTGAGTGTGGTGTGTGAATACTAGAGTGTTGTGAGCTCTGGGGTTTCATTGTACAGGGAAGTGAGAACTTTGTAGAAGAGGCTGACAGTGACACCATTGTTTTGTACCACCATTTTCTTAGATTAGTGCAGGGAAGGGGAGTTTTTTATTTCTTATTTTTTATTTTTTTTAGCTAGGCCTTTTACTATCAATACAACTAAAGGGACATACATGTTGTTGAGCTGTTATCATTCAGTAACTCATAATCTCTCTTTTCTTATTTCAGCTTAATGGTATAAGCATTACAAAACCATGAAAAATAAGCTTATAAATGTACATTTTCTTAACTTTGACTTGATGGAATCAAGAGTTGACAAAGTTCATAAATAGTTGGGGACAACAACCATATATATCAACATATGGAGATAGAGAAATCTGATCAAAAGTTGTTAATACTTCTCTCATTCAAGAAAAATTAACCATATTTTGCTTAGCTTTTTCTGTTTGATTGTAGGGAATTTACTCATTTGGTACCATTTGTTTTTGTAAAGTATTATTCTGGTACTTTTTATTTTCAATAATGTTCATATGGTATTTCATATTTCAAAAACATAGATATTTGGTATCTAAATTGATAAAATTTTGTCAATGTGATCAAACTGTCAGCAGTTATATATAATTTGTAGCTCGTATGATTGAGAGTAATTTGATTAAATTGGTAAAATTTTATTAATTAAATTTGAGTTTGGGATACCAAATATGTACAATTTAAAAATACAGGTACTAAATAGGTATAATTTTAAAATACAGAATACCACATAAGCATTATTTCTAAACACAGTTACCAAATGATTACCTATTGTACCCTACATTATCTTGTATGTAGTTTTGAACAAGTGAAGTTTTGGTGATTGATGATGTGATATATACTTGAATAGTTCGTTCGTTTATGAAACTCTTCATTACTCTTTTTTTTTTAAGTTTACCTTTTTTTTTTTTTTTTTTGTCTTCAAATCCATAATGAAAAAGGTAAATAGAACAAAGAGCATTTGTAATAAAAAAAACTTTTATTTAAAAGCTTTTAATGAAGAAAAACAAAAAACAAAAGCTAAAAAACATAAAAGGAAAAGAGTGAGAGGAACAAGATAAATCAGGAATGGCCCATGAGATTGATGTGTGAGAGAAAGTAGAGTTGGATCCAAGTCATCAAATCAGACGGCCCAGGCCCACCTCATGTTGACAGGTCCTGTCATGTGTTGTGGAAGAGGACAATAAATTCGATTAGGCAGATATGTACAAGGCACGTGAGAACGAAATATTATTTTATTTACAAGGTGAGTATTTAATTTTATTTTATTTTTGAAATGTCTCTTTTTTTCTTTTTTAATTAATCAATTATTATGAATTATATTATTTTAATAAATTAATATATTTATACTCATCAAACATTAAAAAATAAAAATAAGAATCTATATGTACACCGTAATATTTCAAAATTCATAAAAAGACTTAAGATCTTAATTAGGATGTTAGCTAAATATAAGTCGAATTATATGTGACATTATTGAATGTGTATGTGAATTACATGAGTTATATTAAACCAAGCCTACAAAAGCTAGCTGGCATAAGCAAAGCAACTAAGAAGCCCGTAATAAGGTCCCTCATAAGGCGAATATAACTAATTATGCATTTTTAAGTGCATTAAATGTGCGTAAAAACTCGTTTCTGTTAAAAATGATATTTTTGTAATTTTAACCCGTTGTGAGTATATTTGCAATTATATTTGTTATATGTGTTGAGACCGCATGGTTATGTGGGGATATTTGAGATATTCGGCAGGAGTCGGTCCTTTTGAGCAAGATAGCGGTCTAGTTACAACGGAGATTAATACCCGGCTTGGGGTGAGCCAATGGGTATTTGATAATTCGGTGAGTTACCAGGACTCATTAGAGTATGAGTCGTATTTCGGGAAAATAGTGATATTCCAGGACTAGCGGAATTAATTGAGAATTATAAATGTAATGTGGGATTAGAATGTCTAATGACCATTTTGCCCTTAGGGGCTTTGAGAGGAAAGTTGAGAAGTGGGGGCATTTTGGTCTTTGGATCCTTGGTTAGAAAGCCCAAGCTAAGGTGATCAACTCAGAAAAAGGAAAGAAACTCACTCTCTCTCTTTCCCTCGTTACTTTCTCTCTCTCTCCCTCTATCTTGTGTTGAAACTCTCTTGGCTTTTGAAGAAAATTCTTGAACCTTAAGTAGGAAGCAAGCTTGATGGGGATTGGAACTTGCTATTGGAGTCTAGAGGCTGTCAAGCTTGGGGAAAACCAGTAGGGAATCAGATTCTCAGAGGTCAATTCCAACCTTAAAGTCTTTAACTTTTTGTGGTTTGGTGTTTCAGTGTGTTTTAGAGGTTTGGGGATGTAGGTTATTGTGTTTCTGTTGTGCTGGTGTGTATTATGGTGGTTGGAATGGGATAAAAATCGAGTTTGGGATGGATTTTAAAGGCTTGCAATTTTTGCAAGTATTTTGAGTTCGCAGGGTCGCACCATGATGTTGTTCTTGGGGCGTCGCGGCCCACATGAACTCAGCGAGGTAGGAGGTGCCTTGAACCGACTTGGCGGGCCGCGCCCCAACGCATGTGCAAGGATTTTAGGTGTGGGGCTCTCTGCCAAGTTGAGTGTCGCAGCTCAAATTGAGGAAAAATTAAAAATTAGGCTTTTGGGTTATGGGAACCCAAACCTAAGGGATCGGGAATGGTTTTACTACCCAGGTTAGCATAATTCAAGGTCTCGGAGGCTGGGACTCGGTTTGAAAGTTGTTATTAGTTCGTTTCTTGATAATTATTCCTTGTTATAGTTGTGACAAGGGTGAACCGTTAGGCTCGGGAGGAAAGGATCGTACTCCGAGTCGTCATATGCTATTCACTCGGGACCTGAGGTAAGAAAACTACACCTAAACTATGGTTGGGGCTTGAGCCCCATTTATCGAACATGGGTATAATCATGCTTAAAGTATTTTTATTAAACATGTTTGATTGCGTTGTGCATAATTGTGTTAAGTGAGGTATGCTCACCTGTTATATTTGATTGAAAAGCTCGGCTTATAAGTCGAGGGCGGCAATAGCATGCTAAATGCAGGTCGATGTGGCTAGGCCAATCCATATCTGATTGAAAATCTCAGCTTATAAGTCGAGGGCAGCAATAGCGTGTTGAACACGGGTCAATGTGGCTAGGCCAACCCAGATTTGATTGAAAAAGCTCGGCTTATAAGTCGAGGGCGGAAATAGCGTGCTGAACGCAGGTCGATGTGGCTAGGCCAACCCATAAGCGTGATATACGCTTATGCGGTCCCGTGGCCGCTTGAAATATAAAGCGTGCGTACGCCTGGCTAGCTCTAAGGCTAGTTAAAAAGGGAATAGGGCAAGGGGCCCTAGTGTGGCTTTATGGCCGCTTATTTAGATCGAATTAGTATGCTTATTAGCCTTGAACTATCGGTGAATATATGATATAACTGATATTCGGCCAACGTGTTAAACGTGGGGTCGGACGACCATCGCATTGAGTGTGGGGCTGATCAGCAAAGCAGGTGGAACGCAGGCCGAGAAGGTGAGTTTAGTTTGGAGGGTGCAGTCCCTACTTGCCCTGTAAGAACTGCAAGTTGAGTGCCTGAGTACGCATCTCGCTCAGTTGGGCCAGTCAGCAATACTATTTTCCTAGGCCATGTAGTTTATTATATGATTAAAACGAACATCTTTGTAAACTGTAGAACATGTTTACAAATTTATATGGTTGGAATAAATATATTGGATAATGGTGAAGCATGTGTTTATTGCTTTTGAATATTTAGATATTGTTATGCCTGTGAGGTTTTCTTGTTGGGTCTCGGCTTACGGGTGCTTTATGGTGCAGGTAAGAGCAAAGAATAGCTGGACCATCTCTGAGTTAGAGAGCTTCAGGGGCAGAGTATACATATGCAACCTGCTTGACTGTCACAGTCGATTTTAATTGCTGGTACTAGGGTTAAACATTGATTTTTTCCACCTAGGCTAGCTTTTGTGTTTATGTTGTTTAGGTGTCAGTTTATAAAATCTTTTGGGATCCCGTGTACGAACCTAATAACCTTTTAATGAAATGGTTATTATTGACCAAATTTTTTAATACCTAATCCTTGTGTTAGTTTTAATTATACGGTTTAAGTCCTAACTACTCATTTAATGAGTTAAACACTATTTAAAATACATAGTGTAACAGTCCTGGATTAGTAGGGCGTTACATAAACACACTTCTAAAATATTTAACATATCACCTATTATTAATTAGTTTATTTTTTTAAAATACAATTATTTATTTAACTTTTTTTACATGAAAATTGAATATTAAGATGTTTGATTCAAATGAGACATTTTTTTATTATTTTAAATTATTTAATTTATGATTAAATTTTAACAAGATTATTATTTTTTATTAAGAATACAAAGATCTTTTAGTTTTGGAAAGTAAATTGTAAAAGTGGAATATATAAAAATTAATTCATTTATTAAATGACAATATTATGCTAAATTATTTTTTTTAGAATGTGTGTGAAAGAATTTTAAAAATCTGTGTGTTTTAAGGCGTGTGGAGAGAATATATATATAAATGCCTAAATTGCTTTGCAAAACAGCTTACCAAAACTTTCTAACTTTCTTCAACACTTACCATCTTCGTGTCATGCTGTTTGATCTAATTTAGCTCCATTTGAACTTATTTTTGAAACACAAATTAAATTAATAAATGTTAGGATTCAAAGAAATCATACATAGAGAAATAATTCTTATTAACTTCAGAGATCAATGTTTATCATTTATATATAAGCACTTTTCTATTTATTAGTTACAAAATTTGGTAGCCAAACAAACCAGTAGTTAGTGGTCTAAAGCTAAAACACCCAAGTTAATAATTATGTACCCTCTTTTCTTTTCTTTTTTTCCTAGGGTGAAATTGAACATTTTTGGAGATTTTGTTTTTTGCCATTATTAAAAAAGTTGAGATTATGAGATCGTTTAGTATGAGGAATTTACAGTTTTCATATTACTGTGAAAGTTGAAGAGGGTAATCTGATAGTCCGGAAACTTACATCACTATATTTGGTTATGTACTAAAATCTTATCTATGATTCCTCAAAATATCATTTTCTCTGTTTAGTTGTGCATAAAAATCTGAAAATTTTCATATAATAATATATTTCATCAAAATAATATAATTATAAATAACAAATGACATTTTAAAAAATTACCAAATTTTTCGTTACATAATAATTTACAAACAATTTTACTCATGTTATATTTTTTTATCATAATTAAAAAATATAGTTATTAAATGCTAGAATCAAGTATAATTTTTAAAAAAACAAAAATACCCTTATTTTATTTTTAATAATATTTCATTTGTTATTTTAAACTAAAGTAATGATATAAAGACTTTACATATCAATTTATTTAAATAAACAAATATTATTTATCATTTTTATATTTTGATATATGATTATTTATTTTTTATATTATAAGATTCAAAAATAAAATAAGTCATTAACTAAAAAATTATTGGTTTAAGATTTTTTTTAAAAAAAAATAATAATAATTTTGATGTGTTTCACATTCTTGTGTATCTTAAAACCACATGTCGGATGAGTTTCACTTGAACCCAAAATCAGGAAAAGTTAAAACCTCTAAAGTATAATTTCCCAGGTTAGAAAAATTCAAACTCAGTACCAAACATAAGAATGTATTTAGATTCTCATTCTCGTCTCCAAATTCATGGATACCAAACAATCCCTGAGTTAATAATGTTCATGAAAACTCAATTTCAATAAGTTCAAAAAACTAAAGACATATTTAATTTTATTTATTGAGATGAATAGATCATTTTTATGAGAATGAACCCTACCTCAATAAATGGCTAAATGAAAGTGAAATTTTGCACTCATTTAATGTCTACTACTATTGTGATCCGCTCCTCCATTTACTAGTGCTTCCGACAATATTTAATATTTATATTTGGGATTATTTATAATTCATCTTATAAGCAATAAGAATAATTATGCAGAATAATCAAGATGTTGAACCAAATTAATTATTTATGTCACTATTAATAAATAAATAAGATTATATGTAATTCTTTACTTTTGTGTGGGCATGGCATGAATTAAGAGGAAATTACATGTTATATAGATTCTTTAATAAAGTTTACAAAAATATGACTTTTAAAAAATAAAAAATAAAATTTATTCTATGATTTTTTTCAAGAATTTTCACTTTTACGAGTTTAGTTTCTTATATTTTGTATAAAAATTAGTTTATGTCATAATTTTACTTTTAATCAAATTTATCATATTTAGTTAGTTAGCAATTGTATTTTTCGTACTTTGTTTTTTCTTTAATATATTTTTCCACACAAATTAAAAAAATATAATCCTAGTATTTTTTTTCACAACAATATCATAAAAGTCATATTTATGCAAAACCTTCATGAATTAACACATCATGAATTAACACATCATAAACGCAATAGTCCCACATCAATTTGCAACTTAACTTGTTTTATTTATCAATTTTATAAAAATAATTATTAAATGGGTTTTAATTCAACACAAAATCTTATTAAATAGGACAAAAGGAATTGGTATAAGGTGTATAAATGTGATATATGAACCACAGTTAATTTACAAAGTTGTAAAGATATACTATATTTAAAATGTATATGGTTTATGAATGAAAAATATTTTAACAATTTTAATTAATTAAAAACTTAAAATAAAAATACATTATTATAATATATATTTTTTAAATAACAACTTCCATTAGAAAAAGAGGATGAGTACAAGAAGTTACATATTTAGAGATAGTGGAATCTTACTATTCCATACTAATTCACTTTCAAGCCTTAAAGTATGGTTAGCTAAAGTATGAGCCAATCAGTTAGGGTCTGATTGGTTCGCGATTGGAATACTGTATTTTTGAAAAGTGGATTCTGAAATGAAAATCTGAATTTAGTGACTAAAAACATGTTTTTGAAAATGTGATTGGTTCAATGTCAGTAAACTGTTTTTGAGTTTTAAAAAATTAAATCTGTGATTGGTATTAAATTTAAAAATATAACAGAAACTAAAATATGTGAGATTTTGGAAAATAATTTTACAAAACTGAGAAAACAAGTTTTTCTCGTTTTCTAAATTATAACACAATATTAAAATTTTGATTAGGATACAGTTTTCAAAAACACCATACCAATCATATATTTTAGTGGGTCCACTCATTTTGAGTTTTTGAAAACATAAAATCAAATCTAAATCATTTACCAATCACACCCTTAGACTTTGGAAATTTACTTAATAACAAGGTTATGAAAAGAAGATAGCAAACTACAAACACTTCTGACAACATCAGCTATAAGAGGAAAAGATCATTAGTCCTTTAATCAGTTTTATCTAGGGTTTATATTTGTTATCCCCATTTCCTGGAGGGGCTTTGGGCCTTCGCCCTGGCCCACGGTCAGGGGACCGACTCGGCATTTGGGCCTGGCCCAGGAACTCCAGATCGGGCCCGTTTGGAAGGATCCGGGACGTCCCTCCGGGTTCATCTTCAGCTTGGACTGTCCTGGCGATATCCGGGGCGCCCGGAACGTCGTGGCCTACGCGTCCATGTCTCGGAGCCTGGAATGGTCCGGGCCCGAGGTGAATGTAGCTAGCCATAGGTAAACGGACTTGGATCGCCTCCTCCCCAGTTGAAGGGCCAGGCGCCCAGGATCCTGAAACTGCCTCAGTTCGCGTGGGCATTGTTCCCCCACTTTTCGCCTGCAGAAAAGGCCGCATTGGGATTGTCCACTGATGTGTCAGGACTGCGCAGCCAAGCATCCTGACCGGTCTTGTCTCCTGAATCAGCCTCGTGACTCGAAGTGATCAAAGCCAAAGTGCCGTTTTGTCGGGCGAAGGCTTGTGTCTCAGGTCAACTAATTGGGCCTTAGCTGGTTTGAATTTTGTGCATTGTATATCTTTTTGTATTGGGCCTCCACTAGAAAGGCCCCTGTAGACATTCCTCTGATGGGCCTGGGTCGGATCCGGCCCAGACCCGATGTTCCCCTCAGCTTATAAATATAAGCTGTAGAACAACATGAAAAGGGGGGGAGAGAAAAAAAAAGAAGGCAGAAACTCTGTTCAGATATAGTTAGAAAACTCCATTGTAAAAGCTTCTTCTAGCTCTAATACAAGGACTCGTGGACTAAGACTAGTTAACGCCCCAACCACGTAAAAACCTCGTGTCGATCTTCCATTTTCATTATCATTACTAATACATATCATTCATTAATATAGTTGCCGAAAATCTCGGTTAACAATATTTTTTTGGACTCTGTATTTTTTTTTATTATCTATGTTTGGACCTTGTATTTTTAAAATTTTATTTTTGAACTCTATATTTTGTAAAATTATTCATATAGACCCGTAAACTCAAATTAAATTATTTTATAAATATAAAGTCCAAAAAATAATTTATCAAAATACAGGATCCAAACAGATATGAGATAAAATACAAAGTCCAAAAAAACATAAATACTTCTATTGATTACAATTTTACAATCAGATTGGGCAATCCCACTAGAAAAACATTGGTGAGCTCAAGATTTTCCTATGCATGAGATAATGGTTGGTAACAAGGTAGGGCAGGCTCCTCAAACAAAATGGTTGATTTTAGGAGGGAACATTATTATTCACATCCTTTAATTTTTAACCTGACATTTTTTTTTCACCATAGTGAAAAAAAAAATCATTGAAATAAATCACAATGTATTACTTTAAGGATGAAAAAAATAAAATTTATATCTAAGGGCAAATGATTTGATATGAATTGAATAAAAAAAAAAGACATAAAAGTAAATAAAAAATTATAGAATTTATGGTGATACAAAATATGTTCTATGTTATATTTCGTGTCAAATTTAGCCAAATTTTTAGTATATGTCAAATTTAACACAACTTTTGACACACAATTAGAGCAATTTTTTATAAAATTAGTTATATTTTAACAATGCATTACAAATTTGATACTCAATTAGAGATGCTCTTAGCAAGCATATAGCTTAGTTATTAGAGTGAACTAGAAAACAAAATCCTAATCTAAAAAAAAAACTTAGAATAACATAAGGATGATCATCTCCTCGATTGAAATTTAGAAGAGACATAAACGGTTCAATATCTATTATTATTGGATAGGTAATCATTTGGTACCCTGTGTTTTTGCAAAGTATCATTTTGGTACCATCTGTTTTCAATAATGCTCATATGGTATCATGTATTTTAAAATCGTACATATTTGGTATCCTAAACTCAAATTTAATTAATAAAATTTTACCAATTTAATTAAACTGCTATCAATTATGTAAGTTCCAAATTTAAATTTAATTACTTAATTACATATAACTGATGACAGCTTGATCATATTGACAAAATTTTATCTATCAAATCTGAGTCTAGAGTGTCAAATATGTATAAATTTTAAAATACAAGGTATCATATGAGCATTATTGAAAACAGATGGTACCAAAATAATACTTTGCAAAAACATAAAGTACCAAATAAGTAAATTCACATTATTATTAAACTATTAATAATTGGACAATAAAATATGATAAATATAATACAACTGAGACACTAGATAAATAAGATTTAAATTTCTATTCAAAGGCTAACATGTGGGGATTAAGGCAAAAGTTAATTATTATATATTTTAAATATAAAGCCACGTTACTGATATCTAATATAAGAAGTATAAATCGATAAATCATTAAAATATTAATTTTATTAGTTATCCATGAATTATAATCTGTTTACCCTTTTGTTTTTAAATTATTAAGTTATGCTATTTCAAAAAACAACTTAGATACTTATTTTATTTTCGTCTATGAGTATTTTTAATGGAATGTCTTAAAAGTAGTGCATTGTTATATTTAGTATATTTTAGTAAAATTATCACTTCAATGATATTTTAGAAAGTATACCAAATTTAGGATAAGATATAATTTGAGTCAAATTTAACATAACAATAAATGTCTATTTTTTATTTACCATATTATCACTAATTTATTAATTAACAATTAATGACTAACTATATATTACTTTTTTTATTCATCTTTTTTACAATATTAAATGAAAAAAAGATTAATTTTTGTATATTATCAATATAAATTAAATTAATTGTTAACTATTTTAAGTTAATTTGCATCTCGTGTATTGAAGCACAATTGCAAATATTGAGTCAAATATGTTATTAACTCATTTTTTGTGACAAATTTAACACAAAATTTACATATTGCATTGGAGATGGTCTAAGTAATAAATTAATTATATCAAACCATGTGAATATTTTTTGTCCAAAAATAAAATATGAACATTATTAATCACATCCTTTAATTTTTATGATCGGGTTTTGTTCCTCTTGAAGAGTTCGTTCCAATGATATCACCCTTCAGTCTTGAGATAGTCGGAGTTCTAGAAATTAGGCTTAAATCCCACGATGGCATCCGTGTCGACCAACGCGCGCATGCGGTGGTTGATGGTTGTGCATTATCGTGGTTGTTCGAGAAGACAGAGAAAGAAGAAAGAGCGATAGAGAACACTATGAAAAGAAACGAAAAATTGAAGAAAAAAAGTTGCTCATGTAATATAAATAATTTCAAAATTGGATATTATGTTATTCAATATTTTTGTAATTAAACTTTAATCGTTATAAAATGTCGAAAGCCATGCTAGATTTAAAAATTTATCTTTTAAATGATTTGAATATTTTAATGCTCAATTGAAGAAAAAAAATCAGTCATTGTTAAAATGAGCATTGATTTTATAAATTTCATTGAGTCAATAATTGAAAATTTTCTTTTTCAAAAAATGAGAAATGTATTTAATTTCATTTATTGAGATGAGTAGATTCATATGAGCATGAGCCCTACCTCAATAAATAGCTAAATGTCCCGTGCATACATTAATATCTATTACTTGAAAGTTAAAATATTTAAGTGAAAAATATTTGCACTCATTTTTTAAATCAAAATTTATATATGCTTATTTTATATTTGGGATTATTTAAAATTCATCTTATATCAAACTAAATTAAATATTGTAGAATCAAAATGTTGATCTATATTTAAATTCATGTCACTATTGAAATATGACTGATGACATATTATTATATTAACCCATCTCAAAGGCTTAATATATAGTCCCACATCAATTTGTCAACTTAATGCCTTTTATTAATTAGTTATATAAACTAATTTCATAGTCTTTTCAATGTATTCTAAATAATTCAACAACTTATTAGTTTTGCAAAATAAATAAAAAGAATTTTTCCAAATATTACTATAAAAAAATATTTTATAATGAAATATATAGAGGTAGATGATTGTAACTCTTAGTCATTTTAAATACATTAAAAATTAACTATGAATGAATATGGATTTTGTATGGGTGTTATTAACCTACTTTTGTAACTTAGCCTATGTTTGATAAAGTGGAAAAAAAATTAAATAAAATAAAGAAGAGAAAAGAAAACAGAAAAAACTAATTTATTTAATTAGTTATTATTTTAATCGAAATTTAGAAAAAAAAATATATATTTTGACATTTTTACCCTTACATCATTCAACTTTTGAAGGTTAATTTAGTCATATTATCATCAACTACAAAAGCAACACGTTTTCTCCTCACATTTCTCTTCAATTTGGTATGGCCGCAATCATTTTTTTCTTTCCAATTTTCCTTTCCACTCTATATTCTCTCTTACCAAACTACTCTATTTTTTTTACTTCTGCTCACTTTTCCCTCAAAATCTTTCCACCCTCCAACTTTTCTTCCTTAACAAACAAAGGGTTAGTGTCACAATAATTCATATATTAACAAATCACTCTATATCACTCATATCTTAGTCGCATTCCTAATAAAAGGACTTTCACTTGGAAAGAAAGGGAAAAAGTGTTTTTCTTAATTTGTACAAGTTTTTTTTTTTATCATGTAAACTAACTTTCTTGCCAACCAAGTGTTTTTATTTATATAAATTTATCCCTTTATTATGGGTTTTCAAGGACAAGAGCAATACATGGATAAAAACTCAGGGAGCTTCTTCGGTAGAGACATCCATTTTGTCTTTACTGCAAGAGCGTTTTTTTATTTTTGGTACTTAGAAAAATTATAATTTTTTTTTGTATGACAATGTATATAATAGTTATAGTAGGCATCCAGCCACTTTTTAAAAAATTCTAAATAATTTATAGTGCTAAAATAAGAGTTAAAACAATTTGTTCTCCACTCATATAAAAAATTAGACATACGTGCAACTAATTGTTTGAACTCTTATTTCAACACCGTAAATTATTTAGAATTTCTCAAAAATTGATGGGATGTCTAATATAACTATATTTGACACGATGATATAAAAAAATTGAGATATAATTAACCTAAAAACTTATAACAAATTTCAGGTTACAAAGCAACCTATATAACGATTTCATTATTATTATTATTATTATTCAGTTATATAATGTAGTAACATAACAATATATAATAATGAAATTGGTACGTATGTGACAAGTTTTGTAGTTCCTCACAAGACCTGAAAACCCAAATAATAATAATAATATGTCTATACTAAGTTTCAAAGAAGATAAGGCAAAGGTGGCTTATGATGTCACTTTTTTCTTCAATAAATGTTGTCACATTCTTTATGCTATTAAAAACTATGTATATTTATTTTTATATAATACAAAGTCAAAACTTTGCTTCTCCTTTAAAACAACCATCTCAGCCGTCAAACTTGATTAAGGCTCTGTTTGGTAGGAATATGAAAAAATAATTAAATCAATGAATGGAATGGATAATAATTTTATACTGGTTTGGTATAAAAATTAGTAGGAGTCAATCATACAAAGTTTGATTGCAAAAAAATTATATTATTTATTTAAATTTGGGTTATGTTATATTCGAATACAGATTTGGTATCTTATATTTTCAATAATATTCATCCGACACTTGCACCGGCAAATGTTAGGGGTTGCGCCGGTAAAGGTATTGGTTTTAAAAAATGGCAGCACTTTTGTCAGCGCAACCCCGAATTGCGCCAGCAAAAGTCATATAAGATTTTCAAAATAATACCCACAAACTTTTGGCGGCGCATTTCACCTAACGCGCCGGCAAAAGTCAACGTATTTTTTAAATTTTCACACGTTTCAAATAAGGTAGGTGGATATACTTTTGCCGGCGCGTTTCGTTGCGCCGGCAAAAGTCGTAATAAGTAAAACTACACCGTTTTGTAGTAAGGTTTACTAAATACTTTTGCCGGCGCATTTTTAGACTTTTGCCGGCGCAACGAAACGCGCCGGCAAAAGTCATAACGATATTATTCAGCCGCGAGCCTCCTTCTTCCCCATTTCAGTTATATTTCTCAGAAAACATAAAGCTTCTCTCTCTCTCCTATGTGATAATCGCTCCGACCACCGTGAGCCATAATTTCACAGTGGCTCAACTCATTTAGTGAAGCTTCTCTCTCAAGGTTAGTAAATCAAAATGAGAAATTTTTTAACATTTTTGGATTTTTTTCTCTATATTTTGTTTTGTAATTGTATTTTTTTTGTTATTCTCTCCCAGGTGTGTTGTAGCTCCTCTCGGTGAAACAAGTCCAAAAAGGTTAGTTTATATATATATATATATATTTATATATGTTTATATATATATTTCGGTTTATATATATTTATATATATCTGATTATATATATATATTAATTTATACTTATCAGTTTATATATATATATATATTTATATATATCAGTTTATATATATGTATATATTTATATATCTGAATATATATATGCATATTTAAATTTGTCTTTTCTTTTATATATATGTATATATGTTTGGTTATGGATATATGTTTATGTATATGTGTAAATGTGTGTGTATATATGTTTATTTAATGTTAAATTATTTTAGAAAATTGATTAATATAAATGTATGTATGTGATATTTGGTATTATAATTATATTTTTCTGTTAAAAAAATAAATAAATATGTGTAGTTTTAGAAAAATGAGATTAATAATGAAAAAGAAAATATGATTTTAGTATTTATTAAAAAAAATTTGATTTGAGTATGTATATTTTTTAATTTTAATGCTTAATATGTATATTAAAAAATAGATTAGATTATGTATATTAAAAAAAAAAATATTATATTTTTTATATTAAATATTATTTGTTTATAAATATTTACTAAATAAATTGTTTTGATGTTACTGGTATAAAATGATATAAAAAGATTTTATATATGTTATTAATCTTGGTTTATGTTGTGCATGTTATGAGAATGTCCTGTATATTGCTCTGGGAATATTCTGGTTATATATGTGTTTAATTTGTAAGTTTTTCAATTTTTGGGATAGTTTGAAATATAGTCGTTATGCTGTCCAAATTTTATTGGAGTTAGTAAAATTAATAAAAATTTAATAATTAATTAAATAAAAATTTAAGTATAATTAAAAATTCATCAAAAAATAATTTTTAACTATAATTTAAATAAAATAAAATTACCAATCATAATAATTAATAATTAGTTTTAACATAAATATTAGATGTTTTGTAATTGAAAAAGTTAAAAATATAAATGATTTAATAAAATATAAATATAATAAAATTGTTATTGTTTAAGTAAATAATCCAATACAAATTGAAGAATTTAATAAAAAATTACAAAATGAAATTAATGTATAATTAAATTAATTTTAAATTAAAAGTAATAAATAAATAAATGTTAAAGTAGACTAGTCAATGGACACGTGACACTACATGATTGGTCTATATTGTTATTATTCTTAAAATAATTTTTAATTTATTTTTTAATTTAACAAAAAATAAAATTTACATTTTTAAAAAAAAAATTCAAAAATTTTTTCAACTTAAGATTAAGTATGAAAAATACATTTTTTTTTTAAAATTTAATTTTATATTGGTAATATCCTCAAATTTTTTAATTTATTATTATTATTATTAAAATCCTCCTATTTATCATTTTGTCTACTTTTTTTTCAATTAAAGATTAAGTAAATTTGTTTAAAATCTAAGCAATAATTTAAGATTAAATATTTTTTTTACTTAATCCTAAATAATTGATTAAAAGCAACAAATTTGATTTTTTTTTTTGTAAAAAATGAAGAAAAAAAATTATTTTTTGTTACCTTTAAATTGGAAAACAATAAATTGGATTTTTTAAAAAAAATATAAAATGATTTTTTTTATGAAAAATTATTTAAAATAATAATAATAATGTGTGCCAATCATGTGGTGCCACGTGTCATTTAAGTGTTAGTAAGTTGTAAGTTTGAGTAATTTAGCCGCAAATATCTCTATAAATAATTATTTTTGCCAGGGATAGGATATTATTATCAGTTAGTGATAATTAGGGAGACAAACAGTCATGAAATACTTTGACTATCATTTCTCTCATTTTAAGACAATTATTAATATTTTCTTAATTATTTCGCTTAAAGATGGCGAGCGACAGGAGCTGGATGAGTGCGAGGAATCATTGGTCTCTGGAGTATAGAAATGGTGTTAAGGAGTTCTTCGATATCGCCAAAAATCAGTTGAACAATCGGGGTTTGGTTCGCTGTCCGTGCAAGAAATGTGGGAATGTTAAGTTCCAGCCTATAAAAGCAATTTCGATGCATTTATTCAACAATGGCATCGTACATTCCTACAAAGTGTGGCATTACCATGGAGAGGCGCTGTCGTCGCCACCAGCTGCGGTACGAGATCATGATAGAGATGAGATAGCGGATATCCTGGAGGATGTTTACGCTGAAGATGACGTTCCCGCTGGAAACTATAATGATCCTCCCCAAGATGATCCTCAACATCGCGACAAGTATGACAATTTATTTAAGGAGATGTCAAGTGAACTGTACCCGGGTTGCCGAAAGTATTCCGCGTTGAACTTCTTGGTGAAGCGGATGCATCTCAAAGTTATTAACAAGTGCAGCAATCATTACTTTGATGGTTTGCTGGAATTGTTAGTCGACGCTATGCCTGATGGAACAATTTGACCTAAGTCTAACTATGAGGCGAAGGCAAAGTTGCGGAGTATTGGATTGGGATATGAGTCCATCGATGCTTGCAAGCATGACTGTGCACTGTTTTGGAAGGAGAATGCGAATTTGGAATTCTGTCCGATTTGTGGTGAGTGTCGCAGGCAAGATAATCGTGGGAACGGGAAGAAAGTGGCCCATAAGGTTATGCGGTACTTTCCGTTGACGCCGAGATTGAAAAGCCTGTACAGTTCCAGATATACTGCAGAGGATATGAGATGGCACTATTCTAAAAGGCCAAGGGAAGATGGTGTGATGAGGCACCCCACTGACAATAAGGCGTGGAAGCACCTTGATGAGTTGTACCCATCTTTCGCAGCCGAACCTCGAAATGTTAGGCTTGGGTTGGCTACAGATGGTTTCAATCCTTTTGGGAACATGAGCAACTCTTACAGCATGTGGCCAGTGATACTTGTCCCATACAACTTGCCGCCGTGGAAGTGCATGAAACCACAGTCATTAATGTTGTCTATTCTAATTCCAGGTCCTTCTTCACCTAGAAAAGATATCGATGTCTATATGAGACCTTTGGTTGACGAGTTGAAGGAGTTATGGGTGAATGGTGTCGAGACACAAGATGCATACAATAGTACCTTGTTCAATATGCGTGCAGCAATCTTGTAGACCATTAACGACTACCCAGCTTATGCTATGATGTCTGGGTGGAGCACAAAATGGTACAAGGCGTGTCCCACATGCAATGAAGAAACTCCCTCTGTAGGGATTAGAAGTAAAATTGCATACATTGGCCATAGGAGGTTTCTTGATATGGATCATGAATGGAGGAGCAAATGAGCACTATTCGACGGTAACAAGGAACTCAGGCCACCACCGAAAGATTACTCCGGTGATGATGTGTTGAAGCAATTAGAGAATTTGCTGATTAGACATCCTGGGAAACACAAAGAATTTGGTGGTGTGAAACGCAAAAGGGCTCCGATTGAACTTAATTGGTCGAAGAAGAGCATATTTTTCGAGCTTGATTATTGGAAGGAGTTATTGTTGAGGCATAATTTGGACGTAATGCACATTGAGAATAATGTTTGCGACAGTGTCTTGGGAACTTTGTTGAACTTAGAGGGAAAATCTAAAGACACTGACAAGGCAAGACTTGATCTAGCAGAGATGAAAATTATGGAAAAACTCCACCTTCGCAAAGAGGGAAACAAGTGGAAGAAACCGCACGCCAGTTACACCCTCAGTGTCTCGGAGCGTCGAGTTTTCTGTGAATTTTTTAAGTCAGTTGAATTCCCGGACGGTTTTGCTGCAAACCTTTCGAAGAATGTCAATGTCAATGATGGCAAGATAACTGGGCTGAAATCATACGATTGCCACGTGTTGTTTCAGCAGTTGTTGCCCGCCGCAATTAAGTCGTTTTTGGTTCCTGAAGTTCGGAAGCCAATTATTGAGTTGTGCGGGTTTTTCAAAAAACTTTGTGCACGGACTTTGAATGTGAAAGACCTTGAGAAGATGGAGACAGACATTATCACCATTTTATGCAAGTTGGAAATGATATTTCCTCCAGTATTTTTTGACATTATGGTGTATTTGGTTTTGCATATTCCGAAAGAGGCAATTCTTGGCGGTCCCGTGCACTTTAGGTGGATGTATCCCATTGAACGTTCGATAGCAGTTTATAAACAGTATGTAAGAAATCGTGCACGTCCGGAAGGTTCAATCGCAGAAGCTTACGTGGTGAACGAGGCTTTAACCTTTTGCTTAATATACCTGCGGGGGGTTGAGACTCGATTCAATCGACCTGAGAGGAATGACGATCGCGTTGAATCCCAACCAAATCGGGAATATTCTATTTATGAGGCTGTTGGTCGTCCATTTGGTAAGAAATCAAGTATGCTCCTCAATCCGCAGTTAAAGCAAAAGGCTGAGTGGCAATTTACTTAATAACAAGGTTATGAAAAGAAGACAGCAAACTACAAACACTTCTGACAACATCACCTAAGAGGAAAATATCATTAGTCTTTTAAACCGATTTATCAATGGTTTATACTTTTTTAGACCATGTATTTTTTCAGATTATCTGTTTGAACTCTGTGTTTTAAAAATTTATTTTTGAACCTTATATTTTGTAAAATGGTTCAAATAGACTCCTAAACTTAATTCGAACTATTTTACAAAACATAGAGTCCAAAAAATAATTTGTAAAAACACAGAGTTCAAACAGATAATGAGATAAAACGCAAGATCCAAAAAAATATAAACTATTTTAACAATTACAATTTTACAATCAGATTAGGTAATCCAACTAGAAAAACATTGGTGAGCTCAAGATTTTCCTATGCATAAGATAATGGTTGGTAACAAGGTAGGGCAGGCTCCTCAAACAAAATGTTTGATTTTAGGAGGGAACATTATTAATCACATCCTTTAAATTTTAACCTGACATTTTTTTTTTCGCCAGTGAAATTAAAAATCATTGAAATAAATCACAATGTATTACTTCAAGGATAAAAAAAGAAAATTTATATCAAGCAAACAAGCTTTTCGTCCATTCAAAATGGCATGACATTTAACATGAGTTGATGATACTTCTAGAGAAAACTAGACATCAAAACTCCATCATTCAATAAATATCCAAAGTCATATTGAAAAAAACTAAAATATCTTAAGAATATTTTTTAATTAAAAAAAAAGAATAAAGTAATATAGATTTGAATTTTTTAAGGAGGTTTTTCTTTTATATATATATATAACAGTATAGTTTTCATAAAATAATTACAAAAATGATAGTGTCGAAAATAATTAGAAAAGTAATGAATATTCAATAACCAAAATGGAAAAACTAAAAAAATTACAATACCTATAATGAAATTAATTTTGTGGGATGAATTCTCCAAAAGATGAACACTGCGAAGTCAGCAAGCAAAAGGAGAGAAATTTTAGAGCTTTGAAATTCTCGTTGAATAAGTTGCGTTTGTAATACCTTAAGTCCACACAATCATCGATGTCGCCAAAAAATACTTCTAAAATGGCATATATTCTCACAAACTTGTCGAAGAACAATGACAGCTTAGGTAAAATGGATAATCGAGTTTTGTTTCTCTTGGAGAGTTCGTTCCAATAGTACCACCCTTCAGCCTTGAGATCATCGGAGCTCTAGAAATTAGGCTTAAACCCCACGATGGCATCATGTGTTGATTGGCGTGTGCAGGCAATCAACATGTTGTTTGGCAATGAGTTCATAAGGTAGTGGGCTTCCATGTCGACCAATGCGCGCATGCGGTGGTTGGTGGTTGTGCATTATCGTGGTTGTTCGTGAAGACAAAGAAAGAAGAAAGAGCGACAAAAAACACTACGAAAATAAACAAAAAAATGAAGAAGAAAAAAGTTGCTCATGTAATATAAATATATTAAAATTGGATATTATGTTATTTAATATTTTTGTAATTAAACTTTAATTGTTATAAAATGTCGAAACCCATGCTAGATGTAAAAATCTCTTTTAAATGATTTGTATATTTTAATGCTCAATTGAAGAAAAAAAATCAGTCAATGTTAAAATGAACATTAATTTTATCAATTTCATTGAGTCAATAATTGAAAATTTTCTTTTCCAAAAAATGAGAAATGTATTTAATTTCATTTATTGAGATGAGTAGATTCATATGAGCATGAGCCCTACCTCAATAAATAGCTAAATGTCCCGTGCATACATTAATATCTATTACTTGAAAGTTAAAATATTTAAGTGAAAAATATTTGCACTCATTTTTTAAATCAAAATTTATATATGCTTATTTTATATTTGGGATTATTTAAAATTCATATTATATCAAACTAAATTAAATATTGTAGAATCAAAATGTTGATCTATATTTAAATTCATGTCACTATTGAAATATGACTGATGACATATTATTATATTAACCCATCTCAAAGGCTTAATATATATATATAGTCCCACATCAATTTGCCAACTTAATGTCTTTTATTAATTAGTTATATAAACTAATTTCATAGTCTTTTCAATGTATTCTAAATAATTCAACAACTTATTAGTTTTACAAAATAAATAAAAAGAGTTTTTCCAAATATTAGTATAAAAAAATATTTTATAATGAAATATATTGAGGTGGATGATTGTAACTCTTAGTCATTTTAAAATACATTATAAAATAACTATGAATGAATATGGATTTTGTATGGGTGTTATTAACCTACTTTTGTAACTTAGCATATGTTTGATAAAGTGGATAAAAGTTAAATGAAATAAAATAAATGTATTTTCTTTCCTATGTTTGGTAAAAGAAGAGAAAAGAAAACAGAAAAAACTAATTTATTTAATTGGTTATTATTTTAACTGAAATTCAGAAAAGAAAAAATACATTTTGACAATTTTATCCTTACATTACTTAATTTTTGAAGGTTAATTTAGTCATATTATCATCAACTACAAAAACAACACGTTTTCTCTTCACATTTCTTTCGAATCTGGTATGGCCGCACTCATTTTTTTCTTTCCACTCTATATTCTCTCTTACCAAACTACTCTATTTTTTTACTTCTCCCCACTTTTCCCTCAAAATCTTTCCATCCTCTCACTTTTCTTCCTTAACAAACAAAGGGTTAGTGTCACAATAATTCATATATTAACAAATCACTCTATATCACTCATATCTTAGTCACATTCCTAATAAAAGGACTTTCACTTGGAAAGAAAGGGAAAAAGTGTTTTTCTTAATTTGTACAAGTTTTTTTTATCATGTAAACTAACTTTCTTGCCAACCAAATGTTTTTATTTATATAAATTTATCCCTTTAATTATGGGTTTTCATTGAAACATGGATAAAAACTTAGGGAGCTTCTTTGGTAGAGACATCCATTTGTATAAGAGTGTTTTTTATTTTTGGTACTTTGAGAAATTATAACTTTTTTTTTGTATGACAGTATATATAATAATTATAGTAGGCATTCTGCTAATTTTTTATAAAATACTGAATAATTTACAATGAAGAAATCAGAGTTCAAACAACCTGTTTTCCACGCGTATAATTAACTGTTTGAACTCTGATTTCGGCACCGTAAATTATTTAGAATTTATTGAAAATTGGCGGGATGTCTGATGTTGTACGTCATCGTATAAAAAAACTTGGATTATAATTTCTCCAAGTACTAAAAATAGAAAACGTCCTTACGGTATGGGCAAAAATAATACCCATAACTAAGAATTTCCCTAAAATCTTATAACAAATTTAAGGTTACAAAGCAACCTGTATAACGATTTCATTATTATTATTATTATTATTTCAGTTATATAATGTAGAGTAACATAACAATATATAATAATGAAATTGGTACGTATGTGACAAGTTTTGTAGTTCCTCACAAGACCTGAAAACCCAAATAATAATAATAATATGCCTATACTAAATTTCAAAGAAGATAAGGCAAAGGTGGCTTATGATGTCACTTTTTTCTTCAATAAATGTTGTCACATTCTTTATGCTATTAAAAACTATGTATATTTATTTTTATATAATACAAAGTCAAAACTTTGCTTCTCCTTTAAAACAACCATCTCAGCCGTCAAACTTGATTAAGGCTCTGTTTGGTAGGAATATAAAAAAAGAATTAAATCAATGAATGGAATGGATAATAACTTTATACTGGTTTGGTATAAAAATTAGTAGGAGTCAATCATACAAAGTTTGATTGCAAAAAAATTATATTATTTATTTAAATTTGGGTTATGATATATTCGAATACAGATTTGGTATCTTATATTTTTAATAATATTCTTCCGACACTAAATATGACCAAACTACCATTTATTATATGTAATTAAGTAATCAAATTTAATTTTGATATCCATATAATTAAGTTTATTTGATTATATTGATAAAATTTTATTATTTAAATTTAGATCTAGGGTAAGACACAAAATAAACATTATTGAAAACACGAGATATTAATTTTGTATTTTAATAAAGTACAGAGTTCCAAATAGATAATTACCCTTAAATTTTGTTGTCTTCATATTTCTTCATTCTATCATTAAAAATATTTAATTCGAAAGATTTTAAGAGAGAGTTCTCATCTCTCTTTCTCATAAATAAATTAAACTTTTATTCTATTCTCATCCTTCTCCATCTTATACCCTCTCAATCCTTCTAAAAATGTCTTGATTTTCTCTTGCCAAACATAATATAGAAATAATTTAGTATTTTTAATGAATTTTTATAATCTAAATTATTGCTTTGGAAGATAAAATTCTAATTTTTTCCTTCATTTATTAGGTTATAAAGTATGCAATATTGATGTTTCTAACACTTTTTGGGGAGCTTCATCAATTTACATTTATTAGGTAAATTTTATTTCTTTGAATATGCATCATATGTTACACCACTTGAATATTATATTATGAGTAGTAAAATTGAATGGTTATAATATTTAAAATTATAATACATGGAACTCAATTTTAAATCCAGCCAATTATAATTATAATATGACAACTAAACTGATTTGACACTATATGTCTTACAGTAATATTCTATTTCTTTGGAATAAAATTTATTTATAAACCAAATAAAATAAACCGCCTTTTGACGATTTGGTCGGTTTAGATTTTCATAATTTTGTATTTTTGTAGTATCTTATTAGTTGAATTAATATTTAATTGAAAGTTGTATATTTTAATTTTTTTTTTTTGTAAATAAGAATAATTGTATTGCTCAAAACCAAGTCATGTACACTTACATGTCTTCTTCTACCTCTATTTTTTACTTACAATTCATGTATCTAAATTTACAATTTTTGAATCTATTCTTTATCCCTATTTCTTTTTCCCTTGTACATTGATACAGTAAATCTCAATTTTAGTTCTTTTTTGATGACCTCTACAATATGATTTACATGCCAAAGTTTAGATGACCACAAAACATCATTTCGGGCCCTCCATATATAGTATACTAGTGCAGTAACCACAGCTATAAAGAATCATTTCCTGAGTTTACTGAGGTGTTTTGCTTTGGATATCCATTTCAATAATGCTTGATAATGCTCTGTTTGTGCTTGGCAGCCAATCCAATCATTCATCCTCAAAAGACAGATTTTATTGTAAGTACATTGGAAAAATAGATGAGGAATATCTTCCTTGTGATCACCACACAGTAGGCATATTGTGTCCATCCCATGTAAGTACCTGCTAATATGATCTTTGGTGCTCAACTTTTGATGCAGTACTAACCAAAGGATAAATCTGTGTTTCGGAATGCTACTTCTCTCCCATACAAATTTACTCCATTGTACCTTGATATGTTGGTCATATAGTATATCATAACCGGATTGAATACTATATTGCACTGCCATAAACACTGACTTATCTAATTTGGCTCTAAAGAGATCTTTAATTTCAACAAATTTCTTCCAATACCAGCTGCAATTTTGTTGCACTGTGTATGCCCACCAGTCCATCTTTTTCAAGTAAATGCTATGTATCCATCTGACCCACAAATTATCATTTTTGGAATCTATTGCCCATACATATTTCCCTAATGCAGCAACATTCTATTCTGAAATTTTCCTGAAACCTAAACCTCCCGCAGCTTTTGGAGTGCAAACAGAGCTCCAAGCAACTAAGCCTGAACCCTGAGACTCTGCCACTCCCTTCCAAAGAAATGCTCTGTAAATGGCCTCTATATCCTTCAATAGCTGTTTTGGCAGCACCATTATTTGAGACCAGTAAGAGTGGATTGACAGTAAAACAAAATTAATCAATGTGGCTCTAGCTATGTATGATAAGTTTCTAGAACTCCACTGTTTAATCCTAGCTACCATTTTTTCAAGAATGACCCCAAACTCAGCAGTAGATATGCGTTTAGAACATATAGGGATGCCAAGGTACCTGAATGGCAGTGAACAGCGAGTGAAACCAGAGATAGCCACCACTCTGTCAATCTCAGATTCAGGCATACCACTACAATATATTGTAGATTGAAACATATTTATAGTTATAGTTAAGTAAATAATCACATAACCAAACTTTATTTGAAGTTTATTCTAACCAATAATATAAAATAAGTTATCTTTTAAATAAAAAGAATTATAATATAATAATGTATAAATAAAAGGTTACAATATAACAATATATAAATAAAAACAATAGAATATTTTCATTAAAATTAATGGGTCGGTTTGTTAATCTATTACCGTAATCTAATATCTCTTCTATATAAAAAGTGTGTAGATAATGAAAATTATTGGTTTTAACGGTTTTTTATTTTTGTAATATTAACTTTAACGGAATATTTTTATATTTGACGGTAGATTGTAAACATCACTCTTAAACTAAATAATTAAAAAAAATTAAAATATGATATTTTTTACAATGATAATTATTTAAAAATAATAAATAAATAATTAAACAAATTAAAATAGAATTTTTTTTAGAATTTTTTTTTTTTTTTGATGAATCAGATCAATTATATTGCTTCAAACCTTCATTACACCTATTCAGCACCATAAATGGCCTGTGCATATACTATATACAACATTTAGAGCTTATAATGTATCAAACCAACCTTTCTCTTCCCGTGTAAATTTTTTTGTTCTAATGCTAGTAATTCTATGCTTTACATTATACTTAATCACCTGTACACAAGCTGTAACTGTTTGCATTTTCTGGTTCCATAAACAATCATTCCTGTTTATCCAAATTTGATAAACCATACTAGCAATCGCTGCCCATATCACCTTCTTCTTGAAGCGATGAAATTTCGCCCTTGAGATACAGCGCAACAGTTCTAACAGAGGCCTATTCCTCACTTTCCAATCTAACCACTTCTTGATCTCTACAAAACATCTAGCACTGAATTCACACTCAAAGAACAGATGTGTCACTGTCTCAGCATTTTCACCACAGAAAAGACAAGTTGAATCTTGGCTGATATGGAAAGAAAACAACCTGTCTTTGGTCTGTAAACGATTCTGAATTGCTAGCCAAGTAATAAAGCTGTGTTTAGGAACATTATATCGATTCCATACCTCTCGATGCCAAGTCACCTTCTCTTGCTTCTCACAAAGCATCTTGTAACCCATATTGACACTATACTTCCCTATCATCATAGCCTGGCAATTAGGAAGAAGTTTGAATTTTTCTTTGACTCTTACTATCTGTTTCCAGTACCAACTGCCATTAATAGGAGAAATATAGTCCCACCAAGTCTCATCCTTCAGATAAATACTATGTATCCATCTCACCCATAAATTGTCTTGCTTTGAGGCTATAGCCCAAACATATTTAGAAATTGCAGCAGTGTTCCAAAGCAGTGAGTTTCGAATCCCCAAACCCCCTTCAGATTTGGATCTACATAGTTGCTCCCAAGCTACATACCCTGGAGTGTAGGATTCAGCACTACCTCGCCATAAAAAAGACCTGCAGATGGCATTAATCTTGTTGAGCACTCTCTTTGGTAGTACCATAATTTGTGCCCAGTAAGAGTGAATGGATATGAGCACAGAATTAATTAAGGTAACCTGACCAGCAAAAGAGATATGCCGAGATCTCCAAATTCGAATTCTTTGGATCATTTTATCCACCAATACTTCACATTCTGATGCTGAAAGTCTTCTAGCACATATTGGGAGTCCCAAATATTTAAATGGCAACTCACTTCGAGAAAACCCCGAGGCTTCCAGTACTCTCGTAATCTCAGTATCAGCCATACCGCAACAGTAAAACCCTGTTTTAGAATCATTTGGTTGCAAGCCAGAAGTCATCGAAAATAGTTTCAGCCCTTGAAGCAAATAATAAATGGACTTAAAGTCCCCATGACAAAATAATAAAACATCATCTGCAAAGCAGAGATGGTTCAGTTTCAAACCCAAACATCTATCATGGTATTTAAAGTCCTCCTTTTGTCCCACCTTAGAGAGAATTCTAGAAAGATAATCCATACAGAGCACAAAAATCAGAGGAGACATGGGATCTCCTTGACGCAAACCCCTTTTTGCTTCAAAGAAACCATGAATGGAACCATTAAGAGATAGACTAAAGCGAGGAGTTTTGATACATACCATTACTAGGCGGATAAAACTTGCTGGAAAATACAGTGCCGAAAGCATTTCTTCAATGAAGTCCCATTCTAATGTGTCATATGCTTTCCGAAGATCTAACTTGATCATACAATTTGGTCTTGTTCCTTTCCGTCCATAATGTCTCACCAAGTCTTGTACTACCATAATGTTATAGGCAATGAACCTACCTTGAATAAAGCCACTTTGGTTTTGTGCTATCAAATCAGGTAAAATCTGTCTAAGCCTAGAGCAAATCATTTTAGTTGCAACCTTATAAATCACATTGTAGCAAGCAATAGGCCTAAAATCACTCACACCATTAGGACACTTATTCTTGGGAATAAGAGTAAGTATAGTTGAGTTAAGTTCCTTGAGTAAGTTACCTGAATGTAAAAAAGATAGCACTGTTGTACAAACATCTGCTTTGACCAACTCCCAATTATCCTAAAAGAAGTAGCTGCTGTATCCATCCGGCCCAGGGGATTTACTACCTAAGATATCAAAAAGAGCACCTTTCACTTCCGCCTCAGTGTAAGCTTGCAATAACAGCTCCCTCTTAGACTCAGATAAAATCGGCCCAAGATTCATTATTTTTTTATTAACTGACTTCCTGTGTGGTAATTTCGAACCCAATAAACCAGAATAATATTTAAGGAAGATATTTCTGACTTTATTCGGATCATCTACCCAGATTCCATCCTCATCTTTAATAGAATAAATTCTATTGTTTGCTCTCCTTTGGCGAATACTAGCATGGAACAAAGAAGTATTCTCATCTCCCTCTTTTAACCAAGCAATCTTAGCTTTTTGGTGTAAAAAAGAGAGATAAGCTTTATGGATATTTGAATATGTTTTCCGAGCCTCCTGTTCCCTTTGGCATCTGTCTACATCCAGTGGTCTTTGTTGTAAGTCAGCTTGACATGCTAGCATTGCATTATAAGCTTGCATTTCAGCTGCTCTTATATCCCCCACTTTGTCTTTGTTCAGGCTTCGAAAATCTTCCTTTAACGCCTTTAGCTTCAAGACCAACCTATACATCGGTGTCTCTGTAAATTGCCTCCGCCATCCTTTCTGAACTATGTCACTGTATCCTTCAAATTGTTGCCACATTCGGAAATATTTAAACGGCCTCTTCCCTGCCTTGAAATCCGGATATACAGTCAAGATGGTTGGACAATGATCAAATTGACCTTCAGGGAGAAACACTACTTCTGCTTGCTCAAATTTCTCAATCCATTTCTGGTTTGCTAATACTCTATCAATCTTGGAATGGATTCTAGTCTCCGGCCCCTGTTTATTGTTCCATGTGTAAAAAGATCCAGAAAACTTCACATCCTCTACTTGACAAGCTTCTACACATTCTTGAAAAGCTGTGGAGTTCTGGACTTTCACTGATTTCCCTACTCTTTCTTCCAGCTTTAGAATATCATTAAAGTCACCTAGTAACAGCCAGGGGTCACTAATTCCTTTAGCAAGATCTGTTAACTCCTGCCAAAGCATTTTCCTTCCTTCCTCATCATTGAACGCATAAACAAATGTGACCATAAAGGAAGCACTGTGCCCCGATGGCCAAACTTGTAGATGCATGAATTGGCTTGAGCATTGTAATATACTAATCGTAAACATTGCCGGATTCCAGCTTATTGAAATTCTTCCACCTTTATGCCAAGGTATGTTATTTGAAAAACACCAGCCACTAAACATATGGACATAGACCTCCCCCATATTTTTCGCCTTCACTCTTGTCTCAAGGAGCCCAACTAACCCAACCTTGAATTTAGAAATCAACTGCTTGATTTCTACTTGTTTACTTCGGTTATTTAGGCCCCTAACATTCCAGCTTAAAATTCTATCCATGGGGCATTGGAGGACCTCCCCCTCCACTGTTAATGTCTTGCTGTTCAACTACATCTTCTGTCAAACTTTCCAAACTGTCCCCTGGTCCATCCAAAATATGAAAACTATTAGAGGTAATCACAGACATCGAGGAAGCTACTGTTTTAGCCACTCTACCCCTTTTGGACACCTTCTGAAAACCTTCATGATCAAGGTCTATAGATTTGCCTTTATGCTTCTCTAGCTTCTCTTCTATCTGATTCTTCTCCTTAGCTTTAGGAACCCAAACTTTCCTTGTTTCACTTTTTACATCCCTTTGCAATTACAGCAAACTAACGGCAACCATTCATATTTCACTTCTAAACTATGAACATGATCAATCTCATCAGTGAAAGAAATAGTTTCTGGAAATTCTTGTGACATATGCACTTCCACTAAAATTCTTGGAAAATTTAGCCTCTCTTTGTTCTTCGTAATAGCATCCACCTGTAATGGAGTACCTAGTTGCCCAACTATTTTGAAAAGAGATCGTTCTCCCCAGAATTTCAATTCCAAACCATGTAACTGTATCCATGTCGGTACCGAGCAAACATCTTCCTTTTGGAAATCAGTATATGGATCCCAAGGCTTCATGATTACAGGTTTTTTGTCAAAAAATAGGTACCCTCCACCTAGTATTTCATCTCTGGTGTTGATTGCTTGAAATCTCACAATGAAAACATCTGGTTTCAGCACTCCTACCTTATCAATCCCCTTATCCTTCCACAACCTACGAGCAAAGCCTTCAAAAATACCCAAAGGTGGGTTTGCTCCAAGGACATAGCACACCATCGCTGCCTTCCAATACAACACCTCTTCTTCTATATCCTCCATTTCCAATTTGACCACCGACCCCTTGACTGAATCTTTGAATTGCCCATTCAAATTTTGAATTAAGGCTGGCGATGGGTGTAAAATTGGAGGAACAGAGTCCTTACCAGCCTTCACGTGAGTTGCACAGGCCTCCAGGAAGGTCCTGAAGTCCGCTCGTGTGTCCGTTTCACCATCTCTCAGACGTGATGAATGCAGAGAATGATCCTTAGCAGTATCCTCAATTCGCACATCCAAATCACCAGGTAAAGGCAACTCATCGTCCTCATTTCCTTCCTCTGAAACAGAGAGAGCATCCACCCCTACGACCTCTGCCATAGACTTAGTTTTGACAACTGCATCTGATGCCATTGGTCCTTTCTTCTTGCGAACAATCGTCTTGCGCTTCCCTTTCATTGCCGATCGAGCAATTGTATCACCGGAGCTTCAAGATATCCCCTTGCGAGGTCTTCCGCGACCTGCCATGGCGTCAGTGAAAACTGAGTCCCCGAACCCTAGCAGAGCATATCCCAAATCAATTTTTATTTTTTTAGATATTTTACGATGATAATTATTTAACAATAATAATATCATACGTTTTATAACTTAAATCAAAATTTAACTAAACTTAAACTCACTTATTAGAATAATATTATATTAAACATATAATGTAACCTACTATCAATTAACAACAAATTACTTTTAAAAAAACTAGCAAGAAACTTAAATTTAAAATCTACGTATAATATTTAATATTATATTAAATATATAATATACAATCTCTTATCATCACCTTCAAATTTAAAAATTGGAACAAACATAAACTTAAATAAAAATAAATAAATTATTTAATTAAAATAGAATATTCATTTAAAATTTATATAACATTAATATAAATTTAATAAAAATGATTAATAAATTCTATAAATAAAAAAAAAAAATATGCATTGCATAAATATATATCATAATTGATCAATAAAATATGTTCTTTAAACAACCAAATAAACCAATCTCCTAAAAATATCATTCATTGTTTTACTAAGATAGGATGAAGTCTTTTCATAAATCAATCTCATTACACATTAAAAATAATATTATTCCTAACAAATGTAATTTTTATATAGATTCAAAATAAATAAAGAGTGCTAAAAAACTTTCTTTCTCTCTATATTTTATTTCTAGAAATACATTCTTAAAACACTATTTTTTCTATTTTAATTATAATTTTTACATTACACTTTGCTTTAATATATTTTTATATTATTTAAATAATAATTTTTATTTATTTTAAATATAAAATAATAAAATAATTCAGCTCATTACGAGGACAAGTCGCCTCATAATCAATTTGAGATTGCCAAATTAGTCGGCAGCATGCAATTGCTCATGAATTGTGAGGGTCGTTCAAGCAAGACGAACAAATTTATTCAAAGTAACAAGAGACGAGAAAATAGAAAAAGAAAGAAGAGATATAATTAAAAAAAAACATTTCAATAATGAAAAATAATCTTTAAAATTATAGAAAATTCTAGCACATGAGGTAAACAAAAAAAATTAGAAAATAGAGCATCTATTAAAGAACATTTTTAAATCGAGTTTATACCTTTTTGAACCTGTATTTTTTCTCATTATTTGTTTGGATCCTGTGTTTTGACAAATTACTTTTTGGACGCTATGTTTTATAAAATAGTTAAAATAGAACCCTAAACTCAATTTTGATGAAGAAAAAATTGAATATAACAACATAGTTTTTAAGTAGAATGATTTTATTTTTGTTCTGAATTGTTAGTTTAGTAAATTATTTGTGATTTTAGTTGAAAAAATATTGACTAAAATCAGGTTCAGGGTTCTATTTTAACCATTTTACAAAATATAGGGTCCAAAAAATAATTTGTCAAAACACAAGGTCCAAACAAATTATGAGAAAAGATACAAGGTCCAAAAAAGTATAAACCCTTTTAAATCTCTTTTCTTTCTCTAAATTTTGAAGAACTATCCATGTTTAGATCTTCTATTATGAGTAAAAACACTTACAAATCTCACACTATAAAATTATTTATCATCATCACATATGCCATTTAGTATTTTTCCTTATTTATAAGTATGCATAGTAAAGAAATCTACAAAGTACATCATTAACACTTGTAATTTCTCAAGATCTTTAGCATCGTCTTTAGATTATGATGATTCGTTTTTACACATGTACTCTTGTCTTTTTCAAACATGATTAGACAAAACGAGATCAATAACCACATTCCCATATTTAATAATCCCTTTCTCTAATCTCCCCAATATTTTCTTCAATAAAATCCCCTCAAACACAGAACCGTTGTGATTTATTTACTAAAAACACAATTTTTTATTTTGAGACAGAAAAATCAAACACATACCCACCCACCACTACTCCTTCTCCTTCTCTGTCCACGTGCGTTATCTCATGTCTGACAACGATAAACTGGGATCTCTTCCCATTGGTACGTGTCATCCACTCTCCCTGTCAGACTGTGGATTTTCTCAACTGGGCCCCGTGCATATTCTAGCACAGTTCCGAGCTGAGGAGGTGCAAAAAGATATATAGCGTTAGCAACTTTACATCATCATCTTCTTCTTCTCCTTCTCCACCTTTTCTTATATAACGTTCTTTTAGACCCTTTAATAACGTTACAAAAACCGCCGGCGCCGGAGAAAGTTCCGGCCAACTTACTGTCTCAGAATGGGTGCAGCTGAGCCTGTAATATACGTTTATAAAGTTTTGATTTTTATGGTTTTTTTTCTTTTGTGGGGTTGTGTTGCAAGTGTGAAAGTTTGAAACTTTGGTGTTGTTTCAGGTGGCGGAGAGAGAGGAAGAAGAAGAAGTGAGAGAGAGAAATGAGAGGAGAGAGGAAGAGGAGGAAGAAGCAGAGGAGGTGAGAGTGAAGGACTTGGAGAAAGGTGAGGTGGGTTTGGAAGAAAAAGTAGTTCGTGACAATATAAATAATGGAGAAGAGTTTCAGTTGTCAATGATGCAGAGGCTAAATCCAACTAACCCTTTAAGGGTTTTGGTTCAAAATAGTACCAGAGTTACTACTCCTTCTCCTTCTCAGTTTTCTCAGCATTCAACTCAGCCTCGTTTTACTCCAACCCCACAAGTAAGTTTTTTTGTTTTGATTCTCAGAAGCTGAGCTAGCTAAACAAACCTCTTCTGAGTGAATTTAAAAGTAAATTTTTTTATCTTTCCTTGCCCAAAAGTTATTTCTGGAAAAAAATTAATCTGAGCTGAAGTGTTTCAGAGGGTACCCAGAAAAAGAAAAAAAAATTATTTTCTGGGCATTTGGTGGACAATTTCTTTCCTCAATATGCTTTCTAAGGGGTTTATTTTTTATTTTGGAATTAGTTTGTATTAATTGCTGTTTTGAGTAGTACAAAATTTCTTCTGAATTTTATGGTTAAAGTTTAACAATTTGATGATTTTTTTTCTTTTTTTGGGTGCCAGCCATCTATAACAACACTTAACTCAAGATCATACACCAACAAAATATCTTTGTTTCTGTTCCTTGTGCATATGATTATTGCTATTGGGCTAGTTGGGTTTCTTATATTTAAGGGAGTTCAAGGGATTTTACAAGCATCAGATGTGAAAAGAAAAGAGATGAAAGTTCTTAAGTTTTACCTACCACAAGTTGAAGCAGCATCATTTTTAAGCATTACACTTGCATTTGCTTGGCAAAAGGCATTAAGAGAATGGCCTAAAATCATGGTTCCTTTCATATTGTGGAGCTCATTTGTGCTGTCAATATCTGCTGGAATTCTCCTAATTTGCTTCCAAAAACCTCCCACTGATGGAATTGGAGTCTGCTTCATTGCCTTTGCAATAGGCAATGGCTTATATGCTTGCTGGGTAACCCAGAGAATGGGATTTTGCAGCAGAGTTTTGATCAAAGCGCTCGAGCCTGTATCGAAATTCCCTGATATCAACCATCCCATTTATTTGATGCTTGGAGCTGGGTTTATTTGGATGTCTTTGTGGATTTTAGCAGTGATTGGAGCTCTTAATTTCTACTTTCCTCCATTGATTATAATTCTATTAGTACTAAGCTTGTGTTGGACTGCGGAAGTAATGAGGAATGTGGCTAATATAACAGTAAGTAGGGTGATTGCTCTGTACTATCTCAGAGGAATGCAATCAAATACTCAGTTTTGCTTCCAAAGAGCCTTGACCAAGAATCTTGGAAGTGCTTGTCTTGGATCTCTCTTTGTGCCTACAATCGAAGCACTGAGAGTAGTTGCCCGGGCGCTAAATTTGCTCGAGGGCGAAGATGAATTCATGTTCTCTTGTGCTCATTGCTGCCTAAATGTCATGCAATCCATCTTCAGATATGGCAATAGCTGGGCATATGTACAGGTACCCAATCTGGATAAATAAAAGTCATTGCTAATAAGAAAAGGGTTTTTACCTAAACAAGTTTTCTTCTTGTCAAAAAGGTTTCTTTTTAAAAAGTAGTATTAGGTGCAGCTTCCTTATCAGGAGTTTTTCTTATTTTTTTTACATATGGTCTCAAGAGTGAAATTCATGTCATTCTAAAATACGATGTCAAGTTTCTGGAATGTGTCACTAACCATATACTATTTGACTATTTTCCCATTCAAATCCACTATGTTGGTAGGTATATCTGGTCTCTCTCTTAAATTTTTTTAATGTCTTTCTGTCCTTATCATTCACTTTACACAACTGGCATTGCAATCTTTTTGTCTAATTTCCATTTTAGTGTTACCTAATCTTCACCAAAAGACATTAAACAAACTAATTTTTCCCTTGTGAACCATAACCTAACCATCAGATAGCTGCATATGGAAAAGGTTTTGTGAGGGCATCTCAAGACACATGGGGACTCTTCGAAAGGCAAGAGATCGTGCCTGTAGTTGACGCCGACATGACCAGCTCGATCTGCTTCCTCACCGGAGTATGCAGCGGCTCCATTTGTGTCATCGTGGCAGCTGCTTGGACAGCCAGAGTTCACCAAAGTTTCACAGCAACCATTTCACTTCTAGTCTTCTTCATTGGATACCTTATGGTTGGTAACCCCCACTTTGGACCAGTCTTTAACAAAGTTATCATTATTTTTCTCTCTTTTTTGCACTCAAATCACGTGCTCAACTTGCATAGTACATCATTACTGAGTCAGCATTATTCTTTTTTCTAATGCCATATTCAGACCAGAATTGCCATGGCAGTGCCTCATGCCTGTGTGGGCTGTTACTATGTTTGCTATGCTGAGAATCCAGACAACAGGATATTCGACAAAACAATCAAGGATCGTCTCCAAATGATTCAAACGGGCCGCGATGTGGTCGTGCCTACACCTCGAAATCCACGCCGGTATAATAATCCAACTTAAGAACACACAAGTAAGAGCCAAGTAATGAGCAAGAGAGTGAAAGATCTTGTTTTTTTTTTTGTCCTTGTGATTGTAAATACATTAGGTTGTTTAGATCATGTCTTGTTCCATATCTTGGCTAGTAGTCTCAATTGGGGTCCTGGGATTGACCAAGCTTGAAGCTTTGTTGGTGGTGACAATGGCAATTTTGAAGTGAAAAAAAAAGTAGAGCCAATATAAGAAGGGAATGGAAAGCCTAGTGTTATACCACTAGACAAAGCTATGAAAAAGAAAAACAAATAACAAAAAACAAAAGGGTATCTTAGCACTAATGACCCCATTAGTACATTATTGTAATTGCACATATTTTTAGCATATTCCATGCAGAAAAGTCCCTGAATAATTTAACTATTTATTAGTTTCTCTAGCTCAATAAATTAACACCTCACCAAATATTTTTGATGTACCTTTAATTATTCAATTCTATGTGATCTTGTAAGAATCTCCACCAGTTTTGTTTGAGACTTTCTTTGTTCATTTTTATAAATATTTAAATAATTGTATATGCCTCGAGTTAAATAATGCACATAACATAGTTGTGTTAGGTTTGGTGGAAATAAAAAAATGATTAATAATTAAATAAACTACTATATGAGGTTAGGTGTTAATAATTATTTAATGTACTGATACCATTGATTTGTTGAACTAAAGTATTATATAAATTACTCTCTTTCCCTGGACATGGTGGAAGTGAAAATAATAATAACAATAACAATTACAATATTCTTAACCTCAATAAATAAAAGATCCACTTTGATGGAGAGATTTCAACTTGGGTATTTATACTTTGTGGTGACTAAGTATACATTATTATATGTTGACAACTTTGATGTAAATTTAAATTTGGAGTGATGTAGTTGAAGAATATTCCTCTAGAAGCATATGGAAAGATCAACAAGTAATTATGTTTTAATACAGTGTAATGATATGTGCATCTAAAATATTACTCAAATATTACACACAGTGAAAAACAGTGGGATCTAGTTTTAATAAATGTGATTGGCCAGACTAAATTGACATGTCACTGTGTATGATGTTTGAGTGCACATATAATATATTGGTGAGTTTTATGCTTTTTAAGTATACATTATTATATGTTGACAATTAGGATGAAAATTATAAATTTGGAGAGATGTAGTTGAAGGGTATTTCTCTGGAAGCATATGGAAAGATCAACAAGTAATTATGTTTTAATCTATGGGTAAGTTTTATGTACTTCTTAAGATTAACCAATCCTATTATAAGACAAATCTTCAATGTGTTTTGTTCATTTAAAACCTGCTTTCTATTTTTTTTAAAAACCCAACTTTTTCTTTGTTTCAAGAAAGACCCATTTTATTCCAAGTCATGTCTATTTCAAATTTTAAGGCAGCCAAAAAATAATTGAATTGAATTGGACAACCCTTCAAAGATGGTGATGTTTCATGGCCACCACATGACTCCACTGAGCCCTGTAAAATCCATCATATAATAATAAAAAAAAAAAAAAAAAAATAAAGACAACTTAAAAATCTTCTCTTTGCCTTTTGAAAAAAAAAAAACTTCTCTTTGTTTCTTGCACTTTCTAATATTAATTTTTAAAATAAAATAAAATAAAAAACAATCTTTTCTTTGTAGATTGATGCAAAGCATGGTAAAAAAATCAAGACATAAATTTTGACAATATATTGACTTAGGGAGAGTTGTTATAAATTAACATATGAAGAATCATTTCAATAATAATTTTAAAAAACTTAAAATTGATTGTTTGATTTATCCAAAATAAACATAGATTTTTGTTATCTATTTATTTAATAATAAATAAATAAATAAAAGCTATTGCTGCACTTTTCACAAAGATATGTTCAAGGTTACCCAATGTGGAACAAAAGTCTCCTCATAATAACTTTACAAGTGTTACTTATATGATAATCCAACTCTAATTTATTCCAATACAAACCCCAAAGAAATTTCTGAGTGCACTACTTTACAAATTAGTAATAGATTATCCAATTCAAGGTTGAAATCCACTTTCATAGGATTCACTTGTTGTTGAGCTTTTGTTTGCTTGTTGGGGTCTAATCCTTAAATTATTTTATCATTTCAATTGTTAATTCACAAGAAAAAAAAATTTGAACAACTTTATTGATAGTTTTCACATCAAAACAATAATAGATTAAAGAGAACAAAAAAGCTTTGCTTGCAATGCTTGCAATTGATTGCAATGTCAAAAGTGGGAATAAGCCATGAGGTTGATTATGACAGCCACCCACTTAGTATTTAAAAAAATGTGTGTGTTTTTTTTTTCTTTCAAATTATTAATTATTCCAAAGATAGTTATTGAGTTATTAATTTGAGTAATGATAACTGCACTAAAATATGTACTCAAATATTACACTCAGTAACGTGCCACTGTTTTTAAAATAGTGAATCTCAATTTTAATAAATGTGATTAGCTAGCCTAAATTATCATGTCACTATGTGTAATATTTGGATACATATTTTAAGTGCACATATTTATTGACTTTATCCTTATTAGTATTATAGGGACCAAATGAGCAACCTTAAAAGATCCCCTCTCTTTTCTTATTCTTTTCCAGCTATAGAGATAGGAATATGTATAGAGATTTAATAGAGAAAAATTTAGAAATACTTATTGAACTTTCTAGCATCTTTCTAAGTTGATCAATTTTATTGTAATGAACCCATGATGGAAAACAAATCAATGATTCCTTGAGGACTTGTAGCTACAAATTTGCATAGAATTTTCTAAGTCATTGGGATGGACCCATTGGCATTATTGAGTTATTAATTTGAGTAATGATATCTGCACCCAAAATATGTATACAAATATTACACATAGTGATGTGCCATTATTTTTAAAACAGTGGATCTCAATTTTAATAAATGTGATTAATTAGGCTAAATTGTTACGTCACTATATGTAATATTTAGGTATATATTTTGAGTGCACATATCCTTATTAGTATTATAGGGACCAAATGAGCAACCTTAAAGATCCCCTCTCTTTTCTTATTCTTTTCCAACTATAGAGATAGGAATATGTATAGAGATTTAGCAGGGAAAAATTTAGAAATACATGTTGAACTTTCTAGCATCTTTCTAAATTGATCAATTTTATTGTAATGAACCCATGATGGAAAACAAATCAATGATTCCTTGAGGACTTGTAGCTACAAATTTGCATAGAATTTTCTAAGTCATTGGGAGGGACCCATTGGCATTAACTTGACTTAATAAGATGAGAAAGAGCATGTGAGATTCTCACTTTAACTTATTGGTAATTCTGATTTGGTATTACCTTGACTCTTAGGGCACTTGAGAAAGAAAGAAAAGGAGTTTTAAGTAATGTGATTGGTAATCAATGAGAATTGTTTGTAACAAGTCTCAATCAAGAATCTTGACAGTATGGCGTGAGTGTTCATCCAAATGAAGAAAGAAAGAAAGAAAAAAGAGAAAGACTTATTTAGGTGGTATTTAAACCAAATAAATCTATAAACTTTATAGGATATACACTATTTTACCCCTTGTATTAGGTGCACTAACACTCATCTGATTTCCAAAATACCAAATTATACTTCCTCTATGGTTTGTTTAAAGGGGCAACGAGCAAAATAGTCCAAAAAACAAACATTATTTAGATAAATGTCTTAGTTTTAAAATAAAAAATCAACAAACGGTCCAATACAATAAATTAGTATAGCGAAATTCCACATCTACCCTTATCCTCTTTAGCTTTAGGTAAACCCTAATATTCACTTGGGGCTTGGTGCAAAATGATAACTTAGGTAATCAACAATATGAAAGGGTAATTTTTCTACAATTTTAAAAATGAGGACATTAGCTTCTTTATATCATTATTTTTGACCATTTACTATAATTTCTCTTGTTTAAATACCTAATTGCACCCCTACAATTTTAATAATATATAATTTCATCTCTATATTTTACCGATTAATACAAAATACACACTTGAATAAATTTTTGTTTAAAAATAATTTTAATAAGACAATAGTACCCTCCGTTCATATACTTGAAACTATTGTTTAAAAATATTTGAGGAGTTTATCTAAATAATTTATTTAACACATTTCTAGAGCTGTAAATACGGGCCGGGCTTTTGAGCACGGCACGAAACCGGCACGAGCCCGGGAGTGTAACTCCCATTTCTTTTTACAAATTCCTTACAACAATTATGAAAAATAAGAGAAGATATTTTTATTCATACTTTTGAGTGCATTACAATGCTAACCAAATGCTAGAGCTATTAAGTAAAGTGGAAGAATAACTAATGAATATGCAACTATAACATTCATGGGCATTTCATTAGTATAATACCCATAGAATGATGCTAGATACAAGCAAACAATCACTAAAGTTATGAAAAATAAAGAGAAATTCATATTTTGATGATGAATTTTATCTGGAAGGTTAAGAGATGAAGAAGTTGTGCAAGTAAATGGTTGAAGGAACAAGTATTTATAGGACAAAAACTAGCCGTTTATGACCGTTGGTGAATAGTGATCATGACCGTTGGGGGTATAGTTGTTTTCTATTATGAGATTTTTTTAACAATTCTAAGTTGTTGGAGTAACTAACATGTGAGAATAATTAATTTATGGGTGTTAGAGAAATATTTTCAGAAAAGTTTGTAAGTCAAAAATGTTAAACTAAGTAATATAAGAAGATTGGGAAATTTTCATTTTTACTATTCACTGGGTACTATTCATAGTGGGTCCCACAGTGGGGTCCGCAAGGGTCCCACAGTAGGGTCCACATGGGTCCCACAGCGGGGTCCACCCCATGGGTCCCACATGTTGATGCAGTAGTGATATAGTGATGACCTAAGCAAATTACTATGTTTGATATTTTGAATATTTTATTATTTTACTATGCTTGATATTTTTAATATTTTATTATTTTACTATGCAGCATAGTGGCCCAATGTTTTCCTATAAATAGAGCCTTTCAGAATTCATTTTTGAATTACGAAAAATCTTTATTTCTCTCACTCTCCCTAAAACTCTTCTTAACACTCTTTTAAAGTTTTAAATCTCTAAAATCTAGGCGAAGTTCTGTTTGTAACGCTAGCCTACGAAGACCTTTTTGGGTAAGCTTCTTCCCGAGCCTTTCAGTTCAGTTATTTAACTATTATTTATATATAGATTATTTTACTATGCTTTTATAATGTCAAAATTTATATATAGATTATTTTACTATGCCGTTATAATACCAAAATTTATATATAGATTTCTTTACCATGTCGTCATATTTTACAATGCTAAAATTGAAATATGAACTAATTTTTAAGTATCTTCATAATACTAAACTTATATAGGCTATGGTCATACTTTGGACTATTATTATGGACAAGTATTATGACCTGGACTTTTCAGTATGACCATGACCACGACTTTTAGATCAGGACCTTGTCATGGACAACTATAGTATGACCATACGCCTGGACATAAAATAAGCAATAAAACAGGAAAAATGGGATAATAACAATTATAAGCTAACATTTCATAATGTAGATTTTATGTAAGTTAATAGTTTGTGTTTTTATCAGGAAGCTAACAATTTCGGTTGTTTTATCAAGACGCAAGGTAAGTAGAATCCTCATCTACAATACAAGTCTTTTATGTGTCTTATGTGCATTTATATGCTTTATATGTTATCCTGCCATGTTCTTATGCATAAGTTATTTTCAAGAATGTTATATTTATTATGCATAAGCACGCTTAATGTTCACAGACAAGTTATTGAAAACGTTAAAGTAGAGGTGCTGCTTGGGAGACCTAAGTCCCAAAAATGTAAGGAGGGAGATGTACGTCCCTATTATCATGTTTATGTTCAGGTGGGAATGTGATTCCCTATGTAATGCCGGCAGCAGCATCCTCTAGGGCCCAAAAGAAAGGAAAGTAAAAGAAAGAAAGAGAATACATAGCATGTTGCACGTTTATTTTAATGCATATGAGGTAGTTATTCTGCTTACTGAGCCTTAGCTCATCAGTTAATGTTTTGTATTGTAGGTAAGAGGCCCCAAATATAAATCGTTGATGAGTATACGTGGAGCCAACATGACTGTACATATGGGACTGACCTGAAGGGAGTGGAGTTCTGCTATGCTATTTTATAAATAAACAAGAAACTTGGTTTTATTATATTTCATTAAAAGTATTTTGTGAACTTTATCATTTACTTAAAGCTTTAAAAGTATTTCATGAACTTTGTAATTTACATAAAGCTTTTCAATTTATCAGTTGGATACATTTTCATTTCTACGTTAAGGTGTAGTAACGCCACGAAAATGATTTATAAAAGTATTAAGATTTGTATGTAAGATAAAGTTTTTATTTAGTTGTGAGTATTGTGTGGTTTGAGGTTATAAACATTATTTATGTATTGTTTAATAAAGTTTTTGTAAATTCAGAATTTCAGTATTGTCGTATTTAGGTTAAAATTTGTTTTTACACTATATATGTATGTTAAGAAAGGAGGTCGTTACAGGGAGGCACGAGCACGACACGACATGAAAAAATATGGGCTTGGGCCAGGCACGGCACGACACGACAAGCCCGAAGGCACGACACAAAAGCACGAACAAATTAGCCCGAAAGCTCGACACGATAAAAAATCCGATATTTTGACATTAATAATCATAATAAATTTTTATTTGTCAATAATTAATAAATTAAAATGATAATATATGTCTTATTTTTCTCAATGTTTATATTTTTATAATTATATTAATTTATTTTAAGTTTTGTTAGTTAAATTTTTAACATTTATTAGTAGGTATTAAAATTCTAATAATTATCTTTGATATAATTTTGTGTAAAATATTGTTAAAAAGTATATAAAAATATCTAAAATTATAATTTAAACAAATAAGTGTATTTGGTTTGGTGGTAAGTCCATTGATGGTTAAAGAAGAGGTGGAGGGTTCAATTCTCCATCCTCACATTTTTTAGCGAAAAAAAAGTGGGCCTAAAAGTGGGCCCGAATATAGAAAGTGGGCCGGTCCGACACGGCACGACATGGGCCTGGCCCATGGGCCGTGCTGGGCCTACTCTTTCAAAAATGGGCCGGCACGAGCACGACACGAATTGAATATGGGCCCGGCCCAGCCCGGTCCGAATTTACCGGAAGCACGAAAAATGTGGGCCGGGCCGGGCAGCCCACATTTACAACTCTACACATTTCCATAATAAAATTTTATTTAAAATGTAAAATATTTTTAAATATTTTGTTTTATTTAAATAAACCTTTTTAATTATTTTCAAATAAAAAATAATAATATCAAGTAAATAAAATAAAAGGATCGTATTATTATCTTATTAAAATCAATGTTAGACCACAAATTTATTTAAGTATATTTTTGTATTGTTTGATAAAACTCAACAATGTAATTTGATATTATTAAACAAAATAAAAGGCAAAATTGATGTAAAACCCCAATTTTAAAATTGCAAAATTCTCTCATGGTAGGTATTTCACTTTCTCTTGCTGAATGGGCATTTAAAGATAGATTTTACTCTTTAGTATACTAAACTTTTGGTATAACCCTATGTGATCACCACTATCTTTTCTAGCTTTTAGTTCTATGAAATTTTATACTCAATGCCATTGACAAGGAGTATTCACAAGCTAGGATGGTATAATTATAAATTCCACAAGCTTCCTAAAAGCCACATATTAAGAATAATATAATCACCTGTCTAGTTTATTTTTTTATTATTATGGATATTCAACTATCAGATTAGTCGGTAATAATAATATAATCACTGATCTGGTTTGTTTTCTTATTATTATGGATATTCAACGATTAAATTAGTCGGGTTATAACATATTTTAATCAACCTAATGTAAAAATCGAGTTGCAAAAATCAAATTCTAACCCGTCCAATTAATAAAAAAAAAATTTAATCCGTCTAAAGTTTTAAGTTGTTCCAATCTTAAATTTGTTTTTTTTTAAAATCTTCAAATAATTAGATTTAACAAACTACAAATATAGTATACATATTCCAAACTTAAACATATTATTCTAAATTTAAACTTTAAAACATTATTATAAATTTATTGTTAAAATTTTTAAAACAATATTTAATATATGTAATAATATCTCTTCTATATAAAAAGTGTGTAGATAATGAAAATTCTTACTTTTAAAGATTTTTTATTTTTCACCGTTAACTTTAACGGAATATTCTGTTAACGGAATATTCTTATATTTAATGGTAGATATTTAATATAAATTTAACGGTACATTATTATAAATTTATTGTTAAAATTTTTAAAACAATATTTAATATATGTAATAATATCTCTTCTATATAAAAAGTGTATAGATAATGAAAATTCTTAGTTTTAAAGATTTTTTATTTTTCACCGTTAACTTTAACGGAATATTCTGTTAACGGAATATTCTTATATTTAATGGTAGATTGTAAACATGACTTAAACTTAAATAAATAAATAATTAAACAAATTAAAATAGGATATTTTTGAGATATTTTACAATGATAATTATTTAAAAATAATAAAACCATACATTTTATAACTTAAATAAAATTTAATTAAACTTAAATTTAATATTATATTAAACACATAATATATAATCTTTTGTTGTCAATGCCAAATTCAAAAACTAGAACAAACATAAACTTAAAGAAAAATTAATTAATTAATTAATTAAGATATATTTTTAAGATATTTTATAATAATTTAAATAATTAAATTATATTTATTTAAAAATAATAAAGACATACATATTATTATTATTTTATTTAAATTTGTGTGATGATTTATTTTTTATCAAGTGATTGAAGTTTTTTTATTCATCAAATTTAATAGTGGACATTCCGAGATGCATATATACTACTGTCTATATGACTTTTTGTATTCTTATTTTATTTCTATTATTAATTTCTTTTTAAATATTATTATATTTTATATATATATATCATGCAGTCATGTTAATATATATATCAACGTTATGTTTAGATATCATATAGATGTCATATAGGTAGAGATTATTGATATAAATATTTATATATCCTATAGAACTATAATTCATTTTATTATATATATATATTTAAATAAAAATAATGAACCGGTTTTTATTAAAACTAAGCAAACGTGCATTGCACATTATACTTACCTAGTATGTAATATATGTATGCATAAATAGAAAAAAAAAATAACCGGTTTATCTGAAATATATTGACCAAATTGGTATAATTTCCATACCACCAAATATAATAATAGGACAGTTTGAATTTTATTCAAGTTAGGCGGTTTGGAAAAACTTTTGCATAGCCCTACTTATTATTATATGTTTCTCTCAAGGTAACCCCTAAGTTGAGGTCTTAAACATTTGGTTTCGTCTACACTTTTATATGACATTCATTGATTCAATTGTAATACTTAATATTGATATTATCTAATGACATAAAAACATAACTATAAATTCAAATTTTAAATTCGGTTTGGGCAAGTTTGGTTTCACCAATTCACGGATCAAACCAGCTTACAACAACAATAGTGGTAAACCAAAATATTACTTGTTTAGCCTCAAAATTACATATTCACAATCATCATCATCCTTGTCCTTAACATATTCACAATTTTTTACCTTGACCATTTGAGCCATCCCTCTCTTAAGTACTATTATCAACACATCGTAAATCTACTAGGTGTTCAAATTCTTCACTAATCCACATAAGAACAAGGACGTTCGCTCAGTTTATTAGAAAGGGTTCAATTAAAGTTTACTAAGAAAGCTCGAAAACCAGACACATCTGAGCTGTGCCTATGGCACATTCCCTGAATACTCTAAAGCTAGAAAAGTCATTTGTATGGATCAGCAAAGAAGCTAAACTAAGTTTTCATCTGAAGTTACCAAACATCTATTGCAAGTCACAAATCATGATGTACATCATGATTCTTCGATAGGGGAAAGAATAATATTCTATAACTAGAATGCTAACAAGTACCTCTAATTTTATGCAAAAGACACTCAATTTCAGCAAAGTCAGATTCTATAACCTAAATTTGTAGTTATAAAAACTGTAACAAATTAGTAAGTAGTTCCCACAAGAAATCTTACAAAATGTAGCTATCTAGTATTATACCAAGCTATCAACTCATGTATTTCCTACACTCACTGCTATACTCCAACACCTCACAAAACTACATTCCCATTTCTTTTAGAAAACTCATTTCCATGTTTGCATCTAGAGCTCAATCAAATCGTAAGCAAGGTTTGTAATTCACTAAAGAAGAAGACATGATCCAATCCAATAGCAATGGTATCTGAAAATGATGTCATATAAATAAGTACTAAGTAGTTGATAGTTTAGCCACTTTTCCTTCTAATTTTTAGTACTTAGCTTTCATGTCTGTAACAACAGACAGAGAAACAAAAAACTAAAACTCTAGATACTCATCACTCTCAACGAGACCAAACAAGACACAAAGCACAGATCATTAGCCAGTAAATATTCAATACAGAACTGTATAAACCAAACGACTCTCAATGGTATAAGAATCAATTGCTGCCCAAAAAGCACAAGAATACTCCATTAAACCAAAGAGCTCATACAACATATTCTATCTACCCAAGCTCATAATGTATATATAGTAATGCTACATTAGGAAACACACATAATATATAATTAGATTTCCCAATCCAAAAATGCATTATTCAAATTACCAAGCCAGAACAATCAGATAAAATAAAGGTAAAAGTAAACCAAAAAAGAATTAAATCTTTACTACCCACATTTCATTTCTCGATTCTCAGCCAGTTTTGGAGTCAGCTTTAGCTTTCTCAGCCTTGGTACCGCCTCTGGCCTCCACACTCTTGGGCTCACCACCAGAGCAGCACCCACCACCATGTCCATGGTGATGATGATGATGGCCATGGCCATGACCATGACTATGACCGTGAGCATGCACATTCTGATGAATCTTCTTCCCCTTAAGCTCTTTCCTCATATCATAAGCATCTTCTCCATCAGCATAATACTTAGCCTCAATATCATGAATCTTATACCCCAAAGTCTGGGTATACAAGTTAAAAGCAGCTCTATTACTCTTCCTAACGTGAAGAGAAACGTACTCAGCTCCAAATACCTGTTCCATGGCGTTCTGAGCTGCGCTCATGAGCTTGGTGGCAAGCCCTAGTTTGCGATGGGTTCGGAGCACGGCGAGCGAGGTGATGTGGCCGTGGCACTCGTTGCTCTCCTCCTCCATCTTTGCCAGAACGTATCCGACGATTCGGCCGTTGTAGTCCTCGGCCACGTAGAGTAGTTGCGGCCATGAGAGGATGTGGTAGAGGTAGTACTTCATCTGGTAATTCTCAGGAAGGCAGAACAAGTTGCAGGCTTGCATCGCCAGAAGATCGTCTATCGTGGCCTTGCGTATGCACACCATGGTGGGGTTTGGATTGAGGAATCTAGGGTTTCTCTGGTTTAGGGTTTGAGGGAATCGGATTGATTGTTTCTAGGCCTTCTCAAGGGGTTGGAGGAGTGGAGAAGACGAAGAAAAGCAATAGAGTGAGACGAATGGAGGCTTTTTGGGGTTTGAGGAAGAGAAGTTATATTTGGGCTTTATATGGGCTTGGACTTTCTCTTTCTATTGGGCTTTCTCATGGGCTTGAAAATGGGTTTTACATCGCCCGCTTATGTAGTGATGAACTAGTTTGATTTAAGGTAATTTTAAAAAAATATGACTTATGCAAAAATATGGGAGTTAAACTTTTCTTAATTTGTATAGAAAAAATTAATTAACAAAAATTTAGTTTATAGGAAAACTAATCACATATTGGAAATCAAAATTAAACAAAAAAAATCAGAAAAAGGAGGGGTACTATGGTAATTAATATAGCAAAAACTCCTTCAGTCAAGCCACATCTTCTCTTTCATTTTGCCCTAGTCGCCTCCATGTCCTCCACTCGCCTGCGTCACCATCTCCACCATCATCTCCGGCCACCCATCCTCACCACCTGCCAAACCCTCACCACCTGCCAAGAACACTCCAGCAGCACCTTCGTGAAACCCAGCCATCCTCACCACCTTAGGCGCGCACCTCACGACGGGGATGGCTGGGTTTGCGACTGGGTTTTGCGCACAGGGGATGGGGGTTTCTGATGGTGGTCAGAGGCGAGGGAGAAGGTTGGTTCGTGGTCAGATTTGTTTTTTTCTATCTTTAAATCTGTGGTAACTGGTTACCTTCACATTCTGATGTGTGCGTATATTTGTGGGATCTTTATGGTAACTGGTTACCTAGGTTACTAAATCATACTCACTCTTCCTTTTTTTTCCCCTTCAAATGTGATGTTTCTTTTCATTTCTAATATGAGTGACGTCGTCACCCCTCTTATGATAACTGGTTACACCTCTTATGACAGTAAGTTACTAGTCTCACTGTAACTGGTTACCCCTCTTGATACATGTTATTTAACCTCTAAGACTATTTTTTACATAACTATGAAAAATCAAACAAGTAACTGGTTACCCCTCTGGATAAATGTTATTTAACCTAGCTGTAGGATTTTTTTTACAGAAAAATCAATTAAGTAACTAGTTACCTTACCCAGGTTTTGAAAAAAAAAATGTTTATAATAAATAAAAAAAAAAAAAAACACAATTCATATTACAAAAAAAATTAATAAAAAAATTGCAAAACAACCATGGAAAAATTTAATATAAAAATAGTTATATAAAAAAATCAAATAAGCTAAAAAAAATAATCAAATTACAAATATACCATTCCAAATTAATAAAACTTGATTATGAGTAAAACTATGGCATAATCAAACTTTTATACAAAAATATGGGAAACTAAACCCATAAAAGTGAAATTAAAAAAAAAAGCCATATTTTTGCACAATCTATTAAAAATATCATATAACATGTAATTTTCACTTGATTTAAGGATATTTTTTTATAAATATGGCTTTTTCGCTATTATTGTGCAAAAATATGGGTATTATACGTTTCTTAATTTATATGAGATAATTTATTAAAGAAAAAAATAAAGTATAGGAAATATAATTGCTAACTAACTAAATATGAGAAACTTAATTAAGAGTAAAACTATGACATAAAACAACTTTTATAAAAAAATATGAGAAACTAAACCCATAAAAGTGAAAATTCTTATAAAAAGCTATCGAATAACTTTTTTTTTTAAATAAAAAGCCATATTTTTGCAAACTTGACTTAAAAACCTATATAAAATGTAGTTTCCTCTTGATTTAAAGTGTGTTGTAGAAAAATGACATTTTGTAAATGTTGTTTGTAGAGATTTTTGCAAAAGTAACTTGCTTTTTATTTTTTGTTTTATCATTTTTACGGCCTAAGATAAATTTATATTAGGTCTGTATTTAATATTTAGTATTGAACATACCAACAAAATATTATACACATTAAAAATATAAGAAATATAAAGAAAACAGAAAAAAAAAAATATCAAAACTCGTATAAATAAAGGGTCTTTTGGCAAAATGACCTATTTTTTAAAGTCATTTTGCACTCTAGCATAATTTTAATAATTCTTTGCAAAATGACCTCTCATAATTTAAACAGCTAGTTGAAAATTTAGACAGTTGGTCGAAAAATTAAAAAATTTTAGACAGCTGATTGAAAAATTTAGAGTGTGATTGATACTGAATTCAAATCACATTTTATGTTTTTAAAATTTAAAAATTGTGGGACCTACAAAGAAATCTTGTTTGGTTTATCATTTTTGAAAACTCATTTTAAAAACAAATTCTAATTTATCAAAGGTTTTAGAAAATGATGTTTTCACGTTTTCAGTTTGATATTACTTTTTTTTTTCCGACCACTTTTTTCTTACAATCTCTTTATATGATAGGTACAATACTTTTGTTTTGCAGATAATTCTTTTTTTTTTCTTTCTACAATTTTAGTTTTAGACTATTTACTCTCTATTTTTTTTTTTATAAAAAAGGGTATTTTCTTCAATTTAAAATTCCTATCCACCTATATATATTTGTTAAAATATTCCATTGTAAAATTATACAAGGGGATATAACTTGATTCTAATTTATAATATATTTTTAAAATAAAATTAAGCTAATAATAAAATATTTTATAAAATAAATATTACAAAAAAATATTACTATTAATAAATATATACAAATTTATCATTTCAATTCTATACTAAAAGTTAAATATTATCAAATAAAAATAGCTAACAAAGTAAGATATTTTTCTAAGTCCACAAATTGTAAATTGAGTTTTATGTTTTTAGATTATCTACCAATCATATATTCGGATTTTTAAAACTAAAAAATAGCTACAACTAATCACATTTTTAGAAATATGTTTCCAGACAATGAATTCAAATTTTTATTTCAGAATCACACTTCTCAAAAATACAATTTTCAAATCGTGAACCAATCAGGCCTTTAGACAACTGGTCAAATTTTAGACAGATATCATTTTGCAAAAAATTATTAAAAGTAAATCAGAGTGTAAAATCACTTAAAAAAAATAAATCATTTTCACCAATTTCTATGAAAATAAATAAAACCTTGCAGAAAAAAACTTAGCAGATGTTAAAAGTTTGCTTTTGTATGAACTTTTTTGCAAAAATGAGATTCTATAGTTAATAGTTCCACCAGTACAAAACAATTCCTCAAAAAATTCTGTACCAAAATTATTGGTAAACAATAGCCAAAATCATGGAAAAAGAAGAAGAAAAGTACAAAAGTGGAAGATATATACAAAATAACAATAATAAATAAGGGTTTGAACTATGGACTATTTGTTCATTCATATTTTTCATTCTAGTCCACTATTTGTGAACCCCTTTTCTTTCTTTCTTGATGGAGCATTAAGGTACGGGTTTTTGAGTAGATCACATATATTTTGGGACACAAATATGTCATCCAAAAATGTTTATGAACATAGAAAGGCAATGAAAAGTGAAAAGAATATCTAAAAAATACATTGAACTATCTCTACATTGTGGTATATATAAGTTAGCTAAATTTCCACAATCTGATGAACTTGGTATTATGTGTGGTGACAACCTTCTTCATCCCAACAGCCAAGCAAAAGATGGGAGGTCTAATGATTTTAGGAATGCTGTCAATGTGAACATCTTCTGCAAGCCGCGCTCCTCTTGTTCTTGCAACGACTCCATCCTTGTCTCGAGAGCTCGAAATGTTGCCTGCCAAAGCAATTCTGGAAACAATTTCACCTGTGTTTTGGTTCAGAACACGCAGTATGCCGTCTATTCCTCCCACAACTAATGTTGACGAGTCATTTCGTAGGTGTTGCAAGGAATATAAGACGTTGGGGCTAGCTCGTTTTTCCCATAAAATTCTCATTGTCCTGCAGGATGTAACAGAGAAAAATAGTTCATAGATTTCAAGATAGAATTGTTACGAAAAATTGCAGAAAGGCCTGTGCTATTACCTAACGTCCCAACAAGACATATTTCCAGAAGTTGATCCAGCAAATACTAGGTGAGAGCATGGGTTGAAACACAGAGCCCTTATGTCTGCTTTGAAAAGTTTGTTAAGTTTTGTAACCTGGAAAAAGTTTTGAGTATCACGAAAAGCATTCCTAATTTTTTCTAACTAGGTGAGTTGTCTATCTAACCTGTGGAATCTCTTGTTCTTAGCTTCGAAACCTGCTGATCGGATGAAAGACTTGAGATGCTGACGCTGCCTAGAGAGGAACCGCTGAGTATCAGTTGATCGTCACTCATGCATAAGCATGTCACTGGCCCAGAATGCATCCTGAAATCAGAAAAAAGAAACAAACATAAAAATTAAGAAAAGGAATAAGACATTCAACAATCTCAGCGCCAAGATGGGTCATCAGAATGGTGTATTTTTTTTTTTATCACAGAGTGGCAAACTAAAATAACTATTTGTTTAAAAATGTTCAAGAACAAATGTGAGTTTATAAACTGATCTAGCAGGATAGCAGGTCATCCTCAAGAACAAGCTATAATTAACTACTAAAGAATTTGATATGAGACACAAGTCTGAAAAAGGAAAGAATACATAGTAATCCAAACTAATTTTTTTTAATGTATTTACCTAAGTATCCGAGAGCATTTCCGACTGTACATATCAAATACACGAGCTGTTCCATCTTCACACCCAACCACAGCCTCTGGATCCAAGTACCTGTAAATAGAGAAGAATACATATTTAGACATGAATGAGAAAAGGGTCAGAAGGAATAATATTATACAAGGCAAAGCTGGTCAGTTCCAAGTGATGCACATATGCGGACTTAACATAAACCAGTGATCATGAATTATATTTCTAACTCACTCTTCACTAAAATTTCATAATTTTTTACTGCATCTTAATCAAATGGCCAAGTATGTGAAAATGAGAGGATGAACCACTGTACCGCATGCATAAACCCTTGGAAAAGGTACCATCACGGGGAGGAAATACACTTCTTGCCCCATCTCGCCTCCATATACATATTCGAGTGCCAAGTAATCCAACAATCTAAGAAATGTAAAGAAAATGTCATGAACTATTATACGATAATACTATGCAGCCTTCACTAGTAAGAAGTACAAGAAAGCTTCAAATAACACTCGTAATGATTTGCTGATTTGTCATGGCTGTTTACACCAGTCACTATATACAGAATACAAAAAAGGATAAAAATAAATAAGACTTTAATTTATTCAAGTTACCTTAGATTCGTCAAAATCAAAGTCAACTAGAGAGGTTGAGTCTGGTGTTGAATATTCTTCCAAACATTTATAGTTTTCTAACGACCACAGACGCATAACCTAGCATAAGAACCATAGAAAATTGGTAACAATAATAATTATGATGCGAAATGTTTTATAAGTAAATCAATGTATATATAAGAGGTGTATATTTGAGGGAAAGAAGGAAAATTGCAAAAAAAAAAAATCTTTTCATGTTTAGAAACATCAGTTTCTCATAAGAAAGTATTATGAGGGCTAATGACTAATGTGACATAGCATTATGAAATCATGGAAAAAAAATAATGAAGACCCATTTATTCTGATAACTATATGTTCTTTATTCTACTTGTGAACTTCTTGCACAGCCAATGCCAATGATTTGAACATAAGGTCTGTTGAAAAGACTGAAAATCGGCTCCTGATCTAAACAGAACATCTGCAAAGGAAACTTATCTATGATGAATAGAAATCAACATAATCACATTCTATTACGCAAGAACATATGTCTAAATCAGCATATAGTCCCTCATTTTCATGTTCTGACTAGAAGTACTTGATTGACAAGGTGAGATCATAAGTAAAAAAACCTTTGAAAACTAGGCTCTCCCTTCTAGCCTTACAATATTTACAAACTAGAAAACTATAACAATTGCTATGTAAGCACCCAAAACAAATTTAAACCTCATGTGGGAGCAAACCACATGCCTGTTAGTTTGAGCTACTCTTGCGCATATGTCAAGCAACTTTTCAGAAATTGGATTTTTATCTTGTAGCACACGTATGTGATGTGGAATATACCTTATCACCTCCACCAGTAATAAGCAATCCCCTCTTCATTCGACATCGATTCACCCTAAAGAAATAAAGGTTAGAAAACATGATATCTTCTCTTTGCCCTGGTTACATTTCAAGTTCAACATATACACTCAAAACATCCATATTGATCTTTATGCACATTCTTTAAACTTTGTCATTAGTAAGTACTAAAAATACGAGGCATGAAAGTCTATCAATGATTCAATATTAACATTTACCAAAGTAACCAAAAACAAAGTCTCAAACTTGAAGCATAAAAGCCCATATTTTGCTTAAAACTCACATAAACAAAACAATATAAAAGATTAAACATTACCCAACAGAATGGCCTCTCCACTGATTAACAACAACCGATCCTCTAGCCAAGGCCAATCTATGGCGCTCCATAGCCAGCTCCTCCAAATACACATTCAAAGGTTTCTCCAAACTCGTAGACCCATCCAATTGTTGCTGCTTTAAGTAAAAAACTTGAAGCAGCTTAGACCTATTGATAACCACATGCCTTCACCAAAAAAAAATAACAAGAAGCAAAATTTTGATACTCTTTCACTCGGGTTTCTCATATAAACAAAAGGGTATGAGAGATAAAGGGAAAAGGGTACCAAGATTTGCAGACTACGGAGCAGTGGGCGAGGTCGAACAGGTCAAGGAAGGAGAAGATGATGCAGAGGACGTTGTGGTCGAGGCGGGCACCTGTTGTGCGAGCTCTTGAGCTCCCATGCGTGTGCAGATGCATCTTCTTGTTGCCTGCCGAAGAGGACTCCATTACCGCCGGCGAGGCACTCGAAGCCGAAATAAATATTGTGGAGGAGAAGAAGTATGGCTTCCGGTTTGGTTGGAGAGTTCGATGTCGTTTTGTATTGTCAACAAAACATTTTGGCTTAAGAGTAGATGTAGTTTTTCCTTTTACTAACTTTTTAAATAAACGACACCTTATTTTAAGTCGTTTACCATTAAGAAGATTAACACCATACTTTTTCATTTTCCGTGGAGAGTAATTAACCAAGGCAAATTCTATAGTTCTTCACCCAAAATAAGCACATTGGTGCATTCCTAATTATTTTTTGCATGTAAATAGTTATAATCTCAATTTTTTTAGATAATGTTGTACATTGTAGTTATTTAGAATATGAGAAGAATAACAGAGTTTATAATGAAGATCAAAGTAAACAAATGTATTTCAAAGTTTATACAACCATAAACTTAAGCCGAAAAACAGAACATGTAATGCAACAGAAATATTAAGTGCAAAGAAATGTTTAAACTAATAAGAGTAATAAAAGGAAGAAGAACACCAAAGAATTTACCCTGGTTTGGCTAACTACTATAGTTAGCCTACATCCAGCTTTCCTCAAGGGTTTTATTGATCTTTCTCAATTGTTTCTCCAAGATTACAAAAGCTCCAAGATGGTCAGATTACACCCGTCTTTACTGTACAAGAAAAACAGTAGAACACCAAGCTAATCTCTCTCGAACACTCTAATTTTTCACTCAAGAAGCAATTCCTCTCAGTACAAAGATGTCCTCACATACTCATACAAAGATTCACTCAACTCTCCTAGGAATCATCTGAGTTGAAATCTCCTTAAGCAATTCTTGTTGGTAAAACCTCTTAAACCTGACATCAGACCTCTCTTTTCTGTTTTCTTCCACTTCCAAACCGAGACTTGAGCTACATATATATATTACTTCTAAAATCTTGGCCAGCTCAGCACAGCTGAATTCTTTTAATCAAAGAAACAAACTTAACTGCTATTAACAGAAAAATAGCATATGATTAGTTATGTCATGATTACAATAACTACCACATAGAATTTTCTACAAATTTTAAAAAAAATTCAGAATAATTTATTGTGCTAAAAAAGTATCAGACAATCTGTTGCGCAAGTGCCTCTCTTTTTTATACACCACTTCTTCGCAAAGGGCGACTACGACCTCTTGTACATCCAATGCCTCATCTTGTAGGTCTTGGTCGCCACCCACATTTATATCAATTGGAGGGAGCAACAGTGGGTCGAGGGTTGTTGTTATTATCCTTTGTGCTAGTCCTTTTTGGCGGCATCGTGTAAGGTACTAACAACTAACAATGAATATTCTCTCAAAGTTTGCACTTTCAATGAAAACACAAAAATATGCACTAATCTTTTGGTTAGCTACTAATTTAATTAAATAAAAACATGCATAAACTTAAGATGCTATTCAATGCAGTAATAAATAAGAGAGAAAGAGTGTTTATAGTGGTTGGACGAAGAAATGTCCTACGTCCACTAAATCAATATTATCGTTGTTTTTAGACTCTAAACACAAGATTAAAAGAACTTAAATCATATGAGTTTCATAAGGTTGTTGAGCATTTTCATACAAGGGGTAAATGCTACTAGCTACAACAGTGTCTTTAACCTATTCATATTTATGATCTTCATTCTCCTATTTATAGGGGTGCACTCAGGTCGGATTTTCGAGTGAAGAAAAATAGTACCGAAACCAATTCGAAAATTTCAGATTTTTGTCGGGTTTCAGGTTTGTTCGGGTTGGATTTCGGATTGGGCTGGGCCTATTGGGTTTTGGGCCGAAAAGCCCAATTTTGCAAAAATACCATTTAATTATAATAAGTTCATAACTGATTAAATTTAACTATAGTATAATATATAGTATAATATATATAAATTTATATATTATATAATATATAATTATATATTAATAAACAGAGAAAAGGAAAACAAAAAAAAAACTCACTTACTATCGTCAGTCACTAACCGAGGGGTCGTTAGGGTCGGGGATGGGGATTAGTGGCTGAGAGCTGAGAGGGGTCGGGGACTCGTGGCTGTCGGCGAGGTTGGGGCGGAGCTGATTGGCTCGTTGAAGGGCGGAGGTTGGGGCGGAGCCGACTGGCTCGCTGACTGACTGTAGAGTCTGAGTCGAGACTTGAGAGGGGTCGGGGGAGGAGGGCTTGAGCGAGGGAGGGCTTGGGTGTGGTGGTGGTCGGTCAGTGGGCTTCAGCTGCGGAAGTGCGGCGGCGATCTCGAGGGGCAGGCAGGCCGAGAGAGAGAGAAAGGGGAGGGTCGATCTCGGGGGTCTTACTCTTAGGGTTCTTTCTAAATTTGAAAAATAAAAAATAGTGTAAAAAAAAGTTTTAAAAAAATTTAGTTTTTAAATTTTTTCGGATTTCGGGTCTGAACTTGAGTTCAACAAATTTCAAACCCGAACTCGACCCGACTCCTATCGGGTTTAAGTTGGATTTAACCCGAATCCGACGGGTTTTCCCAAAAAACGAGTTTTTAGGTTGCGGGTCGGGTGAGTTTGCGGGTTTTGTGGGTCAAATGTTCACCCCTACTTATTTATAGTGGGAATGTGAGTGAGGTTTGATAACTAAAAACCCATTTCTAGCTATTTCCTGAGAAATCCAAGAATTAATTAACCTGACAGTGTACCAACTATTTGTAGTAAAGATACTAATGCATGCCCTCTATTTAAACATAAATAAATATGGCAACCAAGCTTAGGCTTGTATGGCGTTTAAAAACTTGGCGACCAATCTTTTTATCTAGCGACCAACTCATTCCATGCATCTTAGTCACCGTATTTTTGCCACATCATTTAACCAAAATAAGGTACTATTATTGTGACACCTATTTTTGGCATAATGACGTGGAAAAAAAAAAGAATTATAGTGATTGGGACCAAAATAACACTGATTGTCACAAGAATGTAGTTGCACGTGGAAGTTTTGTTGCTACCTAGAGAAAGGAGTTGGTCGCATATCATGATTATTAAACCACATAGGTAGTGTTATTGTATATTTGTTTCATTTTGTTGGTAAAAATTTCAGAACATTCGTGAAGATTACATAATTAAGCCAAAATTGATAATGAGTAATCTACCTACTTCCACTATAAATAAAATTGATAATGAGTAATCTACCTACTTCCACTATAAATATGGAGAGAGAGAGGGGGCTTAGCATTTTCTAGCCCCCCAAATATAGTACTTAATTCAAGTTAATTTGACTTTGAAGTTGTGAAGTTAATAGCAGTAAAATTGACTAGTGATCGTAAATCGTTCTTAAAGTCAAATCACTAATTTTTCTCATTTACTTCTGCATTTATTATATTTTTTAAGTTCGTGCAATATTCTACCTTGTTCATTTAATTTATTAGTAGATTAAAATTGGAGTCAACAATTATTCAATTATTATTATTATATTATTGTTAGATTATATTTAAATGATTAAAAAAAACGTATTTGCATGCTCAAAATATTACATGCGACATGCTCTTATTGCTAGCTAAAATGTTATTACCAAGATTAATCAATTTCAATATTTCATATCCCTCCTTTTACACATATTTATATATTTCATGTTGAATTTAATGCTCTTGAAACGTATACAAAATCATTTTAACATATGAAATAGATAACATTTTTATCCTATAACAATTTTTTTAATTAAAAAAAACTACAAAAAGGAGATAATAGAGAAACTCAAAACACAATAGAATCACATTTGTAACCCTTTTTTTCTTTCTTATTAATCAATGAGATCGGATCGAAACACTTGAATACATAAACTATAGCATTAATTAGAAGAATGAACTATTTATAATTGAAAACTATTCTATAATAATAAGAACTAATTATTAAAAGCAAAGAGAAATAATTATATAAACTTAATTAATTATTACATTATTAATTAGAACACTAAACTATACTATAGATATATTAATCATATAATTAATCGTATCTTGTGGTATCAGGGAGGTCTGTGCCATCAAGGAAGTGTTTGATGAGTGAAAGAGCTCTACCAGGCTGGTAACTTGGCACTTGATGACCAGCTCCTCTCACTGTTGAAAATGTTAGGTCTCCCTTATACACTTCTGTGTACCCACCAACCTATATATTTATATAATTATTGTTATAATTAATAAAGTAATTAAGGGCAATTTAGTCACTAAAAATATAATCACTAAAATCACAACAAAAAGTTGATATATTATAGATGGGTAGGTAACCATTTGGTATCCTGCATTTTTGCAAAGTATTATCTTGGTACCCTGTGTTTATAAATAATGTTCATTTAGTACCCTGCATTTTGAAATCGTACATATTTGGTATCCTAAACTCAAATTTAATTAATAAAATTTTACCAATTTAATCAAATTACTCACAATCATACGAGCTACAAATTATATATAACTATTGACAGTTTGGTCAAATTGACAAAATTTTATCAATTAGGACACCAAATATTTATATTTTCAAAATACAGAGTACCATATGAACATTATTGCAAATATAGGGTACCAATTAAATAAATTCCCTATAATATAACTAAAAAGTACTGTTAGTCACAAGCGTTACCAATATAATTTTAGTCACAATATATCATATGTAATGAAAAAATTTGTTGTCACTCAAATTATATTTTAGTCACAGATTGTAATTTTATGACTAATAATTTTGGTTACAATACTTTTTAATGAAGACCGAGTCACAGAATAAGATTTTTGGGAATACAGGAATCGTAGAAAACCAAATGTGGATTATTAATTTTAATCGTGTATTGAGAAAATTATATATGGTTTTTAAATAATTTTTTTTTTGTATTTCATATAAATCATATGGTAATTTATCAATTTTATAGTTTTTTGGCATATGAAAAATTATGGCATATTTCTAAATTTCGAGTTTTTTGGATAAAATCCTAAATCACTACAAATTAATCTGAGACACTTGGGGTGAAATATGATATACATACGTACCTCTCCATCGAAGTACCAAGGATGCCATTGAGTCTTGACAGAAAGGTTCATCTTGTTGAGAGAGTTTATGGTTGAAGTTACAGGTACTCTTGCATCGGTATCACCACTGCATATATATACACATATAGATATATAACTAACTGACTGTATACATACATAAATATATGGATTTTTTTTATGGTAGATGCATTATTTTTGCCCCTACTCATTAGGTGTTTCATTTTCGGTACCAGAAAAAATTATAACCTAATTTTTTTATATAACAGTGTACATGATAGGTATATCAGCAGACATCATATATGCAAATTTTCAAAAAATTCCGATTAATTTAAGGTGCCGAAATCAAGGTTCAAACAATTTGCTATTTTATATGCGTATAACAGAAAAATTAAACACGCGTAGTGTAACTGATTGTTTGAACCTTGATTTCGTCCGTATAAATTATTTCAAATTTTTTGAAAACTGGTGAAATATCTGCTATAATTGCAACGTACAACATACGTCATATAAAAAAATGGGTTTATACCTTTTTACACTCTGTATTTTGCCTAATTACTTGTTCGAACCTTGTGTTTTGACAAATTATTTTTTGGACCCTGTGTTTTGTAAAATTGTTCAAATATGTATCTAAACCTGATTTTGACTAACAAAAAATTGAGTATATAACAACACAGTTCTTAAGCAGAATGACTGTATTTTTGTTCTGAGTTGTTAGTTTGATGAATTATTTGTAATTTTAGTTCAAAATTTTTGATCAAAACCGGGTTTAGGGGTCTATTTCAACTATTTTAGAAAACACAAGATCCAAAAAATAATTTATCAAAACAAGTAATGAGACAAAACACATCCCTAAAAATGTATAAACCCTAAAAAAATTTCCCCTACCAAAGAATTTTCTTATATGAATTGATTTGATTACCTAAAAATCCAGACTCGAAGTCCATGGCTCATGAATTCACGTAGAAGAGGTAAGACGGTGTGGGGACTGTCGGCCCATCCTTCGATGACATCGCTGCATGGTTGCCAGTCATATGGCAGCTTCGTCACGTTGGCGTGCATCGCTGCCTGAACATCTCTTCTGTTTAAGTATCCTTCCACGTAGTAATCGCTACACGGATCAAACTTCATCACCTATATATATATATACATTTTCAAATAAAATTAGTAGAAATTTTATGTATTTTATGAGAGTTTTAAGTGTTAAAAAAATATCATTATGTATATATATGTACCTTATTGCTAAAACATGTGTATGCATAGTTTGTTATGACTAATTGTGATTTTAGTCTTAAAACAAACTTTTTCATAATGTACTTGACAAAAATATAATTTTTTTTAAGAGAAATTGATGAAAGTGAATTTTTTTATAAGTGATTTTGCACTTTTGGTTTTAAATTTTTCAATCAGCTATCTAAAATATTCGACTGATTGTTTGATTTTTCGACCACCTGTGTAAATTTTCAAATAATTGTCTAAATTATAAGAGAATATTCTGTAAAGAATTATTAAAATTAAGTTGGAATGCAAAATAATTTTAAAAATAAGACAATTTTGCAAAATAACTTTAAAATAAGACCATTTTGCAAAATGACTCTTTAAAAAATATAATTTTAATGTGTCATTATACAACATAGTATTTTATATATATATATAATTTTTTTGCAAATCACTATATTTTTCAGACAATATGTGGATACCGATGAAGTGTCACAAAAAAATTGTGTTGTGCTTGTAAATATATATATATATATATATGTATGTCCAATCCAAATATATGTAAAGTAAAGTAAAGTAAAGGTAGGTGTATATATATAGTTATTATATAACTTACCGAAGCAGATTTGGGCTTGGAAGTGAGATTGGAAGAAGTACAAAGAGGAGCATAGATGTTATATATATCGACGTAATAAGTGTCTCTGTCGACCTCTTTCATGGCGTTGTCACACTTGTCTGACTGAGCAGCCTTAGGTGAGAAATCACAGTAATTTTGTATGGCTGTTGCAGTTCGGTCTGAGATCAAGGCATGTGACCCCATGTACTCGTACATTCCTCGTTCATCACTCTCATCGTTAATCACTGCGTTACCAATCTTTAAAACAAAAAAACACCAAACAAAAAGGGGTCAAAAATGAAAACAAATATATATGTTTTGTAAGTATAATATGTATAAGAGTTTTGTTATCGGTAATCTTCGAGTGTCCAACACCACAAGAAATGTTATTATTTGATTGGTTAGTGATACTCCATAATAATTATTAAATTAGATTGAATGAGATTAAATATTGAATTTTATAAAAGAGTAATGATATGTGCACACACAAATTATACACAAACACTACACACTAATGTGGCAAATTGCTTTAACCAATTATATTTATTTAAGAGTGGTGCTATTTGACACTTTAAGGTATCCAACACCACATTAGGTGTCACCTCATGATTAGTTAGTAATGTATCATAATATTTATTAAATTCAAATAAATGAGATCCGATATTGGATTACACCAATAATAGTATGCCACCTACTTGTGGTGTTGGGCACCAATAGTGCCCCTTAGTAATTCTCTTTATTTAAGATTGATTCCACTAGGTAAAAGTAAGTGCACACATCATTACTCTTTTACAAGAATAATGATATGTTTACACACAAATGCTACATGTATTTATGTGACAAATTACTTTAACCAATCATATTTATTTATTTAAGATGGAACACCGATTGAAAGTGAGTTGCCTTTTGGACACTATTCTACATGTATAAAGCCTTTTGATACATATAGAACTACTATCACAATCATAATTAACAAAGAGACGAAAACTATGACAATGAGGGAAACAATATCATTAGATAATAGGACCCAATTAATTATCATGACAAATAATTATTTGAATTATTTTCCACCGTTATATATATATATATATGTGAATTAATTATATAGCATATTATAAAATATAGAAAGCCACATCTAAGAATGAATGCCTTTACAACTAAGCATACTCTACCCTACCCACTTGCATGTTACTCAAATTAATAATGAATATATAACTCATCATATATGTCTAACTACTTGGTATTCATTAGTTCTCAATTAATTTTCTACAACCAATGAAAACAAATAGAACAAATTATATATGAAGAATTTTCAATCATTACCTTTAAAAAATCATTCCTTTTTTAAAAAAAATATATTATATTTAATTTGATAAAGTATCAAATTGAATATTATAATATTTTGCTAAGTTATAAAAAACCGTTAAAACTCAAAATGTATGTTATCTACACACTTGGTATATTAGAAAAGATATATAAAAATTATAATTTATTATCTTTTGTACAAAATTAATTAATTAGGTGTTGGCCGGGTGGTCACTCCAATAAAATTAATTAGCAACTCTAAATATATAGCATATACCATACTATATTGTTATTAAGAATCAACATAATTTGAGCCAAACCAGTCCAAATTAAACAATTTACCACCCTATCCTACAAATAATATTTATAGATAATAATTATGAGGTTGTACTTATATATAATATATAAATAATTTTATATATAGCCATCCCAGCTAGGGTTTGGGCCCCAATCAAGTGACATATATAGCTTAGAATCCTAGCTACCTAGCCAAGCTCATCTTGGTCCACAGAATTTCAATAATTTTTTCTCCAACCTAATAGGAAAAAAAAGGAAAAGAAGAAGATAATAATAAAGAAAAGATAACACATACAAGGATTCCTTTGAGGTTGATAATGGTCTTGTTGGCTCTTCTGTTATGGTAGAGAATTGTATGAGCCAATTGAGGGACATAGTGACCAGCATAGCTCTCACCAGAAATGTAAAAATCTCTGCCTTTGTATTCTGGAAATCTCTCCAACCAATTCACCAAGAATAGATAGTTATCAGCTGCTGTGTTACTATCTCCACTTTTGTCATAATCAGATGTTGTGTTTGAGTATGAAAATCCCACCCCAGCTGGTGACTCAAGGAACACAACATTTGCAGCTGAAAAACACATAATAGTATTAGTATCTATTTCTTTGGTTTTGACAATTATTTGAGAAGCGATAGAGAGCTAGTAAAAACCTAATCACATGTTGGAGTATTTTTTTCTAATTACAGTGCCGAAAACAGAGTTTCTGATATTCTGATTTACTATGTTTGTAAAAAATACGAACTTTAAAATAGGATTAGTATCTATGTGAGGAGAGCTAGTAACAACCTCTTAGTCAATCTAACTTTAAAAAAGTATTTGTTGTAATTACGACACCCTTTTACAGTGTCGAAACCTGATTTACTATGCGTGTTCGAAAAAATATAAACTTGTTTTTGACACTCTAACTGTAAAAAAATACTCAAGCTTGTATTTTTTGAAACTATAATTAACTAAAGGATTGAAATAAGAGGTTAATTGTAGCATTCTTTTTGTGATTTAATTTTTCAATAAATTAAATGTAGAGTGCATACGATAAAATGTCATGTCAAAGTGATTGTGTTCGATAAAGTATTGAGTTATAGTTTTACAAAGTATAATATATCTAAAAAAAATGTATTAAATTAACAAACATTATATTTAATTATATACCATAATTCCAAGAATATCTATTGGTGTAAAGTGATTTGCCATCACTATGGACTCGGAATGGTCCCAACTCTTGCATTGCTCCATAGGCCAGAGATGAACAACCAGGTCCTGCCATGTGAAAACCATCCCAACATAAAAGTATGTAACTAATTTTATAAAAATAATAATAATAATAATAATTATATATATATCTCGTAAATGTAACCAAAAAAAAAATAAAAAAATAAAAATAAATAGTCAAATTGATTTGGCATGCATTCTATATAATATTAGTTTTATTACTTCAAAATTTTGATGTAATAAAAATAGTTGCCTAAATAATTAAATATGTCTTATAGACAAAACACTACGCAAAAAAATAATAAAGAAACAATAATCAAATATACTTTAAAAGTAAAGATCAAGTTTGTTTTTACTTTAGGCTCTGTGTCCTCAGTTATTATTTATTTGGACTCTGTGTTTTGATAAATTATTTTTTAGACCCTGTATTTTCTAAAATAGTTCAAATAGACTCATAAACCCGATTTTAATAAAAAAATTTTGAACTAAAATCACAAATAATTCATCAAACTAACAATTTAGAATAAAAATACAATCATTCTACCTAAGAATTGTTATATTCAATTTTTTGTTCATTAAAATCAGACTTAGGATCTATTTGAACTATTTTACAAAATACAAAATCAAAAAAATAATTTATCAAATCATAAAATATGTAATGATGCAGAATACAAGTCCACAAATATATAAATCTTTCTTTTTATGAGAGCAGCCGTACATATAATTATTTTTAATTAATTAATGTACTTTTTTTTTTATTATTATCTATAAACTATTAATAATTTTTTTAATTGATTGATTTATTATTATGATATGATATATAGTTACAAAGGCCACGCCGGAAAATCCTGAAGAAGAGATTTGAATCTATGTATAGTCACACCACCGCAAAAGGGGCACACAACCTGGAAAAGACTGGTTTTTTTTTAAAAACTAATTAATAATATCTATCTGTTTTTATAAATTAAAATACAACAATTAAATAATTAGGTTTACCAAATTTATTTATTAATCTAGTTTGTTGGCCAAAATGAGAACCCATAATTCATTCATTCATTACATGCCACGATATAATTAATTATTATTATTAACTTGTTGTGATCATTAGAATACTAATTGTTCTTTTAACAACCAATAATTCCAACCTAAGCAACAAATTAACTTTTTTTAATTATTAATTTATATTATTATTGAAAAAATCAAAACTGGTTCATTTCATGCAAGTGAAAAAAATATTATTATATAACAAAAACGACAGAAATAACTAATAAAATTAAATAAGTTATTAGAAAGAACTAAGAACCATATCATACAATGACATGAATACAAAATAAAAATATATATATTAATTTTTCACGTTAGATTCAAGATTTATTTTCATATAATAATCAAATACATACTGTCCCCACATTCTATATCCAACCAAAAAAATAATAATTTTTTTTTTCTAAAAATAAAAACCAGAAAAAGAAGAAGAAGAAGAAGAATTATTAGTAGCTATTATTACCTCCATTGAGCCAAAGAAGAAGAGGTAATGAATCCTTGTTATAGTGAGCCTCAGCAAAATAATAATAGAGCGAACGACCTGCCGTTTTGTTCACAGTGACATAGCCACCATATTGAGTAAAATTCACATTTGGTTGGCCTGGCAATCTACCAATTCTATCATTCTCCTTCAAGCTTTTCTGATCATCATCACCACCACCATGATGATCATCGTGATCAACGGCATTGCCTTGATCAACGGCGAAAAGGCTCGTGTCGACGCCTGCTGATCGCTTCGAGGTAGATTTGCTCAAATGGACAAGAGATTTGGCTTGCCTTTTGCCATGAATTTCAGCCACAAAATAACAAGATAGTATTATCAAGGAAAGAAGCAAACAATGGTGGTGAGAGCTCTTTAGCTTCATTTTTGTTTGTTTGTTTTGTTGTTAGTCAAAGGGAGAATGAGAATAGCTAGGGTTTTGGTGATGAGATTGATTTGGAGTGTTGAGAACTTGGTAGTGAGTTGGTTATATTTATATACAAGGTAGTGAAGTTTTGATATAATGTATATAACAAACTTTTATGAAAAGGGTAGAATTGGATGATTCAATTTTTTAATCATATACAAAAGAAATTGAGAGAAGGGTTTGGAATTGGATGATGAGAGAATTTTGTTTCTTTGTCACCAATCATGTTCTGCCATGTGAGTAGTGTTATAAGGGAGGTGATATATTGCCTTGTTATTCCACATTTAATAAATTCACATGCAGTAATGGCAATCAATCCGGACAAACTATATTATAATTTTTTTAATTATTATAGAAAAATATCATTGTATAAGACCGGCCGGCCTTTTTGGTAAAACATATTATATAAATAGAAAAATTGTTGGTTAGTGAATCAATATTTATAGATATTTTTAGTATTTTTAGTATATGGATAGTTTGCATTTATTTATTTTATAGGATAATGTATAATATAATTATAGGGGATCTCTCACAGATTTTCAGAAAATTTCAAATAATTTAGGTTGCCGAAATTATGATTCAAACAGCTTATTGTACGCGTGCTTCTTTCAATATTTATATGCACGTGCAATAAACTGTTTGGATGCTGATTTTGATATCCTAAATTATTTAGAATTTCCTAAAACTTTATAAAATGTGTCATGTAACTACATTATACACGGTCATGTAAAAAAAAAACAATCCAACTTATTAATATACTGAAAATATAAAAAATAAGCATATAAATATATATATAAGATTTAATTAATGCACATATATAATACCATGATCAAAGATTCCTTTTTCTGGTAAAGAAAAATTATATTGGTGATCTATTGTTTAGTCGAATACATGTATATAAATTACCTTGAAAAAATCATTAGACAATTTTTTTGTTAAAAAATGATGGCTTCTTTTGCTTAATAATTGCAGCCTTTGAAAAGATATAGTATGGTAATTGGCTAGTGCTCAATACAATTCGCGTGTACAACTTTACAAAATGGCTTCTTTTTTCAATTATTTTTGTGATTTTTAATAATGAATTATCATTGTGATGTGAAAGTTTGCACACAAAAAAAATCATTAACTTTTCACTTGTTATACCCAGATTTTGAGCCATGTTAAATGTGACATTGAAAGCTGAATTCGCAGCGAATGAACCCGTAAAGTTCGAAGTAGGCTCCACGATTAAATATTGAGCCTGCAAGACTCGAGACGACCTCGAATGTGGTGGCCTCGATACGTTCACGATCTCGAAAGGTAGCTCCCGAGACGCCTCTATCCTCAGGAATGACCTCGGATCAGGGACTCCGAGCCTGACGTACGTACGATCTCGAAGCCATGTGACCTCAGGAGATGTCATTAGCTCGAAAGCTGATGAGAAATATGGGGGATTAAGGCTTTGGAGATATATGATAATGACTTTGAATATCTATAAGTGTTGTTTATAAGGGGCGTGCTCTGCATTTATTATTGTAAATCCCATAAAATCATGGGATATTATTCGATTAGTTATACGCCCCCTGGTCTTCAGGGGACGTTTCCTTTTATATCGGGTCGCAGGCATTTAAAGCCATTTATTTTATTTACACCGAAAAGAGTAACTACCCAAAATATGTGGGATAGTATTCTGCATCATTCTCTATATATAGAGAGGTCATGCACCATTGTAATGGACGGAAAATTCTGAACCTTGAGAGAAAACTCTGAAGAATTTATGCTTAAGAATTTTCAGAGATAATCTTGAGTTTAATAACAGAGACTCGTGGACTAAGCAGATTTAACTGCTGAACCACGTAAAAATCGTGTTTTGTGTTGTTATTTTTTAATTGGTCATTACTATTTGTTGTTTACGTGCTCTTCTTTCACTGTTGACGAAAAACGGCGTCAACAGTTTGATGCTTTCATTGAGAGCCTTAAGCATTCATCCCTGAAAAGTCATGGCCACTAACAATCAGAACACACCTGAAGAAAATTACCCAAGACGTCCTGGAAAACAGCCAATGGAGAACCCGGATGTTGAAGAGAGAAGTGGGTCTTCTGATTCCCGGGGACCACCTCCTCCACCAAGGGATGAGGATATGTATTACAATCCTGAGCGGTATGTTCCTATTGTAGAACTTGAAAACCGGCAATTTAAGTAGCTGTTGGCAGAGGCCAACAAACGGAATGAGGAGTTGACAAGGATAGCCGTAGAGGCGCAGGTGGCTCAGTCCCCGCCTCCGCGCGAAAATCAAGTCCCTCCTCCAAGGGACGTGCATGTTCCTCCCCGTAGACCCCGTGGACGTCCACAAAAAGACGCTGCCACAAGGAGGCCGACTCAATCTCCGGCACCAGCAGAGCCATCCGCTCCACCTAGGCCCCAGAGGAGTACTCGGGCTCGGGCCTCGGCTAACCCGCCTGTGGAAGTGCCTGCAGGAACTGAGAATAACTGAACCCCTGCAGAGGCTCGGACTCAGATACCTGGGAGCGCACCAAATGCGACCGACCCATCTCGGGCAAATTCTGGACCCTCTAGGCCACGACATGGGTGGCAGCCATCGTCGCCTATACGGTTCCCTCCATCACCCATAAGATATCCTTCGCCCCCCCGCAGGAACGCTCAACCCGTTCGAGATCAGGGGGAAGGGCGTGCGGGGGGAAGACAAGTAAACGGGGAGGCTTTCCAGGAGCGGAGAGGCGCCCCATTTGAGAAAAGTCAAACGTCTCGGTCTCGCACGGCGGAGACGAGGCGACGTGGGAAGAATCCATCACGAAATAACCAAGCAATAAGTTTTACCAGTGATGAGTCCGGAGATACCAGGTCGGTCAGTAAGCATGACTGAGGTCGTAAGAATACCGGAAGCCGCAAAAATCGTCATGACCTGCGAGATCACCTGAATCAGAGTCGGGGTAATGGTGACTAAACGAATCCGGACTTGAGGAATCGCTTGAATAGGCGTAGAGATCCCTTGCGGAGACGCGAGCCTGGGATTGTGATCGATGACAGCCGATTCCAGACAGTGCCTCTTGCGGACCCTGTCCAAGAAAGAATTGACCAGCTTGAAAAGGCTTTTAAGCTTTTGAAAAACGAGCAAAGGAATGATCGATATGAAGACTCTGACAAGGAGCTCGAACCATTTGCTCATCATATTTCCAATACTCCATTTCCTCAAGGGTTCCGGATCCCTCACGTCCCAACGTTTGAAGGAAAGACCGACCCGTGTAGACACCTGAGCATGTTCAACACTATCATGAGAGCCAGTAACGTGGGTTACGAGCTCAGGTGCATGTTGTTTCCAGCATCATTGACAGGACCTGCCAAAAGTTGGTTCGAAAAATATAAGAGACACTCAATAACTTCTTGGGAGCAGTTGTCTAAAGACTTTAAGAAGCAGTTCAGAGCAATGATGGGGGTCAGACCAGTGGCATCCACCTTAACTAACGTCCGACAACAGCCGGGCGAAACACTAAAAAGTTACTTAACAAGATTTAATCTGGAAGTCGCCCGAGCTTGGGACGTGGATGACAGTGGGCACCTAATGGCTGTCCGAGCTGGCGTAATGCCGGGAAGTGCCCTTTGGGACGACATGAAAAGGAAACCGGTAAGGTCCATAACCGAGTTTAACAGACGAGCGCAGAGGTTTGTCAATGTAGAGGAAGCGAGGTCGACGCTCAATGCGACTTCCCAGCCCGAAACTACAACGATAAACATCAACTCTGCCTAAGCCTCGACGGACCCAGCAGCTCCAAAGCCTGCCACAGAGAACCCCTCCAAGAGGAAAAAGAATGAAGGAAGTAACCCCGAAGCTGAGGGAGGAAAGAAAAAGAAAGGGGAGAGATATTTCTCCGTGTATAGAGTATACACCGAGCTCAATGAGTCTCTGGAGAACATATACCTGGCTAATGAAAACCAGGTCCCCTTTAGACGTCCGGACCCGATGAGAAATCAAAAGTCCAAGAGGGACTCCAGTAAGTATTGCCGATTTCACAGAGACACCGGCCACACAACCGATGAATGTCGACAACTGAAGGACGAGATCGAAGGATTGATCTCGAGAGGTTACTTCCGGCAATATGTCAAAAACCAGAATACTAGTCAGGCGGCCGCGAGCCAGAGAGTAGCTGCGCCTTCAACGACACAAAACAATAGTTCTCGAGCTCGGGAAGAAGACAGGCCCCCGCCGATAGATGGAGAGGATGTAATAACCATCTCGGGAGGGCCTCATCTCGCAGGAGTGGGCAGGAACGCCCAAAAGAGATATGTTAACGAGCTGAAGACTGGGGACGGGTCTCCTTATGAACCCAAACCTAGGGCTCCAAAAAGCTAGAGGATTAAGACACAACCAATATCCTTCACTGAGGAAGACGCATCCCATGTCCAGTTTCCTCACCACGATCCGCTGGTCATTACTCTTCAGCTGGCCAACAAAAGGGTCCACCGAGTTCTCATAGATAATGGGAGCTCAGTCAACATTCTTTACAAAGCAACCCTCGAGAAGATGGGACTCTCCCTTCGCAACCTGAAAGCGCGTGCAACTACTTTGTATGGCTTTTCAGGAGAAGGAACCGCCTGCATGGGATCCATCGAGCTCCCCGTGACCTTGGGAGACTACCTAGTCTCGGCAACCAAGATGATGGAGTTCGTGGTAGTAGACTTACCATCAGCCTACAATGTGCTGCTCGGGAGACCCGCCCTGGTCGGGCTGGGGGCAGTTTCATCAGTAAGGCATTTGGCCCTTAAGTTCCCAACCCCTAGCGGGGTCGGGACATTGAAAGGAGACCAATTAGCAGGGAGGGAATGCTACAGCATCTCCTTGAGAGGAAAGAAACAGACGAGTGCACAAGCACTCGTCATCGTACAAAACAAAGACGGAACAGTCTTAGAGATTGACGAGGAGATTGATCCAAGGATTGAGGAGAAAGTTGACCTCGAACCTTTAGAGGAGCTCGAAGAAATTCAGCTCGAGGAAGCTGATCCCTCGAAGAAGGTGAAGGTCGGAAAACACCTCCAAGATGAGGCAAAATAGCAATTAATTTGCTTTTTGAAGAAGAACCAGGATGTCTTCGCGTGGTCACACTCAGACATGGTGGGGATAAGCCTGAATGTAGCAAGCCACACACTGAACATAGACAAAAGCTTTCCCCCGAAGCAACAAAAGCGAAGACAGCTGGACGAAGACAGAAAGAAAGCACTGAAGGAGGAGGTTGACAGGTTAAAGGCAAACCGATTCATTAGGGATGCCTTCTACCCCAACTGGGTAGCCAATCTGGTGTTGGTCCCAAAGCCCAATGGGACGTGGCGAACCTGTATTGATTACTCCGACCTCAACAAAGCTTGCCCAAAAGACTGTTTTCTGTTACCAAGGATTGACCAGCTCGTGGATGCCACGGCGGGGCATGGCCTGATGTCGTTCATGGATGCTTATTCTGGATAGAACCAGATTCCCATGCATGCCCCCGACCAAGAGCATACGAGCTTCATCACAAATAAAGGGCTATACTGCTATAATGTCATGCCATTCGGGCTCAAGAATGCTAGAGCCACATACCAACGGCTCGTAAACATGATGTTTTCATAACAAATAGGGAACAACATGGAGGTTTATGTTGATGACATGCTTGTCAAGTCTCAACTCAACAAGAACCATGTTGATGACCTCGAAGAGTGCTTCAACGTGCTCAGGAAGTATAACATGAAGCTAAATCCTCAAAAGTGCACTTTTGGGGTGTCTTCAGGAAAATTTCTGGGCTTTATTGTAAACTCTCTTGGAATCGAGGCTAACCCCGACAAGATCAAGGCCCTGATCGACATGCCCTCACCTCGAAGGCATAAAGATGTTCAAAGTCTGACTGGCAGGATGGCAGCCCTAAGCAGATTCATCTCGAAATCTACGGATCGTGGTCTTCCATTTTTTAACTTATTAAGGGGAGGTAAGAAATTTGAATGGACGGAGGAATGAGAGCTGGCTTTTCAGGAGCTATAAAAGCACCTTGTAGAACCACCCATCCTGTTGAAACCTGAAACGGGAGAAATACTGTACCTATACTTTTCAACCACCGAACACACGATAAGCGCAGTGCTCGTTCGAGAAGAAGAGAAGGTGCAAAGACCCGTTTACTACATCAGTAAAAGATTACTGGGGGCAGAGTCAAGATACCCATTGATGGAGAAACTCGCGCTCAGTTTAATTCATTCATCTCGTAAACTCCGCCCCTACTTTCAAGCGCATCCCATCCATGTGCTGACTGATCAACCGCTTAGACAAGTCTTGTCTAAACCAGAAGCTTCAGGTCGACTTCTTAAATGGGCTGTTGAGCTCGGACAGTTCGAGATCACCTACCACCCAAGAACGACCATTAAGGCACAGGCATTGGCGGACTTTATAGTGGAATGTACTGGAATAGCCGACGACGAGGTAATAACCACGGCCCACGAGCTGTGGAAACTTTACGTCGATGGCTCATCAAATGAAAATGGAACGGGGGCAGGGGTCATTTTGGTTACTCCCGCAGGTAGCAGATTTCATTATGCCTTAAGATTTGGCTTTAAAGCGTCGAATAATGAGGCCGAATACGAGGCTTTACTCGCGGGACTTCGTATAGCAAAGGAGCTCAAAGCAAGAGCTATACATTGCTACAGTGACTCCCAGCTCGTGGTTAATCAAATCCTAGGAGAATACCAGGCTCGTGGTACAAGAATGGCGGCTTATTTGGAGAAGGCAAAATCCGCGCTAGAGTGTTTCGAATTCTATACAATCGAACAGGTTCCCCACGAGCAGAACTCTAATGCAGATGCCTTAGCTCGACTCGCCACATCCACCGAAAATGAGGAACTGAATGTTGTACCCATAGAACACCTATCAGCACCTAGCATTAACGAGCCAGAAGAGGAAGATGTGTGTATAATCGAAATAGAGCCAACCTGGATGACCCCAATAGTTGAATATCTCGAAAATGGAGTCATTCCAAAAGATCGGAACCAGGCTCGAAAGTTGATGTATCAACTTCCCCGTTACACCATTTTGGACGGAAAGCTATACAGAAGGGGATATTCCATGCCGTTACTTAGATGCGTAACCCCTCCCGAAGCTAAGAAGATCATTGAAGAAATTCATGAAGGATTTTACGGAGATCACACCGGGGGGCATAGCCTATCCAAGAAGATCATACGCCAAGGATATTTCTGGCCAACCATCAAAACGGATTCTTTCGAGTAAGTGAAGAAATGCGACAAATGCCAGAGATTCGCCACGATACCCCGAGCTCCACCATCCGAGTTAACCATGTTGACTTCCCATGGCCTTTCGCGGTATGAGGCATCGACCTCATAGGCTCTCTCCCGACTGGTAAGGGCAGTGTAAAATATGCTGTGGTCGCCGTGGATTACTTCACAAAGTGGACGGAGGCTGAACCATTGGCGACTATAACTTCAAAAAAGATCCTAGATTTCGTGGTAAAAAGCATCGTGTGCCGATATGGGGTACCAAGGAAGATCGTATCCGACAACGGAACCCAGTTCGATTGCGACTTGTTCACCAACTTTTGTGAAAAGAATGGCATAATAAAGAGTTTTTCATCACTAGCCCACCCTCAAGCGAATGGCCAAGTCGAGGCTGTAAACAAAACTCTCAAAAGTTCTCTGAAGAAAAAGTTGGAGGATGCGAAAGGACGGTGGCCCGAAGAATTTCCCCAAGTCCTTTGGGGGTATAGGACCACAGCTCGAACATCAACAGGGCATACCCCGTTCTCTCTAACATACGACTGCGAGGCAATGTTGCCCATCGAGGTCGAAATCCCAACGATCCGAACTCAGATTTACGATCAAAGTTCAAACCACACTCAACTCGAGGAAACCTTAGACTTGATTGAAGAAAAGAGAGAAGAGGCTCAGCTGAGAAACGCTGCTTACCAGCAACGAACTACCAGGTATTTCAACAAGAGGGTTCGAGATCGAAAGTTCGGAATGTGAGATCTGGTGTTAAGACGCGTATTCTTGGCAACGCGAGACCCAGCAGCTGGGGTGCTCGAGCCGAATTAGGAAGGACCATACCAGATAGAGTCAATCATCCGTCCCGGTGTGTACAAACTTGCGAGATTGGACGGGAGCTTGGTACCACGAGCATGGAATGGCGAACACCTTAGACCTTACTATCAGCAGTGTAGGAAAAGTGTTGCCTACAACCATGAGTTTCTATTTGTATTAGTTCGTTTGCTTTTTGATTTCCATCAAATAAAGATTTATTTCATTCAGTATATTATCTCTTTTTATTTTTTATTTTTGCAATCTCTCTTAATTTAATAACCTATGGTCACACTCATAGGATATTAAGGGGGCATCATTGGTATATATACCATCAGCTTAAAAAATAAAAAATACACAAAGTATTTGGATATAACCAGATGCGCGAGCTTAGATAGTTCAGACGTAACCGAATTATCAAAAACATGGAGTATTTGGATATAACTAGATACGCGAGCTTAGATAGTTCGGACATAACCGAATTATCAAAAACAAAGTATTTGGATATAACCAGATGCACGAGCTTAGATAGTTCGGGCGTAACCGAATTATCAAAAACATGAAGTATTTGGATATAACCAGATACGCGAGCTTAGATAGTTTGGACATAACCGAATTATCAAAAAACAGAAAACGTTTGGAGTTAACCAGATGTGCAAACTTAACAGGTTTGGAACAAACCAGCCAAAAAACTAATCGACGATAAGTAGGAACCTAAACCTACTTCGGGATAAGTCGAGATCGAGGCTGGAATATCTTAAAGAAAAATAGTTTCAAACTCTTAACCTCAGAATAAAAACCGAGGACGAGAAAAAGTAACTAAGCAACAAAAAAAAAATATAACCAAACCATTCACGTTACATACCATATAAGTACTTTCGAGTTCATGGTTAAAGTAACATCCGACTTTGATGAATAACGAGGTCGGGAGCGGATAATTTGAACAAACTATGCATGAATGCATCGAGTTTCGAGCCTAAATCCACAATATGTTTGTATGAATAAATAAACATAAATGATTCATCCATATAAAATGTGCAAAATATTTCGAGCCAAGAAATGTAAAGCATATAAAAGTCAATGTTAAAAGAAATTGTATCAACCCCATGGGCATAAACTAAAATAGTTACAAAAATAAGGGGACGCAGCCCCAATAAGTGATTTCCCCGAGATCAGATTTAAGGAAGAGGAGTCTCCTTGGCCTTCTCAGCATCAGTAGCACCGGACCCCCCAGGACGAATAGCATGACTATCCTTCTGAGCAGCCTCTCGAGTAGCTTCACTTGCCTCAAGACGGGCATTCCACCGCTCAACATACTTGGCCTCGAGAGGACCCAGGAAGCTGGTATCGAGGTCGGCATTATCAACCCAAAGTTTGTACATGGCTTGGTCGACCGCTTTCTCCTTCTGCTCCTTAAACTCGTCCAGGAGGCAGGCCTTCTCGCTCTCCATGATGTCGAAGGTAGCAGATTTCTCCTCTTCGAGTTTAGCATTAGCCTTCTCAAGATGAGTCTTCGCCTGTTCAAGCTCGGCATTCGTCTTCTCCAGCTCCTCGAGACGGGTCTTCATTTTTTCAAGTTCGGACTTCGAGTCCTTGAGTTCATCAGCCATCTTAAGCTGGAGATCCTTCGACTTTTGGGCCAGAGACATGCTCGTGTGCACCTCGTTGGTCAGCTTATAGTTAAGCTGTGCTGAAACGACAAGGGCCTGAAATACAAATAACGAATTAGATCGCGAGCTGAGGCACAAACACTTAAAGGAGAGTTGCGAAGGCTACCGCGACAGTGAGTTGGATACTCTTATCATAAAGAGTATTGCAGTCCGAGGCCTTGTGCACAAGGTCCCAATGGTCGGCGCCGAAGCCTGAAAAGCTCTGACCCACTCGAGAAAGGACATCCGAGCTGAGCACAGCCCCTTGGGTCCCAGCGGCGCCATCAAGCATGAACTCCTCAATATGAGGTTGGGCTGTCGGAAGCTGAACCTTGGAGACAGAAGGTTTCTTCCGGGGCCGACCGACTGTTATTTGAGTATCGGTCGGAGGAAGCGAGATGGGCGCGGTTGAGCCAGACGCATCAACCTGGACAATCGGTTCCTCGGTTGTGCTCGCAGTAGTCTGGGTCGTTGGGGTCTTCTCGTGGCGTCTGGGGATCTTGGGTGGTCGGTCGGACCTCCGCGGAATCCTCGGACGTTCACTCTTCTAAGCTCCAGATCCCTCATCGCTAAAGAGCACAGCGTCGAGGTCGGAGTCCATGGCACCTGCACAGTTCCAATCAGAGTCAAACATAATGATAATAAGCTTGGAAAAAAAAAACCAAGTGAAGAAAAGACCTAACTGGAACTCTTCCCCGAACTAGAGCTCGGGGACCATGAAATTCCCCCATCTTCAGAAGAAGCAGGGGGAGTACCTTCCCTATAGGTGGGTGATAACCTCGAAAGGTCCCTATAATCGTTGGTCCCGTATTGGACAGCTATCCCGTTCCACACCTCGTCCGAAGTATACATGGTGTCATACTTCCCGAGCCCACTATCAAACCTATGGACACAGTCGTCTACCCAACTCCATATGTAGAAGTGGTATCTATCATGTGGGCATGAGACTAACCTATTGGGCTTATGCCTTAGTAAGGTGGGGGACCACATTCTCGAAGTATGGAGGGCTTTACCGTCATCCGAGTCTGAGCTTGAGGCTTCGTCATTAGCCTCGTTCCCCGACGGCAGACTCCTTATGTGAACTGGAAGTGGGGACCTCGCCTCTCTCCTCGGAGGGAGGACGCTTGTGGGCAGTGGCACCTGCTCCCAGTGTTCATACTTTTTATTGGACCAGTCAGAGGTAGACTGGCTCTCCCCCAAAAGTCCGCATTTTCGGAGCTTATCCTCATGTAAAAGGTACAAGAGAGACCTCCTACCATGAGGGAGTTGGAGCAGGGTCTCCTTATGTCCCTTCATTGTCTCGTCAGGAGTGGGACGCTGAAAGTTGGCTGAAAAGCAAGACACATTTCAACTAAGTACGGATCTAAGAGCTAAAATCTCGAGCATAGAGATAAAGATAACGGGAATACTTACGAATCCGCCTGAACGAGTAGTGTCGAGACGGGGACAGACCGTCTGTCCAGAAGAAGGCCTTTTTGAAATCAGGCGGATGATTGGGAAGATCTTCAAAGACCTTCTTCTCTTTGGGATAGCTCGAAAGATAATAAAATCCATCTCCTCCCCGAGCTCGGGAGGGGTTGCTTTTCAGACAAAAGAGATATAAAATCTCTTGAGGCGAAGGCCCTTCCCACGACAGCTCGTGGTATAGCGACCTCAGGGCAGACAGCACCCTGTAAGAATTGGTGTTGAGCTGGAACGGAGCCAACCCAACGAAATCCGTGAAGTCCTTGAAAAAAGACTTAAAAGGCAACAGTGCCCCCACCCTCATGTGTTCCTAGCTCCATGCCGCGTATTTCACCTTGGCGTCGCGGCCCCCAGGGGCGAAACAACTTCGTTCGTGGTCGGCCGGAACTCGACACTTCAAAGAACCTGACAAGCTGAGGCCATGGTGGGCCAAGATGTCAGTTATTTGACTAGTCGAGGTAACCGAGCTCCAATAGTGCTCGGCCTCGAACATTTCTTTCCTCGGCTGTGAGGAAGAAGGTTCCCCCATTAGTGAAAATTGAAGTTCTCCTGGATAGAATGCGACAGTGACCTTTAGTGCAGGGTCGAGGGGAATCGGCCTAGGCCCTGAATTGGACTCGGGATAAAGAGCCTCCCGAAGAATTCTCCTCTTCTTCTCTATGACCTTGTCTATTTGGTGGTGATAATGAGCTCGAATATCCTCCTGCTCGCGTGCAAGCTCGTACTCCCGTATCCGACGTTGATTCCGGGCAAACAACGATTTTGGGCTCGGGGTTTTTGGCTCGTAAGAGATTGCCAGCAACGACCCCCACCATCTTTCCAGATTTTGTGACATCTAGCGAGAAAGAAAAAATGGTGAGGGCCATGCATGCAAGAATTACAAGTTCGACAGGACGAGCTCGGAGTTTAGGAAAAAAACAAGCTATATATTAAGACCCTTATTAAAGAGTCAGGACGTGCATTCCACGAGAAAGGGAGGAGAGTGGATAATTTTTTGAAAATCCCGAAAATCAGGGGAAAAAGAGTGGCGGATAACCAGAAAAGGCAGCCTTGGTTTTCGTGCATTTGTCAAAGCCAAGGTTTTTTACCCGAAATCTTGGTGTACAAGAAACGTCTCTTAAAATTTTAAAACCCAGAAAACAGGAACCTTGCTCAAACATCAAAACTGGGTGTGAACCAGTGATGTAAATTCAGTATGGAAATCTTAAAAAAAAAACATAAGAGCCTATCGGATAAAAGTCCCCTAACGTATTATGCTAAGAAAATAAACTAGTACATTCAAAGACACAGCAAGAACAGTACGAACAAAAACTGGCAAAAGGGAAAACAAAGATTGCACACTTACACAATAATGGCGATTGCAGAGAGATCGTTGATTGAAGGAGAAGCTGCAAATAAGAGCTCACGGACTCGAACAAACCGGGGGTTCTTTGCTTCTTTGGCTGAAAGAACATGCACGGGATAGAAGTTTTCTAGGATGGCCTCTGGTTTCGTCCTTTTCTTTTGTTGCTCCTGATGAACGAAAATAAAAAAGAAGATGATGAATGGGGTCTCATATATATAGATGGAAAAAGAGGATTAATCCGGGGCATTGAATGAAATCCTTGCAAGATCCAGCTGATGGGGATTACTGATAAGATGGTACCGAAAAGGTGGCTGTAGAGTCCAAGAACTTTACTTAGCTAATTGTTTTGTAGTATTATAGTATGTTTAGTGTTATCTTTGTGACTGTGGATTTTTGGTTCAGACCGGGAATTATTTGGACACTCATAGTAGTACTTATAGATTTTCTAAGTTTAACCTATAGTTTAAGAATATTAATTTTAACCTAAGGTTGATTAATATGACTAATATTAATGATTATATTTTTTATACTATAAGGTTTAGATATCAACCAATAGGATTTTAAGCACATGTTATGAATGGAGATTAAGGATTAAGTATTTTTGAGGATTAAATTTAATAAGGAGTAAAGTTTGAATGTTATAGGGTCAGTCAGCAGCTTTGAATACGTTGAGGGCTTAGTCAAGGTTGTTTACTCCATTCAAACTTAGCTAAAAATGTGTAATTTCGTGTTTAAATATTCAGCGTGTGCCGATATATCGCAGCTATAGGGGGCGATATGTCGCAGCACGTAGATACGGAAAACACGAATCGATGCACGGTCGCCTCGGGAACAGTGGTCCAGGCGATATATCGCCTATAGGGGGCAATATATCGCCTCCACCAGCATGTTTTCAAACACTTTTGAATTCTTTTCCTTTCAGCCATTCAAACTCCTTCATAAGTCCAGCATCTTTTGAACGAGTCTTCAGCCTCTGCTGAACGATTATTCAAATTATTTTCACCTAAATAACCATTATTTTTATTCAAGTAAAATCAAGATACTTTCATTCCCAAACTCTATAAATAGGACCTAGTACCCAGCCATTATTCACTTTTACTCTAAGTTCAGAAGCTGCAAGTGCTAGGAGAGTGTGAGAGTTAAACACTTGGGTGGGAAAATCATAAGCTTAAACATCATAAGCTTATCAAACACTTTGGGAAGTAAGATTCTTTAGTATTTCAGTTGTGGTGTAGATTGATCTTGCAAGTCTTTGAGGTAAACCCAAAACTATAGCTCATTGTTTTATGTTATTTTCTTTCTCATAGCCTTCTACTCAGTTTCCTAACCTCATTCTTATTTTGGTTAGGAAATCCAAGTTCTTAAGCACATAAGTTTCGGTAAGCATGTTTCTCAATGGGTTAGTCTTCCCATTCATTTTCATTTCTTCTTCTTCATAAAACTCACTCTTTCTCATATGGTTTTAGGAGTGTTCCAAAAGTCCCAACTCAGTCCAACATATCCCGGTAACTTTGGTAAGGAAAATAGGGTAGAATCTATATGTTTATGATTATGTTATCTTATGTGTTATGTTATGAAATATGTTATGAAATGTGTATGTTTGTTGGCTTGGGCATATGCCCTATTTGACTAACAAGACCCCAAATAGATTATGGGCATATGACCTACTTAGCTAGTAGGACCCCACTAATCTCATGGGCATAAGCTTGTTTAGTCTATGGGACCCTAAGTAATAATGGCCATTATAATAAGTGTATGTATTAAGTGTTATGATATGTCTTTACGTTTATTATGAAATTTATGTTTATGACTATGTGTTAGATTTTCCTTGCTGGGCATTAGGCTCATTCCTTTTTGTTTTATGTGCAGGAAAATAGCTTTAAGAGGCGGTAAGATTCGTGGACGCTTAGAGGATGTGTATCGATGGTGAATGGAGTCAAGGGGCCGAGCGTTATTCGATTTGAGGATGTAGTCTTGTTTTGTTTTTTTTATGGTTTTATATGTATTTTCTGCATTTTCTATGTAACTCTTTTCATTTTAAGTTATTTTTTGTTTTAAAGACAATGGGTACCCATATCCTATATATTTTATGAAAGTAACCTTTGTTTCTACAAGTTTCTAATAAATTATGGTATTTTCGCAAATGTAAGTTCTATTAAGGTTTTGTATGTATAGTTTCATTAATGGTCCAAAAGTCTATATTAGTGGGTCATTACAGTGGCAGACAAATGATTGTGGGCATGTTTCCAAGGTACTCAAGTATCATAAGTGAGTAATACCCATCTGATGCGTGTCCATTTTCAGGAGTATGACGGTACGGTTCCCGAAGAAAGTAGTTCAAAAGTTTCATTCTCTTAGGATTCGAACAAATACTTTTGAGGGGGCAAGATGTTATACCCAGATTTCGAGCCATGTTAAATGTGACCTCGAAAGCTGGATTCGCAGCGAATGAACCCGTAAAGTTCGAAGTAGGCTCCACGATTAAATATCGAGCCTGCAAGACTCGAGACGACCTCGAATGTGGTGGCCTCGATACGTTCACGATCTCGAAAGGTAGCTCCTGAGACGCCTCTATCCTCAGAAATGACCTCGGATCAGGGACTCCGAGCCTGACGTACGTACGATCTCGAAGCCATGTGACCTCGGGAGATGTCATTAGCTCGAAAGCAGATGAGAAATCTGGGGGATTAAGGCTTTGGAGATATATGATAATGACTTTGAATATCTATACGTGTTGTTTATAAGGGGCGTGCTCTGCATTTATTATTATAAATCCCATAAAATCATGGGATATTATTCGATTAGTTATACGCCCCCTGGTCTTCAGGGGACGTTTCCTTTTATATCGGATCGCAGGCATTTAAAGCCATTTATTTTATTTACACCAAAAAGAGTAACTACCCAAAATATGTGGGATAGTATTCTGCATCCTTCTCTATAAATAGAGAGGTCATGCACCATTGTAATGGACGGAAAATTCTGAACCTTGAGAGAAAACTCTGAAGAATTCATGCTTAAGAATTTTCAGAGATAATCTTGAGTTTAATAACAAAGACTCGTGGACTAGGCAGATTTAACTGCTGAACCACGTAAAAATCGTGTTTTGTGTTGTTATTTTTTAATTGGTCATTACTGTTTGTTGTTTACGTGCTCTTCTTTCACTGTTGACGAAAAACGGCGTCAACATCACTTAATTATGTTTATTAATTATGAAGAATTCTCAATTTTATAATTTTTATTTTAGGTATACAAAAGCACTCACAACAAGTGAGCTATAACAACTATACAAATGTAAAATTTAGCTGAAAAGTCTCAAAATACCCTAGCTTCTTTAAAATATCAATCCTTCTCCATACATTAACTACAAACTCTAGCTTCTTTAAACAATTTTAATTTATTTTTTTCTTTCTTTTTTTGTTAAATAAATTAATAGAATATATTCAAAAATATAAAAAATATAAAGAAGTTGATATATAGTACATAAATAAGTTTTTTGTCATGTATTTTAAAAGATAAGTAAAGAAGCTCATGGAAGTAATTTTTATGTTAGGTTGCTTTTTTCACACAAATATTATAAAGATGCAAAGTTTCATCTCAATTAAATCTGTACAAATAAATAAAGAGATTTCATCATATTCATGGACTGAGTAATATTTATTCTTCAAACTAAATAATTTAGGGCTGCACATCAGGCGGGTTTTTCGGGTTCGGGTTTTTCAAGTTTCGGGTGGGAAAAATTAATACCGAACCCGCCCGAAATAGTTTCGGGGGTAGTCGGGTTCGGGTGTGTTCGAGTTCGGGTGGGGGAGGACTAATACCGAATACGACCGAAATGGTTTTGGATGTGGTTGTTGTATTACCCTGGATAACCAAGATCGTTACACTGTGTGTTTATAAATGTGCAAGACTTGCTAATCAAGTCATTTAGTTAAAAATGTGACACTAAAACCATAATCGAACTAGGGTTAAAATGTTTTGGTCATAAAAGATAAATTTCATTTGAAATAAACGTTTGATACACGGGATTCCAAAAATAGGGTTAAAGATCAGTTTACAAAATTTTAAAGGTTGTGTACAACCACAAGCCACTCTAATGGCAAAATAGACATTTTAGGTTCTCCTGTCCCTGTACCATCCCTCGGCCGTGGCGACCAAGCAGCCAACTATGTATATTCTGCCCCCAGAGCTCTCCAATTTAGGGTTGGTCCAACTTACTCTTTCCTTTACCTGCACCACGTAGCACCCGTGAGCCAAGACCCAGCAAGAAAACCATAATAGTAATCAAATAATTCACAAAACATTAACCATATTCTCAGCATACCACATCGTTCACATAATCAGTGATATCAACCAACAAATCATCATTCTATTATCCAGATATTCAACATGCCATAATCATCAGAAATTAACGACAGTAAATATATCATACAATATTTAGGGTCGATGCCCTTAGGCCGCACCCTCCATTTATCCCACTGACTCTGGCTCACTAGGACCGTCTCGAGCTATATGCTGCAAATATATCCACATATCAATTTCTGGCACTCGTAGGTCGTTTATTTCATGTTCACATGGCATAACACAATCACACAACATTTCATACAAGTATAGGGAAACCTTAGTCCCAACATAGCTACACAAACGGGTGCAGTTTTCTTACCTTGATTCCGAGCGGACAAAACGAAATGATTCCGAGCATGGTCCTTAGCCTTGAGCCTCAACGATAAACCTAGTCACAAGGGCAATTGATATCTATCAACTTCCAATAAGAAATCAAATACTTAGGGAACAAAACTAGCCTCTGGGACCTCAATTTCTACTAAACTGGGTACTAGAAATTGTCCCGAGCACCTAGGTTCGAACCCCCGAGCCCTAACAATACTTAAAACACTACCTAGACCAAACTTCCCAGGAAGGTCACGACTTGGCTCAGCAAGTCGCGACTTGCCCCAAGTCAGAGAGCAAACTCCCAAGCCAAAGGGGAGGCGGGTCGCGACTTGGCCAAGCAAATCACGGCGCGCCCCCAAGTCAGAGAGCTAACTAGGCTAGAAGGGCCACACGCGCCGCGATGCCCCTAAGCTGGGTTGCGGTGCGCCCTGCGAACCTAGAGAAAACCTAGGTTTTCTCCTCCTTCTCCCAGCCAAGAACACTCAAACTTACCCATAATTTTACCCAACAACTTTCCCCAATTCAATCATCAATCAAGCTATTAATTTTAAGAATAAACCACCTATCTTAATCCTCAAAACCTTAGCAATAAACTCGAAGTCACCAATCAAATTCATTAGCTATTAATATCCCAAGAGCTTGGTCTAATTCCATCATCCAATTCAAGTTCAAGGGTCCAAATTTACCTAGACAACCCAGCAGAATAATCAGAATTGAAAGCCAAAATTCTTACCTCAATATAGCAGTCTTCCCCCCTGAACTTCTAGCTCCAACACCCAGCTAAATTCCCCTTCAATTCTCTTCTATTTTCCTCCAAAAATTCCCAGCCCAAGCTTAGCATATGCTCTCGCCTTGAAGAAAAGCTTCAATATCCCAAATGAAAGCTAAGGAGAGAGAGATACGTGGGAGAGAGAGATGAGCTGAGAGAGAGAGAAAGTTTTCCCTTTTTCCTTCTCCAATATTTCCACTGCCTTCCATAATAATCTAACAAAATCTGATTATATCCTTTACTAACAAAAAGACCATTTTACCCCTCCAAACAAAACTAACATTTAACTTAATCTAGGGGTATAATAGTCATTTGCTCCCAATTCGCACTAATTCCTCGAGTGTTCCTAATATTTACCACTTAAATCTCGTCATCCAATAAATCACCAATTATTTACCAATATCTAATAATCCCCAATATATTTCATAAATTCCCAAAAATACCCCCAGGCTCCCTCGAGCCGGGTATAAATCCCCGCTGTGACTATTTCGTCAAACCGCTCACTAGGACCGTCTCGAGCTATATGCTGCAAATATATCCACATAATAATGTGGTCTCAACAATTTATCATATATAATCACATTTATGCCCTCAACAAGCCAAATTACAAATATGCCCATATGAGCAAAACATGGCCCACATGTATATTAATACTCATAAACATGCATTTCACATATCCATATAAGCATATCATCATGTATATCACATAATCATGCATTTAATCATTTAATTCACACATAAACCAATTATGCCCTCCTGGCATACTAATCAAGGCCCTTAAGCCTTATTAGTGATTTTGGGTCGTTACAGTCGTGTTCGGGGCGGGTTGGGTAAAAAAAAATACCTCTGTGACTAAGTGATATTTGCCGCTGGGTGCCGTCGTCGCCCTTTTCCACCTCGTCGACCACCACCAAACCGAGGCAAGACCTGTGGGGAAGCTATGAGCCTAGGAGCTGAGAGAGAGGAAGAGACTGAGAGAGGAGAGAGGATGTGGGGTGGTGTTTTGGGTCTCGGAGAAGAGAAGAGGCGGGGTTGTGTGGTGGTCGCAAACCTCATGGTGGGGGGTTGTGTGGTGGCTGGTGTTGAGGAAGACGAGAGGCTGAAAGGGTCGAACGAAGAAGAGAAAGAGAGAGGCAAGGAAAAGAGAGAGGGAGAGGCAGTCGGGGCGCCGGGGGGAGGGGGTAACGATTAGATTATGGTTATTATTATTATTTTTATTTTAAATCTAAAAAACACTTAAAAAAACTAAAATAAAAAATTTGGTGCACCCGAACACGATCGGGTGTATAAATAATACCCGAACCATAGGTCGGGTTAAGCCCGATCCGACCCAAACAGTCGGGTTTTGTTGTTTTTCGGTTTTTGCGGGTGCGGGTCAAGCAGGTTTTCGGGTATTGATGTGCAGTCTTACTAAATATCTTATAAAAGTTATATTTAAATTATAATCTAGCTATGGCTAGGTGAGATTAATTTAATGGTAACTACTATTTTGGATCCTGTGTTTTGCAAAAGTTACCGATCAGACCTCGTATTTTGTGAAATGACAATTTGGATTTGCATTTTACAAAATAGAACAAATTAATACCCTGGACTCAATTTTGGTCAAACTATGTTCAAATATGACCAAAATGCCCTCAACTTTTTTAATTAATGAATTAATTAAAAAATTAAAAATGTATTTTAAAATATAAAAAAAATTAAATTACATATAAATTAACTAAAAAAACTAAATATTTTTAATTCAATTTTTTAAAAATAAAGTAAAACATATTATTTAAAATTCTAAACCTTAGATCTAACATCCTTTTCTTCTTCTTCTTCCTTGGGCCAGACTGCATTGGTGGAAGATATTGGCACTAATTTGGAGCTTGAGGGTGAACTGGCGGAGGATATTAGCACCAAACTGGTGGAGGAGATCGATGCGGCAACATCCACTACAACAAAAAATGTCATTTGCGTCAGTTTATGACTGCCACAATTGAGTTTTTGCGTCAGTTTATATGTGACGCGGAATCCCATGACACAAACCAGGCTGGCATTTGCGTCAGTGGGGCACTGCCACAAATGTTAAAAACGATTTTTTTTTGCGTCAGTTGGGAACTATCACATAAAGTATTAACCAGGTGTAACGACCCAAATTTACTAATAACGCTTAAGGGCCTTGATTAGTGTGCCGGGAGGACATAATTGGATTATATGTGATTTAATGATTCAAAAGCATGTTATATGATTATTTGAATATCTGTGATGCATGACTATGTGTATTAGTATGCATGCTTAGTATGCATGTAGGCCCTGATTAGGTTAGAAGGGCATAATTGTAAATTTTGGCCCGTTGAAGGCATAACTGTATATATATGTGATAAATTGTCGAGACCACATTATTATGTGGATATATTTGTAATCTGTGACTCAAGATGATCCTAGTGAGCGGCTTAGCGAAAAAGTCATGGCGGGGATTTATACCCAGCTCGGGGTGAGCCTGGGGGTATTTATGGGAATTTAGAGAATATACTGGGGTCAATTTTGACATTGAGGAATATAATTGGTGATTAGTTAGGTGTCGGGAAGTAAGCGATAGATATTTGAGATACTCGAGGAATTAGCGGGAATTGGGTGAAATGACCAAAATGCCCCTAGGTGGATTAAAAGGCTTAGGAATTATGGGAGGGTATTGTGGTCATTTGGCTTATAAAGGATAAGTGTTATTAGGCTTTATACTTAGTGGATTGTGTAGAAAGAGCTGGAAGTCTGAAGGAAAAGGAAGAAAAAGGAAAAGAAAGGGGAAATTGGAAGTCTATCATTCTCTCTCTCGGTTTAAGCTTTTCTTCATCAATTCTTAAGGTCTTTTGGGGCAGAAACTCAGGGAGAGTCAGAGTAGAAGCTTGAGGCTAGGGTCCTTGGTCTGGCTAGAAGAATTAGCAAGGATTTAGCAAGAGCAATCCATCCATTTGAGGTAATGTCTAAGTTTGCTTTCTTCAGTTTCTGGTTTTATGTAAACATGGATTTTGAATTGAGTCTTGATGGGGAATTCTAGGGAAATTGAAGTTGAGCTTTGAGGAGTTGAAGGCCAATCTAGTGAGGAGGATAACCTAGGTTGAGCTCATCCATCAAAGGTAAGAAACTCTGGCTTAAGTTATGTGGTTTCAGTTGTTGTTCTTATTGAGTTTTTGAGCTTTAGGTTCAGCCATGGTGAATTTTATGATTTGGAGTGCATGTGATTGAGTTATGTGTGGTTGGGATGTTTGGGATGAGTGGAGGATGTTGATAGGCTTGTTTTTATGTTTGGTTGAAGTTTGGAAGAGTTTTGGTAAGGTTTGGCTCAGGGAAAATCAAAGGAAGAAAATGCAGGGTTTGTTGTGCTGTGCTAGCGCTACAACGCTAGTCACTGGGCGCTGTAGCGCTAGGCCATGTGGTCTGGGGAGTTTTAGGCTCTGTTTGTAGCGCTGTAGTGCTCTCCTTAGAGCACTGTATTGCTACCTTGTTTTCAAAAAGGGGTTTTTGAGTTATTTTCAAGGGTTTTTGCCCGGGGGTTCGGGGTTTGATTCCACCACCCCATTTGGTGGAATTAGGGCTTCCCAAGGGCTCGGGGTCGGTCCCGAGGCTAGGTTCTGGACTTGAGCTTTGGTGATGATTTTGATCTATGGCTGTGACTAGGTGTACGCTAGAGCTCAGATAGGATCGTGCTTGAGGATCAAACTAAACAAAGCTAGCGAATCCAAAGGTAAGAAAACTGCACCCGGTTATGTGTTTGTGATGGGACTAAGAGCTCCCTATATCTGTATGATGTCATAGATGATATTATGCCATGGGACATGTGATAAACGGCCTAAGGGTGTCGTAAATTATACTTGCGCACAGGGCGCGGCTCGTCCACTGGTAGCCGAGGACAACTTAATATTCACTGAGCTCGGTTTAAGCGGGCCGGAGTTAGTGGGATAAATAGATGGTGCGGCCTAAGGGCGTTAACCCTAGTTATCATATGTTAATTGATTAATGATATGGGATGATATACTTGGTATGCTGAATACTTGAATAACATGATTGCTTAGACTGTTGAATACATGCTTATGTGGTATGAGTTATCTGATTGTCTGTTGAATGATTATGATCTGTTATTGTGTTTTCTTGCTGGGTCTTGGCTCACGGGTGCTACGTGGTGCAGGTAAAGGCAAAGGCAAGTTGGACCAATCCTGAGATGGAGAGTTGCGGGGTTGAATGTACATAGTCAACTGTTCGGCTGCCACGGCTGCGGAGTGGAACAGGACGAGAAATGCTTAACTGTCTGTTTTGCCTTAGAGTGGCTGGTCACTGTATCTAAATCTTGAATCTTTTGTAAACATTCTTTAACTTATTATATTGTTAATTGTTATAGAAAAGTATCATTGTATAAGACCAGCCAGCCTTTGGTAAAACATATTATATAAATAGAAAAATTGTTGGTTAGTGAATCATTATTTATAGATTTTTTAAGTATTTTTGGTATATGGATAATTTACATGAGATTTCTTACAAATTTTCATGAAATTTCGAATAATTTAGATTGCCGAAATCATGATTTAAACGCATGTTTGTTTCAATTTTATACGCATCTACAAAGAGACTGTTTGGATGCTGATTTTGACATCCTAAATTATTCAGAATTTCCTAAAATTTTGTAAAATATGTCGTGTAACTACATTATACATGATCATGTAAAAGAAATATAATTCCAACTTATCAATATATAAAAAATATAAAAAATAATCATATAAATATATAATTATATGTAAGATTTGATTAATGCAGATATATCATACCATGATCAAAGATTCCTTTTTTGGTAAAGAAAAATTATATTGGTGATCATGTATTATAGTGTTTATATTATTGTTTAGTCGAATATATGTATATAAATTACCTTGAAAAATCATTAGACATTTTTTTTTTGTTAAAAAATTGATGGCTTCTTTTGCTTAATAATTGCAGCCTTTGAAAAGGTATTATAAATAGAAATAAATTATGTCAAAACGAATAGTATGGTAATTAGCTAGTGCTCAATACAATTCGCGTGTACAACCTTACAAGATGGCTTCCTTTTTCAATTATTTTTGTAATTTGTAATAATGAATTATCATTGTGATGTGAAAGTTTGCACACACACACAAAAAAAAAATCATTAACTTTTCACTTAATTATGTTTTTTATGTATGAAGAATTCTGAATTTTATAATTTTTATTTTAGGTATTCAAAAGCACTCACAACAAGAGAGCTATAACAACTACAAATGTAAAATTTAGCTCAAAAGTCTCAAAATACCCTAGCTTTTTTAAAATATCAATCCTTCACCATACAGTAACTACAAATGCTAGCTTCTTTAAACAATTTTAATTTATTTTTTTTCTTTCATTTTTTAAAATAAATTAGTAGAATATATTAAAAAATATAGAGAAATTGATGTATGGTGTAATATAAAATAGATAAATACATTTTTTGTCATGTATTTTAAAAGATAGAGTAAAGAAACTCTTGGATGTAATTTTTACATTAGGTTGCTTTTTTCACACAAATATTATAAAGATGCAAAGTCTCATATCGATTAAATCTGTATAAATAAATATAGAGATTTCATCATTTGAGTAATATTTATTCTTCAAACTAAATATTAGTGTTGCACATCGGGTGGGGATTTTCGAGTTCGAGTTTTGGGTGGGAAAAATTAATACTGAACCCGCCCAAAATAGTGTCGGGTGTAGTCGGGTTTGGGTTCTCATGGGGGAGAACTAATACCGAATACAAACGAAATGGTTTCGGATGTGGTCGGGTTCGAGGTGGGTTGGGTAAAAAAAATACCTCTATCACTAAGTGATATATGTCGCTGGGTGCCGTCACCGCCTTCTAGCACCTCGTTGACCACCATTGAACCGAGGCAAGACCCGCAGGGAAGCTGTGAGCCTAGGACGTTGAGAAAGAGGGAGAGACCGAGAAAGGACAGAGGAGGAGAGAGGATGTGGGGTGGTGTTTTGGGTATCGGAGAAGAGAAGAGGTGGGGTTGTGTGGTGGTCGCAAACCTCATGGTGGGGGGCTGTGTGGTGGCCGATGTTGAGGAAGATGATAGGGTCGAACGAAGAAGAGAAACAGAGAGGGAAGGAAAAGAGAGATGGAGAGGCAGTCGGGGGGGGTGTGGTGGTAACGATTAGATTAGGGTTATTATTATTTTAAATCTAAAAAAACACTTAAAAAAACTAAAATATAAAAAATAAAAAATTTTGGTGCACCTGAACCCGACCGAACCATAGGCAGTTTTTGTGGGTGCGGGTCAAGCGGGTTTTTAGGTATTGATTACAATCCTACTAAATATCTTATAAATTTTGTATTTTAATTATAATCTAGCTATGACTAGGTGAGATTTATTTAAGGGTAAATACCATTTTGGACCTTATGTTTTGTAAAAGTTACCGATTGAACCCCGTGTTTTGTTAAATGATAATTTCGACCCTGCGTTTACAAAATAGAACATATTAATACATTGAACTTAATTTTGGTCAATCTATTTTCAAATATGACCAAAATATCCTCTACTTTTTTTAATTAATGAATTAATTAAAAAAGTACAAATATATTTTAAAATATAAAATAAATTAAATTCAAATTACATATAACTTAACTAAAAACCTAAATATTTTTAATTCAATTTTTGTTTAAAAAGTAAAACATATTTTCTAAAATTCTAAACCCTAGATCTGACATCCTTTTCTTCTTCTTCTTCTTTTTTTCTTCTTCTTCTTCTTCTTCCTTGCAGGTGGTTAGACTTCATTGGTGGAGGATATTGGCATGAATCTGGAGCTTGAGGTGAACTGGCGGAGGATATCAACACCAAAATGGTGGAGGAGATTGATGCAGAAGCATCATTTGGCGACCTGGAGCTTGAGGGTGTTGGGGCAAGACACGAAGGAAGATGAATCTGGTGCAGTTGGGCAACTGCTGAGAATCCCAAGTCCAGGCGACACAACATTTGGGATGACGATAGGAACGGGTATGGAGAGCTTTTCAAATTCTTCTTCTTTTTTTCTTTCTGCAACTACCGACCCGAGTCCAACCGACCATGTCTTTTCTTTCTGCAGATCTGAGTCAATGAATGATGGGGCGAGACTAAATCCAACATTGGACAAGGTTGGAGTTGACCTCTTAGGCACCATGGCAGCTAGATCCGAAGCTGATTTCAAATATGATTTTTCTTTTAGTTTAATCTTTGAGTGTTTTGAACTGTATTTGGGTGTTTGGATGATTTTCTACGACTGAGAATTTTAATTATTTGAATTTTTTTTGTTTAATCTTTGAGTGTTTTGAATCTGTATTTTGGTGTTTGGATGATTTTCTAGGGTTGACAACTCTCAATTTTTGAATTTTTTTGTTTAATCTTTGAGTGTTTTGAATTTGTATTTGGGTGTTTGGATGATTTTCTGTTGGAGTTTTATGCCCTAATTAAAACCCAAATTATTTGTAATCTCATTTTATTATCAATAAAAGAATAGAAAATATTTTTTGACTTGGTTAATCACTTTACTCACATATTTTATTTTCATGATTATTTGTTTAATATAAACTTCTATTAAATCCCGAGCATATAGCTAATCTTATTTATAGTGACGTCATCACAGTGGAATACAAATAAGATTATATGTTCAAAATAAGTTAGTCCTAAGATTAGTCAGTGCACAGGATTTAACACTGACTTGCAAATCTACGATATGACCTACTTACACATTACAGTATTATGTTCTTTCCAGAACATTAGCAAAGTAGATAAGATCAGATGTATTTGTTACATCGGACTGGACCGATATTGACAGTTGATAAGATAAGTAAACATACCGTTATTATCTATTCTAGTCATATCATATAGTTGACCATAGGTCAATTCAATCTCAATTCTGAGTGGTTAGTATTCTAACTGATTGTATTATTTGAGTTATTTGACTTGTTCGTTACCAGCTTACCCTACGGACTAGCATATACTTACATCTTGGGAACTCGGTAGTATAATTGAGTGGGAGTGTTAATCATAGATATGAACATCTATAGCTTTCTGATGAAGAAGTGAAACGATGGTTTCCTTTTAGTTTGGTTCAAGGTGTTAAATGATAGAGATCTCATTTCAGTAATTAAATTAGTTTACTGAAATATCATTTACAAGGAACTAAGTGTTTTAAGGTTAAAATACAATTAGGGGTAAAACGATATTTTAGTCCTATCTCATTGTAGACTGTCTATAGAAGATTGAGTGACAATTATGGTTGTAACAATGGATAAATAATAGCGTATCTATATTTTTTATAGGGCGTTCTATGAATTCAAGAGTGCAATTCCGAGTCTATAGTGGAGTCACGAGGAATTAATAAGTTAGTAAATTTATTTGTTAGATTTATGATAACTTATTGGAGCTTGATTTCATAGGCCCATGGTCCCCATTGTACCTTGGATAAAACCATCTAGATAGTCTCAATTAATTGATTTAATCATCAATTAGAATTATCAAAGTTGACCAGGTCAATTTTGAGAAGAAAAGAGAAATTATGGCAGATTTATTAATTAAGATAAATTGGTATCTAAATTAATAAATAAGTTTAAATCAAGGTTCAAATTATGAATAATTAATTTGATAAATGATTTAAATAATTATTTAATTAATTAAATCAATATAAAATAATACAGGCCTTGATTTTAAGTCCAATGGGCTTATAATCAAATGAGAAATTTCACGGGTCTATAGCCCATGATAATTTCGACCTAGGGCTTCAAAATGGCTATTGTTTTATTGATTTTTTAATTAAATTAAATGGCCTAATTGAGTCTATAAAAGGAGTGCTTAGAGAGAAGTCAAAACATAAGTTTGAGAAGTCACAAGTCAGATTTTCTGATAGTTTTAGATTCTCTCTAAACACAAGTCATTTTCTAAGCCTCTTTGTTATTTTCTCTTCTTCTCTCTATATCTATCTCATGTATTGAGAATTTCCCACACTAGTCTAGGTGGTTCTAAGGATATATTGGAAGATTGTGAAGAAAATAGAAGATCGGTTCAGTTTCTTGATAATACTCTGCGACAGAGAGGATACAAGAGTTAGAGAAACTGAAGGAAAGACTCTTTAATTCCGCTTCATATACTGTAAGTATTCTATTCTTTGTTTATCTTTGAATTCAATTTTAGAAACATGTTTTATGTTATCTCGTATTAATTTGTTTAATATTAGATATACATGAAAATAAATAAAGATCATGTATAAGCTAATCTAACATTTTCTAGAGCTAAGAACTGCTGGACAAAGATGGCTAAGTTTCCAGGTTACTGGGCAGCAACTTTATGAAAGAGGAAGAATTGGAAAATGAAGAACATGAAGATGAAGAAGAAGAAAAAAAAATGATGAATTGATTGTATTTTAGATTTTTTTTTTATAATTTGATTGTTATTTAGATATATTTTTAGTTTAGTTTTTATTGTTTTTATTTTAAATATTTATGTTAATTTTTTTATTATTTAAAATAGTTTTTTAATTATTTAAAAAATTAATTTCTAATTATTTAATTAATACACAATGAGTACTAAATAAACAATAATCAATATCAAATCATGCTCATGAATTTCTATGATCAAACATTTTATTTAGGGCATTAATATAATAATATACGTACCTCCAATTATCGCCTTGATCTCTAATAATCATGTTGATTACACTTCTTTGATCTACACATATAGAGAAAAGGAGAGCTTGGGAGTAATGAACACTACTATATTATTCTCTCTACACCATAGCCACACTCATTCCACCTTAATCATCAATCAAGAGCACAACCCTTTATATAAGGAATTATGGGCCTATTGGGCTTACATGCCCAATGTGAGAGAATTAGTTGTCTTGGCCCAATGGGCTGACCAAAGACGTTTTAGAGTGTCCATGGGCCTCGGGCATGTTAGTACGTTATGTCCATCCCATTATGGTCCGATAGTAATATCATGCATTACCGATTATATAGTTATCATTACATGCTAATACCGACACTGTGTGAGCAACACTTAATTATGTTAGTCCATATAAAAAATTCTAACATTCTCCCACTTGGACTACATAATTACACCAATATGTGCTCACTAAGCAACAGTATCAATACACAGAAATCTCAACAAACAATAATGTCTATAAACTAATTATGCACCATATTGTATCGACAAGACACAAATATAATACATAATGAGACATCTGAGACTCATAAAACATGATGATAACTACTGATCTGGATCCACTCGAACATAGCACCGAGACTAAGCCACTGGCTTGCATCAACAAGTGTGTACACACAACATCAAAGAGTTATCCAGAATATGCATATATTCAACAACCAACAGCAATCCTTAACATGTCGATCATACATGAAAAACAATGACTCCCACTGATCAAATACATCTTTGGCTCCCAACAATCCAAACAAGAAATGACTTCTTAGTACATACGTTCAAGTAACTCGTGTCAGTGTAGTCATTAGCATGTTGTTTGTAAGTGCGTGTTATGATACTAATAGAGGACTCCACAACTTTCTCACTACATATGGAACGTCATCATCATTAATGGAGCAATATTACTCCCCACGTTCCGAGAGATAGATATCATTGCGATATTTATCACATAAGTTCAGTAAGTTCACAATAGAGTCAACTACTCTTAACACTGAAACGGAATATCGCAATTGTAATGTACAATCAATGTCCTCGTAACACGCCACACACTCTACCTTCACATACGAGGATGTTGTCAATGTCCATGCAACACCTAATCACATATAACTTCCCTTACCACTATACTCACTTTGTATGAGAGAGAAAGTTGTAGGTGTTCATATGACATTTAATTACAAAATAGCTCCTCCTAGAATCATGAATGCTTATAAGTGGATTTTATCATCCATGCAGCCTTTCCAATCGATATCACTAAAACCAACTACTATATGTCACAATGTTGGTTTGTCGATTGCTAACACATCCTTGGTACCATAAGGATGACAACTCAAGTACCAATCCAGCATGCCTGTAACAGATATCACGATAGGAATGTGTATACTAGAGTAAGCCCTAGGCTGCCTTCAATAAGTATATATGTGAGATAATCTCAAACTTGATCTCTCATCATTACTAATATCATGGACTTTAGGCCGTTCATAACACATCACAATTTAGACTATTTAAAGATTCTCAATGAAATCAAAACATTAATCACTACAATAGTTAGTCAATGCAAACTATGAGACAATTCAGTCTACCGTTGATCTCATCACGAAGAAACTAAATTTTTAGACCATACAAGGTTTATCAAGAATTCTTCATCTGACAAATATTATCAAATAACGGCTTAATTTGTCTCCAAAAAAGATCAAAATTATAAGATACGAGCAATGTACTATATCAAGTGACAATATAAACATATCATTGCTCCCACTGATCTCTCATATAGTGTTGACTAACGATAATGTTTCGAATTGGCTATTTTGAGAATTACAGTAATCACTATCTTGATGTCCTGCCTCAAAATGGATTTAATGCATTGAACTCGAGTGTCCTTTAAACAAGAATTTAGTTCTTGAATCCTTATATATTGATTTCCAAATAGTCACCACTTTACAACTCAATAATAGTAATGAACAAATTCATTGTTATAGTGGAGACTAGCTATAGACTTTAATTCACCTTACTTTAACCATCAAACAACTTATTCTTAAAAAGAACCACCATCAAGAAAATCTCTCAATTATTATGGGATTAAGCCTAAACTTTCACGCTTGATCATAGCTTGGAAATCATGAAATAACCATATCAATTCTCCAAATAAGGATTAAGAACTACCAATGACTATCGATTAGAAATTTAGAGGTATATGTAATTAAACTTATCTCGTGTATGGAATCATAGGTTTATCAAACTGTCTTGATCCTTTATCTTTATTTGTCTGCATATGGAGTTTCTTACAATAATCTGGCCAATTGTAGGTCATCAATAATAACAGCGGAAGCAACAAAATGAGGGATAAATCCAATTATTCCCTAAATAAAATTTTTACCCTTGTCTAATGCCAGCTTAAAACTCCAACATAGATAACTTTATATACTTATAAAAAATAATAGCTAGAAGAGCCATACATATTAAACTTGATATTCTCAATAAAACACTTAAATGTTCATGTTATTTCATATGATTAAAATCCAAGATTGTCAAATGCAATGTCCTATATTGCCTCATAATATTAGAACTTCTGAAATAGCCTTAGATGTAAATTCTTATTCAATCACAACATTCATGAGGCTATTCAGAATAAAACGATATGATCCATTGAGTCTTAGTATCTTGAGTGTTGCTGTGAAAGACTTATCTCACATTGTCTTTTTCGAAAAACAACTAACATAGTTGTGAATATGGAATTATGTTTGTGATTATATTATTCCATACAAGATTCAAATATCTCTCCCACTCGGACCAATATAATCAACAAACACCATATTAATCTCCAGCATGCAATAGGCAATCAAATAAATTATGTATAATATCATATCGATAGGATATGTATACTACACATAATTTGGCTTGAGAGACATTCAAATATAATAACAACCATCAAACCAAGATGCATGGAGTACAACAATTAAGACTATCTATCAGTCTCGTTGTGTCCTTGTCACTTCGAGAAACAATACACATAAAAAAGTGACTGCATATCATTATGCATGCATGGTTTAATCCCTTAGGTGTTTTCCACTATAAAGCTTTTTAAAACATAAAAGCTTTCAAACTTTGATGAGTCAAAACTTTGAGAAGACTGTGCTCAAGATAATAATGCATGAGAGATCTTAACAAAAGAGTGATAAATACTCGATATCTCTCAAAATTTGTATGCATTATAGATTAATCATTGTGGACAATTGGGTTGTAAAACTATTATCAATAATTATGATAGTCATTAGCGATGAATATGTGTACTGAGATTGAATAAGTCAAAAAACTTATATCCTCTATTCTTTCCATTTCTCATCCAAAATTGCAACTAAGTTATCAAAGTCACTATACTGAAAACTTTGTTCAGACTTAAATCAATCCAAAATTGTTGCCTAAATATAGCTTAGCTATCCTCAATTTTACTAGCAACAGCGATATGAAATCGAGTACATATGCATTAACCCATTATCTTGAATTCACTATATTTACAGACATTCACAATTAACATAATCATCTCTTCGGAATAGACAATGACAATCATACATCCATTGTAATATTGATCCAAAACTTGTCAACTTATGATCTATGCCTTATCTTGATCCTTAAGCATAAAAGTATTGTAATAATTGATTCATTAGTTCCACCGAAACTATTTAAAGGCACAAAACCAACGTACCAGTCTCCTGAACTCATCATTGTGTAGCATACGTAGGAATATCACTTTAGATGCCCAAGAAAAATTCCTAAGTGATTCCACCCTCATAAAATTTCTCAATAGGGATCGATCGACACATATATACCTTACTAAAACCAACTGACACCCATCGCAATACTCCCACTGAGCATGCAGTAACTTGGCATCTTTGAATTCAAATGATTTCAAGATTTATCAATTTCGAGGCCTAGTCCAATTTTCTAATGAGAGATCGATATGACAAGACATATTATAGTCCCATCCGATAACTAAGCGGTAGAGGTTTTAGGATTGCTTAATACTAAAAAAAAATATCTTAGAGAAGTGCCACTATGTGAAAACAAGGATTATGCAATCTGCTCGTTTTCTTAGCTTTCTCAATGATCTATCAACGGAAACGATCATGTCATGTTAGAGTCATTCAAACAAAACATATGACTCTTACGCAGGTAAGGACAACTACTTTAAATATCATAACCAAAATTAGCTAATTTACTACCGATAGGGTAGAAAAGATTGTGTGGTTCATGACATCTAATGTGTTTCCTTCACCATCTAAGCATCCAACTTTACAGTAAAATCATCGACAGGATGACTAAATTGCATGTATGGATCTTAGTTTTTAATTGTGATTGATACGGGAGAAAAGTATTTAACATGAATCACAATTTTCGACAATTGACATGTGAAAACTTACGACAGGTAAGCACAACACATTCAATGAAAAAAATTTAATCTCATAATTATCTAATAAGGCTGATTGCGCATTTTTGTATTTCTAGATAATTTTATTGCCAAAAATATTAATGAAATATTGACAATAATTTTTATAATAAATGCACAAACTATGACCAATATCTTATTACACATTTTCCATAGTATATGCCCCAAAAGAATTCATAATAATAACAACAATGAAATTCACAAAAAATTATCAAAATCACGAAAGGCATATATATAACAAAATTATGGAATGATAAACAAATAAAAAATGACCTTGTATGAGATTAAATTAATTAACGATAAATTTATCACAATTCTCACTATTTTATGAATAACAAAATTGACATGCTTAGACTCACGATAGGTGAGTACATAAGCATTCAATTAATTATTCACTAACATAATTATATTATCAAAAATGTCAATCATCTATTAAATAATTTTTATGGCATGAATATAATTATGTCTTCATCCAATGAAATAAATAAAAAATAAAATTGTGAGAGAAAAAAAAAATTAATTCAAATTAATTATGTGATTATGCGTCAATTAACAATTTAAATTGACCAAACCCAAAATATAATCACACAATCAAATGAGAAAAATTAAAAGGAGCAAAATGGTGAAAAATTGGTCCAAAATGGAATCTTCACGTGCCCCCACGCGCCCAAAAAAGTTAAAAAAAAATTTTGCTGAAAAATGCCCAAAAACGACATGTAGTTTGTCAGAAAACGACATAAATCATAAAAAACGACAGCACTTCGGAAAATGACAAAAAACAAAAAACGACACTAAATCAGAAAAACGACGTCGTCATTTTGAGGTTGTCTTCAACCTCCAGCGGGTCTGTTCGACCCGTTTCGAACCCAAATTCTAACCCCGTTGGATTTTAGCCACCAGAGCTCCGATTTTGATGTCGTTTGAGGGGTTTTTCTCCATTTTTCATGCTCTTTCTATTTCCAGTATCCATTCAAACTTATAAACATCCGAAACCCGTAGATCTAATAGCCATTTTCTGCCATTAACAAGCTTTGAAAAAGCTTGGAGTTTTTGGTGTTTTCAACGTAAACGAAACGGAAAATACAATCTAAAATATTGATAAACTCAATACTCATCCTCCAATCTGATTTTATCTACCAATAATATATAATTTCGATTTTTTTTTTATGTAAATCAGATTTGAAAAAAAAAATTATTCTAATAAGCCCTAAAATCAAATGACCTGGCTCTGATACCAATTGTTATAATTAATACACAATGAGCACTAAATAAACAATAATCAATATCAAATCATGCTCATGAATTTCCATGATCAAACATTTTATTTAGGGCATTAATATAATAATATACGTACCTCCAATTATCGTCTTGATCTCTAATAATCATGTTGATTACACTTCTTTGATATACACATATAGAGAAAATGAGAGCTTGGGAGTAATGAACACTACTCTATTATTCTCTCTACACCATAGCCACACTCATTCCACCTTAATCATCAATCAAGAGCTCAACCCTTTATATAAGGAATTATGGGCCAATTGGGCTTACATGCCCAATGTGAGAGAATTAGTTGTCTTGGCCCAATGGGCTGACCAAAGACGTTTTAGAGCGTGTCCATGGGCCTCGAGCATGTTAGTACGTTATGTCCATCCCATTATGGTCCGATGGTAATATCATGCATTACCGATTATATAGTTATCATTACATGCTAATACCGACACTGTGTGAGCAACACTTAATTATGTTAGTCCATATAAAATATTCTAACATAAGCTAATCTAACATTTTCTAGAGCTAAGAACTGCTGGACAAAGATGGCTAAGTTTCCAGGTTACTGGGCAGCAACTTTATGAAAGAGGAAGAATTGGAAAATGAAGAACATGAAGATGAAGAAGAAGAAGAAAAAAAAATGATGAATTGATTGTATTTTAGATTTTTTTTTTAATTTGATTGTTATTTAGATATATTTTTTAGTTTAGTTTTTATTGTTTTTATTTTAAATTTGATTATTTACTTTTAAAATATTTATGTTAATTTTTTTATTATTTAAAATAGTTTTTTAATTATTTAAAAAATTAATTTCTAATTATTTAATTAGTTTATTAATTAAAAAAAATCGAGAGTATTTTGGTCATATTTGAAAATAGTTTGACCAAAATTGAATCCAATGTATTAATTTGTTTCATTTTGTGAAAAGCAGAATTTAAATTGTCATTTAATAAAATACGAGTCCAATTGATAATTTTTACAAAACACATAATACAAAAGAGTACTTAGCCTTTATTTAATTTGCAAGTTCTCATTTATAAATAATACATTTTTTTTTCCTAACAACGTGCATTTTTTGGCTGAAGATTTGATAGTCTCGTAGTCATAGGACATTTTTTTTTTAATCAAAATAAATAAAAATAATAATTTTTAAATATGCATTATTATTACTATGCATGTCCTCTTTTCCCATAAAAAATGATGGAATTTATATACATCACATTATAGAATAATGATCATTAAATAAAATCATTTTTTTCATTTTAAGAGTGAACATGCAAAGTGGGTCCCTAATCCTTTTTTAATTTATTTTTATTTTTAATGGCGTTGAGGTTATGTATTCTACATATTAATAAAAGTCAACTTAAAGAAGATACATGCTGCCAAATAATAATTGCTTCATATGAAAGAACGATAAAAAAAAATAAACACAAACTTTCTAAAGAGTATCCTAAATGAAGCAATTAGAAACAAATAGTAAAGGTATCAAAAAAACCAAATTAGTCATTATGTATATATAGATGTCATTTTCTCAACCTTATATAAAAAAGGATTATATATAAAATATATTAGATACAAAACAATGTATTGTTTAGTTTTATTTATAAAATTTATTAATTTTTTTATGAAATTTGTATGATTAAATTTTAAATAAATAAAAAATATTATATATAAAAAAAAATAACATAAACATATTAAAAGAAAAACTAAGCAAAATATTGTTTATGATTTTTTTTTAAATATATATATAATATAATAATTTTTTAGATCACAAATTACTTTACTTAAGATACAAAACATTCATGATATTATTCAAATTACACTTTAATGATTTAAGAATTAACTTTTTTATTCTTGATTGAAGATAAATGTTATTATAATTTTTTATGTAGTTACATAATCATACTATTTATATACACACGGCACTTATATATAATATATTTATTGTTATTCAATGTGATTATATATATATATATATAAGTTAGATCAAATAAAAAAAATAACATATTTTCTTTTTAAATATAAATGATAATTTTTTTAATAAAAATTTAAGATCATGTATTATATATTATTGTTATAATACTAATTTATAATATTTAAATTTATATTTATATAAGTATTAAATATATAATCTTGTATTAAATATTATTATAATATTGAATTCATATTAATATAATTATTAAAAAATTAGAATTATATATTTTTATCATAATAATATTTTATAACATTTTAAATTTATATTAATATAATATCTAATCTTGTATTATGTATATTATTATAATAATAATATTTGATAACATTTGAATTTATATTAATATAATTATTAAATATGTAGTTTTATATTAAATATTATTATAGCAATGATATTTTATAATACTTGAATGTATATTAATATAATTAATAAATATTTATTTTTAATAACTTTTAAAAGTATATTCTATTAAATATTTAGAATATTCTGTTAAAATTTAAAAAATATCGTTAGAAGAAGATATTCCAATTTCAAGAGCACAAACAAGAAATTCATTTTTTGTTTAATATTTTACCAACAATTAGTTGAATATAGCTTTTTATGTCTTATATGTTTAATTTTAATCAGTCTCTTTATTAGAGAACTAGATAGACAGAGAGAAAAGTCGTATAAATGAGGAATTGTGGGAAACTTAAATCGGCAGACAAAATTAATTACTATATTATACTTTGATGATAATGACTATTAAAGTATACAAATAAAATATACTTAAATTTTCAATAGGGGACCATAGTAGATAAACAGGCCTGGCTTTTAGACTGGATTTGGAATTTGATGCAATCAAGACGATTATTGGTTGAGCTATTTATTATTTCTTTAATGTGAATATATAATTACAATGGCTAATATATATAAATATAGAGATTATTTGGTAAATATTTAATCTGCAAAACTTAAAAACTCGCACAATTTTTCCGACCCGCAACCCGAGGACCCTTTTTTTTCTTTTACAAAACCCACCCAATTTTGGTCTAATCTGATCCAAACACGATAGGTTTCGGGTCGGGTTCGTGTTCTATAATATAAGGCATACGGGTTCGGATTACACCCGAACTTGAACATATATATTTGAAAATAATAATAATAATAATTTTAAAAATAACTGAATAGAAAACGTGTGAAACCCTAAAATTACTTATTCCCCTCTATAATGACCCACTATTTCTACGACCTTGGACTATTAAAACTACTAGACATAGCTACTATTTTTGGAGAAAACATACATAAGAAATAATCATAACTTTATTAAAACTCCAAAATAAATATTGTGCAAATTACAAAATAAGATGTAAAATATAGTATGGGTACCCATTGTTTAATAAAACATAAATTTAAATCAATTGTGCAAAAAATAAATGCAGAACTATAAAAATACATAATTCAAAAGACTAAAATAAACGTCATCATCGATCAACACGCAGTCCTTTCTTTCCGTTCATCCTTAACACACAAGTCAAGCTACCAAGAATCCTTCCGCCTTCCATATCTATTTTCCTACATCACACTAAAAATAAAGGAGTGAGCCTAATGCCCAGCAAGAAAAATCTATTAAAAACATACATCATAATTCATAAGCATAAGACTATATCACATACTATAAAAACATATGACTATCAAGCATATATCATATAGTTCTACAATGGCCATCATACTTATTGGGGCTCGTTAGCTAAGCAAGTCATATGCCCATAAATTCTTGGGGCTTGCTAGCTAAACAAGTCATATGCCTAAGGACTACAAAACATATAACATAACATATATGATATCATAGCATAAAACATATCATAACATAAACATATAAACACATATATCTAGCTTATTTTCCTTACTAAAAGCCATGATATTTGGGAACAAGAACGGGATTTAGAACACTCTTATAAACCAACAGTAAAATGGTGAAAATCTAAAGAACAATAGATGAAAAAGAATACTAAACCATCCAAGAAGAAACTTACCAAGAAGAACCTTAAGTTTCAATAACTTAAATACCTAGTCAAGAATTATAAACAAGAGTTAGAATCTGAATAAAGAAAACTAAAGAAACATATAGAACTGAACTTAGGAATAGAAATACCTTGAATGACCTTATGGATTGGTCTAAACCTCAATATCGAAATCACACTATTTCTCACTTCCCAAGTGTTTATAAAAGCTTAAACCCAAAACTAAAGTGTATCTCTCTATAGTAACACTAGCACCTTGGAGGCTCTGATCAAATGCTTGAAGAATGAAGAAAATGGTTGAGCACTAGGTACTATTTATAGGGTTCAAGGAGTGAAACTAACCTGTTTTAATTTGAATAAATAAATGATTATAAAATGAAAAAGATTTGAATTTTCGTTCAACAGACGCCCAGAACTCAGTCAAAATCGTTCAAAGGCAGGTCTAAGTGGTTAAGGGTATTTTTAAAATTCAAAAATCAAACTTTCAAAAATACATATATGGAGCCGATATATCGCCCCTATAGGCGATATATTGCCTCCCCCTGTATTCCCAAGGCTTGTTCGATCGACGTGTTTTAAGTATCTTCCGTAGGCGATATATCGGCCCTTATACTGCGATATATCGGCATACGTTGATATATTAAACACGTATTTACACTTTTTCAGCATTAATTTTGAATTGGATAAATAGCTTTGACTGAGTCATAATACGTTCCTAACAGCTGCTAGAAGGTTCTAGAGCTTCTAGATATTTCTTTTATTAATACTATCCATAAAAAAATACTTAATTCCTTAATAATCATAATTATGACAAGTGTCACACTCTTATTGGTTTTATCTAGACCTTAGGTTATAATAAATATATATATGACCAGCAATATTAATCAAATCTTATGTTATAATTAATATTCTTAAACTATAGGTTAAACTTATTAAATCCACCAATGTTGCTATGAGTTTCCAACTAAGTCCCGGTTTGAACCAAAATCCACGGTAACTAACATACTGCTAACTAATACTAACTACTACTACTACTACTACTACTACTACTACTACTACTACTACTACTACTACTACTACTACTACTACTACTACTACTACTACTACTACTATCTAGCTAGCTAAGTAAATATTCTAGGACTCTACAATATTCCCCTACTAAAAGGAATTTCATCCTCGAAATTTACTTACCAAACAATTCCAGTTACTGGGCTAACATGTCTTCCTCCAACTCCCACGTTGCCTCCCGTTCAGAACTATTACTCCATAGGATCTTGACTATCAGAAAACTCTTAGACCGTAATCCCTTCATCCCCCTATCTAGGATGCTAACCAGTCGTTCCTCGTAACTCAAGTCTTTTTGGAGTGCTATCGTATCGTACTTGAGGACGTGAGATGGGTCTGACACATATATACGCAACATCGAGATGAGAAATACATTGTGGCTATTTGCTAGAGCTGGCGGTAGGGCTAATCTATATGCAACTGCTCCCACTTTGTCCAATATCTCAAAAGGACCTATAAACCATAGACTAAGCTTGTCCTTCTTCCCAAACCGCTTCACACCTTTCATAGGAGATATTTTTAAGAAGACTTGATCTTCGACTTTGAATTCCACATCACGCTGCTTGGCATCCGCATAACTTTTCTGACGGCTCTGAGCAGCGAGCATACGCTTTCTAATCAACGCTACTGCATCCTGAGCTTCTCTAACAGCTTTGAGTCCAAGGAGTTTCCTTTCTCCAACCTCATCCCAATGTAACGGCAATCGACACCTCTTTCCATAAAGCAACTCATAGGGTGCCATCCTGATTGTTGACTGGTAGCTATTGTTGTAGGAGAATTCTATCAGCGGCAAATACTTACTCCATGATCCTCCGAAATCAAGTACATAAGCACGTAGCATATCTTCTAAAATTTGTATGGTACACTCGGACTGACCATCGATCTGAGGATGAAATGTCGTACTAAGACTTAACTTGGTACCCATGGCTTGCTGCAAGCTTCCCAAAAATCTCGATGTAAACACCGATCCTCTATCAGACACTATGGTCTTAGGGATTCCATGCAGTCTTACTATTTCTTGAACATAAACGTTTGCATATTGATTTGTTGTGTGCGTAGTCTTGACATGCAAGAAATGAGCTGACTTGGTTAGTTTATCTACTATTACACAAGCTGAGTCGTGCTGTTTATTTATTCGTGGAAATCCCATCACGAAATCCATGGCTATGTCGTCCCATTTCCATTATGAAATACTAAGCGGTTGCAATAAGCCTACAGGTCGCTGGTGCTTCGCTTTCACTTGTTGGCATACTAAGCATTTGGACACATATTCTACTACGTCTTTCTTCATTCCCGGCCACTAGTAAATTGCCTTAAGGTCGTGAGTCATCTTGGTTGACCGTGGGTGAACTGAGTATGGGGTAGTGTGTGCTTCCTGTAAAATCTTCATCTTAATTCCATAGTCATTTGACACGCATACCCGCCCCTTATATCTCAAGAACCCCTGTCCTGATATCGAAAAATCTGTGGCCTTTCCTTCCTTGACTGCAGCCATATGTGATACTAATATGTCATCATGCCCTTGCCCGATCCATATATCTTCTAACAGACTTGACTGGATGGACAAGTTAGCCAGTTGACCAATGACTACTTCTATTTCGGCTTTGATCAGCTCTTTTTGTAGCGACTTTTCTATTCCAGCTATCGCTGCTAAACTTCCATAACTCTTCCTACTTAGCGCATCCGCAACTACATTTTCTTTCCCCTGGTGGTATAGGATTTCGCAGTCATAATCCTTTACTAATTCTAACCACCTGCGTTACCTCATGTTGAGCTCCTTCTGAGTGAAGAAATACTTTAAGCTTTTGTGGTCCGTGTAAATGTCACACTGTTCTCCATAAAGATAGTGGCGCCAGATTTTCAATGCGAAGACCACTGCTGCCAACTCCATATCATGCGTTGGATAGCGTTGCTCATATTCCTTCAGCTGCCTTGAGGCATAGGCTATTACCTTGTCATTCTGCATCAGCACACAACCCAAACCTTGCTTCGACGCATCACAGTAGACTACGAACTTGTCGTTGGGTGTCGGTACACAAAGTACTGGTGTTGAGCATAGCTTATCCTTAAGCAACGGGAAGCTCTCTTCACACTTATCCGTCCAGCTGAACTTTTGCTGTTTCCAGGTCAGGTTGGTGAGCGGAGTGGCTATCTTAGAAAAGCCTTCTATGAACCTCCGATAATAACCTGCTAGTCCCAGAAAATTTCTTACCTCTGACGTGTTCTTAGGTCTTGGCCAATCCTTCACAGCCTCTACCTTAAATGGGTCTACAACAACTCTTTCCTTAGATACTATGTGGCCGAAGACCGCTACTTGTGAAAGCCAAAATTCGTACTTCTTGAACTTGGCGTATAGTTGATACTCTTTCAGTCATAACAAGGTCATCCTTAAATGGTCCTCGTGCTCAACTTCGTCCTTTGAATACACCAAGATATCATCAATGAACACTACGACGAATTTATCCAAGTAATCCTTAAAGACCCTATTCATTAAATCCATGAATGCGGCATGAGCGTTGGTAAGACCAAAAGACATAACTAAAAACTCGTAATGTCCATACTAAAAGTTGTCTTAGGAATATCCTCTTCCCCTACCTTGAGTTGGTGATAACCGGACCGTAGATCTATCTTAGAAAACACGGTCGCTCCCCAGAGTTGATCAAACAATTCATCGATCCGTAGTAGCGGGTACTTATTCTAAATCGTCACTTTGTTAAGCTCACGATAATCTATGCACATCTGCATGCTTCCATAATTATTTTTCACAAATAGAACCAGTGATCCCTATGGCGAATGACTTGGTCTAATGAAACTCAAGTCTAAGAGTTCTTGCAACTGCGTCTTCAACTCCTTGAGTTCAGTTGGTGCCATCCTATATGGTGCCTTTGAGATAGGCTCGATTCCTGGTACTAGTTCGATTGTGAAGTAAACTTCTCGAGTTGGCAGCAACCCTGGTAAGTCGTCAGGAAATTCCTTTATGATGTGGATGTATCCAACCTTTAGTGGTGTTTCCTTTACCACATCCGTGATGCTAGCTAAGAATGTGTCACATCTTTTTTCTCTCATCCACTGAGCTTTGAGAGATGAGATAAGCGGCATACGTAGTCCTGAAACTTTTCCTATGAAACATAGTCTCTGACCATCAGAAGTCTCGAACATCACTTTCTTGCGTTTGCAGTCGATGGTTGCGCCATGCCTTGCTAACCAATCCATGCCCAGTATCACGTCGAAATCTTTGATATCTAGTTCTATCAGTTCTCCTTCTAGTTCTACGTCCTCGATTTTGATCGGTACGCCTCGTACTATCCGTGATGATAGGACTATTTAACTGAAGGCAATTCTGTCACAAACCTAGTTCTAAATCTTTCACAAGGTTTGTCTAATTTCTCTATCATTCCTAACGAGATATACGAGTGAGTGGCTCTCGAATCAAATAATATTGAACATACTTTATTGAGGATAGTGTTATCCAAAAAATAGTATTACCCTAATTTTTGCCGCTTAGGTCGACGGGTTGTAAATTTGAAACTTTAATGACCATTTTGAGTTGTAAATAACTTGTAAACGTTCTGGTGGGCCTATGAATAATTTTTAATAAAATTTATCATTTCCTTTTTACTGATTTTCACCTTAACCTATTAATGACATTTAGAAGCACGTTTTTAACCAAAGGACTCGGGTAACGAGTCAAATTTCTGGTTCACTGATCACCATAGCGGTCCCGGGGTAACCGAGGCGCTACACCGCAGCCCTAGCTCGAAGAAGCAAGTGGAGTGATTTGTGCCTGCTGGGCGCTGCAGCCCTAGATGTAGGGTGCCGCGACCCTTGCTTAAAGAAAGGCTGGGGGCCGCGACACAAGGTGCCAGGGCCGCAGCCCTTGGGCAGTTTTGAGCTCGTTTGCGTGTTTTGACCCCAGGAACATGGTTTTAGGCCTCGGGACCATTCCAACTACCCGGATTGGTGGGGTTTGATGTCTTTGAGGCTAAGTTTTGGTTCCGGGATTGGTTTTAGAACTTTAATTCATTGGATCACCATTTGTGGTTGTGACTAGGTTATCACTAGAGGCTTGGAATCGGGATCGTGCTTGTGGCTCGTTTGTTGGTAACCTGTGCTTAGACCGAAGGTAAGAAAACTGCACCCCATATGTGACATGCATGGTTATTCTTGATGCATGTTGGATGTTTAAATGTGATGCATGTGATGCACAAGAAACATGTGATTAGGGCATGCCATGAATGATGAATATGAGATTGATCAGAGATTGAGTCTCTGTGTTTGTGCATGATCATAATTATGCTAGCAACTATTAAGTAAGCATGTTGAATGCCCTACTTTTGGATATTTAACATATGATATATGCCCGGTTGCATTGCTTACTTGTGCATGGCACTGACTCATTAGTCAGGGATTGGCAATGGTGTCAGTATTAACTGTGAAGCTGTAACTCATTAGTCAAGTTCGACAGTAGTATTGAGCACTAGTCACATATCATTGACTCATAAGTCAAGGATGGTTTTAGCATGTTTAATGCAAGCCAACAAAGATTAGATCTAATCAACATCTGCATTAAATGACTCAAAAGAGCATTAATGCCGGACCGACCTCAAGTTCGATGAAAACTAAGAGCGCTTGTCTAGCCAATAGGCTAGTCATTTAGAGCCAGAGCCAGAAAGGCTAAGGTGACCTACATGTCACATGGCTAGGAGGGTATGGGACCTCCACAGCGTGACTCATTAGTCACCTGTCCAGAGCGTGACTCATTAGTCACCTATCCTGAGTGTGGCTCATTAGTCACCTAACCAGAGCGTGACTCATTAGTCACCTATCCAGAGCATGGCTCATTAGTCACCTGATGGCTAGTGACTTACCCATCAGTCACTCATCTGTTTAAGCTAGTGACTACTCATTAGTCACTCATCTGATTAAAGTCATTGCAGGAAAGCCTAGGTAACGGTTTTGTTACACGGCTATGGGCACTGGGCCCTATAGTGACTTGCTTGTCAGTCACTCATTATGGTTTAACAGAACCTCAAAGTGGTATTCACTCATCTGTTCAGGGCTATAAGCTCTGTATGATCATTATGATCATCATTTTCATGGCTTTGGGTGCTGAGCCCCGTAGTGACTTGCTTGACGGTCACTCAGTATGGTTTACCAGAACCTCAAGTGTTAAATCACTCATCTGATTAGGATTGACTTGATAGTCATCCAATCAGGAGGGCAGGATTTCTTATCCTAGATTCCCCAGCATTATCAGAGTTTATTTGCATGCTTGAATAGAGCTATGTTTGCTAGGCATGCCAGATATGATTTGATATCATGATATGATTGTTCATGAGCATATTGAGTTTTCTTAATGGGCTTCGGCTCACGGGTGCTTTGTGGTGCAGGTAAAGGCAAAAGAAAGCTGGACCATCCTTGAGTTGGAGAGCTTAGGTGATGACGAGTACATATGCAACTGCTCGACCACCACACGACTGAGGTTTGAAAGAGGAACTAGGGTTAAACCCTGTTTTTCCGCTTAGATCGGCCTGTTGTAAATATTTTCTTGTAATAGACATTTAAATTATATTTTTGGGATCCCAATGTATACAGTAAACGTTCTAATGAAACTTTATACCTTAACCAAAAATTTTAATCCCTAAACCGCTAATCATACTTAGTTACACTATTTTGGCCAAATGACTCGATTAGCAAGTTTAGCACTGTTGCAATGTGCACCGTAATGGTCCCTGGGGTATTGGGGCGTTACAAGAGCCCTTGCCGAAGATTTGGGGGAGAGCATGAGACCTTCGTCTTCCTCTAAGTCTGCATACGAAAAATCTATGGCTTCAACTCCAAGAATCCCATCCATTGATCTTGTCTTCCTGATTGGATCCGAAGAGCTTAGTTCGATTTTCTTCCCTGATCCCTTCTTCCTTCGTTGATTTTTCGCCCTCCTTGCCATGGCAACAATGCAGCTGAGAGGAGAGAGAGAAATATATTTTTCTCCTTAATCAAGCCTTTAGAATTTAGACTTTAGAAATTATGCATTTTTTTATAATTTTTGAATGAAATAAAAAAGCTTGTAAAAAAACAATTGATATTTTTATTTGTAATTTTTTTAATCTTTTTTCTCGCAAGAAAAATTGTAAAAAAAAGTGTCAAAAATGGTATTTTTGAAAAACTTTTACCAAGGCCCATAAACGACCCAAAATCCATTTTCGGCTCACCCCAAACCGATCCCACCCAACCTCACCTGAAACCTGAAATTACCCAAAAATTTGAAGAAAAAAAAATTTGAGTGGGTTCGGTACCACATTTCCCCACTCGAAACCCGCTAAACCTGAACCCGATGCACCTAAAACATGAAAATCTAACCCGTGTTCACCCCTAATTATAATTTTTTGAACAATGTGTTTTGTCTCATTATTTGTTTAGATTTTGTGTTTTGAAAAATTACTTTTTAGACTCTGTATTTTTTAAAATAGTTCAAATAAACCTCTAAATCCGATTTTGATGATAAAAAAATTAAATATAACAACACAGTTGTTAGGCAGAATAGTTGTGCTTTTGTTCTTAGCTGTTAGTTTGGTAAATTATTTGTGATTTAGTTCAATTTTTTTTAATCGAATTTGTGTTTAGGGGTCTATTTGAACCATTTTACATAATACAGGGTCCAAAAAATAATTTGTCAAAACACAGGGTCCAAACAAGTAATGTGATAAAACACAGAGTCCAAAAAAATATAAACTCATATTTATATATTTTATTTTTACATGAGTTTAATTGACTTCATTGAAATAAATTTAAAAATTTCTTTAGAACATCGATAAATGGAAAATAACATTTTGACCCCTATATTTTTCCCGAATACGTAATCGACACATGTGTTTTATTAAATGACAATTCAGACCTTGTGTTTTATAAAATAAATCAAAATAGTATACCCTAGACCCATTTTTTGTTTAATATTTATCAATTATAAAATCGATTATTGGGTTGTTGGAGACGAGATGCATTCAGTACAATAGCAGAGAATCACTACAAAAAAAAGGTTCAATACCGAGAACATTATACCGACAACATGTCCTCGGTATAGACATTTCATATGTGCGGGACATTTTCGCGGTTCTGAATAGCTTTAGTTGCTATACCGAGAACCTATACCGAGAACATGTTCTCGGTATATGGTTTATAAATATCACCCTCAGCCGCGAAGCCCCTTCTCCTTCCTCTCTGGTTTCTCTGGGTTTTCTCCGTAACCTCCGCCTCCCTCCGCCGATTATAGCCATTTTCCTCCATAAACGCTCGGTTTTAAGCCCCAAAATTGCCAAGGGTGAAGGAATTTCTGTGTATTTGTTGAAGGTATGGTTTATTTATTCATTTTTTATATATATATATTTATGAAATTGTATAATGATATTTTCTAATTTTTGTTTGAAGGTTGGGTATTTGGTTTTTGTTGGACTATAGGGATTGCTAGCAAGATATTGAAGGCATTGGTAAGTTTTTTTTAATTTTTTCTGTATTTTTTTAATTTTTTTTCAATTTTTGAATAATTTATGTTTTTTTTATATAAATAATATAATATTAATTTTAATAAAAATCTGAAATAATTATATTAGATAGAATGTATTTAGTTTTAGGTTTTCAAAATAAGTATTAGTAAAAATGATATTAGGAATTAGAAAATTGTTAAATGATTAATTAGTATTTTTTTTAAATAAATTCTATGTTGTTTTGGTGAATTTTATGTGTATTAAACATATTAGTAAACATATTAAATATTTGAGTGTTAAATTGAAAATTTTGGTGGTAATGTTAGTATGTTGTTGTTGTCAATTTTAATTTTTTTGCTTATGTTAGTAGTAAAAATTCAGATTTTATGAATATTGATGATTAATTTGTTGTTGTTAATTTTTAGTAGAATTTTAATATTTTGGTTAGAAAATTGAATAATTAATAAAATTTAGACTAATAATTATAAATTATATAGTCGTTTAAAATGTATTTGTAATGCTCTCTGCATGATCTGGGTCTGGATATTTTTTATGTGTTATTTGCAGGATTTTAAATTTTGGGATATATGAAAATATAGTCGTTATGCTGCCGAATTTTTTATAGAATTGTAAAATTTAGAGATATTGTGAATATTAGTAGAAGTACTCAATAAAATTTCTAATTTAATAAATAGTGAATTGATAAGTAAAATAATATATTTTAAAATTAAGATTAAAAAAAATTAACATTAACATTATGCAACTAAATTTTAATAAAAATAAACATTAATTAAATAATTTAAGTAATAATTAAATCCTAAAGTAAATAAATAAATTTTAAACAAATTTTAGAAATTTTGTTTAAATTAATAAAACTATTCAATAAAGCATAAGTAAAATATGTAATTTAATAAATACTAAATTAATATGTAAAAATAATAATATTTGTTAGTTCTGATTAAATAAAATTAACAAATATATTATTAGAAAATCATTATTAAAATTAAATTTAAAATTAAAAAAATTAAATTTAATATTTGTTAGTTTTAATCATTATTAAAATTAAAATTAAAAAAATATGTTTTTAATAATATTTGTTAGTTGTTTTTAATTTTTCGGTATTTTTTTTAATTGTTTTTTCAATTTTTAAATAATTTATGTTTTTTTATATAAATAATATATTTTAAAATTAACATTAAAAAAAATTAACATTAACATTATGCAACTAAATTTTAATAAAAATAAACATTAATTAAATAATTTAAGTAGTAATTAAATCCTAAAGTAAATAAATAAATTTGATACAAATCTTAGAAATTTTGTTTAAATTAATAAAACTATTCAATAAAGCATAAGTATAATATGTAATTTAATAATATTTACACTGAAATATATTATAGTTAGATATCATAAAACAACATAATTAACTTCAAAGAGCATAAGACATTAAAAAAACATATTTAATTTTATTTGCTTTTTTCTTTGGTAATAAAAAATTATTACCAAAGATATAATAGTGTTATTATCACCTAGTGATAATATTATATTTTTTTAGTGTTCATCACAAGAGGCCTTAGACCCGTTTAGAGAGGGTGAGTCATTGAAGACTCTTACATTTGCCTCTCTCTGAATTAGGACACACACAAATTGATTGTAAGTTTGATGATTAGTGTTCCGTGCAGTGCTACATTCATACAATGTCGATCGACAAGAGCTGGATTAATTTGACAGATCGATTATCCGATGAGTATGAGGCTGGTGTGATGGATTTTCTCCAGAGAACTCGGCAGTGCGTTGACTCAAGAGGATTGGTGAAATGTCCGTGTAGGAGGTGTGTCAACGTTGAAGACCTTAAAAATAAATCTCATTGGAAAGTCGTCCAAGAAGTGCATCACAGAAATGTGTGGGACATCCCACTAGTTGAAGAACAAGCGGAGGATGTAGAAGTAGATGTTATGCACGACACTAGTTCCTCTAATTTCCAATTATTCGTTGATCTTGGACCGTTGCCACAAATCAGCTTTGAACGTACGGGGGCTCCATTACAATTTGTTGAGATAGATAATGTTGCAATTGAGGAGGAGAGGGAGGAGGAAATGGAAGAAGAAGAGGAGGAGGAGGAAGAGGAAGTGGAGGAGGAGGAGGAGGAGGAGGTTGAATATGAAGATGATGAAGAGGAAGATGAACACATAGAAACCGATGATGATAGTGAAGATTATTATAGTGATAATTAAGTGGTAATTTTATAATATGTTGAAGTAATTATTTTTAACAATAAATAATTTTATATTGTCATTTTTAACTGATAAATGTAATTTTAATATCGATTAATTTGACAGATATGGCTGATGTTATTGCTCAATCTCACGGGGGTGATGGTGGAGGATGCGATCCTCCACGTGGACCGTCAGATATCCCAGCTGATTGTGAACGAGGTAATACTTTACACATTGATATACTCCTTAAAATTTAACAATTAATCCACATTAATTTTAAAATATTGAATTTGCATACAATAGCGCCTCCAAGTAAACGTGGACGCCATAAGGGATTGAACACGCGGGAAAAAAGGGAACAGTTGGGGCGTCCTCTCCCTCTCGAGTGGGATGTGCGGGGGAGAACATATAAAGAGATCGGAGAGTACAGCTCAAATTTCTCAAGAGAGCTCGGATTACTTGTTCGAAAGTACACAGATCCGGACTGTCCTCAATGGTCAAAAGTACCAAATGCCTCGAAAGAAAGAATACTTGCACATTTGGAAGTAAGTAGTTTATGTATTTTTATGTTAATTCTCATTTTATGTTATATATGATATTTACTAATAAATGTTTGTAAATTAGGATGATTTGTTTGATATTGGGCGTACTAGATATGGAGAAGGGCATATGCCTGGGATCTTGAGAGGCATTGATACTTCGTGTGCTAAAAAGTATTCTGACTGGAAGTACGATATTAAAGAGCATTTAACGATTAATGGGCCACAAAATCGTTATGGTGGTTGCACGGATACGCAGTGGCAAAAAGCAATTGATTTTTTCCGACGCCCAGAAATTACGGTATTAATTTCTTGCTAAACTTAACTATCTTAATTAAATATATTACTAACGATAACTTTTTGCAGAAACGTTCTGTGGTCAACAAGGAAAATAGAAAGAAACTGAAAGAGCTTAGCTATGGAGGTTCTCAGTCAATCCCAGCCTTACGCTATAAAAAGGTTAGTTAATTAATTATTTTTTAGTTTATTTTTCTTATTTACGTTTAATTATTAATTTTATAAAAATATATGTACGTGACAGCGCAATTTAGAGACTGGGCAACTTGAGTCCATCCCGGATAGCTGGATGGATACTCACCATAAATCAGGCACAGGGTGGGTGACAGAGACAGCCAAAAATACTTGGGTACGTTAAGTTTTTTTAAACATTTTTCAAATTTTTAATTGTTTCAAAATTTTAATTACATTATACATTGTATCACAGGAGGAATTGCGTGCATACCGCGACACAGAGCAGACACAGGCAACTGATACTGAGAGTTCCACACCAGTTTCGAGTGCGCCTGAAGATGAAGACATATCTTTGGTACAAAATGTCTTCGGAAAACGACGGGGCCACCAGAAAGGATATGGACGTATCCTTAACATAAGGGACCGAACTCCATTTGATTTTCGTCCTTCACAAACTAGAGATGAAGAGTTGTCTGAGATGAGAGAGCGTCTTCGACAGTTAGAGGAGCATGTCCGGACTCATTGTATCACCCCGGGATCTCAATCTGCCCCATCACCACCTGATGATCCCGATGTTGGAGCACCGACTCAGTAGGACTTATGTATGAATTTTATTACAATTGACTATTACATTATCATGTTTAAGACAAGTTTTTATTTTGATTTAGCGAATATACTCTTATGTTTTTATTTATATCTTTAATATAAGTGTTTTAATTTTATTCTATTTTTTTTTATATTTAATTCTAAATAAATAAATAAATAAGGGAATAACAAATATAAAAAAAAATTGGGGACAAGTCTATACCGAGGACATTGTCCTCGGTATATACCACCAAGATGTCGGTATATACCAGTACGATGAGAAATTGGGGTTTGTTGTACCGAGGACATTTATTACTTTCTACCGAGGACATTATCCTCGGTAAAACTTATACCGAGAACATTTTTAATGTCGTCGGTATAAGTTTTGTTTTACCGACGCGGCTGTACCGATAACTTTCTACCGACGACATTGTCTCGGTAGAAGATATACCGAGGACATTCAGGCTTATACCGAGGACATTTGTTCTCGGTATAGGCCCTGATTTTTGTAGTGAATGTGTTCGATGAGCTATTTTGATCCATTTTGTAAAACACTGTATCTCAATTGTTATTTTACAAAACACAAGGATTGATAGCGTATTCAGAAAAAATATAGGGGCTAAATTTGTATTTTTTCTTTATTATATTTCTAAATTAAAAAATATATATTATGTTTTTTATTTTAATACTTACTTATTTCTTTGTCCCTTCAGTAATACTAAAATAATAATCAAATAATACAAAATATTTTATTAAATTCGATTCTAGTCAAAATTAGTTTTGATAAGTAATAATTTCATAATTAATTACATTTTTAATTAAAATAATGACATAACATAATTAATTAATTACATACCTGAATTTTAAAAAGGTTTTAACATATATATATATATATATATTAATGAATGAACACACTTTTTAAATAATCAAATGAAATCTTATAAGATATATTGGTTAAAGAAAAAGAGGAAAGAAAGAGAATAATCTTTAATTCTATATCTCCTATATGATCTATAACCGAATAAGCTAGATTCTCTCAAATTCAAACATTTATTATTTTTTAAAATTATCATATAATTAATTAACTAATCCATAATATTAATATATAACAAATCACAACTCCCTCACACAGTTAGTTTGTCTAGGAAGAAATTAATTAAGAAGAAAGAGATAAAAATATGTGTGGAGGAGAAGGTGAATACAGTGGAAGTGAATTAGGGTTAGAGTTGAAATATTAGCAGAAAACTATGTCGTTGTATTTTTTTCTTGTTTGGGTTGGTGTGGAATTTACTTTCAGGGAAAGGAGTTGTCAGATGCTTGGAATTGTGAAGATATGTCTCCAGCAGCAGTGGCAGTGGTCTCGGACATGGCTGGCGTTTCTTTCTACACATTTATGATGATTACGTTCTTGTACTCCATGCTGGTGACTTTTGAGATTATGATCAAAGCCAGGAATAACAAGAGGATCATCACAACAAGAACAAGAAGAAGAAGAAGAAGAAGAATTGATAGTAGTGATGAATTCAATGGTGGCCATCATGGGTGGGCTCTTCTACACATCTTCATTTGCTTGTGCTGTGTTTACTGCCATGCAAATAATCTCATGCATATATTGAAGCGCAACGCAATCCTACTTATGGATTACCCTGGCGGTCCTGAGATTTTTTTCATCTTTGGCATCATGATGTGCCTTGTTCTACCTGCCAGTGGTTTGTATAGATTGCACCATTATAGCCACAAATGTCTTGCACCACAAAAAGAAGAAGAAGAAGAAGAAGAATTCAACCACCAAGACTAGCTCCAATCCATTTATATGCATACCAATTGAATAGTTTTATATGTTACTACTTTTATGTTTTTCAAATATTATTACCTTTTCACATTTTTTTGTTTACAACATTTTAACCGACTAGTTCATTCTTCGTACGTATTAAACTCTTTATAGTAAGGCTGAGCATCGGTCGGTTTGGGTGGTTTTTTCATATTATTAAATTCAGAATTCAGTTTTCGGTCCGGATTGGTGCAATTCAAAAACCGACCGATCAAACTAATTAAAAAACAGAAACCGTTTTGGACCGCGGTTTGGTCGGTTAAACTAACCAAACTAAAGTTAAATTTTTTTTTTTAAAAAATTCCATAATTTTTTGAAAGTTTTAGTTAAAAAAAAAAACTAAAAATTTTGGATTGTTATAATCCATTTTGGTGCTTTTTAAAAACATAAATACATAGAACATAGTTACATTCACAAATTTAAAAGTTTGAAAATATAATTAAAAGTCCATATACATAACATAACCTATACATATTTTTAAGTTCTGTCGGTTTCGTTTCAAACCAGTCGGTCCACATGGATTTTTTAAACCGACCGAACAGGGACGGTTTACGCCGTTAACAATTTTTTCGGTGTTCGGTTTAATTGGTTTTGGTTTTTTCGGTGTTCGGAAGGTCGGTGTTCGGTTTACTTTATAGCTTTATTTTCATGCCTTCAACTTTGTTTTTGGAAGTTGTTATTATTCTCGATCAGTATAATCTTCTTCATAATATATATAACTGAATCTAATCAACTTCTGCAAAGTCCACTATTTGCTAGTTTATTTATTTCCAAAGATTGAAGCTTTAATTAACATATATAGCCATTGGAAAAAGTAGAGATAGGATTTTTATGGACTTGTTATTAGGTGTTGTTTTGCAAAGGACAAGACTAAGGTTCACACGTGCATATGGAAAAATTATTAATTTTTCACACTAGTTCATTCTAGGATAGTTGTTGAAAGATATTAGCTATAGGATAATTGAATGAGATTTTAAATAAATAAAAAATCTCAAAAAAATTCTTTTCGTTTTTCGAAATAGAAACTTTTAGGCTAAACTAAATCCAAATTCCATAAAGATTTTTTTTTGTTGATTAAATCTTACATTCTTGTGAGGTTAACAATTGAACGGCCATTTGTATGTTCATTCTAGTTCTTGAAGACTTTCAGGTACATTTATTTATATTTTTCTAAGGTAAAACTTTATATATATATATATATATGTTCAATCAATATATATATAAATATTTTCTCTCCAAATTATTGGTTTTAACTTTTTTTTATTTTTTTAATGTTAATTTTAACCGAATATTCTTATATTTAACGATAGTTTGTAACTTAAATTTAAATAAAATAAATAATTAAAAAAATAAAAATAAGATATTTTTGAGATATTTTACAATGATAATTATTTAAAAATTATAAATAATTAAACAAATTAAAATAGGATATTTTTTAGATATTTTACCATAATAATTATTTAAAAATAATAAATAATTAAATAAATTAAAATAGGATATTTTTTAGATATTATATAATGATAATTGTTTAAAAATAATAAAATCATATGTTTCTAACTTAAATAAAATTTAATTAAACTTAAACTCACTTATTAGAATAATAGCATATTAAGCATATAATATAATCTCATGTTAATTAGCAACAACTTGCTTTTTTTTAAAAACTAGCAAGAAACTTAAATTTAAAATTCGCGTATAATATTTAATTATACACTTTCTGTGGTTTTTTTTATAAAAAAATCTAAATAATGTATAAAGAAATTTATGTTTTGTGCAATGATTATTTTGACTTATTACTTCTTTGGACCCTTTAAATTTAAAACTAACTTTTAGAATTTGTGTTTTGTCAAAATCTTAAAAATAAGCATAGATAGGTCGATTCCCTACTGGAGTAGGCGTATATCCCAATTGTTATCCCCATTTCCTGGAAGGGCTTTGGGCCTTCGCCCTGGCCCGCGGTCAGGGGACCGACTCGGCATTCGAGCCTGGCCCAGGAACTCCAGATTGGGCCCGTTTGGAAGGGTCCGGGATGTCCCTCCGGGTTCATCTTCAGCTTGGAATGTCCCGGGGATGTCCGGGGCGCCTGGAACGTCGCGGCCTACGCGTCCCCGTCCCGGAGCCTGGAATGGTCCGGGCCCGAAGTAAATGTAGCAGGCCAAAGGTAAACGGACCTGGATCGCCTCCTCCCCAGTTGAAGGGCCAAGCGCCCAGGATCCTGAGACCGCCTCAGTTCGCGTGGGCATTGTCCCCCCACTTTTCGCCTGCAGAAAAGGCAGCATTGGGATTGTCCACTGAAGTGTCAGGACTGTGCAGCCAAGTACCCTGACCGGTCTTGTCTCCTGAATCGGCCTCGTGACTCGAAGTGATCAGAGCCAAAGCGCCGTTTTGTCGGGCGAAGGCTTGTGTCTCAGGTCAACTAATTGGGCCTTAGCTGGTTTGAATTTTGTGCATTGTATATCTTTTTGTATTGGGCCTTCACTAGAAAAGGCCCCTCTACACTTTCCTCTGATGGGCCTGGGTCGGATCCGGCCCAGACCCGATGACCCCCTCAGCTTATAAATATAAGCTGTAGAACAACATGAAAAAAAGAAAAAAGAAAAAGGGCAGAAACTCTGTCCAGATACAGTTAGAAAACTTCATTGTAAAAGCTTATTCTTGCTCTAATATATGGACTCGTGGACTAAGGCTAGTTAACGCCCCAACCACGTAAAAACCTCGTGTCGATTTCCCATTTTCCTTATTATTACTAGCAAATAGTATTCATTAATATAGTTGCCGAAAATCTCGGTTAACAGTTTGGTGCTTTCATTGAGAGCAGAAGGAAGCTAGCGCCAACGTCAGGCCTTTTACTGCGATGGTGAACACGCGTCACACCACCTTCGACCCTACCATCCCAGAGCAAGGTAACGGAGACCCGCTGCCTTCTCAGCACATTCCTCATGACCTGCCTGAAGACGTGCCCCCTCAGACATCTCACCAAGATGAGTCGCAAGACTACGAGGGCGAGGCAGAGTACGAAGTAGAAAACGAAGAAGAGTACTACGGGAGGAGAATGAGGGGGAGTATCACGATGAAGCCGCGGACCCCGGGGTCCCTCGCGACGATCAGCAAGACTCGGAGGTGACTAGACTGAGGCAGCAGATCCTGGATCAGGAAGCCAGGATGGCTGAGCAGGCGGAGGCGCACCGCCGGGTGCAAGAGTCCCTGCGAGTCCTGTAAGCACTGATGGCCGCGCAGGGTCCGGCAGCCAACCCCACAGCTGGCCCGCAACCAGAGACGCAACAACCCGCTCCCCAAGCGCAAGCCGGAGGCCCTAGGGGTGCCAGCCCGATCCGTCCCCCAGAGCCTTTTCCCGACACGGCTCCGAAAGTCCCGGACAAGGAGCGACGGACGACCGGGCTAAAGACCACCCCCGTCGAGAAAGCCGGGGCACGTTCCCGGCCGTTACCTAGGAAAGAGAAGGTGCGCCCTGTCCCGGGACGAGGCCGCCCAATCGATCCGCAGGGAGAACGGCCACGGAACGATCAGCCCCGGCACGCCCCAGGGGCGAACGGGCGGGAAAAGTCTTTGCACCCAAGTGCCTCGGTCAACAAGAACCGCCGGGACCGGTCTCGCCATGAGGATCGCCACGCTCTCAGCTCAGGAGACGACATTTCCCGGGTAGATCTACGTGACGGACTGAATGCCCGGAAAGAGCGGGCCCGCAAGGAAAAAATCCTTCCTCGAGACGGCGACCTCAGGAACGACATCAATGACAAGAGGAACGAGAGAAGCCCCCTGGATGATAACACGACCAAGAGGCTCATGGAGCAAATGGTCGCATTAAAAAAGGTCACTGACCACTTGGTCCGCAAGCAGGAAGGCGCGGATACTGACTCTAACGAAGAGGATAAAGAGCCATGCGCGAGGCACATCCTGGACGCCGTACTGCCCAAGGGGTTCAAGATGCCAAGCCTCACCGCATACACTGGAAGCACAGATCCTAGGGATCATCTGTCCCGGTACAACCGACTCATGACCGTGGCCCACGTCAGCGACGACGGCAAATGCCTCTGCTTGTCCATCACATTGGGCAGTCCCGCCGAAGAGTGGTGGAAAAGGCTTAAACCGGGGTCCATCCAAACATGGTCCGGGCTACAGTCGGCGTTCCGGAAGCAATTCGTGGCCGCCATGAGGGTGGACATGCAAATCAACGCCCTCGCCAATATTAAGCAACTACCCGCGGAGACGTTGAGAGCCTATATCCAGCGCTTCACTGAAGAAGCCTCCAAGACCAAGGTCGATGACGGACAGCGCCTGGTGGCACTGCAGTCTGGGATCCGGGCCGGGTCCCCACTCTGGGACGACATGCAGCGCAGTAAAGCCACCACTCTGGAAGAATTCATCAGAAGAGCCCAAGGATTCATCAACTGGGAGGAGGCTCAGATCCAGGCCTTCGGATGGCCGCCGGCTCCTCGCCCCATCCCTCAGACGATTCCGGGTGGTGCGGGGCAGTTCCATGCGCAGTACTACGCAACCCCCCCCCCCCCCATAGTCCCGGGGGCGGCCGTCGCGCCCGGTATCAGGTACACGCCTACGGTATACGGCCCTGCTGCTTCGGGATACGCCCCGGCCCCATCAACGCACTTCTCTGGTTATGGCGTCGCGCCGGCGGGGCAAGGTGCGGCCCCCATCGTAGCCCAGCAATCGCAGACCGGAGTAACCGAGGCAAGTGTGACTCCTTCCCGGGGGAAGCGGTCCGGCAAAGGCCAGAACCGGCCGGAGCTAGCCAAGAAAGGGAAGCGGGGATACGAGCCCCAATATTCAGAATACACCAACTTGGTAGACACCCGGGAAAAAATCTACCTGGCCACAGAAAGAGAAGTCCACTACCGGAAGCCTAGCCCCATGTTTAAGGGGGGAAGGAATCCCAGAGACAACAGCAAACGGTGTGCCTATCACAAAGATGTGGGCCACACCACCGACGAGTGTCGACAGCTCAAAGATGAGATTGAGAACCTCATCAAGCTGGGACACCTCCATCAGTGGGTAAGAATGCCCGGGGGCGTCCCGGGCGTGTCAGCAATCCCCGGACAGTCCACAGCGCCGGTGACGACTCGTGCGTACCCGCCCCAGGGAGGGTATGCACCAGGACCCCCGGCGCAGGCCCCTCAGGGGATCGTCGCCGCGCAGGCCCCCGGCCCCGGAATGCCCTACCCTTCCGGAGCGGCTCCCCCTCGAGTGGAAGGGCACGTGGCGACCATATCGGGCGGACCCCACCTAGGAGGACCTTCAAAGAATGACCAAAAGCGCTATCTGAGCGAGCTGGACCACGACCAAGAAGTTTGCGCCCTTGTCCAAGTCCCGGCTCAGCGCCCTAAACTGATGAACCTCCCCATCACGTTCACGGAGGACGACGCCCGCAACGTCTTTTCCCGCACCACGACCAGCTGGTCGTAGATGCCCAAATTGCCAACAAGCTGGTATCCCGCGTGTTGGTGGATGACGGAAGCTCCGTCAACTTGCTGTTCAAACCTGCATTTGCCGCCATTGGCCTGACGGAGGTCGATTTGGCGTCCTGCCCGACCCAAATCTACGGCTTCAACGGAGACGCGCTCCTCCCCATGGGAAAGGTCCAGCTGTCGGTGACACTGGGGGATGAGTTGCAGCACTCGTTCAAGTTCCGCACCTTTGTTGTAGTGGATTGCACAACCGCTTACAACGTCATCTTTGGCCGGCCCGCCCTAGTCGAGTTCGGGGCCATAACCTCCATCCGCCATCTATGCATGAAGTTCCCGTGCAGCAACGGAGGAATAGAGACTGTCCGCGGAGACAAAATAAGCGCTCGGAAGTGTTACCACATCTCTGCCCGTCCCGTTTGTATGGTCTGGGAGGAGCCCGTCGAGCCTGCCCTCCGCCCGGTCGAGCGAGTGGTCCAGGATGAGGGCGATTGGACCCGCGAATAGGAGACGAGCGTGTCCTGGAGCCAATGGACGAAGTAGAAGAGGTACGCATCAGCGAAGCCGACCCGACCAGGGTCATCCAAGTGGGAAAGAGCCTACCGGCGGATATCCGGGCCTCCATTATCGCCCGAGTCCAGGAAAACCAGGATCTTCTGGCGTGGTCCCACTCCGATATGACCGGGATCGACCGCAATATCATCTGCCACGCGTTAAGTATTGACCCAAACGCGACCCCGGTCCGCCAGAAACGCAGACCTTTGGGGATGGAAAGGGCCGAGGCCCTCAAGCTGGAGGTGGAGAAGTTATCTTCCATCAATTTCATCCGCGAAGCGATATACCCGGTATGGCTGGCCAACCCGGTCTTGGTGCCGAAACCCAACGGGACCTGGAGAACTTGCATCGACTTCACGGACCTCAACAAAGCGTGCCCGAAGGACTGTTTCCCGCTCCCCTGAATAGACCAAATGGTGGACGCTACACCCGGTTACGAGATCTTAAGTTTCATGGACGCCTACTCGGGCTACAACCAGATCTTCATGCACGTGGCGGATCAGGAGCACACCAGTTTCCAAACCGACAGGGGCATCTATTGCTACATAGTCATGCCTTTCGGACTCAAAAATGCCGGAGCAACTTACCAGAGGCTCGTCAATCGAATGTTTCGGGCCCAGCTGGGGCGAAACATGGAAGTGTACATTGACGATATGCTGGTCAAGTCCAAGACGCCGGGGGACCATTCGGAGGATTTGGCGGAGGCTTTCGCGGTTATCCGGAAGTACGGGATGAAGCTGAACCCTAAAAAGTGCACTTTCGGCGTAGCTTCCGGGAAGTTCCTGGGCTTCATAGTGAGCTTCCGAGGAATCGAAGCCAACCCAGATAAGATCAAGGCACTGATCGACATGGCCTCTCCCCGGAAGCACAAGGACGTTCAAAGCCTGACGGGGCGAGTGGCCGCCCTGAGCCGTTTCGTTTCCAAGGCCACGGACAAGTGCATCCCCTTTTTCAACATCCCTCGGGGAAGCCAGCGGTTCGAGTGGTCACCCGAGTGCGAAGAAGTCTTCCAGAAGCTGAAAGAACACCTGGCCAAGGCCCCCATCCTAGCGAAGCCAGTCGAAGGAGAACCTTTGTACCTATACCTGGCCGTGACCGAGCATGCCATCAGCGCCGCGCTGGTACGAGAAGAGGAAAGGACACAACTCCCAGTATACTACGTGAGCAAGCGGTTACTAGACGCCGAATCTAGGTACCCGCTGATAAAAAAGCTGACTTTCTGCCTATTGATGGCATCCCGGAAGCTTCGACCCTATTTCCAGGCTCACGCCATAAAAGTCTTAACAAACCATCCCCTGCGGCAGGTGTTGCAGAAACCTGAGTCGTCGGGAAGACTCCTGAAATGGGCAATGGAGTTGAGCAAATTTGATATATCCTACGTGCCCCGGGTGTCCATAAAGGGACAGGCCCTGGCCGATTTTATCGTCGAATGTTCCGGGATCCCCCCAGAAAAGAGTATCCCCGCATCTTCCGCGGCGCCCGTTTGGAAAATCTTCGTGGACGAAGCCTCGAACGAGAACGGGGCTGGCGCCGGGATCATCTTGGTGTCACCACAGGGGCACCAGCTACAAAATGCCCTCCGTTTCCAGTTCAAAGCCTCGAACAACGAGGCGGAGCACGAAGCTGTCCTAGCCGGCCTGCGTCTGGCCCGGGAAGTAGGGGCCGCGAACCTCGAAATTTACAGTGATTCTCAGCTGGTAGTCAGACAGATTTCGGGGGAATATCAAACCAAGGGAGAACGTATGGCGGCATACGTATCTCAAGCGAGGGAGATGCTCCAAACGTTCGCGGCGCATTCCATCCGCCAGATTCCCCGGGAGAAGAACGTGTTCGCGGATACGCTAGCGAAGCTGGCAACCGACGCAGAGGCCGAACTGGCCGGACTAGTTCCCGTCAACCATCTCCCCGTCCCAAGCATCAGGGCTCCCACCGTCAATACGGTCGACCACTCCACTTCCTGGATGGGGCCGCTGATCCGATACTTGTCCACCGGGGAAGTTCCGAACGATCGAGCCGCGACCAGGAAACTCCTATACCAGGCCCACCGGTACGTCATGATGGACGGGAAACTCTATCGCCGGGGACTGTCTATGCCTTACCTCAGGTGCGTGTCCGGGACCGAACTGGGAGCCATTATGTATGAGGTCCATGAAGGCTTTTGCGGAGATCACACGGCCGGGCCCAGTCTGCCCAAGAAGATTCTGCGCCAAGGATACTTCTGGCCCACCATGAAGAAAGACTGCATAGACTACGTCCATAAGTGCGAGCAGTGCCAGAGGTACGCGAAGATCCCTCGGGCCCCCCCGACAGAGATAACCTTGATGAACAATCCCTGGCCGTTTGCAGTGTGGGGGATCGACCTTGTGGGATCCCTCCCGACCGGGAAGGGGGGGGAGGGTAAAATATGCCATTGTGGCGGTAGACTATTTCACGAAATGGGTCGAGGCGGAGCCCATGAACACGATCACGTCCAAGAAGGCCCTAGATTTCGTCGTCAACAACATAGTGTGTCGATATGGCCTCCCCCAGAAAATCGTGTCCGACAACGGGAAGCAATTTGACAGTTTCCACTTCACGGATTTTTGCGAAAGACACGGTATAGTGAAGAGTTTCTCGGCAGTCGCCAGACTGCAAGCAAACGGGCAGGCCGAAGCCGTGAACAAAATCCTAAAAGGGACGCTGAAGAAAAAGCTCCAGGCCTGTAAGAGCAAATGGCCCGAGGAACTCCCACGCGTATTGTGGGCCTACCGGACGACCGAAAGGACGTCAACCGGGCACACCCCCTACTCAATGGTTTATGGATGCGAAGCCGTCATCCCAATTGAAACGACTGTCCCGTCCCATCGACGCAACACGTACGATCCTGCCCAGAACCACGCCTTGTTCCAGGAATCGCTAGATCTTATTGAGGAGATCCGGGAGGAATCGCAAGTGCAGTTGAAGATGTACCAGGGCAAGATCGCGCGGCATTTCAACTCCAAAGTCAAGAACCGCAAGTTCGAAACCGGCGATCTAGTCCTGCAGAGGGTCTTCCCTGCCACTCAGGATCCGGGAGTAGGGGTTCTGGGCCCTAATTGGGAAGGGCCGTATGAGATCCAGCACGAGGTCTGCCCCGGAACGTACCGCTTGAAGCGGCTCGATGGTTCCAAGGTTCCGCGAGCCTGGAATGCGGAGCATCTCCGCAAATACTACCAGTAGTCCTAGGACTTGTCCCAGTTTAGTATTTACGTTGTAAGCAATGTACGCCTCAGGGCTAATTCCCTTTTTAACAATGAAAACGACGTGTAAAGAAATGTACGCCTCAGGGCGAATTCCTTTCGAATTTCTTTCCCAAGTGACCCCAGACCCGTCTCCGCTCACTTGCGGGGGGTATCATCCCAGGCACGTTCGAAAAAGAGGACCGAGCTCAAGGCTCGTCCCACCCCGAACGAACGATGTCCGGGGGTATATAAAAGGGACCAAGCCCAAGGCTCGTCCCGCCCCGGACGAAACGATGTCCGGGGATATTAAAAAAGGGACCGAGCCCAAGGCCGGTCCCACCCCGGACGAACGATGTTCGGGGGTATGTAATAAAAGGGACCAAGCCCAATGCTCGTCCCGCCCCGGACGAAAGGATGTCCGGGGATATTAAAAAAGGGACCGAGCCCAAGGCCGGTCCCACCCCGGACGAACGATGTCCGTGGGTATGTAATAAAAGGGACCAAGCCCAAGGCTCGTCCCGCCCCGGACGAAACAATGTCCGGGGATATTAAAAAAGAGGACCGAGCCCAAGGCTCGTCCCACCCCGGACGAACGATGTCCGGGGGTATATAAAAGGGACCAAGCCCAAGGCTCGTCCCGCCCCGGACGAAAGGATGTCCAGGAATATTAAAAAAGGGACCGAGCCCAAGGCCGGTCCCACCCAAGACGAACGATGTCCGGGGGTATGTAATAAAAGGGACTAAGCCCAAGGCCGGTCCCACCCCGGACGAACAATGTCCGAGGGTATATAATAAAAGGGACCAAGCCCAAGGCTCGTCCCACCCCGGATAAACGATGTCCGAGGATATATAAAAGGGACCAAGCCCAAGGCTAGTCCCGCCCCGGACGAAACGATGTCCGGGGATTTAAAAAAGGGACCGAGCCCAAGGCCGGTCCCACCCCGGACGAACGATGTCCGGGGGTATGTAATAAAAGGGACCAAGCCCAAGGCTCGTCCCGCCCCGGACGAAACGATGTCCGGGGATATTAAAAAAGGGACCGAGCCCAAGGCCGGTCCCACCCCGGACGAACGATGTCCGGGGGTATATAAAAGGGACCAAGCCCAAGGCTCGTCCCGCCCCGGACGAAACGATGTCCGGGGATATTAAAAAAGAGGACCGAGCCCGAGGCTCGTCCCACCCCGGACGAACGATGTCCGGGGGTATATAAAAGGGACCAAGCCCAAGGCTCGTCCCGCCCCGGACGAAACGATGTCCGGGGATATTAAAAAAGGGACCGAGCCCAAGGCCGGTCCCACCTCGGACGAACGATGTCCGGGGGTATATAAAAGGGACCAAGCCCAAGGCCGGTCCCACCCCGGACGAACGATGTCCGGGGGTATATAAAAGGGACTAAGCCCAAGGCTCATCCCGCCCCGGACGAAACGATGTCCGGGGATATTAAAAAAGAGGACCGAGCCCAAGGCTCGTCCCACCCCGGACGAACGATGTCCGGGGGTATATAATAAAAGGGACCAAGCCCAAGGCTCGTCCCACCCCGGACGAACGATGTCCGAGGGTATATAAAAGGGACCAAGGCCAAGGCTCGTCCCGCTCCGGACGAAACGATGTCCGGGGATATTAAAAAAGGGACCGAGCCCAAGGCTCGTCCCACCCCGGACGAACGATGTCCGAGGATATATAAAAGGGACCAAGCCCAAGGCTCGTCCTGCCCCGGACGAACGAGGTCCACGCCAAGGCTAGAAACTTGGAAAATTTAGTTGGGCCTGGCCCCGGCCGTTGGAACCAGGACTAGAACCCCTTGCAATCAGTTAGTCGCGGCAACAAATCGAAATCTCCACTGAACAATGGAAGGAAGTTTTCTTAAAAGACAAAAGAAAATAGCAAGGTTTTAAGTTTAATTACAAGCCAAAAACAGCAACAAAAGTACAAGGCATGGGCCTACAACGCGTCCCCCCGGAGGTCTGCATCCTCCCTCTCCTTGGCCTCGTATTCGGCACGCTTCGATTGCGGGTCAGGGAAGACGAGGAGGTTCATGTTCTTATCCTTACACCAGGCCATATAGATGGCCTTGTCAAAGGTAACATCCACCAAGTTATCGGCCTCCTCCTTCTCCTGGCGGGTCGTCTCATGCGCCGCCTTCTCCTGAAGCAGGGAGTCGCCCAATTCGCAGACTCGGGCTTTCAGGGCCCGGATCTCCTCCTGGTCCAAGGCGGACTGTGCCACGGCCGTCTCCAAGAGCGTCGCCCTTTCATCAGCGATTCTTGTCTTCTGGGACAACTCCTCTTCCATCCCAGCCTTGGTGCGGCCAATCTCCTCACGCTCCGCCTTCAGCCGGGCCACTTCTTCCTGAAGATGGGTCGTTTCCCGGCTCAAGGTCTCCTTGACGGCCTCCGTCTGGTTCACGGCCGCCTCCAGCTCCAGCTTGGCCGTCTCCATCTTTATGGCAAGCTCGGCTACTAGGTCGACACTCCTTTGGGACAGTAAGTCAACCTGGAACAAAGAAAAGTTAGAAAATAAAACCAACAAATGACGGAAGGAATATAAGTGAAGCAAACAGTACCGCGGTGGCGTGGTGGCGGAGAGCCTGAGAGATGAACAGTATGTCCAAGTTAGCTATCGTGGCGTACCTCTTCAGCTGAAGGTTGGACATAGAGCTCCCAACCTGATTCAGCAAGTCAGCGGCCATGGGGGCGATGTCTTGGCCCAGCTTGGGGCGGAAGCCCGCCTCGACGCTAGCCGGTCCACGATCGGCTGGGGAGCGCTGAACTCGGCAGGACGGTCCGAGAACTCGACCTGACGACGGATTGTCAGAGCCTTGTAAGCGTCGTCCCTCCAGCACCGTCCATTTTCCCAGGTCCGGTTGATCACCCGGGACTGTTCGTCCCGCATGGAAATCTCCCCCTCCTCGAGAAGAGTTGGGCGGAGGGGAAGGACTGGCGGAGCAGGGATCTCCTTCGTGGTTAGCCGACTCTCCCCATGCGACTCCTCAGCTGTTTCCGACAGTGTTGTCCGGGGCCTTTTCCCGCGTTCGCCTTCCCGGGCGTCGTCTTCCGGGCCCCTCTTTCCTGAGCTCCGGCTTACGGCGTCGCCCTCCACCAAGTCAATCACCGGGGGCCGGTCCGAAGGGACGTCTGCGGCTGGCTCCACGGCCTGGAAGGGGACCACTGCCAGGGCCTCGCCGGGACAGAGCACCGACCCGGGCGTTTCACTGGTGGGGAGGGTCTCCGGGCCGGCCACGACGTTTGAACTCCTGGCCGCCTTCTTGGCCGACCTTTCCTTGATGAGCCTCCTTTTCTCGCTGGCCAGGTTAGACATATCAGAATCCTCTGCAAAAGTACAGGAGAAAGGAGTTAGTATAATAAGCCAGACAGGAAAACACTGCAGTAAAAAAGAATAGCTCGGGACAAACCCTCATCTAAGCCCCGGGCGAGACTCAATTCCCTTAAAGCGAATGAGTGTATCCGGTCTCCTACGTCATCCGGGGTTAGAAACCCCCCATACTGGAGGAACCCGGACAGGAACATTAGCGTCCCTGATCCTACAGGGACGGGAGATGAAGGCCTCATCTCCCCATCAGCCCCAAACGCGGGGTCCGGCGGCTCTAGCCTATCCCTAGCTAAGTCCCCGACTTGGGGAGCATAAGTTAAGATTAAAGGGGAGTTACCTCGCCCCGATACACTAGCCCCGGGAGTCCCGACGTTTGGTAGGGCGTCTTCGAAAAGCTCCTCCAGCTCTTCCGAGTTGGCCTCTTCCGCCGAAAGCTGATTCTTCTTACGCTGGGCCGCCGTGGCCCGCGCCGCTCTCACCACCTCGGCGATGTGGTCGAGGGCCAACTGCTCCCAGACCTCGTTATCCTTCTCGCACGGGATGCCCCAGAAACTCGGGACGACGATGGTCTGAGTGGCCGCCAGCAACCCTATCAGCCGGAGGTTTTTATCATTGACATAGCCCCCAACGTCCAGCTCCTCCGCGGTCAGCTTGGCATAGAACCTCCTCCTTTCCAGGAGAAACTGAGTAAGGGGGGTTTGAATGAAGGGACCTGCGACCCGGAAGATACGATAAGAGGTGGAAGCAAAAGATGAATAAAAGAGAGGGTCTGGGAGAATACTTACCCACTCGCTGGAAGTCTAGCAGCAGCGTGGGGTTCTTGTCAATAAGGAACCCGGATGTCATGAACCAGTAATGCCTGACATCCGGAGGGTGCTTCCAGGTGCTGGTAGGAGCAGGGTAGCCACTCCGCGGCTGCAGCCTGTAAAAGCCGTCCAAGCTCTTGTTTTTAACACTAACTTGCGGCACCAACTTGTAGAAGTATAAGACTTCCGCCGGCGTGGGCTCCGCGATCTCTTTCGCGACACAAAACACTTTCCACCCAGCAAGCAGACGGTACGCTTGCGGCAGTAGTTGGAAAGGTGCGATCCCCACGTATGTCAGGAACCGCACGAAGTAGGCATGAAGCGGGAGCGTAGCTCCCGTGCTAATGTGTCTGGCGCTCCAAGCCCCGAATCCATCCACGGACGTATGCGCCCATTCCTCTAGCCTAGCCATGCGATTGTGGAAGAGGCCCGGAGTCGATTCGATGCCCAGCTTCGTCTCCAGGAGAAGCATCATCCGGTAGTTCCGGAACAAGTTGGCCGTCTCGTCCATTTCCCACCTGTTGCCTGTGGGCGTCTTGGATCCGTGAGCGACCACAGGGGCCCTATTGACCTCTTCTTCGGAATGGAGTGTAACACCCGTGGCCATGATTGACGATCTGGGAACAGAGAAAGAAAGACCAATCAGTCAGTACCTAAACCCAAAGAAGTCGGTCAAGGTACAGGGAGTCTCCTAAGGACTGCTTGGAGTCCCGTCGGACCAGGCCCGGGACCCCAAAAAGCCCCGGGACCCTGATCGGGAGAGAAGGCTACTAAGGTCTACCCCTCGTCCGGGAAGCATCCGAGCACGGTGCCACCCAAACCAAGCCGCCTTCCTAATAAATTCTAAAGCACCAGGGTCTAGGCGCATGCATCTAGAGAGCATAAGTTCAAAAAATTGGTAACGGAGTTAGAAAAGACTTACTGCATGGTGTCAACTGTTGAGGCTGGCGGTTGTCCGATCGCAAGGACGGCAGAACCTCGTTCTTGAAGTGGCACAGCCGGCGCAGCAATTCGTCGGTGGGGCAAACCCGAGAAGCGCCGTCAGGTTGCAGAATGAAGGTTGAGGCTCTGGGAAACAGGCGGTGGCGCAGAACTAGCAAACGGCGGAGTATTTCGTCGACGAGGTCGGACATGCAAAGCTCTAACAAGCGTTCGAGTTTTTTCTTAGGCTGGTTCGAAAATGGAAAAGTGCCGAATTTTGTTCTCTGGGAGTCTTTATATCAACCCCCAAATTCTAGCCCACGATCCAACGGTCAGGTGCCTCTTCATCCGACGGTCAAGAATCTTGTAGGGGGCATTTATGAGTCATTTCGGTCTGGATCCTCGACGCCTCTAATCCGACGGTCCAAGAGTGGCGGATGTGACGCCTCGTGACGTGCGCTGACGCCCTAGTCTAGGCCTAGCGGCCTTTGGGAGGCCTAGGCGACTCTTCGAGGCCCTTGCAACAATCACATGGCGACACGTGGGTCGCTTTTTCCCAAAGCGGGCCAAAGGTAAACGTCCCCGGATCACGGCAAACGACCCGGGCGAAGCCACCTGCCACTGCCACTGCCGTTCGGCCAAGCTTCCTAGCCCGGACAGGAACTAGGGAGACGACTTGGCGAGCGCCGCGAGGGTGGTGCAACCCTACTCCCGGCTAGCCCGGGTGAAGGCTTGGGGGGTAAATGTTATCCCCATTTCCTGGAAGGGCTTTGGGCCTTCGCCCTGGCCCGCGGTCAGGGGATCGACTCGGCATTCGGGCCTGGCCCAGGAACTCCAGATTGGGCCCGTTTGGAAGGGTTCGGGATGTCCCTCCGGGTTCATCTTCAGCTTGGAATTTCCCGAGGATGTCCGGGGCGCCCGGAATGTCGCGGCCTACGCGTCCCCGTCCCAGAGCCTGGAATGGTCCGGGCCCGAGGTAAATGTAGCAGGCCAAAGGTAAACGGACCTGGATCGCCTCCTCCCCAGTTGAAGGGCCGGGCGCCCAGGATCCTGAGACCGCCTCAGTTCGCGTGGGCATTGTCCCCCCACTTTTCGCCTGCAGAAAAGGCAACATTGGGATTGTCCACTGAAGTGTCAGGACTGCGCAGCCAAGTACCCTGACCGGTCTTGTCTCCTGAATCAGCCTCGTGACTCGAAGTGATCAGAGCCAAAGCGCCGTTTTGTCGGGCGAAGGCTTGTGTCTCAGGTCAACTAATTGGGCCTTAGCTGGTTTGAATTTTGTGCATTGTATATCTTTTTGTATTGGGCCTTCACTAGAAAAGGCCCCTCTACACTTTCCTCTGATGGGCCTGGGTCGGATCCGGCCCAGACCCGATGACCCCCTCAGCTTATAAATATAAGCTGTAGAACAACATGAAAAAAAAAAAAAGGGCAGAAACTCTGTCCAGATACAGTTAGAAAACTCCATTGTAAAAGCTTCTTCTTGCTCTAATATATGGACTCATGGACTAAGGCTAGTTAACGCCCCAACCACGTAAAAACCTCGTGTCGATTTCTCATTTTCCTTATTATTACTAGCAAATAGTATTCATTAATATAGTTGCCGAAAATTTCGGTTAACACCAATAAAGATAGTGGGATGTGTATCCCAATAAAGAGAAAATTCAAAAGTCTCTCTCGAGGTGATACAAATAGATACTTTTGAGGGGCAAAATTATACATGATTTTTTAAATAAATTATATTAGCTCAGAAGAGATCAGCTCGAAAATTATTATAATTAGCTTGGTGTCAGATATTATTATCATCATTAATAATATAGTCTTGTTAATAAATAATAGATTATCTCGGTTTGAAGACGAAGAGTCAACTTGAAAATGATTCATCATTTCAACTCCGATAACCAAATTAGCCCGAAAGCGCATTAGAGGGCTTACAAATAAGCAAGTATCCAATGTTTAAGTAAATGGTTACTCTTATAGGAAACTAATAATTAAATATTTATACTTATATAAGCACGTTTTTATATTTTAAATTCAAATTATATATTTTGCAACTTCCTCTAAGAAGATATTTTTCCTCGTAAAACACTTCTGTTGTTTTTTTAAATAAATTTTAATTTACTTAATTAAATGGTCCTTCAGAAATTATTATTCAGAGTAGACTATTGCATTCATTATTGTTAAACTGATTTTGATTTGATTAAATTTAGTTATTGATTTTTTAAATACAAATGATAAATATCTACACAAATTATGAGATAACGTTTGGTATATCATGTAAACCTAAATTATAAAAATTCATTCTAAAATTTGAAAGTTCAAAATTTTAAGTTTTTTTGTTATCCCATAATTTTGTTTCGTGTGCACGTTTAACAACAAACCAAAAAATATCCATAAAAGTTTTAATTTTTTTTAAAAAAGGATTTTAAGATATATAAATTAATGAATGAAAATATTTTTTAAAAAATCAAATAATAATTATAATATATTGGTTAAAGAAAACGAGGAAAGAAAGAGAATGATTTTTAATTCTATCTCCTATGATATATAAGAGAATAAGCTATAGATTCTCTTAAAGTCAAACATTTATTATTTTTTTAATTATCATATAATAATAATATTAATATATAACGAATCATAATCATAATCCATTTATATACATACCAATTGATATAGTTTTATATGTTATTACTTTTATGTTTTCAAATATTATTATTTTTTACAACATTTTAATTGAATTATACTTCAACTTGGTTAATTATACATATTTGATACTTAGAATCAGATTTGATAGATAAAATTTAGTCAATATGATCAAACTATCATCAGTTATATGTAATTAAGTAATTAAATTTAAATTTGGAACTTACATAATTGACAGCAATTTGATTAAATTGGTAAAATTTTATTAATTAAATTTAAGTTTAGAGTACTAAATATGTACAATTTTAAAATACAAGATACCATATGAGTATTATTGAAAACAAAAGGACAAAAATAATACTTTATTATTATTATTATTAAGGTTCATAACATCTTGATCCGTATAATCTTCTTCATAATAGCTGTATATCATTGCACAATCGAATCGAATCGAATCGAATCAACTTGTACAACCCATCTGAGCATACTATTTTCTAGTTTTATTTCCAAAGATTGGAGCTTTAATTAACATAAGAATCAACTAAAATTTAAACAGCAATTCAAAACTTGCAATCTCAGAATTTCATATAGTTTCTTCAACACGTGGCAGTGACCCTTCATTTCAAAACCCCTAAAGAGGAAATAGCAACCATCATCATGTGTTGTCATTGTCTGTGACCACAGATTCATATGGATTTTTCTTTGGCAATACAGAATTCTCAACCCTTACAACTTGAAAGTACTCAGTGAAGGCCAACACACCAAATCTTTCACCCATATTTTCAAGCCTCTTCTTACTGTTGGTATCATACTTGTTGGAACTTATCAATATATATAATTGTGAATTGTTAAAAAAATAAAAAATAAACAAAATAGAAAAGGTGCTTAAATACAAAATAAGATTATATATTATATATTATTATCATAATAATATTTGAATTTATATTAAGGAATATTTACTGCATAAATACATTGCACTTAAATACCTAATTTATTTTTTTGACAATATATATATATATATATCTAACATTTATTTTGTGTTGCAATCGTATTTTTTTCGTTAATAGGAAAATACCAAACTTTTTAATTAGGGTTATTGACGGCATTAATACTAAGTTTATGTAATTGTTGCACTTAAATACCTCATCTTTAACATTTGTAGCATAAATATAATAAATATTTTATTTTTTAAAAGTAAATTTTTTTTATTATTTATGCTACAAAAATTAAAAGTTAGGTATTTAAGTGCAACAGGTACATAAAGTTATGTATTTATGCCGTCAATATCCATATTTAAAAAGTTTGGTATTTGTCACTTAACGGGAAAAGGTAACGGTTGTAACAAAAAATAAACGTTAGGTATTTATACCGTAAAAAAAATAAGTTAGTTATTTAAGTGCAACAAAATCATAAACTTAAGTATTTATACCGATAGTATCCCTTATATTAATATAATTTTTATACATCTAATTTTGTATTATGTATCATTATAATATCAAGAAAAATGGTTAAATACACTTTATATATATATATATATAGAATAGAAATAGATATAAAAATGAATTATTAATATATTACGAATAATTTACATAATATTTTAGAATATGACATGAATGATATTCCATTCCCATTTTTATTTATTATAACCAATACAATTATATACTCGCAAAATCACAAAACGTTAACTCAAACTTTTAAATTTTTAACTCTTACAATTGATATATTTATATATGGTGTTCTAGAATGATACTTGAATCGATCAAGTCCAAAAGTCAAATTATATATATGAAGGCTTATGCTAGCAGTTACCTAAATTTCTTAAATGACTGACTAAATAATAATATAGTAATTTCTTTACTCATTTTTTTATTTTGTTTGCTTAATAATTTTTGTTTGTTTTTTCTTTAAAAAAGGCCAAAATATATAATCAATAGAAGGGTCAACTTCATCATCATCATTATTTTCTTTGAGCTCAACAAGCCAAATTGGATAGAATAATATTGTCAAACACATTAGCTTGACGTTTCATCCCAAACAAAAACTAACTTTAATACTTCTACTATATTTATAAGGTTATTTTATATATATAAATAGTGTTTACATCATGGTTCTATATCATATTATAAATAAATAAATAAATAATATTATCATATTTATTAATAATTTATTTAGAAATATTTTGAAGCAATTCAAGAAAGGTATAGTTAATTATAAAGTACACGCTTTTATGAACTTTTGGGTTATGAGTTAAGTGCGATTATTTTCAGAAAATCAGTTCTCAATTTTATAGATTTCGGGCAGTAATATTTTTAAGGGTGTCGGAAATGACGGTTCTCTACGGTGCAGTGAAGGTCCTAGATAGTGTATTGACTGGGCTGCTTTATCCTGGGAACGACGGGACTGAAAGTCTGCTTGCATATTCCTGGACAGTGCCGCGAACGTCTTAAAGAGAGCGACCTAATCCGCGACCAACTCAGATTATTAATCGGTAATTTTGTTCCTTTTCTATTTCTGCAGCAACTATCTGAACAATACTAATACCAATTATCAGTTTCAGTGCAATAGATTAAAAGAATCCCATTGCTCAAAAAACCTACTGGAATACGTCTATCAACCATACTTGGATGAGGAAGAATTAGTAATTTGATAGACAAATATTTGAACCAAGGATTGGACAAAACCCAAACCAAATCAGGTGCTTAAAATATGGAATCACCATATTTGAAAGTGATAAAAGAAAGACACCCAGAAAAGTTAAGCTAAATTCCTGACATTATTAGGTGCTTAAATTTCTCCATACTTATATCAAAAGCAACTATCCCTAAAGATGGTAGGTGACAATAATCATTTCCAAAGAAAATCTTCCAATGAAAGCACTCATTAACAACAACAGAGGAATCCGTAGAAGTATAAATAGGATCTTATTAGAAGTAGATGATTCGAATTCTAAGTTAGGCATTGGCATTGTTTTCCATGTATTGCTTCTCAGACTATAAATCTCAACAATGGTCACCCTCTTTGAACCAATTAAGAGTACCAACAACACCTTTCTTTTCTGAAGATGAGACCTTTACCACTCTGATATCAGTGGTCAAGGAATCAGAGCCGAGCCCAACTACAGAATGATGAGATCCCAACAGAGGAAAAAAGGCAGTTCTTTAGACTCGTTAATGGTGGGGTTCCATAGATAAACCATAAAATCAGAAAGACATAATAGTAATACACCATTATCGCTGCCCATGGATAGTAACAACAGACGTTGATCCGTCTCAACAAAGGCAAAGTTATGTAAAGAAATCTCGACAAAAAATATCATTACTTATTTAAAGGTTCCTTTAAAAAAAAAAAACAAATCATTTATTAATATTATTTTAGGAGTTTATACATTTTTGGACTTGTGTTTTTTTCCATTACCTGTTTGGACCTTGTGTTTTGGCAAATTACTTTTTGGATCCTATGTTTTGTAAAAAAGTTAAAATAGAACCCTAAACCCGATTTCGGTCAATGTTTTCTCAACTAAAATCACAAATAATTTACCAAACTAATAATTTAAAATAAAAATAAAATCATTCTGCTTAAAAACTGTGTTGTTATATTTTATTTTTTCTTTATTAAAATTTAGTTTAGGGTTCCATTTTAACCATTTTACAAAACATAAAGTCCAAAAAGTAATTTGTCAAAACACAGAGTCCAAACAGGTAATGAGGAAAAATACAGGGTCCAAAAAGGTATAAACTATTATTTTAGTGTTTGCAAATATAAATGGAATTAATAATTACGACAAGGTGAAAATAATACAAAACATATCTACCTACTTCAATAATAATAATAATAATAAATAAAAGTTAAATATGCAAAACATAATAGAATGAATACTTTTACAAAGATAGTAATTATTGAAGAAGTATTTAAAAAAAATGTTTATATCACTAAAGGTCCTTAATCTTTTTAAAAATTATCAAAAAGGTCCCTAAATTTTATTTTATGTCATTTAGGTCTACAAACTTACTAAATGTGTATCATATTATAGAATGCACAACAAAAAGTAATTTATGACTCAGATTATCTAGCAAATAAATCGTTTTTTGTTGAGCTGTAAATTGATTTATGTTGCGCATTCTTTAATCTATTTTCTAATTGAAAGGACCTATGAGATACCCATTTGATAAGTTTTAGGACTTAAGTGATACAAAATAAAATTTAGGGACTTATGTCAGACTTTTTGAAAAAATTGAAGACCTCTAATGATATAAACCCTTAAAAAATAGAAAAATTAGACAAATAGTGTTGAAAATTAACCTTAAATCATTTACATAACTATACATACCATGAAAAGAATTTCGTATATAATGGTAACTATTATTTTGTTTGGGTCCTCTCTAGTAACAAAATAAAGTGTCTTTCAATGCATTTAGATAAGAAAACAATTTAGTAGTGTTTTGGGTGTGTCTTGATTATAATGACTATTACAACCTTATTGTTGACTCCTTTTTTTTGTCAACCTATGCAAAGCAGTGAAAATAGGGAGAATTATGCGTAATTTTCAGAGTAAAATATTTGGTGGATTGATGGAACTAAGGTTAACAATTTGATAGCAGTATCATATGCAAAGACACAATATTATAAGATTATAGTGGTTTGACCCATAAATTGTGATTATCAAGTTTCAATAACAATCGCAAGTGTGGTTCGTCGGCTCTTTTGATTCTTTTTGGCTTACTATCCCCGAATTACAAAAAGTTCTTTTGACTCTCTTATTTTGGACCGCACATACTCGTTAGAGTTTTATTTGGCTCTGATATTATGTTAGAATGTGGAAAGTAGTGCATAGTAAGAAGCATAAGGTTACATCTCAAAATCAATTGGTGATGAGAAGAGTATCTCATGCTGTCATAAATAGTACGGAGATTTCATACTTTTCCCGGTGAAATTCTATTCTCTAACACTCAAGAACAGTTACAAGCGGAGATAATTCTGTTCTTGAGGTAGCAGAGACTACAAAATGGCATATGTTCTCTCTAGTGAATAATTCTCGAACCCCTTCCACCGTTTGCAGTGGGGTTTTTTTTTATGGTGGAGCAGGTTTTGGGTGGAGCAAGCGGCGGTGCCTCAGCTCCCGATCATTCCAATAATTCCCGTAAAGCGCTGGGTTCCAGACGCATGTCCGTCTCAAAAGTTGATCTGCCATGCTTGGGCATTGGATTTCGACAAGGGTGGGATGAGTGACATCTCTTGGACTTGGTGGTGAGGACGTGTTTGGTCGCCAACGCCGTGGTGGGCCACCAGCGGAGAGTTGGGTCATCGCCTATGGAGTCAACGAGGTTGTCTGTGGCGAGTTGGGTCATCGCCTACGGAGTCGACTGGGTCGTATATGGCGAGTTGGGTTGCCTTGCTCCTCACTCGGGGACTCCCCGGTCAACCAGGTAGACACCATTGTTGATCGTGACTACTTGAGGATTTTCATAGAGTTCTTCACTCTCGTCTTCCCTTTTGTATTTTTTTTTTTTTTAATGAAGTGGAATACGAAAGATGTGTAATAAAAGGTAAGTAATAACCATTTACTCAAAATATTAATATCCCACTATTATTCCTACAAATCTATTAAATTGCTATAAACAAAAATATAAAAAAAAATCAATATTAAAAAGGACTTTAACTATATAAAATCAATAATAATCAGTTCAATTTTGTACATAAAAATGTAATATGTATAAACAATATTAATATAGTAATATAGATGTTTAATTTAATGATTAGTGTAAAATCCCTATCAATTAATCAAGAAATAGCTCAATTTTTAAAAAAAAATTTATGTTTTTTTTTACACTAGATCACAAATTCCATATTTAAGGTACAAAATATTCAAGATATTATTCAAATTACACCTTAATAATTAGATAATAAATTTGTTTATTCTTCATAGAAGATAAATGTTATTCTAATTTTTTATATATGTAGTAACACAAGAATGTTATTTTACACACAACACCTATATATAATATATATATATAATATTTATTGTTATTATGAATATATATATATAAGTTAGATAAAATAAATAAAAAATATATTTTCTTTTTATGTGTAAATGAGATTATGTATTATATTACTATTATAATGATATTTTATAATATTTGAATTTATATTAATATAATTTATAAAAAAATAAGATTATATATTATATATTATTATCATAATAATATTTTATAATATTTGAATTTATATTAAGGGATATTGACTGCATAAATATATAAGTTCATGTTTCTGTTGCACTTAAATACCTAACTTATTTTTTTGACAATATATATACCTAAAGTTTATTTTTTGTTACAATCGTTATTTTTTTCATTAATAGGAAAATACCAAACTTTTTAATTAGGGATATTGACGGCATTAATACTAAGTTTATGTAATTGTTGCACTTAAATACCTCATCTTTAACATTTGTAGCATAAATATAATAAATATTTTATTTTTTAAAAGTAAACTTTTTTTTATTATTTATGCTACAAAAATTAAAAGTTAGATATTTAAGTGCAACAGTTACATAAAGTTATGTATTTATGCCGTCAATATCCATATTTTAAAAGTTTGGTATTTGTCACTTAACGGGAAAAGGTAACGGTTGTAACAAAAAATAAACGTTAGGTATTTATACCATAAAAAAAATAAGTTAGTTATTTAAGTGCAACAAAATCATAAACTTAAGTATTTATACCGGTAATATCCCTTATATTAATATAATTTTTATACATCTAATTTTGTATTATGTATCATTATAATATCAAGAAAAATGGTTAAATACACTTTTTATATATATATAGAATAGAAATAGATATAAAAATGAATTATTAATATATTACGAATAATTTACATAATATTTTAGAATATGACATGAATGATATTCCATTCCCATTTTTATTTATTATAACCAATACAATTATATACTCGCAAAATCACAAAACGATAACTCAAACTTTTAAATTTTTAACTCTTACAATTGATATATTTATATATGGTGTTCTAGAATGATACTTGAATCGATCAAGTCCAAAAGTCAAATTATATATATGAAGGCTTATGCTAGCAGTTACCTAAATTTCTTAGATGACTGACTAAATAATAATATAGTAATTTCTTTACTCATTTTTTTATTTTGTTTGCTTAATAATTTTTGTTTGTTTTTTCTTTAAAAAAGGCCAAAATATATAATCAATAGAAGGGTCAACTTCATCATCATCACTATTTTCTTTGAGCTCAACAAGCCAAATTGGATTGAATAATATTGTCAAACACATTAGCTTGACGTTTCATCCCAAACAAAAACTAACTTTAATACTTCTACTATATTTATAAGGTTATTTTATATATATAAATAGTGTTTACATCATGGTTCTATATCATATTATAAATAAATAAATAAATAATATTATCATATTTATTAATTATTTATTTAGAAATATTTTGAAGCAATTCAAGAAAGGTTTAGTTAATTATAAAGTACACGCTTTTATGAACTTTTGGGTTATGAGTTAAGTGCATACGTACGCTTTGGCTTAATATAATTTAGTCCATATAGTAATTAGTGACCAAATCAAGTTATGACCAAGTTGAGAGGCAAAATTGCATAACATGTGACCATTTATGTCATAATTGAAAACTAGTAGTCAAAAATGGCATACAAGCTCATAAGAGTGATACTTACTCATTATATTCAACTATATATTATCCATGTGTATGAGACTTTGACTTATATTGATTTAAATCATATATCTTAATAAGCAAGTAAAATAACATATTGTATAATGATAAAAGATGATATTTTTCGGGTCATTCATAAATCGATTAATATTAATTACACCGACGTTGAAATTATGACATCTCTTGTTTAAATTGAAGTGACTTCTGATGCTTGTGGACTTCTTAAATGGTTATTAGAAAAATATTTTATTTTATCTCTGTTCCATTAAATTTCTAAAATGACATCAGATTATGAGTGTGAGAAAACCATCGATCCCAAAAATATGATTATAATATTTTGATTTATCTCTTTTTCTAGATATTCATGTCTAAGCATGACTCATTAGATAAGAATTGGAAGTCTCTTCCATATTTCACACTAAAAAATACTAAATTATTCAAAATCTATTTATATAAAAAAAAAAAAAAAACTGAGATTATTGGTTTTAATATATATATATATATATATATACTAAATACAAAGAAATGCAATGTTGTTCCGTAGTTTTATTTATAGAATTTATTAATTATTTTTATTAAATTTATATTAATGTTATATAAATTTTAAATTTATGTTTGTTCTAATTTTTTATTTTGACAGTGACATCAAGAGATTATATATTATATGTTTAATATAATATTAAATATAATATTTAAATTGACTAAATTTCAACAATTTATGCTCTTTTGGTTTGAGGGCTAAGCACAAATTTAGGAAAAAAAGAAAGATAAATTGTATAAACTTACCCTAAAAACAAAAAATTCCAAAAATTGTGTGATAATTTTAATGTCTACTATTTTTTTTGTTGTTCTTAAATTTGGCATATTATATTGCTTGTTAGAAATTATGCCAATTTTAGTGTGTATCCATTTTTTACTTTAAATGCTTAAACATGGTATTAGCATAATAAATCTCATGTATAATTAAGATTAGTATTAATAATAGTTTATTTTATTGTTTATATATAAAATATAGTGTTGTATATTAACTTGAAAACACATGGTGTGTTTGGTTATTAGATATCCTAACACTGCTATATCCAGTGAATATTTATATATATATATATATATATGCATATACCCAAGTGACAGTGTACCACAACGAAAATGCCTAAACAACTCAAAAAGAGTGAGATATTATATAAACTGGTGAGCAATAAATGTATAATGCTTTCATTTATTGATTTAATTTAATAAAAAGTTAAAAACCACTAACATCTTACTTTCCACATGTTTGTTCCTTCTTAAATTTATCATTGATTCATCATCAAAGTTGTTATCAAAGGGAAGCTTGGAATTCAAACCCCCAAGCCCAATTTTATACATTATGCATATATACATGTATTTATCTCCTATCTTTAGGATAGTGGTGCTGCTGCTGTGGTTTATGCTCCTCTCGTTATGAGATTTTATTACTCATCCATGAGTCTTCGATGTCTTGAATTTAAAATTGTAAATAAAATTGAGGATCATGATATCATGTTATTTACTACATTATATATTACTTATAACATGTAATGATATTAAAAATAAATTGTTATTATTAGCATGTATAATCAAAATATGTTCCACATATAAACAAAAATGATATTTTTCTAAAAGTATATTTGGAAAAATAATTTTTTTAGTCGCTTTGTATTATACACAGTATCTTTTTGATAATTTTTTGCAAACTAATTTTCGAGATATATTTGATGACATATGTTTAGTATCTTTGATATTTTGACAAAAATAATGAAAATTTGGACTCTTATTGTAAATTAGTACATAAATACTGGGGAATGCTAGTGTGGGGTATGGGTTTTGCTCCTATCGGTAAGGACATAGTTGTTTTTCAGCAAATTTTAAAAAATTTGTTTTGCACGTATATATATATATATAAAAAAATTATGGATGCAACTGACTTTTTGAATTCTAATTTTGAGACAGTAAATAATCTGAAATTATAAATTAATAACGTGTCGGAAAACAACGACGCCCTTTCTGGGTATGGGCAAAACCCATGCTCCGTCTCCATCCATGTTAACATTTCTAATTCTCTTCTTTGTATATTTCTTATTGGGAGCGGAGCAGAGAATCTCTTATTGGGGTGGGGACTTCCCGTAGTATTATTTAATTAAAAATTATTATTTTTAAAAAAATAATGAATTACATAAAAATTAAAATATTACACGATATTTATAATATAAAATATTAAATATTATCCTAAATAAAAATTTAAATCTTTAAAAAAATTATTAATATACTACAATAACATATAAATAAAAATATAAACTACATTAAACAATTACTAAAAAAATAAAGAAAAATTTAAACCAATCTCGTTGGAGTGGGTAGTGTCATCCTCGACCCGGTCCCAATTAACAACTAAGAATGGAAAATTGTCCCATCTCTGCCCCATTTTCTATTTAGATGAGAAATTTCTGCCCCATTAAGAGTGGGTCCCCGCATGACCCCATTCCCATGAAGAAAAAATGCATCCCTGGATGATAGGTCTATTTCTACTCTACCTGTGCTATAATATATTTCTAAAATTACATTAGACTCAAAGCATGAGGAGACTATTGGTCTCTATTATTGCAAGTAAAAACAAATGTAAAAAATCATAAAATATCTTACATCACTATTACTTAAGTTTATTAAAAGGAAAAAGTTATTAGTATTGATATTTTGCTTTATCACTTTTTCAAGATATTCATGTCTAAGAATTGAATCCAAATTATATTTATCCAGTCTCCTTCATATTTCACACTAAAAAAACTAAATTATTCAAAATAATACTATATATTTGTGAAAAATAATTATCATTTTAAATGAATTAGTTCCTCTCCAGCATGGAAATTAATTATTATTAAAAAGCAACTAAATTATTCAAAATGATACTTTATATTTTATAGAAAATAAATTATCATTTAAATTGCTCTTAAGCGATGGAAATTAATTATTATTTAAAACAAGTTTAGTAGCTCTTAAAAATGTGGAACATGAATGCACATATATTTTTCATAAAGTTTATATAAGAGGTGGCCTTGACAATTTAGGGACTAAAAAATTTGAATTTAGAACTTCTTAATTTTTAATAATTTAGATCAACTAACATATAAATAAATTGATTACAATTTCAACAATTTATGCTCTTTTTGGTTTGAGGGCCTAAGCAAAAATTTAGGGGAAAAGCTAGATAACTTATATAAACTTCCCACAAAAACAAAAAAATTCACAAAATGTGTGATAGTTTTAATGTGTACTATTTTTTTTTTGTTATATTAGTGGGCAACATTTAAATCAATTCAATTACACTGAATAAATTTAATCCAATCCAATTATATTACAAAAAAATGAAATATCTAATTACAATTAGATTCGATTTGAAAAATTAGATTTTAATTGGATTAGATAGGATAGCGAATGATATTGCCAAAATCCAATTAAAGATCAAATGAATCTAGTTACAAATAATATATATTAAGAAATATTTAATTATTTATACTTCTTTATATATTAAAAAATTATTTATATTTCTTTTAATATATTATAATTAGCTGACTATTAGTTTTCCTCAATACATTTCCATACCTAATTAGAGGAAAAAACACTAAAGATATGCATCTATTCTCCTCCTTCTCTCTCATCTTCATTTCAAACTTTTGAAAATGAGTGAGTAGATGCAATTGTAAAAATCTCTACTTGGTTTAAAACAACTCATTTTCAACACTACATAACTTTAATCCAATGAATTCATTTAGGTTCAATACTATATTTAGTTTGAACTAAATGAATGAAGTTGTTTAGTTTTTAAGTGAATATTTTGTATGTTTTTAAGTTAATATTAAAAATTATGTTCCAACTCGAAATTGAACTAAAAAACCGAATCAATCCAATTAATAATTTGATTGGATTGGATTTTGAAGTTTAATTAGGTTAGATTGGATTAGATTAGATGATAATTTTCAAAATCCAAACATTTAATTGGATTGGATCTGATGTCTACCCTTATATTACATTGCATGTTAGGAATTATGCTAATTTTCCATTTGTTAATTTAAATACTTAAACATGGGATCAGCATTTTAAATCTCATGTATTGTTTTGATTAGAAGTAATAATAGTTTATTTTGTTATGTTTATATATAATATGAGTAATTGACGAAAATGAAATTTTTTTTAAGTCGTTTTGTATTTTGGCATAGTTTTGATAATTTTTTGTAAAATGAAATCTGTCTAAAATTTTGAGCAGCTGTCTGAAAAATTTCGACCACCTGTCTAGAGTGTCGAATGTCATTATGCAAAAAATTATCAAAACTATATCATAATACAAAATAACTTTAAAAAATAGTCAATTTTGCCAAATGACCCTTATAATAGTGTTGTATATTAACTTGAAAACACATGTTGTGTTTGGTTGTTAGATAGCCTAACAATGCTATATCATGTGGATATATGCATACACTCAAGTGGCAGAGTACCACAACGAAAATGCCTAAACAACTTAAAAAGAATGATATTATATATATGCTGGTGAGCAATAAATGAACAATACTTTCACTTATTGATATCATAAATTACAACTGTGCACCAATAGTCATAAATTTACTTGTTTATTTGGGATTTTTAAAAAAAAAAATTATTTCTTAAATTCAAATCTATTTCCAACATATTTGTTTCTTCTTAAATTTAACATTGACCCATCAAAGTTTCTACTATTAGCAAGTGTAATCAAAATGCATTCTACATGTCACCATTTAACAATTTAAAATTTGGAAATTTATAAAAGCTCAAGATTGATCCCTACTACGGGTTAGCTACCTACGTAATATAATATATATTTTGGGTTTCTCTATAAAATGACATATTTTTTTAAATTATTTTATACTATAATCTGTTTTTAATAATATTTACAAAGTAGTCTCTCATAATTTAAATAGTTAGTTGGAAATTTAGATAACTGGTCGAAAAATTTAAAAAGTCAGTTAAAAATTTTAGACAACTAATCAAATTTTAAATATATGTCATTTTGCAAAAAAATATCAAAAGTAAAATAGAGTACAAAATCACTTAAAAAAAATTAAATTATTCTCACAAATTTCTCATATATTTTTTATTATTATATATAATAATTTTTTAAATTAGGAAGTTTTTTAGGTAAACAAAATTGATATTTTTCTAATACTATATTTGGCAAAATAATTTTTTTTAAGTGACTTTGTATTATATAATACAGTACATCTTTTTCATAATTTTTTACAAAATAAGTATTTGATTGACATATGTTTAGTATCTTTGATATTTTGTCAAAAATAATCAACACTTAGTTTTGAAGGGAATTTTAAAAAAAAAATTATATATAAAAAATACTTTTTTTACATAATATTAAAAAAACTATTTTCACGAAAATTTGGATTCTTATGGTAAATTAGTATATAAATATTGGGCAATGCTAGTGTGGGGTATGGATTTTGCCCCCCTATCGGTATCGGTAGGGGCATAACTATTTTTCAACAAATTACAAAAATATGTTTTACACATGTATAAAAAAAAAAATAAGTGTGTTGCTCAGGCTCTCTCTCTTCCATGGCGTGGAGGCGAAAACCTGGGCTGAAGCTTGCAAAATCCGTTATCTCTTCGAAGCTCCCTTCATCTAATGGTGAGAATTCTGACCAAAATCGTCCTGAATAACCAGTGATTGAAGAACCTGATGGATTAGGGATTACAGAAGAACAGGAATATGATGTTCGGTCCTTGGATGATGGCTCGAAGAAGGACCACAATCTTGATATGCACCATGAAACAGCGAACTGGGCTGCAGAAGTCGAAGAGCAATCCTTCCAGGACTCAGCTAAGGAAACTTGGGCTAAGTTTCGCGAATCGATTCCCTCTTATGGTGGCACGAAGCTTCACTACTCAGAACCATATCAGAAGGATGGCCAGATTGTTGCGAAATTGGATATGGAGGAGATTGAAGTAGAAGCTTCTTTCTGGAAATCTGCGATAATATGTGTTGTAATTGGGGCAAATCCTCATCTGGCAGTGTTTGAGGGTTTTGTAAAAAGGATTTGGGGTAAACTTGGCATTGTGAGTGTTGCCCGAATGAATGCTGGATTTACTATGGTGAAATTCAGAGATGAGGCAACAAGGGATCTTGTGTTAGAATCAGGGGTTGTGCACTTTGATAGGAAACCTGTTGTTCTCCGGCCTTGGACCACTGATGTTGAGTCTCTGAAATCCATCAAATATGTTCCAATATGGATTAGGCTACCTGCTCTTGGGTTGCAATACTGGGGAGTGAACTGTCTGAGTGCTCTTGTTAGCACAATAGGAAAACCCATTATGATTGACAAAATTACTCAGAATCGTTCTATGATTAAATTTGCTAGAGTCTTAGTTGAGATGGAGATTGCTGATACACTGCCGAAATTCATTAGCTATTTTAATGAGAAAGGGCAAATTGCGGAACGGATTATTGATTATGAATGGCTGCCAACAAAGTGCTCAAATTGTAAGAAATTGGGTCACTCAGTTTCTTCTTGTAAATTTGTTTCTGAAGCTGTTTGGAGTAAGAAAGAGGTGAAGCAAATGGAAGGAAATACTAGTAGTTTAAGTACAGAACAAGAAGTGGTAGAGAAGGTAGATGGCCAAAATGGCTATAGATCTGAACCTATTCTGAATGTTAGCTCGTCTGATGCTGGTTTAAATCATCATTCCAGCTCCTCTCAGTTAGCTGAAGGCCAGGTTTCTCCTATCCCAGTAGAGGATAACTGGATTTCTCTGAAAACAACAAGAGTTAAGAGGCATGGAGTTCAGATTCCTGTTAAACAAGCCATAAACCAATTTAGTGTTCTCTAGGAAGGTCAGAAACCAGCAATTACAGTCCCAATCAAATCAAATACTCATGGATTGCATCAACATAATGAGTTGGAATGTTAGAGGGATGAATAAGGTGAATAAACAGAAGATCATTCTGGATGCGTGTAGGCTGACTAAAGTTGGGCTTGGAGCTCTTCTTGAAACAAAAATCAGGGGAGTTAAGCTGAAAGAAGTTATGAACACTATGTTTTATGGTTGGGAGTTTTACAGTAGTAAAATTGTGGAAGGTAGAATCTTAGTGATTTGGAATGCTAAAATGGTGCAGCTGGAAGTGTTACAGGAAAGTGATCAGCTATTACACTGTCAAGTTAGGTTGCATAATCAGAATTTTTTCTGTATTACTTTTGTTTATGGTTCTAATAATTTGGAAATGAGGAGGTCCTTATGGATGGATTTGGAGCACTTGTCTTGGCCTAGTAAAGCTTGGATGGTTCTTGGGAATTTCAACGCTGTTTTTAATCCTAATTATAGAATGGGTGGTCGTCCAATCACATTGAAAGAAATGGAGGATGCTAGACAATGGTTAGAGCTTGGTTTGGTGGAAGAAATGAAGACCATGGGTCCGTTTTTCACTTGGTCTAATAATCAAGAAGGTGGGGCTCGTATCTTTTCTAAGTTGGATAGGGTGTTTGTTAATGAGTCTTGGCTGGATGATCATCCTTTAGCTTCGGCTGGGGTTCAGTGGGACATTGGTTCAGATCACTCCATGATTTTGATAAAGCAGCTGCCAGCTATAAGGGTGGGGGTGCAACCATTTTGTTTTTACAACATGTGGATTGCTCACCCTCAATTTAGAGAATTTGTTCTCAATAACTGGAAACAACCTCTGAGATTTTCTGGCAGGGGTTTAGATCAAATTAGCTGGAAGTTACTTCGGCTCAAGCATACCCTGAAGAAATTTAACTGGAAGATTATGGGGGATGTTTCGTGTAATTATGAGAGAAGCAAACTTGATTATCAACAAGCTCATTCTAAATGTCTTGCTGATCCGTCCAATAGAGTGCTTTGCAATGAAGATCGGGTGGCTTATCTTGAGTTTAAGAGGCATGAGAAGTTATATGCTAGCTATCTTTATCAAAAGAGTAAAATTGATTGGTTAAGGTTTGGGGATTCCAATTCCTCATTCTTTCATGCTAGTCTAAAGAAAAGAAAGTTAGCTAATAGGATTGTTTCATTTGTTTCTGCTGAAGGAAAAATTGTAGATGATTATGATAAAGTTACTGCCCATTTTCTGGATCACTTCAAAAAATTTCTGGGTACAGCAAGTAAAGCTTCAGGGGTTATTGATACTCAAGCTATCTGTTTTGGATCTGTTTTGAGCAGTGAGGACCAGCTGTGTTTGATAAAACCATTTACTGTCAAGGAGGTTAAAACAGCTATGTTTAGCATCCATTCTCTCAAAAGTCCAGGTCCGGATGGGTTTGGGGCTGTCTTCTTTAAAGCTTTATGGAAGGATATCGGTATGGAAATTGCTTGGGTTGTTTTTGATTTTTTTGAGACAGCTAGCATTCCTCACTCTTTGAACAGTACATTATTATCTCTAATTCCGAAAGTTGATCAACCAGTTAATGCTTCTGAGTTTAGGCCTATTGCTTGTTGCAATACTTTATATAAATGCATTTCCAAAATGTTATGCAATAGGCTTAAACTTGTGCTTCCTGCTTTGATAAGCCAGAATCAAGGGGCTTTTATTAAGAATCGCTTTCTTGCCCATAATGTTCTTATACTCCAAGATTTGCTTAAAGGTTATAATAGGAGAAATATTTCTCCTCGTTGCCTTATGAAGATTGATATAAGCAAAGCTTATGACTCAATTGACTGGAATTTTTTGGAAAATCTTCTTAATGCTTTGTGCTTTCCGAAGAGGTTTATTAGATGGATTATGGTTTGTCTCAAGGGTTCTTCTTATTCCTTGGTGTTGAATGGTAGTATTCAAGGGCGGTTTCAAGGTGCTAGAGGTCTTAAACAAGGAGACCCAATCTCGCCTTTATTATTTGTTATGGTGATGGATTACCTTACTAGATTGTTGTTAAAGACTTCTACAGAGAAAGAGTTCAGGTTTCATCCCTTATGTAAGTCTTTAAAGCTGGTTAATCTTTGTTTCGCTGATGACCTTCTTTTGTTTTGCAAAGCTAGCCAAAATTCAGTCAGACTTATTCAGCAGGTGTTTTTTGTGTTTACTAACACTTCGAGTCTCTCTATAAATAAAACCAAATCCAGAATTTACATAGGTGGGCTTGATGCAGGGGAGAAAGATAGATTGCTTCAGGAATTTTGTCTGTTAGAAGGGCAGTTTCCCATGAGTTATTTAGGAGTTCCCTTGAGACCGACCAAATGGAGGGCTAGTGACTGTGAAATTCTTATTGATAAAATGAGAGCTCGACTGAAAGGGTGGTCTAGTCGTCACTTATCATATGCTGGTTGGGTTCAACTAATAAATTCAGTTTTGTTGGGGATTCGATCCTATTGGATGAATATTTTCATTTTACCTCAAAAAGTTGTGAAAGCAATTGATAGTCTGTGTGTGAAGTTCCTTTGGGGTGAGAAGGATAATAGAAGTAAAATTCATAGGATCTCTTGGGAGCATGTCTGCAGACCTAAATGCTTTGGAGGGTTGGGGTTCAAGGATAGCTCTTCTTGGAACAAAGTTGTGATGGCTAAGTACATTTGGGCAATCTCTTCCAAGCAGGATTTGTTATGGGTTAATGGTGTTTATCTAAAGGGTGATTCAATTAGGGAGTATCGGTTAAAGCAGGATACCAGTTGGTATTGGAGGAGAATCGTTAAATTGAGTCATCTCTGGTCTGGTTCTGAGATGAATGCTGCGGTTAGGAATGGAAAAATCCATCTGGGCACTCTGTACTCGATTGTGTTTCCTGGTGAGCTGGTGCAGTATGTTAAGGCTGTCTGGTGTAGACTCTCGGCTCCAAAGCACCAGTTCATTCTTTGGCTTGCTGTGAACCAGAAATTGATTACCAGAGACTGGTTGCAGTCCTGTCATATTCATCTCCTTTCAATTAGCTGCCCAGTTTGTGGTCAAGAGGATGAGAATCATACTCATTTATTTTTTTATTGTGTCTTTTCCAGAAAAATTCTTCTTACTGTCCAGGGTTGGCTGAGAGGTTTATCTTGGCCGGTTCAGTTTAGGAATTGGATCCAGTGGCTGTCTTTGCCTCGGGCTGGCTGGATTTCGATGATACTTCATGCAACATGTGCAGCAGTTGTGTATCATATATGGCTGAATAGGAACCATTGTTGGCTTGATAATTTCTGCTTACCAGTGTACAAGATTGACCATTTGATTAGATACTCTATCAAAGCTAGAGTTTTGAATTTAGTTGGCAGTAAATGTACTTATAGAGAAAAGCAGATGCTTAAGTTTGTTAGGAATATGTGATTGGTGTACTCTTTTTGGCTGAAGTGGGTTGTTCCCTTCCTCTGTTTTGTTTGTAATTGTTAGTTGATCAATATATCTTTTCTTTTGATAAAAAAAAATTAGTGTGATTGACTTTTAAAATCTAATTTTGAGACCATAAATAATTTGAATTTCTTTTAAAACTAATAACCATGTAGAAAATTGGGTTATAAATTCTTTAGACCTTTGGTGGGCATGGGCAAAACCCATGCTCCTACCCTATAATTACATAAATAAAAAATAAATATATAATGAGATTATTAAAGAAGTAATAATATATGCACTTAAAATATTATATAAGTAATTTATTATTATTTTTTAAATAATATTTTTTATTTTAATAAATACGATTATCTGGCAGTATCAAATATCATTACTCTTATTAAACTGTGTCACTAGTGAGCTTTTGACTCGAAACCAATGGGTAGAAAGGCCACCCAATACCATCTTTTCCTTATTCCTTCTACAAAAACAATGTGTGGTTTGACAAAACGCGTTTAATCATCAAATAACAAACAAAGTTTACCATATCTTACTCCTCACTTAACCCAAAATCCAATATTTTAATGCATATATAGATAGAGATAATGACACCCTTTTTTGTCTTCTTCCTTCCATAAACAAAAAACAACAACAAAACCTAAAACACAGCTTTCATACCACGCTCCCAACCCAAGTGGACAAGTTGGTGTTGGAGGAAACGTGTGAGTATAGTCTATGAAAAAATAGTGTATACAACAAAGTACAGAATACCAGATAAGAACGTTTGACCACAGCACATGTTTTTTAATACATATCGAACGCGGTCTTCCTTTATGTACTATACATAATATATATAGAGAGAGTTCTATATTGGAACGTTATTCAAGAAAAACCAAAACTTTAAAGAGGTTACTTTTGTTGTTTTTGTTGTTGATAATCGATGGTACTCTTGGTAGCAAAGATCAGTAAGCTTTATTCCAAGCTGGAGAATCTCCACCACCACCACCAACCTAGCCAGACAGAGGCTTTGTCAGCTTCCCTTGAAGGGTTTGAATCCCAAGTCTCCAATCTCTTGAAAAAGTTTCAGTCTTTGGAGTTAGAGATCTTGTCCTTCTCATGGATTCAGCAATGTTTTGAGCTCATTTCGTTGATCAACAAGGCTTTTGCTAGGCTGGTTGTGGAGATTGAATACCCTGCAAGCAGTTGGGAGGCTTCTTCTGTGGATGAATATCTCAAATACAGCTTGAATTTGCTTGACTTTTTCAACTCAATCAGCTCCTCTCTTTCTCACCTTGCTCAAGCTCGGCTCTCCTTGTCTCATGGTGTGAACTTAGAGGAGAAATCCCCAGCTTTGGCTCTGAAGAATCTGAAGCCTATTCAGCCATTTAGCTCCAACAAAGAGTTGGTCAAAGAAAAAGTCAAAGAAGCTTCTTGCTCTGGTAAGGAAGAGGTAATCCACCATGCTTTGATGGTTATTGAGGGTTTGGGTTATTGGGTATGTGGGGTTGTGTTGTCTGGTTTGTCTGGGGATGATAAGATCTACTCTGAGGTGAGAAAATTGGGAATTGGGTTTGTGAAATTTTCTTCCTTTATTAGATTAGAGACAAGTGTTTATGAAGCTATAGTGGAGAAGAAGAGTGGGGTCAAGGAAGTGAAGGAGGTGAATGAGGCAGTAGCTAAGCTTGTGACTGCAATTTCTGGTGGGAAAAGCAGTGATGATGAAGCTGAGGAGTTGAGAAAGAAATTGGGGGTATTTGAGGCACAGTTAGAGGTGTTTGGAAAAGAAGTGAATCATCTTTTTGATGAGGTTTTGAGTGGAAGAAATCAATTGCTCAATGGATTTAGACAACTAAGTGAATAATAACCAGCACCAGTATACTTTTCTAAAAGCTTCTTATTTCAGAAGAAGTTTTGAATCTTTTGTATATCTAATATTATTTCTATTTCTTTTTCATTTTGATTGTAAGATGTATTTATTTTCTTTAAGAAGAAATCTATGTACAGAAAGCACAAATTCAATTATTTATTTTCTCAATCTATTCTCTTTGCTGAATTCTTATAATTCTAGATTAGGTATAACCATTTCTGGAATGGGTGTCACAAAATAGCCCTTTTTTCACTTTACAAAATGTTTTTTTTTTCTTTTTTTTTACCCAACTCACGCATATCCTGCCTTGGCACAAACTGCCAAAAGTTATTTTTTTAAGGAATTATTAAAAAAATATATCAATTTGGAAAATAATACTGAATAAAATATCTATATTTTCGATTAATTTTCTTGAAAACAAAAATGAAAGAACATTGATTTAAACAATGAAGCATTGTAACAAGAACACAAGAGCAGCCAGAATATCAATGAGATGAGAAAGAAGAATATATTTGCAAGAAAGAGAAGAATCTATTTTGATGCATACTAAAGGAGAAAGCTATATATGTGGCATGCAATGTCCATAGTTAGTTACTTCCATAAGAATGTTATGACTAATCACTAGACCAGAACCAGCCTAAAAGGAACAAATCTATCTGACTTCCAGCTTAGGATCCTACACAAATTTTCTTCAGTAGTTTATCAACAAAAATTGCAAAACTTAGACAAATCGCCAAATTCATTTCGGTTTTGCTGTGTGATTCCGTGAAAAGAATCAAAGGAGGCCCATGTTGCTTCCTGAGTCAGTGGAGTGCATTTCTTGCTCAGGAGACTTCCTCTTTCTGTAAGCATCACTAGCTAACCTGGAGGAAGAGTAACACATCAATGAGTAAATATCACATAGCCTCAGAGCCCTATATATTTTTATTTCTTTAATTAAAACCAGGCTCTTTGCCTAACTATGCAATATTTAGGGACTAGGAAATTAGTATCTAACAAGGACTCGAACATTTGTGCGAGCAAACCACAAACCACATGTCTGGCCATTTGAGTTATTCCTGTCGAGTGTCTTAATAATCAAACTTGGTTAAACATTTTCGCCGAAGAATCTTTGCCTAACCGTACAATATTTAGGGCCTAGAAAATTATAACAATTTCTATGTAAGTGCCTACTAAGAATTCAAACATAACACATTGTGGGAGCAAACCAACATGTCTAATCCTCCTGGTTGTCTCAATAATCAAATTTGAAAAATGCATATCTCAGTAACTTTTTATAAACAATCTCAGAGAAGAATTAGTACCCTAAATGCAAGGTAGTGTCAGAGTCTCCTTTCTCGGCTGCGAAATGGGAGTTCTGGTCTGGACCAATGTCACTATGGTTAGCACTAGAATTTTTCTTTTCAATGGGGTAGTACTCAAGATATGATGGAACTGTGCAGTCAGCTCGAGGAAATAAACATCGAAGCTCTTGAACCTACAAGTTAAAGCAGGAAAAATCAGAAACATTATTCTCTGAGATAAGCTAATGTTACAAACTCAATTTGTAGCAAAGACACACACAAACTTACCTGTCTGCGTAATGTTTCGTTTTCAAGCATAACGCGCTGCTCCTGGAAACCAAAAATTTGGAAGGATAAGCATGTATTTACTTTGATTTGAGGTTGATACAACCATGTACAAGATAAGAAATCTAAATTTCTTATATCCAAACTACAATTATGGTAATACATTGGGAAAAACCATCACCATTCATATGCTTTCTAACAAAATTTATTAGCTTTGTCACATCGAATTTTTCGCAATCTAAAACAAAAGCGGTCTCCACCCTCGTTCTATAATTAAAAGCGAAAACTACTAGAATAATAAGCATAACAATAAAGTACAGTAGGTATGTCAGCATTTATACTTGATATTTTCTCAGTTAATTGAAGACTAGCAAGTTGTTGAGGCTTGCACTTACCTGTAGTCTTGATTGCTCTAGTTGCTCCTTCAGTGTTTTCTCCTGAAATCATAAGATCAACAACTAATAAGGTCTTTTTAAATGCTAAAAAACAATAAGCTGATTTAGAAGCCAATATGATACTGATAACAAATAAGAGTTATTCTAGACAAAAGTTATGAACCTTTCTCTCCTTCACTGAAGTTAATCCTTCATTTAGTTGATGTTCAAGATGCTGCAATTCTTTTAAGCTCACTCCACTTAAGTCTTCGCCCAACAAACGTCTAAAAAAAACAAAGAACAGAGCATTGAATTATTTTCTACTTTCATTTTTAGGATCTTGCAGCATCACAGAACTATAAGCTCCAAAGAATACATACAAGTTTTTCCTTTGTAGCTTTGCGATTTCATCCTTTAAAACATCAACCTCCTTGGAGTCTTGCTTCTGAAAAGTTACAATGAGAAGCATAATAGTGTTTTTTATCTTAAAAATAAGATCATGGGAAGCAAGAGAGAAAACAGGAGAAAAGCAAAAATTAGAGCCTTTTAGATTTGTATTAATCCTCAAAAAAGTCATTTCCTTCAAGCCAAAACTTCATCAGGTGAAAATAGCAATACATTATTATTAGAAATGCCTTCAATATATTCCCAAAATCTATCAAGATTAGTTTACAAAAAGAAGTACAATACATAAATCAAGATATACATTATACATGTTGTACTTAATTTGGTCAATGGAAATATCATACTATTTAAAACGCTAATACAAGTGGTTTCTCTCTTAACTAAAGTACATAACTCAGCAAATATAACAATAAGAGGTTCTATTAAAATTTAATGAGTTAGGAGAGTTATTCAACAACTTCTTAAGTACATTCCAAAAGTATTATTGGTTTGGTTTCATTTATTTAATATCTATTTGTCTTGTCAAAATTCTGAATCAACCTATATTTCTAAGTAATTGAAAAAAGGCAAGACTTTTCTAATAAGAAGCAAAATTATATATATACTTTTGCCCAAATCCCCAACTTTAAATGACACAATAAAAGAGACAAACAAGTATATATGTGTGAGATGTGACAAAGAATACCTCTGTTTTGTCTACAATAGCACCTTCAGGATAATCTACACATTTATTGTACCTTGCCAGTGTTCGTTTCATACTGTAAAAACAACAAAAACGAATACAAAATAAGTGTATCATTTTAGCCATACGAGGCACCTTGTGTTGTCCAATCAGTCTATGTGTCACCAGAAGAAAATGAGAGAAAGCTAAAGAGAAGTGAAAAACAACCAAAAAATGAACATAATAGTAAACCGAGAGGAAGAAGTATATATATAAATAAATGGTTAGATAAGAAAACCCAAATGAATCTATGGATTAAAAAACCACTCAAAGTAATGATATTGAGAATCGTTACAGAGTACCAAAAAGAGGGATAGAATGCTTAACAATGTAGATTTAGACCCATTAAGCAGCAGCCACTAATAGAGTGTCACCAAAATAATAAGCAAAAAAAACCCAGACATCAATTCCAACATGTAGCCCCTTTAAGCAGTTACAGAATATCAAGAAGAAAATCCTTTCAAAAAAGAATATCAAGAAGAAAAGAAAAACTAATAACAAATCTCAGATAAATATTTTCTATCGAGTCCATTTAAAGAAACCATATTTACAAACATTTAAGGAACAGAGTTAAGAGAGGAGTGTATTCAAAAGGATAAATGATTGCATAAAAAAAAAACACATGCAAAACATTTAAAAAGAAAACTGAACGAAATGAAAGTAAATCTCTTCCATACCCAGAACTCGAAAACTCAAAAAGTTTCCCTGTATTAGAGAAGATTATAACAGCAACCTCAGCATCACAGAGAATAGCAAGTTCCTGGGCCTTTTTAAGCAAACCAGCCCTTCTCTTCGAGAATGTGACTTGTCTGCTATTAGCATTTTCAATCCTCTTGATCTCAATCTTACCCCTACCCATCTTGCAGTTTCCAAACAAACAAAAAAAACCCAGATGCCAAAATTGTTCAAAACTCAAAACCCAGAAAGAAAAATCCAATCTTTCAATCAAAAAACCTTTCTTTTATTATTATTATTATTATTACTATCTCTCCTTCTTCTTTTATCTCCCTAACCCCTTAATGGGTTTTCTTGTTCTAATCTTGGAAAAGAGGGTGTGAGGGTTGCCAAATATAGAGAAGATGAGAAGATAAAGGGCCGTGAGATAGAGAGCGTTTTACCCCAAATGGCGAGAGCTTGGAAACGGCAAGCTTTTGCATGGCTCTGTATACTATTTAGAGTTGTGCATGACTCTTTTTTGCCACATTTAGAGTGGTGTGGTGTTAATAGGGTCTCTACTTTTGGGTCCCACTTTTTTAATATTTATTTAATCAATAAAATTATATACAAAATTATTATTATTATTATTATTATTTTAATCTTAGTCAGTTTTGGCTCATAATTGGGTCCCACTTGAGGGTGGTTTTCAGAACAAAAAAACCCCTTCTTTTATTATTGTCATTATCTAATTTGCTCTGCAAAATTGGTAAGCTCATCATTATTGCCACAAATGGTAAATTCACTACCAAAATTAGAGAAAAAGAGGTACTCACCTATTTTGAGTCCTTTGCCGTTTTAGAAGTGAATAAATTAAAGAAGAAGAACCAAAAAATAAAAAATAAAAAAATTATATTTGAGAAAGTGTTTATATTTGGGGTGTGGCCCACCCAACTTTTTTTTTTTGACCTATTTCTTCTTTTTATAAATATGTACAAATAAATATTTTGCCACATTAAGATGTTTTTCTCTTGTTTTGGTTACATTAAGTCTTTACATTTAGTAAAGAGCCTACCATATTTAGAGAACCCCATTTTCCTAGTTTGTCTCTACATATTTTTTTGGAAGGATTTAGTGGCATCTTGTTACTTGTAATTTTTTATTTAGTTTCAAAAAAATATCCCAAAATATCATTTTTAAAAGAAGGGTAGTCCAGATAGAGTTGTAAGAATTAGTTACACTAGTGTAGGGAATAAAAGAAAAAGAAAAAGAAAAACATTTCAAACAAATAATATTTATTAAATAAAAGAAAAGGGTTGCTATTTTGGGAGGGAATCCCATATGCTTTATTAATCGTAATCTTTATTTGTGGAGATATATGTGGGATTTTTTATTTTTTATTTTTGACTGTATATTAGAGGTAATTAATAAGATGATACCAACTATAATTTTGACTAGGTAGTAGTGTATAGTGTAGTTGGTATAATAGTGTGAAAAAAGCTATGAAGTTATTAGTGGTCAGATATACATAATATTATGAAGTACGTACATTACATAATGCTCATAGCAATGAAAGTTGTGTTATGATATGTTGCTATTGCATTATATTTATTTGTACGGTAAAGCCCCTGACAAATCATATCTCTTCCCAATGTTCTAAACTAGTTTTAAAAGTCAATTTCTTGCTCTTTAATGAAAATTTTTGTTTAAGAGTTCAACCATCAACTTTTAGAGTGGGAATTGGGAATTCTGATTTTTGTCCAACTTAATTATATAGAATAATTAAATAATAAATTAGGAAAAAAAAGAAAAGAAAGAGATTTAACTGTTAAAATCTATCTACGTCCACAAATCACTTTTATTAAAATATGCGTTAAAGCTTCAAGACTAAATCCGTGTTATTTATAGATTTTGTTACAAGAATATCTTCCCACAAATTTAGAAAAGTCATAATATAACATTCAAATTTAAATTCAAATGAATATCTAAATAATACATATTAAATGCATTATATAATAAAAGATCTGTTTTTCGTCAACTTAAATCGAAAGAGCTCTAAACAATTATTTAAGTAAACAAGGAAGAGCAGATTTAAGTAAACAATGAAGAGCAGTTGGATTTTTACGTGATTCGGCAGTTAAAATCTGCCTAGTCTACGAGTCAATATTATCGATTTGTGATATTCTCTCATAGCTTTTACAAAGAAATTTAGCAGTGTTCTCCGTACCAAATTGTGCATGTCCACAAATGAAATTCTCCAAGCTATTTATAGAACTGGTTAACAAAATTTCTCCTTATTTCGGGAAGTTACAATTCAAATTTGAAATAAATATAATTAAATACATTAGTTACATCATATGCCATGATAATTGGAATTTAATATCAAATAACAACAAATCCCTAAGGAATAGAAATCTCCTAACAGTTATTGCGTACAAAGTGTGTTGCTAACCTTGAACGTAAGGTTTACACGTTTTCGAGATCGACCAACAGTTCGAGCTCGTTATTATAGTCAGTCTCATCCTTAGCCAATGATTTCATCGAGCTCAATCTTCGAAGACTAACACCTCGAGCTCGCACTAAGACTCAAATTACACACATACCTCAGGGAAGATTCGTTCTTTCGAGCTTGTTTAAGCTCGAGCCTTATAAACTTGTGCTCGATCACCAACAGGAACAAGTCACGAATCATGCACACTTATACAAGTGTTGAGCCATTACTTGTCATTTTCGAGCTTACGTTTACAAGCCTGCATTTCGAGAATCATTTATGACGGTGTCGAAATTTGGGTGTAACAATATTCGATGTTAACCAATCCCACATACATAGGGATTTCTTAACAACATCTTTGTGTATCACTTTAACGCGTATTCGAGCTTGATCACTGCCTCAACGCGCTTTCGAGATCACCCAAAGCCTCGAGCTCACCATTCCAGTTATTACCACCTCCTTTCTTGTTTAGTCATTCGAACTCATCTTTTGGAGGAGTCTGACGCTTTCGAATCTACAACTAATGCTCGAGCACTAATGACGTAACAAGGAATCGCATGACAATTTGTACAAATATAATGCTAACACTTGTTAATTTTGAGTTTACTCTTTACAAGCATACATTTCGAGATTGTTTATTTATTCTCGAATTTTGGGTGTAACATAATGATTTTTCATGAGGAAGTTCTTGCTTTATTGGTGAAATTTATTTTGGACTTAAAACTATTAAGTTTTTCTATTCAAGTGTTCTTCTATCATGTTTATTTTTTTTTATGAGAATTGCTAAGAGGCACCAGTGGTGAGGTGACATACCGCTATCCGTAATATTGGGTCTCACATATTTGTATTTAATAAATTTTATGGGGTATCGCTAACCAACCATAGGTGTCACCTTATATGGTGTTGAGTACCTTAAGGTACCAAATAGCAACACCCTTTTTTAAATATATAATATAGCTAATTAGTTGGTTTGCGTGCTTTTTTAGCTAAACAATAAGTTATTTGGATAAAATTATCCTTCTATATTATTATTTTTTTCATTTCATTCTTGTTGGGCTTCAATCTCTATTTCAAAATATAAAAAAGAATAATACTGACTCCAATTTTACAAAAAAAAAAATCTTAAAATCATTTGTAGTATAATTTTTTATAAAATAATCTTCTAAATAAGATAGAACTTTGGATAGATTATGGAGGGTGTTCATATTAATTATTATTGTTCGAATAGTATTGAAAACAATACATGCTACTCACTTCTAATAATGGAGTATTGCAATATGATATACATGCTTCGATTTGAATATCACATACTAACAAAATTATTAGTGAATCTAATAATATTAAGAGATAATTAATTAGTTAGTGCTTGAAAATTAGTTTATTAATTCAAAATAATCTATGCGACTAACTAATTTTTTTTATTGATTATTGGTTTCTAAAAAAGAAAGACACGTACAATTTTTTATTATAATCGAAAATCTGATTTGTATTCTTTTCTTTATTATCTATGCATCTTATTTTTTTTAGAAAAAAAAAAAACTAACCAAACAAAATTATTCAAACAAAACACAAAATTTTAATTTTCAAATCATAATATCTCAAACTAATATTTCAAATAAATAACCCCATAATTCGTACATCTAAGTGAGTAACATGTGGCTCGGGTTACTTGGGATTCAAAACAATTTTGTTTCTTAATAAATATGAGCCATAATATTATATTCTCTCAAAATAATAAAGAGTATTATTAAATTCACATTTAAATCTTATCATTGTATTAATTATAAGTGTTGTTATTTGGCACCTTAAGGTGTCCAACACCACATGAGTTGTCAGCCTATGGTTGGTTAGCGATACTGCATTATACTTATTAAACTCAAATGTGTGGACCAAATATTAGATTGCATCAATAGCAGTATGTCACCTCCTTGTGGTGTTGGGCACTAATAGTGCCCCTTAGCATTTCTCATTAATTATGGTATGCTTTTATAGCACTATTATTTATCTCTATTCACAAATTAATCACAAAATATTTAATTTGGTTTACAAGCTTTACATATGAATATATATAGGGTGTAATTAATTAATGTGACATAAATTTTAATCACTATTGTCATTTATGCCATTTTAATGTTGCATTAATAGGGAAGCTGATATACTGACATATACGACCAGATTTGCTCGTAGGATCGAAGCCAAAATTCAAATGCAGTTATGAGTTGGATATTTATAGGATATTTAATTCTCTTTATATGTAAATATCATTATTTATGTTATTATTCAAATATGCTTGTAATACAAATATAGGACGGCCCATAAGCCCATATGTACATCATTGGGCCTATAAATAGGACTCACGGGATTCATTGAAGTGAGGGGCAATTTTTTGTAATCAAGAGAGAACTATAGTGTTTTTATCCACTAAACTTATACTCGCCTCCAAGCTTTTAAAACTCGTGAACCCTATTTCACTAATCGCAAGTTTTGGAGTTCTGCATTAATAAGAACACGAAGTAGACGTATGTCATTACCATTCTTTGGGGTCGAACCACTATAAATCTTGGTGTCGTTTATCTTCTTGAGTTCAATTCATCTTATTTCTATCGTTTTTAGTAACTCCGTGTTGTTGACCAAATCGAAGGTCAATAGGGTGTAATGACATTTGGATTATCGCTACCATTTAATGGCCAAAACTAACGGGTACAACAAAATAATAACGAAAGAGGATTTTGCCACAAATATTCTAAAATATAAAAAAGAGCAATACCAACTACAATTTTACAAAAAATAATAATAATAATATCTAAAAAATTACCAAAACAAATCAATAAATTAATCTATAAAAAAAAAGTATTTTTTTAATGTTATTTTGTATAAAAGTACTATTTTGATAATTTTATTCAAAACAATCTTCTAAACAAGGTACAATCTTTTATAGTTTATGTGTTCATAGTATTATTTATTTTACAAATAATTATAAAAACTAGAAGTGCTAATCACTTCTAATAATAATGGAGTATTGCAAAATATATCTCTTCTATTAAAAAGTGTATAGATAATAGAAATTTTTGGTTTTAGCGGTCTTTTGTTTTTTTAATGTTAACTTTAATGAAATATTCTTATATTTAACAGAATATTCTTATATTTAATTGCAGTTTGTAAACATCACTTAAACTTAAATAAAATAAAATAAATAATTAAAAAAATTAAGATATGATATTTTTGATATATTTTACCATGATAATTATTTAAAAATAATAAATAATTAAGCAAATTAAAATATGATATTTTTGAGATATTTTACAATGATAATTATTTTAAAATAATAAATAATTGAACAAATTAAAATAGAATATTATTTAGATATTTTACAACGATAATTATTTAAAAATAATAAAATCATACGTTTTATAACTTAAATAAAATTTAATTAAACTTAAACTCACTTATTAGAATAATATCATATTAAACATGTAATATAATCTAATGTGAATTAGTAACAAATTACTTTTAAAAAAAATTAGCCAGAAACTTAAATTAAAATACACTTATAATATTTAATATTACATTAAACATATAATATATAATCTCTTGTTGTCACTCTCAATTCATAAACTAGAACAAACATAAACTTAAACAAATATAAATAAATTATTTAATTAAAATAAGATATTTATTTTAAAATTTATATGACATTAATATAAATTTAATAAAAATAATTAATAAATTCTATAAATAAAACTAAACAAACATGCATATTGCACGTTGCTTGTATCTAGTATATATATATATCACGCTTTAGTTTGAGTATCACAAGATAAAATTATTAGTGAATTTAATATTAACACATTAATTTGCAAGAGCTTGAAAATAAAATTATTCTATTAATTCAAAAATATTTAATATATGCTATGTGCTAAATTTTTTATTCAAATTATGTGGATGTTTGATATCCCGTATTATATGTCGTATTGTATTGTATTATAATAAATTGTGTTTTATAATATATTTTTATATAATAATATGTTTGGTATCGGTTGTTATAAAACAAGTCAATATCAAACATAGTACAATGTAAAAATATGTTATACAACACAATTCATTATAATACAATACAATACAAATTTATACCACGCATCAAATGCATCATAGGTGTTTCTAAACATATTAAATATTACATATACAATTTTTTATTATACTTTTAATAGTATGATTGTATTATTATTTTTTTGTAAATAACCAATAATTTATTTTTTAATAATTCTGCAATATTTTTTGTTTTTATTTTTATTTTAAAAAATCATTTATTTAAAACCCACAATCATTAATTAATACAATACAATGTTTAAATCTCGATACTTGAAAATCAAAAGAAATTTGGATAGTTGAAAGTAAAAAAATAAAAAGAAGGAAAACACCACAATGAAAATAGTTGTTTGTAAGTAAAGGTGAGAATAACTTATAATCAAATTTTCTTTTATTATAATTTTAAAAGCTCTACTTTTATTATTGCCAGAAACTAATTTCTGTTTTTCTACAATAAAAGAAATGACTAATGAGTATAGACCACAATGAAATAATAATTTTCCTAATAAAATAACAAGTCCCATATTTATCTCCAAATTATAACTCACATTTCATTTTAAATACTAACTTAGAGAACTACACAATCCATGCTTATGCTTATTTTGTAAAAAAAAAAAAGTAAAATAAAAAAAACCAAAAATGAAGTCATTTTTCCTTTTATTTGTTTTAATTTTTGAGTAATATAAACAACATTTTTAGCCACACTCAATGTCGTTTTTAAAGAATACAGATTCTCCAAACTACATGTCGTTTGTTTTTTTAAAAAGACTCACAGAAGTGATATTATTCATATATTTTTGTGGTTTTCAATTAATCAACACGTCGTTTCAATCTTATATAGTTTTAGTGATTGAAGAAAATGATATGTTGTTATCTTTGTAGGTTATGGATGTGACCATAATAAACGACACATGTTCGAAAGGTTATTTTCTGATAAAAATGACATGTAGTTGTACCTTCAAGACATGGACATGCTGCTCTGTTACCTTCCCAAAACGACATGAGTTTTTTGTTCAAAAAAAGATGTTCACCATTGGCAAATGCTCACTATTCATCCAAATCACATACCTAACAATAACCTTGAAATAAATAAGCTAATCCTAAGTTTAAAGTTCCTCCTCTAAATAATATTTTTATATATCGAAATACCTATTACTATTCTCATCTTATCCATTCGAGAATCAATTCTCACTAGTAGGGTTGAACATTTAACCTAAAAAACCCGAACACCCGAGCCCGCAAAACCCGATTTTAGGCAAAATTCAAAAATTTCAGGTGCCCCAAACCAATCTGAACATATTCTTATTCAAGTTCACACTTCTTATAGCGTACGGGTACAGATTAAACTAAACCCGAAACCCAAAAGGGAACCCGAAATTATATTTTGATTTATGTTTTTATAGATTTTTGTGTGAAATAAATGACTTGTCTAACCAAAAATAATTCAACAATTATGCTTTTGAATGTTGGCATGTTGCTGTAAATTATTTTATTTTGATAAAAATACATGACAAAAGTTTTAAAAAAAACTCAAAAAATGACATTTTTGTAAAAAATTGTTGTCAAAGCCCATTCAAGGCCCAAACCTGACCAATCCCGAAAATGTATCGGACGGGTTCGATACCATTTTCGTGCACCCGAACCCGACAACCCGATGTGCAACCTACTCACTAGCCATAACGTTCCTTCTTACGTTGTGTCCTGGTGCTAGTGGACTCGGCGGAAGTCGTAAACAAATGCACAATAACTATGTCTAATGGGGTAGGTTACACCATTCATCAAAATCAAATGTGAAACAAAAACTTTGTATATAAAGAAGCTAATCCTAAGTTTAAAGTCCCTCCTTTATTAAGACCCCTATAGTTCTTCAACTGTCACTGAATTGTTAACATTTTTTTTTTAATGAATAAAACACAAAGGGACACATTACAAAGTCACAAACAATGGAAGAAGTCGACCTCAAAAAGGAATGGCATGATTTTTGTTCTGATGAAATAGAGAAATCTTTTAAGCATAATTCAAGTGATTATGACAAGGCATTGTCATGCTTGAAGTTGTGCTATGATCATCTCCCTTCACGCCTAAAACATTGTTTTGCCTATTGTAGCTTATTTCCTAAAGATCACGAGATCGATGTGCAAACGATTATAAAATTGTGGATGGCACAAGGCATTGTCATTAATGAAGAGACAGGCTATGAGTATGTTCTGAATTTACTTAGAAGATTTTTCTTTCAAGAACCTACAATAGATGTGACGGAGCGTGTGGTTAAATTCAAAATTCACTATTTGATGCATGATCTTGCACCAAATGCTTCTCAGTCGCACCAAATGCTAGTAAACCATCTCGTCCATTCCATGTGTCATTTGGTTCTAGTAACTTTTCAGAAGGTGATGTACGTCGTTTTTCTTCGTTTATAATGCGATCCATTTTGTTGCAGAATCACTCACGGGGGAAGTCCGGAGTGAGACGGGATAACAACACAAACACATTGTTTGATAAAATTATTAAAGAGAATGATTATTTACGGGCGCTAGATATGTGTGATTTTGGAATTAAAATAGCTCCAAATTTAATTGGCGACTTGGAATTTTTGAAGTATCTTGATCTCTCCGAGAATGAGGATATCATGCAATTGCCCAATTCCATTACCAAGCTTGTAAATTTGCAAACCTTGAGGCTCTCCTCATGCTTCAATCTTATACAATTTCCAAGAGACATTCAAAAATTGGTCTGCCTTCGACATCTTGAGATTGATGGGTGCCACAATCTGACTAGTCTGCCTCAAGGAATTGGTCAGCTAACCAATCTTCAGACGTTATCACTCATTATTCTAGGCCAATGTTGAACAGATTAACTGGGCTGCATTGGCCTAGAACAATGAGTGATAACGTCTGAAGATTGGTTAGCTGACCAATTCCTTGAGGCAGACTAGTCAGACTGTGGCACCCATCAATCTCAAGATGTCGAAGGCAGACCAACTTTTGAATGTCTCTTGGCAATTGTATAAGATTGAAGCATGAGGAGAGCCTCAAGGTTTGCAAATTTACAAGCTTGGTAATGGAATTGGGCAATTGCATGATATCCTCATTCTCGAAGAGATCAAGATACTTCAAAAATTTCAAGTCGCCAATTGAATTTGGAACTATTTTAATTCGAAAACCACATATATCTAGCACTCGTAAATAATCATTCTCTTTAATAATTTTATCAAATAATGTGTTTGTGTTGTTACCTCGTCTCACTCCGGACTTCCCCCGCGAGTGATTCTGCAACAAAACAGATCGCATTATAAACGAAGAAAAACGACGTACATCACCTTCTGAAAAGTTACTAGAACCAAATGACACATGGAATGGACGAGATGGTTTACTAGTACTTGGTGCGACTAAGAAGCATTTGGTGCAAGATCATGCATCAAATGGTGAATTTTGAATTTAACCACACGCTCCGTCACATCTATTGTAGGTTCCTGAAAGAAAAATCTTCTAAGTAAATTTAGAACATACTCATAGCCTGTCTCTTCATTAATGACAAAGTCTTGTGCCATCCACAATTTTATAATCGTTTGCACATCGATCTCGTGATCTTTAGGAAATAAGCTACAATAGGCAAAACAATGTTTTAGGTGTGAAGGGAGATGATCATAGCACAACTTCAAGCATGACAATGCCTTGTCATAATCACTTGAATTATGCTTAAAAGATTTCTCTATTTCATCATAACAAAAATCATGCCATTCCTTTTATGAAAGAAACATTATTGTTCTCATGTCTAAAATAGAAGTCGACCTCAAAAAGAAAAACAAATAAGAAGATGATCCTTATTGATTTCCACTATAGTTTCTCTCAAGAGTTCCATTTTCCTTGGCTATTTTTTTTTAAAAAATATATATTTTTCACTCTATAAGTTAAGCTAGCACACTGAATTACTAAATGGAAACATTTATCTGTTACAAAACACAACAAGGATGCTAATGACTAGTCCTCATTGTACAAGCAAGAATGGTAATCCCATGAATGATTATGCTGTGTGATTTGAAGCTTGTAAGCATGTAGTACCTTAGATCATCGGTGCCGTGTCGCTGGTAAATTACTACAAGACATCAGCAGTCAGCTCTGTATCATCCAATTTTTTACACATGTATATAAAGTGAGAATCTGGATCTTCCAAAACAAAATCCGCTGGGAGTAAGCCATTCTCGGTTGTAGGAATTGGTTCCAAACTCGGCCTGGTTGATGAACTACCACCTTCACGCTTTTCGAATCCAGGTCTAGCTGTGAAAAATAACGAGACAAATAATTTCAGAGATATTCAGATATCCTTTAAACAAGTATTCTAATTGCTCTACCGCTAAGGTTGGAATGATTAGGCCAACCTATGACAATGATAAACTAGGCTGAATATTTTTGCAATCAGTGAAAGAACACAGTGACACTATATATAAAACAAAACCAGCCATAAATGTTCATTTCTCATCTTGAGATGACAAGGAAGGTGAATGAGGAATAAGAAGCTCAAGAAAAGCCTTGTAAGTTTATCATAAATTTACAAGAATGTTCATGAATACAACATCGAAAAAACAAACACATTTCACCATACATTCTCAAATTAACTTTAAGTAACAATCTAAAAACTAATCATAAGCGAGGGAATCCTCTGAAAAGTATTGGTAGGCATGTAGATGAGGTGGTGTACCTAACCGAGCTATAGCCTAATGCTTGTGATACACAAGGCAAGGAAAAAAGACGAGGAACCGAATATGGCTGAAAAGAGAAAGTAAATGAAAACTTACGTATAATGTATAACATAATTTTCCAATTGTATGCTGGTTTGTTCAAATGAGGCATCCTTACTCTAGGATCACCATAAGTTATCTGTCAGAAGACAATTCAGTAACTGATCAGAATTTCGTGCTTTTCCATGAAAAAGAAAAACACAAAAAAATAATTAATTCCACAAAGCCATGTCTAGGAGAGTATAGTTACCAACATATAAATACCTCCCGGTTTAAGAAGCCTACAACCAAAAAACACCAGTGAATACTTCAGAAATTTGCAATTACAAAACTTAAATACAAGAAACAAATTGCTGCTGAAACAGATAACACAGAACAGACTGGAATACAAAACCATTGTCTTAAAGTCTACAACCTACTGACTTCTCCTAGCATTTGAGAAGCACTAACAGGAGCATCGGTGCCACACTAAAATCAAAAGCAAAAGAAAAAAGAAGAAGCATTAGAGCATGCCCAGAAACTATTAAAATGGGGGTAATAAGTAATAAAAACATGGGAACAAGAATCATACCATCAAAGAATCCAGAGTTCCTAGAATAGAGTTTGACAGGCCATTGTCGCAAACATGTTAACATCAACAAGAATTAAAGCCGCAACAAAATTAGTATAGATTATTGCAATATGATCGAAGAAAAACAAAAAGAAGTAATGATTATACTCACACCTTTATCAAGGATGCCGTCGAATGAGTCATCTGGGAAGGCACTCATGTCTCTAACATCCATTTGCATATCTATTACAATTTATATAGGAAAACTCCCCTAGAGATATATAGCTTAACCTCAAAAAAGCAAAGTAAGATTCTATCATGTTCATAAAAGTTTCATTTACCATTACCAGGATACATTTCAACTGAGGAATATGCACGTGCTTTCTTTTCATCATTTCAATGGCAACTGATGAAATGTCAATATTCATTATGTCTTCATATCCGTCCTTAACCATGTCCTCGGACATAACTACAAAACCAACAGAAACAATCCAAGTTGTGTCACAAGTTCCTTTTATCAGGCCACAATGATTAGCAACAAAAACATTAAAAAGGAGAAAATAAGAGAGAAAAACATTGTGATAGCTCCTCGGTAGGGATTAGAAAGGGAGTTGGGTGATCAAATTGTAATAAATTGCTTAGCTGGGGGATATAGTTTAAATAGTAGTTAGTATGAGTAAGTAAAAGAAAATGTTATAAATAATGAGTGAGGATGAAATTGAAGGGTGTTTGTTATGTTGTAAACTTTGGGAGGACTAAGGGATCCTTGAATTTCCCCTTCTATATCATTTATTGTATTTTCTTGTACTGAATTTTCAGATTTTGTTTTCTATGGCATTACTGATCTGTAATGAAAAGAATCAAAATAAGAAATTAAGTAAGCTCTATTCCTTTCCCTTATTTCCTTGTTACCCTTCCAAAATATGATCCATTATGAATCAGTGATTTATTCATTCTAAGACAATCCAAGGTTGAGGAACACCAAAGACAAGTACAATAATACTATTGTAAGCAAGAACTCCATATATCTATTTCTTCACCAGAATTCTCAGAAACCAATTTGAAAAATTTAATCATAATCGAGACAATCCAAAAGAGCAATTAAATAGAAGAAAATTTTATATATGTCCTTAATAATCAAATTTATACAAAAATCCATTTTTCTTATATAATTCACTCTTTTGAGCAACTGTCAGAAATGGCAAAAGTAAGGAAAAGAAAAAAAGGCCAAAATCAAAACAAAATCACTCCTTTTACCTCCTATAATCATCAATAAATGAAATGGGCAGGGACCAATCAGAATTTTCTGTTTTAAAAAATACCCATTTCCAAACAAACAAACAAAAATCAAACTCACTTTGATTCAATTTTCTCAGCAACCAAACAAAAAACATCAAAAGAGAGAAAATAAAAAGAAACCCTCGATTCCAAATCCACAAATTAGAAAGAACCAAACAAAGAAAAAGGGATACCAGCATTGCCACAGCCAACCATGAGGACCCGAGAAGTGGTTGGGAAATACTTGCGAACAAATGGGCGAAGCGCAGAGTAACGCTGGTACCAGTCAAAGGATCCACCTTCCTGGATATAGCGGGCATCCCAGTACAAGGCATCGCCATAGTTGTACGTATTGCAACTCGATATGTCCCTGAACATTATTATATGAAAAAAAGATTGAATTTTTTTTGGTGGGTCACCGGAGTTGGTGGCGGAGGAGGTGAAAGGGGTTTGGGTCTGAGTGTTCCCGGCGGCGGAGGAAGTGGGTGATGGAGAAGAGAAGAGAAGAGAAGATGTGGAAGTTGAGGTTGAGGAGGTTGGGGTGAGGTGAGGTGAGGTGAACAGAGGAAGTTTCTGGTACTTACTTGGTACTAATATTAAGGAGTAGTGTAGTGATTCTTTTCATTATTAACTCAACCGTCGCTTGTTTTATTGTTGGTTGGTTCGGTTGCATCTTGAACAAGTAAAATACACTTGAGGTCTTCCCACGTGTGGATCATATTTTTCTCATTTTTCAAAAGGATAACCATGAATTAATTGGATAATTTTATAGTATGGGTGTTTATGTTATTTTTGGCATATGGAGAAATTAAACTTCCTATATATGATGGTGTACTTATGTTAGTAGCCATCCTATTGTTTTTTAAAAAAATTAAATAATTTGTGGTGCAAAAAAATATAGTCCAAAATAGCTTCAATTGCACTTGTATAAAAAATAAAAAATAAATATGTACACATCCAGCTAAATATTTGAATAATGTTTTCGGCATCATAAAATTATTTAGAATTTTTTGAAAATTTGTAAGATGCATGTTACAACTACAAAAAATAGATACATACCTACTAACATGGACAAAAATGACACCCCTACTATAAAATTCCTTAATATAAATTATTTGGACAAATATGTTTTTTACCCCAAATTATGACATCGTTAGTCTTGCCCTTAAACTTTTTTTTTGTATGGCAATAGTTTGTCTCGAATTATAGTCACCATTGAAAATGGAATTATGTCACTTTTAATGAATGATTAATAAGTCTATTTCAATAATCTAATAATAAGAATATGTAAATTTTTATTTAAAAGAAAAAGGAAAAAAATTAAGTTCCATAAAGTATTAAGATGTGACATAATTTATCTCAGAATTAAGTAAACATTAGTGATTATGAAAATTATCTCACTTGCAAGCATAACCCAATATATCATAACTAAAATTGCATCTTGAAATAATTAAATTGTTAGGGTGTTCACAAATGTTAATCCAAATTAGTGAGAAAAATAAGTATTTTTTTTAGGGTAAATATCATTTTGGACTTTATGTTGTGCAAAAGTTATCGATCGGACCCCGTATTTTGTTAACTGACAATTTAGAATTTGTGTTTTGTAAAATGAAACAATCTAGACTCTTAACCAAATTTTGGTCAAACTTTTTTTAAATATAACCAAAATGCTCCTAAGTTTTATTAATTAATTAATTAATGAAAAATATATTTTTAAATAAAAAAATAATTAAAATACTATTTTAAATAAGAAACAAGTTAATTTATTTTTTATTTTAAAATATATTTTTCATTATTTATTTAATTTAATAATTAATAAAGCTCAGGTGCATTTTGATCATATTTTAAAAAAAAATTGACTAAAATTTGGTTAAGGGTCCAAATTATTTCATTTTGCAAAATACAAAATCCAAATTGTCATTTAACTTTAACAAAATACAAGATAATTTTTGTCCAACACAATATCCAAAATAGTATTTACCTTTTTTTTATGATAATAAAAAGTAAGAACCATCAAAATTGGCAATCCAACAAAACAAATCATCATGAAAATGAGTATAAATATATATAAATCGTTTCTAGTTATTACATTATAAGAAAGAGATAGTTAAAAACCTAAAGCCCCTTCCAATTTAAATTTTATTTTAAAGCAGCTTTAACTTCATTTTATCACCCTTATCAAATCAAATTACTATTTTATCTCCAATCATTTACTTCAAACTTAACTTGTTATATAAATATTAATATTAATAAATATAATTAAATAATAATAATTTTATATCCCTATGTTTTGCTTGAATATTTGTTTGAATCATTTATTTTGCTAAATTACATTTCAAATTATATATTTTACAAAACAGATCAAAATAGTACCATAAATCCAATTTTAGTCAAAATAATTTCAAATATAGAGAAGGTGACCAAAGAGTAAAGAATGCAATATTATATTTATAATTATTTTGACCAAATCTAATTTAGGATACTATTTTGATCTATTTTGTAAAACACAAAACATAGGGTCCAAATGCATTTTTGGCCAAAACACAAAAGCCACAATATTAAAACACACTATGAAAATTAATTACATTTAATATAAAATGATATTTGTGGTGAAAGTATTCAAGTTATACAAAATGTTGCACTTAAGTACCCAAGTTATTTGTTTGATACCAAAAGTACACAAGTTTAACTTTTATTTGCATTGTTAGTATCTGTTGTTACCATCTAACAACAAAGTTAACAGCGGGTACTAATGAGGCAAGTAAAAGTTGATCTTTGATACTTTTTTCGATTGATACCCCAATCCATATGCATAATTCATGACTTTTTAATAAATTTTGAAGGAATATGGCCTTAGGGACTAAAGTGCACCAAAAAATAAAAGTTAGGACCTAAACACTAAAAAAAAAGACTGAGACCTAAATGATACACTCGTTGAAGGTTGAGGACCTCAAGTGCAATTTACCCTTTCTAGAAAACCAAATGAGAACAATTAGAATATGTAATTTCTAAAAAATGAAGAGAACATTATCAAGCCCTTTCTTCCTCGCAACTCTTCTTTTTCATCTTTCTCTGCTTCTTCAGCCTACAAAAGCTTTGCAAGGTGAAACAATGCATTGCACTCGTGTAGTTAATAGCAGTGGTTTATGATGATTAGAATATTTGAAGGGTAGTTTAGGTATAGTAGTTAGAGGGAACAAGAGAGGTAAAATATTTGAGAAAAATTAATGAAAGAGCTTTATCTAGTGTTTACTTGCTCAAAGATTATAACTTTTTATCTTATTAAGATTACTAAACAGTTCTATGAAATATGTAAATATAATTTGGACAATTCTTTTATAGGAGCTTCACTTTAAGCCCTAAGGTGGGACTCTCAGTGTTCTCGACCCGTGAACAGTTTTCAGCGCGATTTTTTTTATGACCATGTATATTGTAGTTGTTTAGAACATCCTACAAATTTTCAGAAAATTCCGAATAGTTTACAGTACCGAAAACTAGGTTAAAACATATTATTTTCCACGCGCATAAAAAAAATTAGTCATGCAACATGTTTGAACTTAGTTTTCGGTACTGTAAACTATTCGGAATTTTCTAAAAAATTGCAGAATGCTCTAAATATCTACAATATACACGGTCATAAAAAAAATCGCGCTGAAAAATGTTCACAAATCGATAACACTGAGAGCCCTACCGGTAGGACTTAAAGTGAAGCCCCTAAACGAGAATTCACCAATATAATTTTATACCAAAAATAAAAATAAAAAATTGAGAAAAGATACTTAGCTTCAACTACTAATTTGTTAGACAGTCAACTTCTTACAATCAAAAGAGGCTCCACCAATATTCCATTTGTTTATAAAAGTTCCATTTTTAAATAATATTATACAATAGACAACATAATGATCCAAAAATGATTATTGGACATGTTTTTAGCACGATATAGACCATTTAACTTTAATTTTCATAATGCAACATTCGAAAAATAGAAACGATTATTTGTTTCTTTTTCTTTTTTTGTTGGTGACCCTAGCCTACAAACTTGCCTTAACAAGCCTTTTTTTATTCATTATTATGCTCTAAGGCATGAACAAATAAAAAGGAAAAGATTGACAATGCACAGCATTGCATGCTGATTAAACAAACAAATTATCAATAGATAGGCTCATTATGTCGTTTGGCCATCACAATTTACCATCAACTAGGGATTTATCTAAAAGGTCATTTGGCAAAATGACCTATTTTTTTAAAATCATTTTGTATTCTAATCTAATTTTAATAATTTTTGGAAAATAACCTCTCATAATTTAGACAGATGGTCGAAAAATTCAAATAATCGGTCAAAAAATTTAGACAACTAGTCGAATTTTAGACAGATGTCATTTTGCAAAGAATTATCAAAAGCAGACTAAAGTACAAAATCACTAAAAAAATATATATCATTTTCACCAATTTCTCTTGTCTATCTAAATAAAAATATAATAAAAAAGATATTGTGTAATTATAACATGGCTTTATTAACCCATATTGGTCAACTGTGGCATGTTCCCAGCCTAGGGCAACAGTTGGCAACAAATGCCATGAAATCCCACAATATTATTAGAAGTAACTAATCTTGATTCCCACAGCAGTGGAATAAAGCATTGGCATTTAGAGGTGTATATATAGGAGAAGAGTTTAAGTAGAAAATACTTTAATTTAGAATTCTACTCCATACAAAAAATGTAAAATAAGAAATCCAGAACGGTTTAAGTTCAGTTAAACTGTACAGATACAGTATAACAAATTTGGGCAGTTAGTCCAATTTCGGAATTTCACTGACTTCCACAACTGTTGTCAAGTATGAAGTTTTATTTTCATTTCCAAAATTTCGATACCAGCTGCATGCGTCAAAGATTTTGCATTGTTATGCGAAAGTGAATGAGAAAAAGAGAGAGGGAGGAATGATGCTTCACCTGCTTCGCTGCGAGCCATCGGAATGTGCCACTGTCTCACTGTTTTGATGTTGTTGTAAGTTGAAGCTATGCTGTGTATCTTCATTTTTTACTCACATCTTGAATGTGCTGGGAGTAACTTTTTCCGGGTGGAATAAAAATCAAATCTTCCCAGCCAGAGTTCTTTTCACTCGTCTGCATTTGATCCAAATAAAGTTAGCTAAGATCTGTCTTTAATCAAGGACTAGAGAAATTTATAAAAACTAAGCACCACAATACCTCCATTTTTCTTAAAACGTCTTCAAGACTACCAACCTGTAAACACAATATATAATTAACATATTATGAGAATATAAAAACAGAAAGTATAACATGACCAAGTAAATCATATATCTTGTACCATGATATTTTGAGAAACCCCTGGTCCTCTTGATGACCTAGAGACCTTAGAGAGCTCCCTATCAATATCTTCCTGCATTAAAGTCAAATATTCAGCATCTAGCGAATCACACTTGTGCGTCAACAAGTGTTGCATTCTTTCGAGTACAATTAAAACTACGAGAAAACATAGCCAAACAAACCTTAGTAAAGTATATTGGGCAATAACGCTTGTTTTTCTTCTTCACAACCAGTAGGTCCGACTGTAAACACACAACTAATCAGATAGAGTACTTTCATGCATCATGAAAGGGAACACGATAAAGTAATAAATAAATAATTAAACATGTGACGATTACCTTATAGACTGATAAGATAAATAAATTAGATGTCCCATTAATGGATATAATTACAAAATATAAACATGTTTGTACGAGCAGAGTTAAATTTCTTCATGAAAGTAAATGTTGAATAAAGGAAAGAAAAAAAAAGTGTATGAAAGCATCTATATATAATGAATTACTAGGTTAGAGATGTTTCAAATAATCAATAATCTTAACCATAAACAAACTTTACCAAAGGATAAGGCAGTTGTATTCAAGCAAGATACTAGATTCAACTAGTGTAGTACCTGGAAAATAGGAACTCCATCGAATCCATTTTTGAGATCAGTTGCTTTGAGCTATAACATATAAATAATTGTGAGCAAATACTTAAGTGTATAAGAAAGCACAATATTATGTGCTCAGATATATAGACAGTACAAAAGAAGATAAAAAATATAGCCAAATTCCTAAAGCAAATACAATTCAATGAACAGACACAGAAACTCACTTTAGAAAGAATATTACAAATGCTACTAAACTGAAATGATGTGGTATTTAATACTTAGCTCATCCAAATAAAAGTCAACCAATATTTTATAGTACAATATTAGAGAAAAACTAACCTCAAGAGCATTTTTTATCTGAACTGGATCAGGCAAAAACCGAAATGCTATTCCTTCAACCTTCAACATATATACCTAAATATCACAAGGAAAAGCATTAGAGCATATAGGTTTCTTTGTAATTGTACCTGCCGAAGTTAAAAATATTTCAGGGAAGAGCCAAAAGGCCTATAGACTTCAAAAGAGATGCATTTTTTATGGTGTTCTGCTCAAGCATAGGAGATGTAACTGTCATAGACAATTATCTTCCTCATACTTTCCTAACCTTTCTACCATTGTAGGTTCCTGTCCTGGACTCTATAGCACCAACTCGGATAATCAACTAGTTCCCACTTAAGCTTCTTATGTTCGGATTGGCATACACGGTACACCCAAAAACAAGTAGTAAAAACTATTGTGCAAAATCATGACTAAGCATTACAAGTTTTAGTTCAAGCAGAAGAAAAGGAAATGATTCAATTCAGAACAAAATATCACCTGATCAAGCGTAATGGGGACAACTTTAGCACCACTTCTCAGTTCTCTTCGCCCCAGCCGAACCTGTAAACAATCAGGACAAACCCACCTGAATCTAACAGCAGAATTCAATATCCTAAAGAAAAACCCCAATTACTTGCTGGGAAATAAAATTATCGTATCCAACCCCACATCTTCATCTATATTAATTGTAAGAAAAAAAAATAGTTTATCCTGTTTTCTCTTAATTTATTACCAGCAAATAATCAGCTCATTTATTCTTCTACATTTTTTTTTCTTATATTTCTTAATACTATCTTATCTAATTCAATTCTGCTTTCCAAGAATGACCATAGTGTTCAAGTTCAACATAACAAAAATTTGCACTGGAAATTTGGAATGCACTTAATTCTTCAACAGTATAATGACATTCCATTTTATTTTATTTTTGACAGAAGTATCATATATAGAGCAACTAAAAATGGCAGAAACAAGAAAGAAATGATCAAAAAGGAATAAAAGAACAAACTTGAGCAAGAAACGATTCGGCGTCCTCCTGGCGGAAGCAGAGTAAGCCAATGGATTTGACTCCTTCAGGGTCCGAAATGAGAACGAACTCATTATTCGAATTGCTAACGGTGTAAACAGCGGTGCCGGTGAGAGTCTTGGCCACACGATCGGAGGCCAAAGCGGCAGCCATGGGTGGCTTGGGCTGAGTTAAGGAGGCAAATGGCGGAAGAGGTGGTAGTGGTGAGAGACGGAAGCGCCTCCTATTGGGCCAATTTCCGGTTACGGTTTCGGCGAATCGCTTGGTGTCTTGGAGTCGGGTGGAGAGGTCGGCACCGAGACGGAGGCATTGCTGGTGTATGAAGGTGGAGAGTGAGAGGAGAGGGTTTGAGGATGAGGCGTAGGGTTTTGGAGACTCCATTGAAGAGTGCGAAGAAAGCTCTTTAGCTGTAGTTTGCTCTTGCTTCCACATCCATATGAGAAGAGAGAGACAGAGAAGTATTAATGTCTTGAAGATAGAAGGAAATATAGGATTTTAAATTATTTTTACTTTTAAAATAATTAAAAAAATTAAGATTAGTAAAACTAATTAAATTAATTAAAACTTATATTTTTTTCTTTACTTTTAAAAAAAAAATTTATATTTTAAATTAATGAAAATACATAATTTTTAATTATTATAAATTACTTTTATTAATTTTAATAAAATATTTATCAATGTTTAATTTAAAATAGTTATTTTAAGAAAGAATAAGAAAGATAAAATAATTTAAATTTCAAAAATTAATTAAAATCAAAGATAAAAAGTAAAAAATATATATTTTAATTAATTTTTACTTTTTTTATAATTTATCAAAATAATAAAAAATAGGAATAAAAATATAATATTTTAAAAATTTTGAGCATATTTACTACGGAAAAAAAATTTGATTATAAAAGTACTTAAAGACATTGAGTATTTAACACCAAAAAAAAATTAGTATAAAAGTACAATATTTTGAAATTATTAGATATTTTAACCACCATTTACTCCATAAATAAATAGTTATAATTTTTTTGCTATTGTAATTATTTGGAGCATGGGTCAAAAATAGAGATTAAATGATTTGTTGCACTCATAAGCATACCTATTTTTTATATATACTTGAAATAATCATATTTTATTCATATTTTCTACACATTAAATTATTAAGAATTTCTCAAAATTTTATAAATAATTTTAAATAAGTACAAACGTACACATCATCAAAATATATATATACAATTATCCACTCATAATAATCGAACATATGATTTAAAAATCAACCAAAAATTGAACAGGACAGTTTATATAAATTAAATTTTAAAAAAAAAGTGTGATATTGACAATTTTTTTAAGAAGAAATGAAACATCTCAATTATTTTTACCTTGGAAACATCAATTATTTTGAAGAATAAGTTAAAAATTAAAAAATAAAATAAAATAGAAAATATCAAATGTAAAATACACTTATTCAAATTTTGGGTATTTTAAAAGAAAAAAAATTATAAGTATTATTAGAATTTTTTTTAACAAAATATTATTAGAATTTTTAATAACTAAATAATTAATGAGTCATTAGCAAACATGTTACTTTGGACTTAAAAAAAGATTAGAAACTAAAATGCTACTATATCAAAAAATTAGAGACTTTTGTCTTAAAAAAATATTAGGGACTTAAATGTTACACTGTTAAAAGATCATGGATTTTTGCTGAACAAGATGACATTATAGAGTATTATTACAAAATTCAATAATCAATGTATTAAGTATTCAATGATAATCACTCTTTTTTAATCCTTAGATATGAGAAAATTGAGCATATCATTTTAAAAAAACATGAGATGATTCAATTTTAATATTATAATCATGTGTGACAACTCTAATTTATGAAAAATAGTTGGTAAAAATTAGAAATCAAAAGTCTATCCACCTTGACTTATAAAGAGAAAAAAAACCTAGAGATAATTCTTATTCTTCTCTTGGTTTACTAGTAATTATTAGAAAGGAAATTGCTGAAAATTTTACTTATAAATGATTTTTATGACATGCAAGTATAATACTAAAACATTTGCTTAGTAATTCAACATCTAATAATCAACTGGATATACAGAAGTAACCAACTGGATCTGATACATAATATTATCTAACTTGCTCCTAACCAAAATCTTTTGAAATACCTAAAAAAAAAGGTTAAATTAGCCTTATTATAACATTGTATAGTTGTCTAGATTATCAAATTTGCAAGTATTGAATATTGTTTTTTTCCCTATCAGGTTATTGTTACATGATATGGGTTCTGGGTTTTCATCTGTAACAATGTCACACAATTAAGAGGAAAAAAAACACTCCCAAAATTAAAAGTAATGTGTAAAATTCTTAAAACTCAAAATGAGTGATGAAACTGAACTCAATCATCTGCAGCGGCAGAAGAATGGTGAGGAAATGACGCCCACACGTCCGCCCATGTCGTGAGACCCTCCGATACATCCTTTACTACTGCAGCTGCATCTTCCACATTGACGCGGATTTGATCCTTGCTGTCTCTCTCCCTGATGGTCACAGATGTGGTCGAATCAACTGTGACTGCAAAGGGTACCCCGAGTTCATCTGTTCTGGCGTATCTTTTCCCGATTGAGGTACCTGTTCAGTTCGTTCGTTCAAATACATTAGAGCAATACTTGGGATGATATCGAACAGCTAGTTCCAACATTTTCAAATCAATTTAGAAGTGCACAAATGCTGGTTTCGATCCAAACCTGTAATGTCGATTTTATGAGAAATTCCAGCTACAGTCAGTGACTTGGAAATGACTTTGGCAACCTTCTCATACTTTTCATTCTGAACAAGTGGAAAGACTGTGCATTTGATAGGGGCAACAAGTGGGGGAAACCGAAACACGTTCAATTGTTCATCACCAGCTTTGCTTGGTCTGGTGTAGAAAGAATGCTCATACAGGCAATATATAATCCGACCGATACCAAAAGATGGTTCGATTACTGATGGGGTGAAGACCCTTTGGTGTACTTTCTTTTTCTCCTTGGAAATTGTCACCATGCTCTTCGTAATGGAAACATTTTTCTCAAGTGTGCACACATAAAACTCCATCTCTCCTTTCGTTTCCAAATTGGCTTTCATCTCCAAAGCTTCTTCCTCTTTCATTGCCTGAAACAAAAGGTAATATCAGCACATGATCAATTGCACAAAATACATTACACAAACCACAATATCAAAATCTAAACAAAAAACCACTTGTCAAGTCACCTCCAAAGCTTCAACAACATTTTTTTGCTTTCCCTTGAATGCAAGTCCTAGCTCTTTCTTCACAGGAGTTATAACCAATGACTGAAATCACAAGTTACTTGTCAATCAATGCCCAACAGCTAAATCAGTTCATTTGTCTAAGAGAGTTATTAAGCTCTGATACTATTCAATCATTTACGAGATATAAGTCGGCTTTACCTCCACTTCTCTTGGTTCTGAAAATTTTTCAGCTGCAACAAGGGCAACACCACTTTTTTCCTGTCATGCATTAGCCAGTCAACAGCAGTGAGTTCAATGTCTTTTGTGTTGAATTTATAACCACAAAACAAATTCAAAGAATATATTCTAAATTTTTTACATCTCATCATCACACTGACACAACATATATAAATTGCACACCATCATTTTGGTCTAAAATGAGCTCAGAGACATTTTGGAGTTGCAGGAAAAAAAAAATTACTCACTATTTCCACCACCAAAAAATATGACATTAAAGAGAAGAAGAAAAAAATACTTACTGTATGAGCACGCAAATCAAATGCAGACCTGTCCGCAATACCTACACACTCAATCCAACCATAGGAACACTCAATCTCAGCATCCCAACAGTCACAAGCATAGTGAGCCATTTCATTTGCAAGGTGCTGGCGGAACCGTAAACGTTCTTCGTTTATACCAAGACGAGTGAGGAAAAGATAAACTCTCCCAATAAAGTAGCCGAGAGTTTCATTATTAACAATTCCCTAAGTGACATGTAGCACTATAATCATCATCACATGCTTAGAGACAAGGGAGAAGAGAAAAGAAAATATTGAATAAAAGTTATGTAAACAAACCCTGGCAACTGCATCACCCAGACAAATTTTCTTCGCAGACTCGCCAGACATTTGTTCTTCCCTTGGGAACATTAGAAACTCCAATTTTGCAACTTCTGCAAAGTTTTGGTGAGATTTGTCTTCGGGATCCACAAAGTGTTCAATCTCAGCAAGTGTAAATTCACGAACTCTCAGAAGCCCTTGTCGAGGAGAAATCTGCAGATATATACAGTATTCTTGGAATGAGATATTGTTTAAGGTTTTATTTGAAAAACAAAATGGACCTTGCAACACTGTCACAGATCGATGGGACACAGTTTTGGGCACAAAAGAAGCATAGCACTGAGGAATGCAACAGCTACATTACAGGGCTATTTTCTATTCTTATAAGAAAGGAGAGCACCAAAATACTAGTTACAAAGACCCGTTACCAATTAGAAATAATATGAGCATCCTATGCAAACATAAGTGCTAAAGTCCAAAGATAAGAAAATTAAGAACCTCATTTCTGAAAGCCTGGCCAATTTGAGCAGCAGCAAAAGGAAGCTTGTTCCCATTGTAATAGTACAAGTCTTTGAAGTTAACAAATATGCCCTGTGCAGTTTCTGGCCGCATGAACCTACAGCAGAGGAGATTTAATTACATATCCTTACTGACCAAACAAGAGTCTTAATAAAAAAGAATCGCTAAGAATAATTAGTACCAAAATGTAATGTGCTCACCCAGGGCTCAAGCCAGATGGGCCTATTGATGTTTGGAACATAAGATTGAATGGATATGGATCAGAAAGTGGATTCTTAGTGTCTGGAGCTGTAATGCCATACTCCTTAAGTTTGGCACCCAGCTCTTCAGCTGAAAGATCATCCAAAACAGCAAGTATGCGCTTCAGTTCTGCAGCCTCCTTGGCAGTTATGGAAAGGTCTTTTTGAAGCTTTTCACTGCAGAAGTCCTTGAGCAAGTGATCGGCCCGATAGCAAGTCCCAGTTTTCTCATCTTTAACCATAAGGTCAGTAAATTTATCAACATGACCAGATGCTTTGAGAACAACCTCTGGGGTGACACAGGGACAGTCAACCTCCAACATGTTCTCCTCAAGAACAAAATGCTGCAGCAAAACAAAACCCCGCCTCTTAGCAGACTCCATATAAATAATAAACATACACACACACACACTAGGATAAAAGAGCCTAATTCCATAATCACAACTAGCGGAAACAATTTGAATTTTCCACTCCAACTAAACAAAGCCAAAAAATAAAACAGTATGCATACTAAAATTTTGCAAAATTAATAAAATCCCATATACCAGAAGCTCCAAACTTGTAAGTCTGCTAAACCCCAGCAACGAAAAAAGTTACTAACCTGACGCCAAAAGGAAAGGACATTAGACTTGACAGCGCAACCTGGGGGGCCATAGTCATAAAGTCCAGCAACACCACGATAAATCTTGAAGGAAGGAATATAAAATAGACGGCGCTCTAATGTGTTGGAAACCAACTGACGGAATTCTTCCCTGCTAACGGAGCCATCAGCACCGGTTCCAGTGACGGTGGCTTGAAGGTCTCTCTCAAGAGAAGTCTTCTCGAGCTTGAGGGCATTGAGAGCTTGGATGGCAGCATCGATGTCAGACTTCGGGGCTTTGGAGGCTTTGAGAGCCCGTACGCTGTTGCCTTGAGCTTCCACAGCTGATAACTTATCAGCCAGTGCTTGGCGAAGCAATTCCTCAGAAGCCATTGATGATGCCCTGAGAGAGCTGAGGCTGAGACGACTGAATAATTTCTGACCAAATGAAGATATTGATGAGGTTCTTAGCAAATTCAAAGGGAAGTGTATGGGCATGTGATTGATTTATTTGCTAAACTCCAAAAGTCCTAATATATCAGCAAGGAAGAAGGACCACACATTCTAAGTCAATAATGGTTTTAGCATAATATAGCCTCCCAATTCACCAAAAATATATATATATCTCACTAAAACCTATATATGCTTCAAAGCGCATAAGCTATTTAGACAGAAAATTACAAGAACATATAATCTGCAAAAATGGCTTAACCTAATACAAATAAATATTAAAAAAATCACCCAAGATTAATTTCTATATTCAAATTGGAATTCAGCAATCAAAAAGTATGATTTTAAATTAAATACAAAAGAAAAAAGTCTGTTTTATGGTATCCTGAGTTTGTGTTTATATTCTAGTTGCTGCAAAATTGAAAGAAACTACATGCTAGTTTATATTTTTCCTTTTCTACAATTTCCTCCAAAACCATCCTCCCACACCAAACAACCCCAGGTTGGTTTCTTAACACAGTTTTAGCATCCAATGTGAATGGCACCAAAACTTAGACCTGCTTTTCTGAATAAACAAGTTGGATCTAACACTCACATTCCATAAACAATCTTGATAAAAATCTATCATCATACACGTATGTATTCTGGGTTTCTCAAATAGGTTCAGAGGAAAAATGGAGTTCAGAAGAGAACAAATTAAAACACACACACACACACCTATCTAGACAATCTCAAATCAAAAACCAAACATAAAATACATCAAAAAAAAACTTAATCCCCATAATCTATATCTTATACGCACATAACACAGATATATATAAACATAAAGAAATTACCTTTGGCCGGAAATGAAGCAAGCTCTCCCTGCAAAACATATATATATATATATTAGTAATCTTTAAGCAAACGATGATTGAGATAGTGATTAAGCTTCAATGAGGGAGACGAAGGGTGCCATACCAGAGGGTGGCGGGAGATGAAGGTCGCAGAGACAGAGCCTGGCTAGGGTTGCACACAGTCGTCAAAGCCACTGCTTTTCATTATTTTATCTTAAATAAATAAAAAAATAAAAATAAAACTTACTGTATATTTGTATTTTTTTTTTTTTTTATTTGAAAATGGAAAATGACGATAGAGACTAGAGAGTATATGATTCTCATATATTTGTAATTCTATTGGATAATTTAATGGTAGTGCCTCCAAAAAGAACCCTATCGCATGACTTTTTTGTGTTCTCAATTTGTGAATAGTTTTCGGCGCGATTTTTTTTATGATTATGTATATTGTAGTTATTTAGAGCATCCTATAAATTTTCAGAAAATTCTGAATAATTTACAGTGCCGAAAACAGATTATTGCACGTGTAACTAATTTTTTTATGCGCGTAGAAAATAGCACGTTTGAACTTAGTTTTCGGCACTGTAAATTATTCAGAATTTTCTGAAAATTTGTAGGATGCTCTAAATAACTACAATATATACGGCCATAAAAAAAAATCGCGCCAAAAACTGTTCAAAGGTTGAAAAACACAAAAGAGTCCTACGGTAGGGCTCTTTTTAAAGGCCCTACCAAATAAATTTCCTAACTTTTTTAGTCAATTCAAATCTTACTTTCATTATCTAGTATATATTTTTGAGAAATTTATTGGTTTTTGCATTTTAATTCTAAAAATCATATAAATTTTTTTATTTACAAAGAAAAATATAAACTAGCATGTTATCAGAGATTTCTAAAATCATAAAAAAAATTATAGGCTAAATACTCATTTGATATAATGTGTCTAATTGAAATACACGTTTTGTAAAAATGATCATTCGGTACCTTTTATTTGTAATTCGTACTAGTTTAGTATCCTCATTTGGTGAACAGAAATTTCAAATATGATCTATTGCCCATTCTTATAATGATTTATTTCATCTTCTTTTGTTTTTGTTCTTTTAAAATGATTAAAAAAAAATATTTTCTGAATTAATAAAATAAAATAATATTTTATAATTTAATCAATGAAAAAGTAATTGAAAATAAATTTTTAAATAAAAATATTTTAATTAGTTAAAGAAACATTAATTGTTTTAAATTCCGAATATAAGTTAAAAAAACTATATTCTTAAATTTATTAAAGTAAACTAAAAGTGTTTGGACAGCTGGTGTTCCTGGAACTTTCTTTGTAGCTGTTAGCAATCTGTTATGATCTACAAGTGACTTCTCACATAGGATTCAAAATTGATATCGTTGAAAGTGACTCTAGCACTGTGATTGCTTGGATTTTAAAGTTTTATGGGGCTCATTTGTTTAGTCATATTTTGATTGATCAGTTCTTAGCTGCTGTCGGTGGTGGCTCTTGTCATGCTATTTTGCGCTCTACGAATGGTGTGGCCCATGCACTGACAACTTCTATTAGTAGTCCTATAAGAGAGTTTATTTGGACAGATTCTTGTCTTCGATTTATCAATTCTCTAGTAACAGTTGATTTGATTTAATGAAAGTCTTTTCCTTCCAAAAAAAAATTAAAATAAATAAAGTATACACAGATGTTTAATTTTGAAGTAATATAATAAAATGTATTTACATGAAGGGGTGATACAATAATGTAAACTAGACTTCATTTCTTATGGACACTCTAATAAACTACACCAATTTATTTAATTTTTGGTACTGTTTAAATTCTATTATATAAACTCAATTGGGTATACAAAAATGTTTATTTTAAATTTGGTATAATAATATATATTTATTTGTAACCAAAATAAAATATATCGAATTATTTTTGGAGTACAATACATTTAAAATATCATGTAGTTGAAGTTATTAGTTCAAACATAACCAAATAATTTATTTCACAACAACACATTTTTGGATAATGCCAAAAAACATTTTTGTATAAATAAACATTATAGAAACATGTTTTTTTTTTTCAAGTTGCCTTATATAATTTTAAAAAATAAGGTTAAATTTATGTGAAAATGGTTTTATTCATAATAAACATTTTGGTTAATTTCTGGTGTTGATATGAGTTTTCTTAAACAATACTTTAAAATTGAAATGGGGGACCAATTCCTTGAAGGTGGGGTGATTATTGCCATAATATTAGTTGATCTTTATTGCCTTTTTAATTGAGAGATTTTCATATATTATGGTTTTATATAAAGAAAGTTATCTGGAGAAAGTTTTAGAGGTTATGTAATCAATTGAAGATATATATTTTTGTTTTTAGGTTACTTCGCAAAATGATTTATTTTTTAAAATTATTTTGCATTCTTGTCTAGTTTTGATAATTTGTTTGCAAAATAGCATTTGACAATTTAGATAGCTAGTTGAAAATTTTAGAAAGGTGATCGAAAAAACAGTCGAAAATTTTAGACACATAATCGAAAAATTTAGACAACCGGTCAAATTTTCAAAGACGAGACTTCATAAGTTTAGAGACTTGAGAACGAAACAAAAGACGGGCAGACTCAATCGTCTTCCGAAAAGAGATGCAGCTGTGTTGAAAAGACAATTATCTCACTTGCAAACATATTTGGGCAAGATTAAATATATGACGACCAGATATTATAATAATCATTGATCAGTAAGAAGAATATACGGCTCTTCGAGAATGTATGACTTTGAAAATTCTAACGATTTGTCAAATTTTCAGACAAAGATCACTTTGCAAAACATTTTCAAAAGTAAGCGAGAGTCACTTAAAAAAAGCTATTCTCGCAAATTTCTCTATTTCTTTATATCATGGGAAATAGTTTGTGGTTGTTTTAGATTGTAATGCAAGAGCATACATCGATGCATAGCAGGGCTTAGCTTTCTGTATATTTTGTTTCATTGGGTAATGGTTCTCAAAAAACAACAAACAATTATATTACTTCAAACACAATCTCAGTTTATTAACCAAAACAAGAGCAACAAAGGTAAGGCTCCAAAGAGGGATTTTATACTAAACTGGAATTGCATCAGAAATAAATAAAATCAATTAAAGTAACATAAGAGACGAAACCATTTAGAACAATTATTGAGTTGCAAAGCTGGAGTCCCAGAAGATCTTCACTAGGCAAATCCATTATAGAAAGAAATCACTGCAATGGTGGCCTTGAGAGAACTGAGAAGAGCAGGCCAAAACCATGTCAACAATAAAATACTGATTAAAACCTATCAAAAAACGAAGATATATATATATATAGAACATTTTAAGAGAATCAAGAAATTAAGGAGATAAGAACAATTTACAGAGACAGATCTTAAAAAAAAGTAATTTTTTCTCTTGATATTAATGGTTTAATGAGCTCATGTCAAATAAGTATAAACAAGTATCAGATTCGAGAGTGGTACCATCTGGTGTGGATGTGAGCAATTTTGGGCCAATCATGCCCAGTTTCCACCTGGAGTCGTGCGTGGTGTCAGTATAGGACAGTTGTTGATGCATAGAAAAGATAGTGATGAACTGGGTAGTATTTTTGGCAAGCACTCGAGGCTAGTGCAGAACGAAATCTCCACCCTCTCGAGGGAGGTGAGTGATCGAAAGGCCACTTCATCTAACACCTTAGAGCTTCAACAACCAGAAATGACAATTTCCTTTGAACTAGAAGGCAATCCTCCCAGAAATGACACTTGCCCATCACAATCAGACATGATCATAGTCACAAGAAAAGGAAATGCAGGTGCAGCGTCCATTAAAGGCAGCACTTGGTTGCATTTGTAGATTACAAGCTTTTTCAATTTGCGAAGATTGTCCGGTGTTGACACTTGGAGTTTCGGGCAGTCTCTCAACTCAAGCTCCTCAAGTTGAGGAAAAACTTCTCCCTCTACCATGCCTTTAGTAAACAAACCCTCTTCGAGTTTCGACATGTCTGTAATAATCAAGGTCCTCAAACATTTAAATGGCTCTTCCCTATGGAAACCCTGAATCACAAGGTGTTCGAGGGGGGGTAGCTGCCCCAACGGTGGCAATGAGCTACATTTTTTACAACCATTTAGGTCCACCTTTTGTAGGGTAGTAAACACTTTATCTCCAACCCATCCTGGAAAACTGGTACCTTTGTAGTGAAAGATAGAGAGTTGTCTCAGCTCTGCATGAGGTATGAGGGCGTCAAGTACTTCTTTTTCTTTTTTTTTTTGTGAGACCTCATCATTAGCCGCGTGACCAAAACCCCACTTCAATATCAGCTCACCAACAAATTTCTTCTCTTCTAATAACTCACCCTTCTTAACATCCTAGACTTGACCATTTTCTAGTCCTGAAATGTGAAGAGTACCATGTAGACCTTGAAGATTTCTTAGCAGCTTCACACCAGATTCGTCATTTTTTCCAACAACAACTTCACTTAATGTCTGTAGAGTTGTGATCTCACCAAGTTGCAGTGGCATCTCTTGTAAGTAAGGAGGAGTGTGAAGATGTCACAATTTGTTTAAACAACCTATCCTCATCGGCAATGTAGTAAGTCTAGTACAACCTTCCAACAATGGGGTCTGCAAATTATACAAGTTGCAAACTGTATCCCCCTTTGCGCCATGTGTACTATCACCATCATTCCAAACAATCCCCAGCCGCCTCATTCAATGACTATAACAACAATATATAAATGTATATTATAGACATGTAAAGACTAAACCAAAGATGCAGAAGAAGGATGCTGATATGGAAGCTGAGGCAAAAGGGGAAGTGAGTAACAGTAGTTCAATTACTACTAATCAAGAGTTGAGATTTGATCAGAGAAATGCTAAGAAACATGGTGATGATCATGATCATGGTTTGCAGCAGCCTCCTTTAATGGCTTTAAACCATGTGTCAAGGTTGTGCAGAAATGTGGAGGAGTCCATAGATTTCTACACCAAGGTGCTTTTGATTTTGATGGAGCTGGGTTGTTTAACTGTGGAGTTGGGGTTCACTTGGTCCAGTCCAAGGACCTGGAAAAGTTGCCTGAGGCTCATAACTTGGACCCCATGGACAATCACATTTCATTTCAGGTAAACACACATTTTGTTAAGGAATTTTCAGCTCTTTTTTCTTTCTCTCCACTTGGTTTGTTATGTGTTTCATTGTCATTTACTATTTCTCCTACAGTGTGAGGATATGAATGCAATGGAGAAAAAACTTGAAGAGTTAAACATAAAGTTCATGAAAAGAACAATAGAAGATGACAAGAAGAATGGAACTGTTATAGACCAACTCTTCTTTAATGACCCAGATGGATTCATGATTGAGTTCTGTAACTGTGAGAATCTCAAGCTTGTTCCAGCTGGATCTCTTGGAAAGATAAAGCTTCCATTTGATCGCCATAATCCACCTGTTGAAGTTGAACCCAACGACCAGGGCAATAATGATCACAAATAGTATTAACAAGTTTTCTAGAATCTGTTTCTAGAGATTCTTGTGAGATTTGTGTTGTACACTAGGTGAAATCATACATTCCATTGTTTCTTTCCATAGCTCTATTATATTATAGACCAGTGCTACTATCATGGAAGCCACTAATTCAACTTATTTACGATCTTCATACAAGATTGAGATTGTTAATCAAATATTTGGTCATACACAAGTTTTGCTTGAGTAATCTTTAGAGTTGACTGTGTATATATATTTATTAGGCAAACAGATCAGCAAATCAATCAAAGTACAAAAGGAAACGATTTTATTCTAGGTGGCATAAAAATGAAGTAATTACCTGGTGTTGACTTCATTGCATATCATTATTGTAACTAAATAATCCAAAAAGTCTCATAAATTTATCACATTAAAGTGGTAAAAAGGACTATCCTGTGAAAAATGACTATCAAAATTCTACAAGGCATAAAAATGCAGTAACCACCTTGTGCTGACTTCATTGAATATTATTATTCACTAAATCATCCAAAAAAAAGTCCCAGAAATTGATCATAATTTATTACATAAAGTTGTGAAAAGGGCTAAAGTTACCATCTTCATTTAAGCTCTCAGCGAGTCTTGGTCTTTTTCTGGGCTTGAGGTTGAGCCACCTCCACTGCTGCACAGATCTTCTTCCAACACCGGATGCAAATGAGAGTCGGTATCACCAACCATGAGAAGTTGGCACCAACATAGTATGCATAGTAGTGAAATGGACTTGTGGCAAAGTTGTCACCATCCAAAAATGCAGTTATGAAGTATACGAAAGTTCCATAGAGTTGCCCCAAAGAAATGGCAAACTGAAGAATGTAACTATACGACTTTCTTGTAGCTATTGCATATCTGCAAATTGCAAAACCACCAAAACCATATTCAGGACAAGAGAAACGAATCTAGGTTGAATATGACTCTTGAGTTAAGATTTTTTATTAAATCTACGATCCACACTTAATCCTATCATATTTAGGGAGAAGGAAATTATAGTTATTGATATGTTAGTTACAAATTCTGTATTGGTAGGACATGTATTTCTATTACTATGAAATTCATAAACAAAGTTAATGGTGGGGTTAGCATCATCTTTTTTGTAGCGAAGAATCTTATGTGTGCTCTCAAGAAAAAAAAAAAGAAGGGATTTCTACCTATTTTGGAATCTCAAAAGAGGGTGGAAACACATAAGAACTCTTAAATGAAAATGAGTTATCTTTGAATTTATTTTGTTAATCAAAATAGGGTTTTTATGCTATGTAGGTAGGTATAGGGACTCAAACTTGGTGGAAGCAAACTACATACTAACAATTAGAGCTACCAAATAGTCTCCTAGTCAAGATTAGACTATGGAAAGCAAAAAACAAAGCTAGATCTTACATGGCAAGAAGGCAAGCTGGACCTTCAAGCACTGCAGTTAATCCTTCAACAGCAACAATATCAGAAGCCCTGGCTACATATCTTGAATCCCCTTTGCTGTATTCTTTCCCTACAAATCAAAAGTGACTTATATGTGTGAATAAAACCATTATGAACACCTAATATCACCTTCAAAATTTGGTCAAAATCTTTTAAAATGAACCACTTACAAACTTCAGCCAAGTAACATGCAGTCTTATCCTTGTAAAATTCTGGAGAGAAGGCAAAATAACCCTCAAGTATCATATGGGTAAGGCCAGTGAATGCCCACCAACACATTAGCCACCTTTCTATCCTTGTTATCTTTTGTGCTTTCCCTACTCATACATACATATATATATATTTATATATTTATACAACTTCAGATTTGGCTTTGCATGAGAAAAATTGGGAATTGGCAATAGAACAAAAGGGGTTATTACCAGAGAAGATCCAGACTATGGAAACGACGACAAGTGAAGCCACGACATAGATTCCAACAATGGTAGACATAGGAAGAACCAATGGCACATAACCTTCGAGTTTCAAATCTCTGGGCACGTACGGATGATCGTGAGATCCCTCCATTTTTGCTTCTTCAAAAAATTTCGAAAAGATTTTAAAGTTAAAAAGGCTTTCTCTCTTTCTTTTGAGTGTAAGAAAAGTCAAAAAGCTTTAAACTTTTTTTGTTAACAAGCAAAACCAACCATTCAGATTTCAACCCAAAAAAGAAAAAACAGTATCAGATTGAGAGAAGAAATTGGTACCTGGTAATGGAGGAGACGGACTTCCAATTTTGGTTAGTTCAGTTCTGATAAAACCAAGATTCAAACTTTATCATATATGTTGTATTAGATAAGATAAAAAAATGTATATTAGATCCATTACTCTATAATAAAATATTATTTTTAGAGTTGGAGTAGGAGGAGACGACTTAAGCAACTAGGTTATTTTTATTTATTTTTAATTATTATTATTGCCAATAATTACAATATAATTCTTTCTAATTATTCTGATTTAATAATTATAGCATATATATATAGGGGTAAAATTTTTGTTTTTGAATATTTTAAATACAAAAATAGAAATATTATTTTATTTTTGTTTCTTTATGTTTAAAAAATAAAAATATGTTTGGTAACTACTTTTGTTTTTTTATTTTTAAAAATAAAAAATAATAAACATGTTTGATACATTTTATTTTTATTTTTTGTTTAACAATATAAGGTGTTGATTTGAAGAAGAAAATTAAAAATTAAAAATTGTTTAAAAAAAAATTGAATGTGAAAAAATTTTATTTTTAAAATTTAATAAATTTTAAAAAATAATAAATAAAAATAGACTTACCAAACACATTTTATGTTTAATTTTTAAATTTTTAATTAATTAAATAAATAACTTTTTTTTTAAGTGTTACCAAAAACACCATAATTTACCAAATTTTGTAGACATGACTATACTAACACTGAATTCAATTATTCTTAGAAAAATAATTTCAATTTTTTTTTGTCTAATATTGTATTTTGTTACGCCCTTTAATTAATCTAGATTTGTAGGCTCGCAGAAATAATGACTAAAATGTATTATTAGATGGACATATAAATGTATACATGTGTCATCAATGTAAGTGCCACATCATTTGTTTGGCAATGAGGGAGTGACCCGTCTCAAAGTTTAACCTCGAAAGATGATGATGTGGATAGCACTATAATTGTAAGTTTGAACTAGGGCTCATCATTAGGCGGGTTGGTCGGGTTACAAGACATTTTTACCTGTCCAATGTCATAATCGGGTTAGTAAAAGTGACTCGTAACTTACTCAATTAAGAAAAAAAAAAAATTAACCCGTCCAATAATTTGGACGGGTTGGTCGGGTTAACCCGCCCAAATCGAAATGGTATTTTTTTTTGGCGGGTTGGTCGGATCAACCCGCCCAAACAAAAGTGGTATTTTTTTTATTTTTATTTTTTTACATTTTTGTAATTTTTTTCTTTTAAATACTAGTACTAATAGTGTGAAGTTTATCTTTTTAAGCTTAAAACAATATTTTAAATTTATAGTAAACAAATTAAAACAAAACTTAATTAATTTATATATTTATTTGAATATATTAAAAATAATAAATTAATAACAAATTCTTAATTGGGCGAGTTGGGTTATATTAGGCGGGTTGATAATTATTTTCAATCCGCCCAATATAACAATTGGGCAGTTTAAATTTTGGTCGGTTTATTCGGGTTGCGTTTTTTGGCAGTTTTTTCGGATTGGTTTTGGCGGGTTATTCGGGTTGTAAAAATTTATGCACAGCTCTAGTTTGAACCATGGTGTAGGCTTGAAAGCACGGGATGACATGCCATTATAATACAAGTCTACAATCGTGGGCTTAGTTATAGAATTGTTAAATTAATCATATTTTCAATGGAAATTTTTATTTCAAATACTCTTTTGTATTTTAAATTTAAACAAAAATGTGAGAAGTAATATATGAACTCATTCTATAAATACTCGTCTCTTATTTGCATTTGGTACTGGAAAACTCTGTGAAACTACCTTCAAGCTTTAAGGCAGGTCATATAAATAATAGTAATATATTCAACAATGTAAACAAAATTCTAAATCTTTGATGAAAAGCTTAATTGCTCTTATTCATTTTAAAGTATTGTAAAAAAAAAAATTGGATTTAAAGTGTGAATTATTTTTACTTACTTGGTCAGCTGTTAAAATAAATGAATACTTAAAAAGTGTAATCTTTTTCTAGTTTGTTTGTTATCTAGGTTTAGTTTTCTTTAAAAAAAAAAAAGAGACAGAGGTCAAAAGAGACATGCTCTCAATAACATTGATAACCCTCTCTTTTGGCGGAGGAATACCATGACTCTCTTTTGGCAGAGGAATACCATGGTAACAAAAATGAAGAAAGATACAAAGCCTGGGAAAAGAACCTAACCCAGAAAGATTAAGACGACAAATACACCCACTTCCTACACAGGTCCAAAAAAAAAACTCCCTCAAAACCTTTCGATCTATACACCCACACGTAGCAACCCCAAACCTAATTTTATCAAGAGAACTCTTCAAAGATCCTACTATTCCTCTCCAACCAAATAACCCAAAAAGTGGCCAACACGATAAGACCTTTGATCAATAAGACAACAGTTAACAAAAAAATGGTACATGATAATAAACATTCAAGTAGATCCCAGTTGAAGAATGAAAAAGTGATTATTTGAATGTGTGTTTCCTTATTGTCAATTCTCTCTCTCTCTCTTTGATATCAAATTTATAGTAATTTCCAAAACAATGAATGACCACTCATTTTTTTGGGTTAATGACCAAAGAAGTGGGAAAAAGGTGCTATTCTATTTTTTTAAAAAAAAACTAATGAGAGTGGATTTTATTGAGTTGGAATTTACATTGTTCAGGTTGTTTTGAAATTTGGTTTGTATTTGTGTTCATATATTGTATAAACAACAAATAAAAGGGAAATAAGAAACAGCAAAATTGGAAGAGAAAGAACAAATTGATGGGCAAAACAAAAAAATTGGGGAAACAATCAAACACTAGAGGAAAATGGTAACCAAAATGAAGTCCAAAGAAGATAGCAGGGAGATGGGTTTTGATAACAGTTATCAACCAAAGCGTGAGACCTAGATAAAGCTTTGGTGCTTTGGCTGGGCGTGATAGACTAGACATTTCTTTCTTCATATTGCTATGAATATCCTCGCTTATGACTATCCAGTTTTCGTCGTCATGTTGGATGTATCTCATATCCTCGTAAAGAACATACCGTCCTACCTCGTTAACAGCGAAGATTTTACCATTGATGTAACGAACACTTGAGATGCCTGTGTTATGAATACTGCTTCTTTGAACTGATAATTTATAATATTTCATTGGAGTAAGTGTTCTAATTGTGACGAGCACTACATGATCCTCCTTCATTTGAACCCTATTACCCCGTTACTATCATAATTGTTGAGGTTGTTTTGAAATTTGGTTTGTATTTGTGTTCATATATTGTATAAACAACAACTAAAAGGGAAATAAGAAACAACAAAATTGGAAGAGAAATAACAAATTGATGGGCAAAACAAAAAAATTGGGGAAACAATCCAACACTAGAGGAAAATGGTAACTAAAATGAAGTCCAAAGAAGATAGCAGGGAGATGGGTTTTGATGACAGTTATCAACCAATATAAACAATCTATCATCACTAGATTTGTAAAAAGTTTAACTTTTGACTTGGCTAATTATGAAGAACATTATAGAATTTTGGAGGAATATAGACTAGACATTTCTTTCTTGATATTGTTAAAGTCCACACTTTTTCCCCATTCTACAAGTTAAAATGAAATGGTAAGAAAATGAAAAGAGAATAAAAAAAACAAAATTTAAAAGAATGAAACTTCTTTCCTCATTCTCCATTACCAGATCCATCACCACTCGCCTTCTTTTTTCAAACTGGAAAATAAGCTTTCCAATAAAAATAGTGAAAGACAAGTGTTTGTTTGTGGTGCTATATAATAAGACATGAAAAAAAAAAAGGAATATACACATTTGTTACCTGTGTTTTTGCAAAGTATCATTTTGGTACTCTCTGTTTTCAATAATGCTCATATGGTACCTTGTATTTTAAAATCGTACATATTTGGTATCCTAAACTCAGATTTAATAGATAAAATTTTATCAATATGATCAAACTGTCATTAGTTATATGTAATTATGTAATTAAATTTAAATTTGTAACTTACATAATTGACAGCAGTTTGATTAAATTGACAAAATTTTATCAATTAAATCTGAGTTTAGAGTACCAAATATGTACGATTTTAAAATACAAGTAGCATATGAGCATTATTGAAAAACAGAGGGTGCCAAAATGAAAAAGATAGCAAATCAGTATATTCCAAAAAAAAAAAAAAAAAAAACCAACAAAATGTCTCAAAAGTTTACAGAATTTGCAATCAAACACACATATAAACAATTGATCTAATTGATGCAGACAAGTGTTCCAGTGATGCATTAAGGCAAAAAAAAAATTAGAGAGAGATTTCTAAAATCATAAAAATCTTTATATAAAATCCAGAGTAAACCTTCAACAAAACCTAACACATGGATTGATTTCTAAAATCAAAGAAGAGAGAAAGAGAGGACGATACCTCGCAGTGCTCACACGAACCCAACAGACCAGAACCACAACAAGCACCCACGACCACGAGACGGACAAACCCACGACGACGACGACGACGAGGACAGCCAAGACTCACGACGGCAGCTCTGTGTAGAGAGAGATCAGTGAGAGAGTAGAGCTGTAAAGTGTGAAGAAGTATATAGTATATAGAATATATTTGGTCACTTTATTGTCTACATTTTGTATAAAATTATTAATTTTAACTATTTATATTAACAAAAAACAAATAGATAGACATTTTAAAAAAATCGAAATACCAAAAAATAATAGAGATTGTTTTAAGGTTGTCAAAAAATAAAAAGAAATAAATAAAAATAATATTTTAATTCAAATTTAGAGTTTCTTTTCCTATTTAAAATATCTATATTATAATTATCTTTACTCAAAGATAGGAAAAAGATAAAACTCTTATAAATTGGCATCACCTTCTTAAGATTGTGAAAAAGGAAGAAAAAAATATTTTAAGGTCAATTAAATTTTAGGTAAAACTTATGTAAAAAAATATAAAAGGTAAAGTAACTTGTGAAAATACACAAGCTTGAGGTATATATTTGAAATACTTGAAAAAGTTAACTCTCAATCCATGCAGACTAGGGGTGAACATTTGATCTGAAAAACCCGCAAACCCGACCAAACTCGAATTTTTGCAAACCCATCAAATTCGGGTGAAATCTTGTCCGAACCTGACGTGGTTCAGGTCGGGTTCAGATTTTGAAATTAAGGGCACACGGGTGTAACCCGAACCCGAACATAATTAAAAAAAAAATCGAAAAAATTAATGCTTTTAAAAAAAAATACCAAGACTCAATTTGTAAAAAATCAACATTACCAAACTAACAACAAAATTAAAAATATATATATGTGAAAAGTAAAAAAAAAAAAAGTGTAAAAAAATGGTATTTTTGAAAAAAATTTACCAAGCCCCATTTTTGACCCAAAGCCCATTTTTGGACCAATCCCACCCGAAACCCAACCCAACCAAACTCGAAACCCGAAAGCTGAAATCACACCAAATGTAGCGTCCCGAAATTTTACTTAGCTAGATAGTAGTAGTAGTAGAAGTAATAGTAGCAGTAGCAGTAGCTTAGTATTTTAGTTTTCATGGTTTTTGGTTCAAGCCGGGATTTAGTTAGAAACTCGTAGAAATAGTTATGGATTTTAATAGTTTAGCCTATAGTTTAGAAATATTAATTTTATCATAAGGTTTGATTAATGAATATAGTCATAAGAATATTATTTATTATAACCTAAGGTTTAGATAGATTAAATAAGAACGTGACACTTGTCACATGTATGTTTATTAATGATTTAATGATTTTAATGAATAAAAATAATTATGGATAAGTCTAGGAAAGTCTAGAACCTTCCAACAACTGTTAGGATTATATTTTACTCAGTCAAAGTGGTTTAAACAAATTTAAGTATGCTGAAAGAGTGCAAAAACGTATTTGAAGCTAGATTAATAGCTAAAGAGTTTAGGCAAAAAGTGGGTATCGATTATTTCGATACCTATGCGCCTGTTGTAAGAACAACTTCTATAAGAATTTTGTTCGTATTAGCTTCTATACACAACTTGTATGTTTATCAAATGGATGTCAAAATGACATTCCTTAATGGTGACCTCAATGAGGAGGTCTATATGGAACAACCCGAAGGGTTTGTCCTACCAAAATATGAATATAAAGTATGTAGACTTGTAAAAACCTTATATGGATTGAAACAAGCTCCTAAGCAATGGCATGAGAAATTTGATCAGGCCATCATGTCTAATGGGTTTAGACATAACAATTGAGACAAGTGTTTGTATTCCAAAACTTGTAAGAGATATGTGATCATTGTCTGCTTATATGTGGATGACATGCTTATTCTAAGTAATAGCATGCAAGGGATAGAAGAAACGAAGAGGTTCCTATCATCAACCTTCAAGATCTTGGAGAAGTTGACACCATACTTGGTATCAAAGTAAAGAAACATAGTGGGGGTTTTGCGTGAGGGCAAACCCACTATGTTGAGAAAGTATTGAACAAATTTAACCATCTCAAGGTTAAAGATGTCAATACTCCATTCGATCATAGTGTAAAACTAGAGAAGAATGAAGGAAGAGCGGTGGCTCAATTGGAGTACGCTAGTGCTATAGGGAGTCTAATGTACGCTACCCAATGTACTAGACCTGATATATCATTTGCGGTAAGTAAACTTAGTAGGTTTACAAGTAATCCAAGTGTGGATCACTGGAAGGCAATTGGAAGAGTCCTGGGTTATCTCTAGAAAACTAAAGGACTAAGCCTTCACTACTCCAAAATTCCTTCAATTTTAGAAGGATATACAGATGCAAGTTGGATATCCAATATTGAGGACAATTTGTCCACAACTGATTGGGTATTTACACTTGGTGGATGTGCAATTTCTTAGGGTTCCAAGAAACAAACCTGTATATCTCATTCCACTATGGTAGCAGAGTTTATAGCTCTAGCTGCTACCAGCAAAGAGGTCGAATGGTTAAGGGATCTGTTGATAGAGATCCCCCTAATAAAAGATAATGTATTTACTATATCGATACATTGTGATAGCCAAGCGACATTGGCTAGAGCATACAGCAGAGTGTATAATGGGAAGTCTAGACATATTAGTCTAAGACATGGATATGTAAGAGAATTGATTCAAAGATGAGTCATCTCAATATCCTATGTGAGAACAAGTGAAAATCTGGCGGATCCTTTCACTAAGCCATTAACGAGGGATTCAGTGGCTGCATCATCTCGAGGGATGGGACTTAAACTCCCTAAAGAGATTCACGATTGATGGTAACCTATCTTAACACTAGTTATTCAACTAGTGTTAGGTTCAATAGGTAACAACAAGTCAATCAAGTGAATATTAATTGTACTCAAAACAAGTCTCATCTGATATATTGAGTACTTATGTGTTACCAAGTTGAGGGTTAAAACCGAAAGAGTTTTTTATAGAATTCAGTCTTGTGAAGACAAGTATTTTTTGTAACAAAATACTGTAAGAATCCTACCTATATGGACCGAGAGGTGGTGTCGTCTCTCATGAGAATTTGGAGTATTCTCAAGAACGTCCATGAATGGAAAGTGCACATGGCCATTAATGGTGCAAAGCGAGACATAGAGGTCTTAAGTGAACATCGCAAATGTGTGTGTGTTATCACCGATTTGTTATCATGAAAAGATGGTTCAATGCCTAGTGCAACCAAATTTTCGACAAATTTTGTGATAATTACACTATAGTAAAGTTCAAGTTGAAAAACACTTTGTTTTATGCACTAATGCAATGACTCCTATAAGAGAGAGCTATTATTTAATCAAGTGGGAGATATGTTATATTTTAAATATAATGATTGATTAAATAAGTGTTTCAATATGATAATTATTTAATCTAGTGGGGGAATGTTATATTATTTTATAATATAATGTAATATTATATTATAATATAATGTTTTAGATTAAATAAATGTGACAAAGAGTGTCACATTTTATAACATATAATAGAGAGTTACAATATTTAGATATATGTGATATATCCAAACACGTAACATGTTTGGTGTTACAAATTTGTAACTTCCAAATATTACCCTTTATTGTGTAAATTTGGTGTTACACAATATTGAGATGAATTTCATAAAACCATATGTGAAATGACTGTTAGAGATATGATTTTAACCCCAATAATATGTTTTGGGGGTTACAAAATCAATTGGGAGGGTTTAGAACCGTTTGGAAAAACAACACAAAAATGTGTGCTAAAAATGGTTAGTGGCTGCGACCACAGGGACAGATAGCAGTGGCCGCGGCCACAGGTGCATTTCAGGCCATTTTTTCAGTTTTTTCAATCTTTGTTGAACGGCTCAAAAAACGCAAATAACTCCCAAATCTCATTTTTAATTCCATATTAATTCAATTAAACATTGGTAGCAACCATGGGGGTTGGTGAAATTTGAAATTCAAAGGGTGTCTCTAAACTCTATAAATAGGAGCATACGACTCACTTGAAAGACTATATATTTTCTATCTATTTGAGTACTTGGCTAGAAACACCTTGAGGCTTGATTATTCCAGAAAGCATTTCCTTTAATCTGAGAGAGATCCCTTAGTGCTTGAGTTAGGGGGAAATAAGCTTTTGGACAAAGGTTTTAAACCTTGTTCAAGTTGTTGATCCCAATACTCTTCACTTAGGTTGTGTAAGTGAGAGTTTTCTTTGTTTTGTTCTTACTATTTCTTCTATTATTTTGCTTATCATTCCTCTTGTATTGTTTACTTGTAATTTTGTTTAGAGTTGTAATCTTCTTTTCTTTTGTTCCAAACACTTTTACTTTACTTGTAATCTTTTGCTTAGAGTTGTATTTTTCACTATTCCATTATATTCTTCTTCTTCTTCTTTTTGTTTATTTGTACTTTCAGTTATAAAGTTGTAACTTTATTTAATCAATCTATATTTATTTGTAATATATTGCCTAGAGTTGTAATTTTCTTACCTATATCCATTGACGCAATACATATTTTCCTAACAAGAATATGTCAGAGTAGTGGCAGTATTGTTTCCTAGTAACATCGTACATTCCGTATGCAACCTTTTCTGCAGGTTAGTTGAGGATACCAACTTCCGTGTTTCTTGAGAATGTGTCAGCGTTAGGGAAGATCAATCTTGCCCCATTCGGACGTCTGGTCCGGGTTCCTTTACTAATGTCCCGGTTCATTTACCGGGGTCCTGGTTCGTTCACCAGGGCTCGAGTTCATTCCTGACAAGGTTGTATTCGTAGACTCATAAGCTTGCCATCCCTATTGATATCCCGAAAGGTACGGATAGGTTGGGGCCGAGAAGACGAGTTGGATATGTGTCTTGGTCTCGACTCCTTGGTTATGGTTGCGGCCATCTAACACTGTTGGGCTTACTGATGATTGGGCCACTAAGACTTTCTTCTTCCCCGTTCATTGGGCTTAGGATGGGCCATCAATTTCTTTGGGAGAGCCCACGAACCCATTATGTCATGCCACGCGTCCTAGGGGAAAACTGGGATAACATCAACTAAATCGTCATTTATTATATTTATAACAAAATAAAAATATCAATAAAATCAAGAAAATTAAGAAAAAAACATAATTTATTATATATATTTTTTCATTTATGGTTATTAATTAATTAAGGGAGAAACTCTATCTATTTTATAATTTTTTTATTCTAATAATAATTATAATATATGTTAATTAAAAATATATATAATAATAAATAATATATCTCTTCATATTTTTAACCCTTTGAAAAAATACTAGGTCCAAATGTTAATTTTTAAAAATAAATGATTCAACCAGGTAATCAACAAAAATATATGATTCAAATAATATATTTATATATTCATATGTTTAACCTTTTGACAAAATATGAGGTCTAAAAGTTAATTTTTAAAAATAAATGGTCAAAACGCATAATCGACTAAAATACAATGTTTAAAATAATGTGAACCCTTACACAAAACATAAATTTCTATGTACATAATTAAGACTTTTTATAAATAATTTTTAATAACATTTTGATAAAATATGAAGTCAAAAACTTAATTTTTAAAAAGAATGAGTCAAAACAAATAATCGACCAAAATACAAAATTTTGATAATCTCCCTATCTATTACTATTGTAACATTTTGGTTGACAAAATAAAAGGTCCAAATGTTTGGTTGAAGGGATTTTTAGAATGGATTGGAAATGGTAGGAGGGAAAGAGATGAGTGGAGAAACAAAATGATTTGTTTGGCAAGAGAGAAAGTGGAAGGGATGAGGGGAAATCCTCCAAAATCAATTTTAAAAAATTGAAAGATTCTAGAATAAGACAAAAAATTACCTATATGCCCTTTAATAAAAAATAAACATATATATTATATAATAATAGATAATTTACTAATTTTGCATTTAAATTTAAAATTTACCATATCAATACCAAACAATATTGATGAAACTAATTATTCTCTCCATATTTTTTAAAGGGTTTTTACTGGTGAAAATACTCAATGTTTATACGTTGTTCAACTTTTACACTCATTCTTTATTTTTCGCGGTGAATATACCCAAACTCATATGAACTGTGTCTCCGTCACTACTTAACCCATAACAGCGTTAAAAACGCTTACGTGACTAATTGCGTGTACACACCCAAACATATATGCTTTAAAATATTAATTGCAAAAAATCAATAAATATAATTAAAAAATAACCCACTATCCCCATGTCTTCCCAAATCCCCACATTTTATTATTCTTCTTCTTCTTCTTATTTGCCCAAATTTTATTCTTTTTTCTATCTTTGTCTTTTTCTTCTTCTTCTTTGCCCAGATTTTCTCAGCCACCCACCTTTTTAAAATTTTTTTTTTTCTTCTTTTTCTTTACCCATAATTTATTCTTTTGTTTTTTTCTTCCTCTTCTTTCTTTTTCTCTTTCTTTGCCCAGATTTTATGAGCCCCCACCCCTACCTTTTTTTTTTTTTTTTCTTCTTCTTCTCTTTCTTTGCCCATAATTTCTTCTTTCTTTGCCCAGATTTTCGCACCCCCCAACCCCATTTTTTTTCTTTTTCTTTTACTTCTTCCTCTTTCTTCTTATCTTTCTTTTTCTTTTCTTGCACCCAGATTTTCGCAGGCCCCCATTTTTTTCGTTTTCTTTTTTTTTTCATCATCTTCTTCATCTCTCGGGCCCAAATTTTATCAGCCTTTTTTTTCTTCTCATTCTTCTTCTTTTTCTCTTGCCCAAATTATTATGGGTGTTTGGATGTTGAGAAAGTTTGGGAGAAGAAAAGAAAATTTGAATTTTTTTTTTTAGATCTCATTTGTATGAATTTGGGTATTTGTTTATCAATGATTTGTATGAATTTGTGTTTATACTGTCTCTTTGTACAAGTTTTTTAAAAAAAAATATATGTTTGGTAAGCTAGAAAATGAGAGAAAAAGTGTGAGAACATAAGATTTTTGTATGTTGAAATGTTAGGTAGGCTAGAAAATTCAAGAGAAAGTATGAGAAAATAGCAAGAAAGTGAAGACATTATTTTATTATAATTTTCAACTGATTTAATTTTTTTCGTTTTTTATGAAATCATTTTTTAATTTTGGTTATTTATTTAATTTTTAATTATTTGCAATTTTAAATTATTTTTTATATTATATTGTACACGTGGCAATGATACCTTATTTCGGTCAGGCCACGTCAATGCCACATAATCAACATTAACGGTGTTAACAAGTGGGTAGTAACAGAGAGACACTTTTAGTAGGTTTGGGTATATTCACCGCGAAAAATAAAGATTGAGTGTAAAAGTGGAACAACGTATAAACATTGGGTATTTTCGCCGGTAAAAACCCTTTTTTAAACTTTCCATCCTACGAACACTCTTTTACCTCCATCCCATTCCTCTATCCAAAACCTCCGTCTAAAATAAATGTTAATTTTGATAATAAATAATCTAAATGGGTAATCAATAAAAATAATATTTTTTTACACAAAACATAAAATTATTTATACATAATTTAGAATTTTTATAAAAAATACCACACAAATCGTATTTAAAAAACACACACGTACACAACTTGTTTGAACTTTGTTTTCAGTACTATAAATTATTCAGAATTTCTTAAAAATTTGTATGAGGTTCAGTATACAATGAACATTGTCATAAAAAAAAAAGGGTCAATACGTCCCAACGTAGCCATATGAGGAGTGTATTAATATGGTGAAAATTACTCTTTACCATAAAATAGTTTTTTTTTTTTTTATAATTTTTACAAAATACTGCGCGACGCGTGACTATGTTTTATACTGTAACATTTAAATACCTAAACATCTAAAAATAATTTTGGATATTTTTCATAAAAAAGAATTTGGATATTTAAATATTACATTTTTAGCAACTTTTGAGTATTTTTTTCTAAAAAAAATTGAGTATAAAATTGCAAAATTTTAAAAATGTTAAGTATTATAACAACAACTCTATTTTATTTTTATTTTAAATATTTTGCAGCTATATAATTCATCTCTTGCAATAAACTAAGGTGAGAGAAATAAAAATAAATTAAATTTTACGTATTTTTTTTGGGACAAAAATACCGAATTAATTAATAATTGTAATAAAAAATGCTCAATCAGAAAGCAGTTGTCACGATCTAATTGGACAGCCTATGTAGTACGAAGAGCCATAATCATCTACACCCAGTATTCCAACCCTTTCCTACAACCGTGCTTCTGTCATAATACCTTAATAAAAAAATAATACCCTCAGCTATGATAAACGTACAACCCTTAGCAGCACAAAGTTTCTGAAACCTTATTAGAAAAAAAAACAAAATTTCAGAAGAAGAAAGAGAGAATGTTTATAATTTTCATTTAGAGACAGATCAGATCTTACCCCCAAAATCTTCCATTTCACTCAAATCCCTAATTCTCTCAGATCCCAATTCGGACCTTCTTCTTCTTCTTCTTCTATCAATTTCATCTCACATATACATATACATATAGATATACGTACATATATAGTGGTTTGGGGGGGCAAATTGTATCGGCAATGGCGTGTATAAAAGGAGTGAATAGATCGGCGTCAGTGGCGCTGGCGCCGGATGCGCCTTACATGGCGGCCGGGACTATGGCCGGGGCTGTGGATCTATCGTTTAGCTCAACCGCCAATCTCGAGATCTTCAAGCTCGATTTCCAGACCGATGATCGTGATATTCCTGTTGTTGGTGAGTCACCGAGTTCCGAGCGATTCAATCGGCTCTCGTGGTCGAAGCCTACTGACGCTGGGAGTAAGAAGTTCGGGCTTGGGCTAATTGCTGGTGGACTTGTGGATGGGAGCATCGATATCTGGAACCCACTGTCGTTGATCAGGTAATTGGCTTGAATTTTTGGATTGATTCCAATTCTATTGAACTGAATTGTGGAATTGTCGTGGGTGATTGAGATTTTGGGGGTTTTGTTTGTGTATCGAGAAAATGTTGGGAGGTAAGCGAGGATTTGGAATTGAATGGATCTTTGTTGATTGAATGTGATGGAAATTGTGCATAGTTTGACATTTGTGGGTACATTTTGTATTTGGAACTCATAGCTATGGAGAAGAATTGGTGATTTAATGATTATTGTGTAACGTGATGGGAAGGAAATGAATGCGTGGGAATTTACGCGAGTTTATTGTCTTGAATATTTATGTAACATAATCATTGTCCTTAGTTTTGTGGATGCTATATTTGAGTCTTATTCTTCTGTTGGTTCGCATCTCGCTGAGTTGAGGGACGTGTGGATAAATGGTTGATAATTTATTTTTGGGAGTGATGCTTTGTTTACTCTGGCTGGTTAACAGTAAGAAAGTAGTGGTGAGGTGATTAAATTCTTATTAGCTTGTGTGTCATGAAAATAAGTTTGAAATGGGTTATTTTGATTCAAGCATTGCTCTTATATTACTCTGGCACCTGATCAAAATACCTAGTTTGTTTAAATTCACTTCGTCCTTTTCATTTATGAGCATTGGGTTCTCATTTTAAGTTCTTTCTAACTCAGGATGATTATCATGCAGGTGATTATCTTGCCTAAATAGCGTTTCCATAATTTTCATGTTTGGCTATTTCCAATACTTTTTGTTTATGTTAATCTTTTCATCTTTAGAATGTAATGTGGTTTGTATCTCTCCTGTTTGGTTACTTGGGTGTAATTTTGTATTCTTAATAATGTAACAATGAACTTATTTGCCTTTTGGATTTCTTATGTTGTTCTTACACCTTTTAGTTCCGAGCCAAGTGAAAGTGCTCTTGTTGGACATCTCTCAAGGCATAAGGGGCCTGTAAGTTTTTCTTTCTAACAATACGCATGTCTTATGTTTATGACAGTATTTTCGAAACTTAAGAGCTTGAAGGTAGGATATAGCAGTCACATTTCTGATTGTCTTATGATCATCAGGTTCGTGGTCTTGAATTTAATGTAATTGCACCGAACTTACTTGCGTCTGGTGCTGATGATGGCGAGATTTGCATCTGGGATTTGGTTAACCCTGCAGAACCTACTCAATTTCCACCTCTTAAGGTTAGTAGTTATGACACTGTACTGAATATTCATTTTACTTTTAGATCTAATTTGCTTCAAATTTGCACGCCAATAAGGACAATTTTTTTTTGAAATGCATTACTCAGATGATACTATAGTTTTCCTTAGCTAGCAGATCTTTATTACCGTATAATTGTGTTCTTGTTATGTTTTTTCTTTGGCTTACATGTCATTTTTACTACAGCGGTTTAACTAAGAGTCATGATAATTTCCATCTCAAAGCGTGTGAAAGTCTTAAATAGAATGTAAAAGAATGAAAAAAAAGATGACATGTTATTCACTTATTCATTTTGAGGCATATCTGTCTTGTGACCTTCATTTTGATAAGAATCATATATTATTAATTACAGAAAGATCACTACAAAATTGTGTTCTTGTTATGTCATGTGGTAAAGTAGTTAATAATGTAAAATATTGTTCTCTCGCTGCATCTTTGATTTTTCTGAACATTAATTAGTGAAATCTATAAATAGTAAATACCTATATATTCTTTGTGGCTTAGTTGGATTCTTGATTCAACCTGATCCACTTTGAGGTGTACTCGACTTTTAGATTGGTTAAGAAACCTTTTAGACAGTTGAACACCCACACTAGAACCAAATGTGGAACACCATTGTATCAACCATAGCTCCCAAGTTTAAAGCAATTGCTCTTAAATTTTGAGCTGCTGAGGAGCTTCTTAAATGCTGCTAAATTTATCAAGACATCTAACTGTGTTTTACTATCAAACAGGGTAGTGGTTCTGCTGCTCAGGGTGAGATTTCATTCTTATCTTGGAATAGCAAGGTCCAACACATATTAGCGTCTACTTCATATAATGGAACAACAGGTGGGGAATTGTTCCATACTTCAACTAGTTGCAATCTAATGCTTTTTTGTTCAAATTTGGGAATCTCATGTCTTCTTCTTTTTTTTTCAGTCGTTTGGGACCTAAAGAAGCAAAAACCTGTGATTAGGTAACCCTTCTTCTATTTTGTGGATTTGTTTATATATTATTTTGTCTTTTTATGTCATAGAATGTTTTCTGTAATCTGAAAAACTCTGTCAACTGGCAGCTTCTCTGATTCAGTTAGACGACGCTCCTCTGTTTTGCAATGGAATCCTGATGTTGCCACTCAGCTTGTTGTTGCATCAGATGAGGATGGTTCACCAGCTTTAAGGGTATTGACTTTGTAATTTATTTTAAGATAATATATATATATATTTTATCCCAGTTACTAATTATATTAGCTTACTTTGCAAACAGCTTTGGGATATGCGGAATATAATGTCACCAGTTAAAGAGTTTGTTGGGCATACCAAAGGTAACAAGATGATCATTTTCATCTTTTCATTTATTTTTGGGTATATATCTATTTCCTGCATATCTTTCTTTCCTAAACTCAATTCATAATCCTTGAATTTTTGCTAATGCTCATGTTGAAACACTAGGTGTAATTGCAATGTCGTGGTGTCCTAATGACAGCTCATATTTGCTTACTTGTGCAAAGGATAACCGAACTATTTGCTGGGACACAGTTACTGCTGAGGTGTTACATTTTTCCTCCTATTAGCTCTATAATTTTGGTCTTCTCTCCTTTAAGTTGACCTATCACCCCTGGTTTATATGCTTTCATTTACAATATGGTATTAGATAACACTGCATTATTTAATTTTTGTTTAGATTGTCTGTGAGTTGCCAGCAAGCACCAACTGGAATTTTGACGTGCATTGGTATCCAAAAATACCAGGGGTTATATCAGCATCTTCATTTGATGGAAAGATTGGAATTTACAATGTTGAGGTATTTCATGTGCCACGTAATTGCTAACTACAAATGTTCTGCCTAATATATTATGTTTTTTTTAGAATTATGTTGGAAGTGCTTGGAACTAATTGCATGTAATTTTAAAATGGAGAACAATAATATTTTTATTTGATTTAATGCTGTGATGGTTTTCTTTGATTTATTTATTTTGCTCATATCTGTTATCTTTACTACATTATGCTCATTTTCTTTAAGGTGGACACCTGGTCTTGTCATTGTATTAGTTTTCTTTTTCATTTACTATTGATTTGTCCATACAGGGTTGCAGCCGATATGGTGCTGGTGATGCTGCTTTTGGTGCAGCAGGTAATGTTAGAGTTATTAGTTGTAATAGTTCGATAATCCTGGAGATTTTGGTATACCTATTTGTACCTTATAATAATATAATGTTGTAATATAATGTTTGGTGGACCTTATTGTGTGCAGCTTATCTGAAAGCTCCAAAATGGTATAAACGCCCAGCTGGTGTATCCTTTGGCTTCGGTGGCAAGCTTGTTTCGTTTAAAACTAAGTCGTCAGCTGTAGGTGCTCCATCTGTTTCAGAGGTATGCTTTACTGGTGCAGTACGTGCCTTCAATTAAAATGGATTTTTTTTAATTGTCTTCAATGTATCCAGGTTTTTGTAGACACTGTGGTTACTGAACACAGTTTGGTGAGTCGCTCCTCTGATTTTGAAGCTGCAATACAAAATGGAGAAAAGTCCTTATTGAGGACTTTGTGCGAGAAGAAATCAGAAGAATCTGAGTATGACATCTAACCTTAAAATAACTTTATGATAATTTTATTGACCAGACTTAATTCTATATCGATCTGCACCCTACTTGCTATCTTCTTCAATAAACATTTAATGCTCTTTTCTTTCTCTTGCTCTTTGTTGTTGTCCTAATAGATCTGAAAATGAACGTGAAACATGGGGTTTGTTAAAAGTTATGTTTGAAGATGATGGGACTGCAAGGACAAAGCTTCTTACTCACCTTGGCTTCAGTGTCCCTGAAGTAGCAAAACCTGATGTCCAAGATGAGCTATCTAATGAAGTAAATGCTATTGGACTCAATGATACCACAGAAGATACAGTTGGATTTGAGGGTGGGAAAGATGCCACCATTTTCCCTACTGACAATGGAGAAGATTTTTTCAACAATCTTCCTAGTCCTAAAGCTGAAACACCATTGGCTACCTCTGGTGATAAATTTATTGTTGATGATACTGTTCCTAGTACTGATCAAGTGGAGGAAGAGTCAGATGTAGTGGAAGAGAGTGTCGATGATCCTTCATTTGATGAATCTGTTCAACATGCATTAGTTGTTGGAGATTATAAGGGGGCTGTTGCAAAGTGCGTTGCAGCTAACAAAATGGCTGATGCTTTGGTTATAGCGCATGCTGGTGGTGATTCATTGTGGGAGAGCACACGAGATCAATACCTGAAGATGAGCTGCTCACCTTACCTGAAGGTAGATGATATTTTATTATCATGTTATGTTCTCAGAAGCAGTGGTGTTTTTCTTTAAATGATATGAGAGTTGTAAATAAAAAATCTGAAATTCAGCTGATTTATGTTTTGCTTGTAGATTATTTTTGCATTGTTTTCTTATCTTCCGATCATCTGATTTACGCTTAACTGTCAGGTTGTTTCTGCAATGGTGAACAATGACCTTTTGAGTCTCGTAAATACCAGACCCCTCAAATTTTGGAAAGAAACTCTTGCTCTTCTTTGTAGTGTAAGTTTCTAACTCCAATGTTAAATATACTTAATCTTAATCAGTAACCGATATTTCTAGCTGAATGCATTACGTGTAATTTTTCAATCTTGGATCACACTTTTAATGGTTGTTATGATGAGATTTAGCTCATAAACAACAAACTGAAGTTACTATATTTACTAACTTGCATAATTGTTTTCATGATGAATCAACAGTTTGCATCAAGAGAGCAATGGACTATGCTTTGTGACGCACTAGCTTCCAAACTGAATGCTGCTGGTAATACACTGGCAGCAACTATTTGTTACATATGTGCTGGAAATATTGACAAGACTGTTGAAATTTGGTCAAAGAGTTTGTCAACTGAGCATGAGAAATCTTATGTAGACCGTCTTCAGGTTAGTTTTTGGCGCTTTGCTATTGCATAGGAACATGTTAATTTTTCGCTATTCGCCTGACCTGAAACTGTGCATCTGTTTAGGACTTAATGGAGAAGACTATTGTCCTTGCCTTAGCGTCAGGGCAAAAGCGATTCAGTGCATCATTATGCAAGCTTGTAGAGAAGTATGCTGAAATTTTGGCAAGTCAAGGGCTTCTAAAAACAGCAATGGAATACCTAAGACTCTTTGGTTCTGATGAAGTGACACCAGAACTTGAGATCTTAAGAGAACGTATTGCTCTTTGTGAATCTGGTATGATGATCGACATTTGCATTTTTTTTAACTTCCAAAATTACTTTTTTTCTACTATTTTCCTTCAGTAGTTGCTTCAACTTGTATTGTAGGTTTTTTTTGAAACAAAATTGCCTTATATTGTAGGTTTAAATTTTTTCCCACTCTGTAAATATGCTAGTAGTATTGTTTTTCATTTTATTTATTTCTACTAGTACTACTGTCATACAACTGTAATGAATGAAAAATTTAAACTGGTTCACTATGGGTGATCATTCACTGGTAAGTGTGAAGAATATTGATGTCTGTTGACTGTTATGGTTTTTGCCTGTCGCTAGTGGTAAAGATAAAAAAAGCGTGTAAGGAGATTGCTGTGTTTGTATTGGATAATTTCTACCAAGCAGCAATTGGAATAACTTGGGGTCTGTAGTATTAATAAATTTGCTATGATGAAAATTTACTTCATTATAGCTGCTACTTGTGCAAGTTTAAGGTAAAATTCTTTACCATGGGCAAAGCATTAGTCTCACTCATTTATCCTCTAATTGAATCAGAAAAACATGTAGAGCCAAGTCCTCCAGTGCAACCTGTTGAGGTTTCAACTTCACATTATCAGGTTTTTCTCCTTACTAAAGCTCCTATCCGTATTTTTTTTCCCTGGTATTTTATTGTCTTCAAACATATTTCTGGAACCGTAGCTATTAATTGAAATTAACATATACATGTACATGTGTATATATTTCTTGTTTATTCTATAAACTTTGTTATTGCTGTTTCAGCCTAATCCTGTCAATTCCTATGCTGAGCACAATGGACAAAATTTGGCTTCGTATGGATATGTTGCTCCTCCTCCTCCTCAGAATACTCAAATGTTTGTTCCGAATCAACAGATACCTCAAGTTCCTAAGGTATGCGTTTTAATAGTTTTATTGATTTTAACAAGGTATTTAATCTTAGCTGATTTCCTTACTCATAGAGGCTATTTATTTTATATATATATTTTTTGGTTTAGGTTTTAGTGTTTAGTATAACTTTGCCATTCCCCAATTTATTGGCCATGCTAAACAAATTTCTGTAGTATATATTTCCCTTTTCCTCAAAATTTGGACTACCCTTTTCACTATTACATTGCCATTCGCCATCTGATTGGCAATTCTATTTTTCATTAGTATCTATTTCCTTTGTGAATTTAGAACCTACCTTTTTCACCATAGCTTAGGTATATTAAATTTTACTTAATGTTGATTCTCTATAACACATATCAGATCTTTAACTGAAAAATTTCTGCTTATGTGAATCTTTAGTCACCAAACCTTTTTAATTTCTTCCCAATTTCCACATTTAGGTCTCCTTTATCTTTGCTTGTATATTTCATAATATCATATCATGACATTTACAACACGATTGCTTGCTTTTGCGTTTAGGACAACTTTCCTGCACCTCCAGTCCCTATTCAGTCTGGCATGAGGACCTTTGTTCCTACAAATCCTACTTTGCTGAAAAACGTGGAGCAATATCAGCAACATCAGCAGCATCAGCAATCTACATTGGGTTCTCAGCTGTATCCTGTATGTATCCTTCCTTTTATTTATTCTATTTCTCCAATAAATGCGATGATGATGCACTTAATATCTACTTTTGTTTTTTTACAGGGGACTACTAATACTTCTTATCAGCCTGCCCCTAATCCCAACAATGCATATCAGTCTGTCCCACCTCATAACACTGGATACCAGCCTATCCTGCCTCCTAACCCCACTTATCAGCCTATGCCGCCTCCTAACCCCACTTATCAGCCTGTTGCGCCTCCTAACCCCACTTATCAGCCTTCACCCCCTATTGCTCCCATTCCAGCTCAACCAAAGCCAAATATGTCATTCGGTGTGCAACCACCTAGCCCTACTAATACAGCGTCGATGCAAGCTGCTGCTGCTCCTCCAGCTCCACCACCTACAGTACAGACAGCTGTCACTTCGAACGTACCTGGTATTTATATCTTCCCTATTTGTTGAAATATTCTTTTGTTTTTCAATTATCTGGATCTTCATATCCACGGTTCATTTTGATACACCCGTACATCCTGTTTCTCACGAGCTTTTGCTTGTTTGCTGTTCGTTCGATCCAGCTCACCTAAAACCTGCCGTCGCAACCTTGACAAGACTTTTCAACGAGACCTCAGAAATATTGGGAGGTCCAAGAGCAAATCCTGGCAAGAAGCGTGAAATAGAAGATAATTCAAGGAAGATAGGCGCCTTATTTGCCAAACTCAACAGTGCGGACATATCTACAAATGCTGCTGAACAGCTTGTTAAGCTCTGCCAGGCTCTGGACGGTGGCGATTTCAGCACTGCCCTCCAAATCCAGGTACAGGATATAAAATTTTGGGACAAATGGCAACCATGATCTTGACAAGTTTCTGTTTTAGTTATTTTTCGTTTCCTTCTAAATTCAGGTACTTCTTACCGCAAGCGAATGGGATGAGTGCAATTTCTGGCTTGCGCCTCTCAAGCGCATGATCAAGACCAGGCAAAATGTGAGATAAGGTCAACGAAACCATATTTTATTGCTGGCTGGGTTTGGGAACACTCATAAAGTGGTTAGGGTTCTGCTTTTGTACACACAAGATGGCGTCGTCTTCACATCATTTTACAGGATTTTTGATCCCTTCTCTCGTGCGTTTCCTTGTGTCTTGGTTTGGTTTTTAATCAACACTACCTTGAAGGCAATTACTGAGTTTAAAAAGCAGTTAGTGAGGGCATTAATAGACACTCCCAATTTTAAATTTGTAGTTTTAAGAAGATAGCTTTTTCAATTTTAATGTTAATTTTTCTTTCCTTCTTTTCTGGGTTTAATTTTGATTTTGCAGCTCATGTAATGTTCACTGAGCTCCTCCCACCATGGTTGTCATTTATTGGCTTATTTAGATTTTGTAGAATCATTGTGCTTTTTGATTTATATGAATACTCAATATTTGAATAACCAGACTTGAATTTTGTTAATACAATTATTCTTATTCTTCTTATGAGTGAGTAGTCTCAAACAATAATTCAACGAGGAAGTAAAAAGTGAAGGCTTTTTTAGAGATTTCGATTTGACAAAAGAATTTTTGGTCTATTTTGCTTTTAATTATGACTTATGGTTAAATTTTCAGTTTTTTCTTCATATATATGTATTTGGGTTAAAAAGTTGTGTATCTAAATTTACATTTTGTAAAAATTATGATAATTAAATTTATTTTTAAAAATAATTTATGGGTGAAATGAAATCCAACTCATTGATTATAAATAAAATATTGTGGTATGAGGATATCATTCTTTGGTTCCTAATCTTTTTTTTTAGAGAGACCTAACATAACTTTCAACCTATACGTGGTGAAAACGACATGTCTATAATTATTTATTAGATTACTTCAAAAGTTGAATCATAAACCTGAGAAAGGGGAATTTCAGTGATGACCATAACTGAAAAGAGGTCTAGAAAAGAGTCTATTCCATAAGATATGAAGAAGAAAAACCCCTTAACAGACAATCACTCCAGTTCTTGGGTAAATTAAAGAGTCTTTTTTAGCCTTTACCAAAACTTAACTTCAGAAATGACACTTTCCTCAATAATGTTAATTGTTTTTTTCATAAAAGAAAACACAATAAAGAGTTGGGAGGGTCCCATCATTTAAGACTCCTAAAAAACCTTCCACAGCATGGACTTTGAGGTAAAATGAGTGTTGTCTTTCATGAAAAAAACATCACAAAACATGACAAAATTCCAAATTGTTTCGAAAAATGAGACTCACCCACATGCAAACTTACAGTGAGCAAAAACCCAAATGAGCTGTAAAGTCATAACATATAAATATATATATATATATATATATATTCCAGCCAAGAACTAAAAGACACTATATTTCTCATACCCCTCTTCTCCTTTTTCATTATTACTCTTGTATTTATTTGTTCAAGTCTTCTAGTTTTTTGAGTAGGAAAAACAGTATTTGGAGAGAGCCAGCTCTTGTTCTTAGTGGTCTGAAATAATATGTTTTATTCAGTCACAACTCACAAGAGAATATAAAGAGAGAAACTTTGTCCTGATAAAAGAGAATATTTGGCTACTTCACTAAGTCTAATTGAATGAAGTTAAACTCGGTTCTTGTGCTGTTGTTTTCTTGAGCATTACAACTCTACCCGTGAAATGCGCCAAGATGTTCTGCCTCTAATCTTAAAGTCAACTTCATGTTCATTGATACTATGGAATAATTGAGAAGTAACTGTAACATTACACGGTAGGCTCTCGGTATTCTTGACCCGTGAACAGTTTTCAGCGTGATTTTTTTTTTATAACCGTGTATATTTTAGTTATATAAAGCATCTGCAAATTTTCAGAAAATTCCGAATAGTTTACAGTTCCGAAAACTAAGTTCAAATATGTTGTTGCACACGTGACTAATTTTTTTTTTATGCGCGTGGAAAACATGTTTGTATCTAGTTTTCGGTACTATAAATTATTCGGAATTTTCTGAAAATTTACTGTATATTCTAAATAGCTACAATATACACGGTTATAAAAAAAAATCGCATCGAAAACTGTTCACGGGTCGAGAAATACTGAGAACCTCACCGGTAGAACTTAAAGTGAAGTCCTATAAAAGAATTATCCAAACATTTTATATATATATATATATTATGAAAAACATTCACTACCCATTATTGTGGGGTAAGACTTAGTGGTTTAGAAATTTGGAACATTGACAGAAAAAAAAAAAACACTAAAATATCTAAGATAACTTCTCGAGTGTTGTGGGTCATAGTTTTGGACATAATGTAAAAAAACACATGACATAATATCTAAGTAGTACGTTCTAAAATCTTGTCTTAAACCTATCATCACTCTATTTGTAAAAAGTTAAACTTTTGACTTGGCTAATTATGAAGAAGATTATAGAATTTCGAGGAACAAAGACCAGACATTTCTTTCTTGATATTGAAAAAGTCTACATTTTTGCCCCATTCCACAAGTTAAAAAGAAATGGTAAGAAAATGAAAAGAGAATACAAATCCAAAATTTAAAAGAATGAAACTTCTTATTACTATAGTGAATTTTGAATCAGCTCAGTTTGTATTGAATGTGAGAAACATAACTTTTTTTTTTTGGCATACATCAGTGTCAAACAGCAAAAGAGAATAACAGTACAAGGACCACAAGCCTATGAATGATCATGACACATGAGAGATGTGCCATTGAACTCCAAATACGAGAAAACTACAAGAAATTACAACAGTTAAAAGAACATAGAGATTTGTTAATCCTATGTTCATTAAATCAAACCAAACAAGCAATGAGCTACAAACAAATATACATTAATGTAAAAAACTTTGCAAGCAAGAGAATCTTACTGAACCGAATTTCGCTGAGTTTGCTCTATCTTTTCTTCAATGGCTGCGCCCTGAGATCGAAAACTTGTCCGAGGAACTATATCATCTCTTCTTGAACAAATTTCTGCACCTCCCCCTATTGAACGGTTTCGCCTCAAAGGAAAGACATCATTTTTGTCAGTACAAGTTTGGGATAGATTTTTTCCTCTGATGCCATATCTTTCGCTACCGAATTTAGTACTCGAAATCCGATCCCTGGATCTCAATTTAGGCACAACAGCCTCACCCCTGTACTCAGTCTCCTCATCGGTACCAGCCATGAGCTCCATCAAGTTGCTAGTGAATCCCAAGTCAGAGTAGACTCTCCGAGAATTCCTCATAACTTGCCTGGCATACTTAGCATCCATGCCATCCAAATTACCTTCTCCATGATTTTCAAACCAATTCAAATGAGGATTACTTACTTCGACCGGGCGACCCACATTCTCGATCATCATACATGGATTGTTAAGATTATTCCATGAATGCAATGGAACTAGTTTGCTCAACCCAGAAAGCCAAACAACCACATCTTTCATAGCTGGTCTTCTCTCCCTACAAGACCTCACACACTTGGCTGCAATCACAGCCAATTGCTTCCTCACAATGGGGTCTCTGGGAGGTGAAATTCTAGGATCATAAACATTAAAAAGCTTCCCTTTTTTGATAAGAGGAATAGCCCAATCCACAATAGAAGGTGGTGAATAACCAACATCAATGGCTTTTCTCCCACTTATAATCTCTAACAACAAAATCCCAAAACTAAAAACATCAAGTTTAGTACTCAAATTATCTGGGGTGACATAACCAGGGTCAAGGTACCCCATAGTCCCAGCAGGAGGGGTTGACCTGAGTCTATAATCATCAACATGGCAACGCAATGCCAAGCCAAAATCACCCAACCGGGCATTAAAATTACGGTCAATTAAAACATTTGCAGACTTAATATCTCGATGAATTACTGGTGGGGATGAAGAATGAAGGGTATCAATGGCTTTAGCAGTCTGCAAAGCCAAACGAATTCTACGACCCCAGTTAGGGGGTCGAGGACTAGTATGAAGAACATCATAAAGAGTACCATTACTCATAAACTCAACAACCAAAAGTCTATTCCTCGAGTCATTAGTAGTAAAGCCTACCAGATTGACAAGTCTAGGATTTTGAATCTTCGACAAGATCTCGATCTCGTTATCTACCTCGTTGGTGATCTCCGGCGTCGAATTGGGTCGTGGCCCGATGAAGCTCTGAGGCCGAGAAGGCCTCTTAACAGCGACGAGTCTTCCACGGAGTACTGCTTTGTAGACATAGCCATGGCTTCCTTTACCCAACAGCTTCTGCTCGGAGAACCCATTTGTGGCAGCCTCAAGATCACTATACTCGAAGTGTTGGATCTTAATGGGCTTGTCTAGGCCGGAGACGACACCGGCGGTTGTTTTCGCAGATGGGTTTGTGGAATTGACGGTGGAAACAGCAGATTCAGCTCTACAAGAAAGGTATCCCATTAAATCAAAGATCGTACCTTTATGTCTAGATTTTTCTGGGTTTTAAGTGAAGAAGGAAAAAGAAGAGATTTTGATATATTTTATGCAAAACTAAATCACGGATACATATTGTTCCAAATCCAAGAAGAGAAGAGACAGAGGATTGGAGTTGGTGAAGTTTGAGTTAATGCAATGTGTTTGTTTTTTTTAACATATATATTTCTTTTGGGATTGGGAATGGTCCAATTTTTAATGCTCTCTCTCTCTATTTCTCTAGAGAGTTGGAGAGAGAAAAGAGTTGAACTATGTTGTATGGTCTTGTCTTTTGGGGTCCACCATAACCATGTAAGAATCCCAATGGAAAAAATATATATATAAATAAATATTATATAATTATGGTAAAATTTATGATAATTTTTTATTAACGTGACATAAAGATTTGCCATTTTTATTTATGTATTCATTGTATTAGTAGTTTTGCACGTATTTTGCATGCCATTTGGCAATTGTACGTTACCTATATATCTATACATATGTAACCTAATAATACAAAGATGTGAAAGCAATTAAATTGATGATCTCTATCTACTACTACTACTAGCTTTTTTTGTTGCATTTTAGTAATGATATTTGTCTCTCTACAAAGAAAATATAAGTAATTTCATTAGTAAAAATATGTTAGATAAACAATAATCTTATTTTTGTTATATAAAGAACATTAGGTGTCATATAGAGTGTTAGCATTATTTTTAAGAATCTATTAATACTAAAGATGAAATCCACTAGCATTAAGGCAAGATTGGTGGTGTTTTCATAATTCTTGTATCATCTTTAAAAATATATTATTACCAGATTGTCACGGTGTCACTCTTAGCTGATTGTAAGCGAACAACTCTAACCGAACTGCAAAACAGTAAATATAGTGTTAAAAAGACACAACATCAAATACAACGCAACTCCATTTATCCCACTATTATGTTGTTAAAGGGTACTGTAGCAACGGCAAAAAAAAATATTTTGCTTTTTATATTAGTATTTAATAATAAATATATATGTATATTATTTTATATATAAGATAAAATAATAAAGAATATGCTTATTAATTAGTGTAATTTTTGGTATTATGGTTGGAATGGAAAAAGAAATACGATACTAGGATTCCTTAGTTTTGGTGTTGGTGCAACACAATATATGATGTTAGGGGTTGGAGATGGCCTAAAATTATACTGAATTTTGAAGAAAATGATTTCATCACTATGATTATTTTTTCGGGTTTGTTTATTCATTTCTTTGCATAATTATTGTATTTTGAAGGCTTCTCTAATTGAGTTATTGTTTAAATTCCTAAACTCTCAACAACAAATTCAATAAATGATTTTCAAGCTTGGATATTTTGATTGACGAGAAACTTATATTATTATAATATAAAATAATATAAAGTTATACATGTTGTACATATTGCAGATATAATACTAATAACTGATAAGCTTAAATGGTCGTTTAATTGGTCTAATCTATTTTTTCTACTCTATTATGATTTTTGAAAATGTCTATTTATGATATTTATGCAAGATAAAACCAGTCTACCATCTAGCTATTACTCTTATGTTATTAGATAAAATATTTATTTACTCTAAATAAAAAAATAAAAAATAATCACCTAAAACTGATCAAGTTTTATCCTAAAAATTTCTTACTAACTTTACATCTAGCCCACGCTGAGAAAAATTCTTGGCTCCGTCATTGATATGATTGATATGAGAGGTAGAAGAGAGATATAATTTAACTTTTTTCTTAATGAATATTATGAAAGTCGATCTACTTGTACTATGATAAGATCAGTAGTGTTTTCACACCTTCAATCCAATACCATTTTTAAGAATATAATAATACTATACCCATGGAATGGAAGAGAGACATAGTCCACATTTTCATGAGGAGAGTCCACCACTAACACTAACACTAACACTCAATTAAAATATGAACACAATTAAGTGTAAAATATTAATAGCATTGAGATACATGAAAACTTTATCAATGTATGAACATAATTCTTTTCTCGTTCTAAACATGAACTATATATTATAAATCATGTGTGATTATTTATTTTTGTTACAAATGATTTATTAGGTCTTATAAGACTACATAACATAGTCGTCATAAATGAATTTTGTAATGTTTTTTTATGTATGGATAATAAGGATTAGAAACAAAAACCTAAAGGAAAGAAAATGTCATAGAAACAAAAAGTAAAGGCAAGGAAGGTAGTAAAGTCGCAAAGGTAAAGTAAGAGATTGAAAATAACAAATGGAAAGTGATATAATATTAGTTTTTAAAAAAATTGCAATTATATATTTATGAATTTAACCAAATAAATTTAATCATACTTCTCACTTGGTGGGCAACGGTAAAGTATGTATACATGAATATAAAAATATGTCGATTATTCAACTCAAAGTTATTATAAGGAAAACTTGCTGGTTATGTGAGAAAAAGGAAGAATCACTTTTCTTTCTTTTCTTTACTTTACTTTACTTTTCTTGCAATCAATTCTTTCTAACCAATAAATTCTCTCACCAATGTTCTGGCCATTTTGGTTAACTATTTGATAATGGAAGTGTATAAAGCAATTAATCCCAAATAATATATTGGTATAGTGCTATATATATATGATCATAACCAATACACTATTAAGTCCAAGTCTACAAACTTGATCATTATCCTTATCAATTGGTTATATATAATAGGGCTATTACATTAGGTAGGGATATTTTTATTTTTTTTATTCTGCAAATAGATAACCCTAATTTTTTTATATGACGTTGTGCATTGTAGTTATAGGGCATCTCCTACAAAATTTCAAATTTTTTTATAAAATTTAGGGTAGTGAAATTAGGGATTAAATAGCTTATTGTATGCGTATTTGTTTTGTTTTTTTATGCGCAAGTGATGAATTTTAATTTCGGCACAAATTATTCAAAATTTTCTAAAAAATTGTGGGAAGTAATGATCTATAACTATAATATATACCATCATATAAAAAAAAGATATTACAACTTATCAGTACATCAAAAATTAAAAAAATTCCATCAGTAGAAATCCGAACCGAACTTGAACCTGAATCTGAAAGATTATTCCTACTATACAAGCTCCCATTTATAATGTAATATAAACATAAAGATGAAAATATGAGGTGAATTTCATATTATTATTAGTCTCATTTACAATGATCAAATTATTGAATCTTCTTCATGTCCAAATATATTTAATCTTTGTTTGTTCATATATGTTCTCATGCCTTTATTCTTACATAACTTGTTTTTTTTTCTTTTTCTTTTCATACATGACTTGCATTGTTCTCTCTTTTCACTTGCAATATACCATCACAACAATGCAAAGATATTACTATTAGTTGAGATAAAAGAAAAAGAAAAAGACAAGCAAAGAAAATCTCACCACACACAAATAATCTCTTACATTATTAATAATTGCAAACCAAATTGGAACCAAAGTGGTTATGGTGGGCACAATAGACTTACCACACTTTTATATTGATTGAAAAATAGTGCTTCTTTACCACCTTTGATAGCTTCATTTTAACTATCAAAATTCAATAAGAGAGAGAGGCACGTGAGGTTATATTATTGTGTCATTGTGACATAGATATTATAATAATGAGTAATATAATAATAATAATAATATGAGGTCCACATAAATAAATAAAATAAAATAGTAGTAAGATTTAGATACAAAGCATCATTGATGTTATAATAACATAGTTATTCCAGATCAGTTGAGTGACACATTAATTTGACACCTTGCCTAATTAAGTCACCTTTATAAATTATCCAATAATTAATCCAAACATATCTAACTTTTAATTTGTTAATATCAAATTAATATACAGATCACACCTTTTTCTCTTCTTATTACGGAAACTCTGGAAAATAAATATTTTGAGCAAAAAGCTAGATTTCTTTTAGCATTAATTCACTTGGAATTGGATGGTCACCAATTAATAAGATTATTATATACAGTAAAAAAAAATTAATATAAAAAAAAAACAGCCATGCATGTCTAAATTTTTATATATTTGTAAAATTAATTTGCTTGAGACCTTTTTGTGATCGTATATGTAGTTTCCAAAGATTTTGTTTCGAGATTACGTAGATTGTACCTAACAAACAAAACAAATTTACAATAATTTGAGGTGAAATATTATTTTAATACTTATCTCGTATATGGTATATAAATTAGTTTAATATTATATCTTCCCACCAAATATTTTTCAATAAAAAAAATAGAAATATTTACTTTTCCACCAGTCTAAAACATATTAACAAAATTTTTATCCAAAAAAATATTTAGCATAATTAGTAGAAAGGTATAATATTGAGTTAATAATATATTATATAAAAAGGTATTAAAATAGTAAGTTAACAAATTTATATATTAGGGGCGGAGACATTAGGAACGGACTTGAATCCGCCTCTAATAATGGGGATAGTAGTGGCGGATCCAGTAGTCCACCGCTAATAATCTTTTTTATTAAAAAAATTTATTAGCGGCGGACCCACTTACTATTAGAGGCGGAGTGTCTGCCGCTAATAATGAAGAGGAAAAATGTGAGAATTTTTCTGGGCTTCTATTTGAACATCTATTAGCGGTGGGTCCCACAAATTATTAGAAGCAGACTGTCCGCCGCTAATAAGGGGAAATTTTGACCGTTACTTTATAGCGGCGGGACCCACAGATTATTAGAGGCGGATTACCCGCCGCTAATAAGGGGAAATTCTGACCGTTTTCTTTGTAGCGGTGGGACCCCATTATTAGCAGCGAGGGTTCACCGCTAAGTATCCCCTATTAAAAAAAACAAAATGCCCCGTTCATCATTTTTCTCCTCCTCTCTCATTTCTTTTCTTCCCTTTCTCCTCTCTCTTCGTCTTCTCCGCCTCGAGCCACCATCCCACCCCACCCTCCTCTGCCCCGAGCCACCGTCCCACCTCACCCTCCTCCCCGCTTGAGCCCACCATTCCGGCCTACTAGTAAGTCTTTTACTTTTACACTTTTATATATATACATGTATTTATATATATAATGTTTCTGTATATATATTTATATAATATTTCTATATGTATATATATATTATTCTGTAAATAATTTTTTTCTTTTATTTTGTTTGTTGAGACCACCACTAGAGGCACCATTCCCACCGAAGCATTACCGTGCAGTTACAGAGGCACTGCCGGTATTTTTTTTAATTTCTTTTTGCTTTATTTTTCTTTTTGTCTTTTATATATTTCTAAGAGTTTTAATTTTTTTAAGATAATAAAATTTTTAATCATAAATTATTGGTATTTTTCAGATTGTTGACACTACAATATATATTTGGGGATTTTTCAGCTTGGAGAAGGAGATTCACACATTTTCATTTGTGAAAAGTATGTTTATTTATTTATTAGATATATGTGTAACGCCCTACCACCTTAGAATCGTTACTAAGTGAGTTTAAAAGGTGCATTCAGCTTGCTAACCAAGCATTAAGCTCAAAAGTAAAACTAAACTGTATTAAAATCACATAATTTGAAAATGTAATCATTCATTGAAAATTATGAGTGTTTTACATTAGGGATCCCAAAAGAAAGTACCGTTTATAAATATTTACAACTCAAAATGTGTTTAAAGTCGACTAAACGACAAAATAACATCTAGTACAAAACAACTCCCAAAAATACCCCTGGTCGTGGCGGCCAGGCAGACCAGACATGTACGCATCGCCTCACGCCCTCCGTACTCAAGGTTGGCCAATCTTCCCCTTGCCCTTACTTGCACCACAGAGCACCCGTGAGCCGAAGCCCAGCAAGAAAACCCCACACAAATAGACAACATATGCATGTAAATCACTCAGCATATAAACAGGCCATCAATAGGCTAAACACATACGGCCATGCCGTCCTAGGCGCTTTACCAGGCCCTGGGTTCGCGGTCCACACCGTGAAGATATCCCAGGTATCCCTTAGGGTCTTACCCTGGCAACTCGCACTCCACGTGCTAAACGCTGCTCCCGGCCCCTTGCCGCTCTCGGCCTTCCCCATTCTCGGCCTTCACCGTTCCTGGCTCTTGCCGATCATTCACATATTTGCATACATAGTATAATTAATCAAACACTTAAACATGTATTAACATAATCAATGGGCTATGCCCTGCACATAATCATATAGGGCCATGCCCTGCAACACAACTATGGGGCCTCGCCCTGCTCTATGGGTACATCGGTTTTTCTTACCTGTGTCCCGAGCTTCTTGAGCACCGAAATTACGAGCACGGTCCTCTAACACGAGCCTCACCGAAAACCTAGTCACAACACATACATAACACTATCATTACTAACCAATTATAATCATCTCCCAGAACCAATCCCGTGCTCTCGGGAGCCCCCGGTTCCCCACACAAGGTAGCGGAAGCGTCCCTCGAGCCCCCTGGGCAAAAGCCTAAAAACTGAAAATTTCCCCTGCCCAGAAATGGCCTAGCGCCGCGGCACTAACCCATAAGGGCCGCGGTGCCCAGAATGGTGCCCTTCCCCTGATGCATCCTAGCGCCGCGGCACGGAAGAACAGGGCTGCGACGCCCATACGTGAACCCAGAAATCTGGATTTTTCCCAACGTTTTCCCCGAGCCAAAACACTCCCAAATCAATACCAAAGCATACATAAGTCTCAAATTCAATCCAAAACCCCATATAGACCATCTAACAACTCAGAAACATCAACAACAAGCCTAGATACACATTCAAACCCATGATTCACAAATTGGTTCAAAACCTTATAAAACTTAAACCATAACAGAGCATAACCTCAGGAATGCATGGAATTCTTACCTCAAACAAGGATTCAACCTTGAGCTTCCTCCAATTCCAGCTCCAAGCTAAACCTCTTTTGATTCCTAAGCTGAATTCTCACACTAACAGACCACAAATCCAGCTTTCAACTTCAGTTTTCAAACTCTCAAAGTCAAGCTTGGAAACTTAAAGAAAACAGAGATGAATTCCTTACCTTTGAGCTTAACACACCTTTGAGCTAACTTTCCTAGCCGCAGCAGCCAAATTCCTTCAATTCGCTAGCCCAAAATCCTCAAAACTCAGTAAGCTCCCAATCAACAAGGAGAGGGGAAAAAGAAATCGCATGGGAGAGAGAGAGAGCTGAGAAGTTCTGTTTTTTTTTCCTTTCCTTAGCCTTTTCTAAACTGTTCTAATAATTCCCAGCCCTTATCCAATCTTAACCAGCTGCCAAAAAGACCCAATTGCCCCTTAAATTAGCCTAAGTCCTCTTATGCCACCAAGGGCGATTTAGTCTTTTAACACATCCCGCTAAATCCTCGAGTGTGCCTAAAAATCCCCGATTTAATCCCAACATGTCTAAACTATTACTATCACTAACCGCTACTCAATAATTCCAGAACACTTTACAATATTTCCAAAATACCCCTAAGCTCCTCCCGAGCCGGGTATTTGACCCCATTGTGACTTTCCTAGCTAAACAACTCCCTAGGACCGTCTCAGAACGTGCATCACAAATATATCACCATTATATCACAAATATCACATTTATGCCCCCAGCGGGCTAAAATTACAAATATGCCCCTAACAACCAAATGGAGGCACATCCCAACAATTCCAGTACATGTATGGACGCTCCCCCCAGTCCTATCCTCTTTATTACCCCGACATCCCTAGAGGATCTCAGACGTCATATCCTAGGCATCGTGAGTTTGAGGAATCATCACATCAACCTAGGTATGGTCAGTCTGTAAGTTCATCGCAGCAGCAGCAGCAGCAACCACAGCAGAGGTATGGTTAGTTTGAGAGTTTATTGCATCAGTCTTCCTCGACACGACCACATACTCGACAATTTGTGGACTCTTTTGGATCATCTTCGCAGCAGTCTCCACCAGCTTATTACCCTTCACCACCAGCACCACAATTTGCTTTACCACCATTGCCGCAGTCCCGTAACATTGGTGAAGATATTGACCTGAATGTTAATGAATATTTCTCTCCTGGTTGGCCCAATCCAAACAATGATAATCAGTTTATGTAACACCCTAAGTTGCTAATAAGGTTTAGGACCTTGATTAACGTGCCTGGAGGGCAATAAGTGAATTAATATGATAATATATGAATTTAAATGAATATGTGATTAGAATGCATGTTTAGGTGGTATAAATATGCATGGGGGCCCCGTTTGCATGATAGAGGTAAATTGGTAATTTTAGCCCGTTGAGGGCATAAATGTGATAATTATATTATGTGGTTTACGCCACGTGGGTGTGGAGATATTAATGTGATGCACGTGCCGAGACGATCCTAGAGAGCTAGATAACTCAAAAGTCACAACGAGATTTTATACCCGGCTCGGGAGGAGCCTAGGGGTATTTTGGGGAATTTTGTGAGTTGAGTTGAGAATTTGTGGTTAATGGTTATTGGTGACTGAGTAACCTGGGTAACCATTAGTTACTGCTGAGAGTAACAAGTTTAGGTGGAAGGAATGGTAGAATTGCAATATAGGTGAAAGGACAAGAGTGCCCTTGAGGTTTAGTTAGGAAGGGATTTTGATGGAGGGATAAGATGGTCTTTTGGAAGAGGTTTAGATAGCTTTAGCTGAGGGAAATGAATATATACGATAATTTATGCTAAGTATGACTAAAGCCAAGTTTTAGAGGTCTAGAGAAATCAAGAAGGAAAAGGAAAAACTAAGAACCTAGAAGGCAAAGTGGAAGAGGAAGTGAGCTGAGATTCTTTGAGGCTAGTGAAGAGCTTAAGGGTGTGGAATCAAACTCAGGTCAAGGACTACTCTGAGGTAAGGATTTATCCCCCTGTTTTGTTAAGTTTTGAACTTGATTTCTAGCAGGTAAGAATGAAAATTGAAAGATAGTCATGGCTGGTTTTGTGAGAATTCAGCTTGTGGAATTAGAAGGCTTAGCTTAGAGCTGGAAGCAAGGGAGCTTAGGGTTGGATTCTTAATTCAAGGTAAGGATTCTGTGTAATTATAAAGTTTATTTCTGTTATGAATTATGGAATTTGAAGTGTGGTTTAGGTTTGGGTCTGAGCTTTTAACTTTCTGGTTTGAATTATTAAGGCATGAAACTAAAGTGTGATTTATGGGAGTGATTGTGTAATTGAGCTGGGTAATGATGTTTATAGGTTGTTGAATGGTCTATTTGGGGTTTTGAATTGGTTTTGGGGCTTAGGTGTGAGTTTGGGATGAATTGGGAGTGTTTTGGCTCGGGGAAATGCAGGGGAAAAACCCAGATTTCTGGGTTCGCGAAGGAGCGCCGCGGCCCTGTTCTTGGGCGCCGCGGCGCGAGGCTGTTTCTGGGAAGGGGAAGTGCTCTCTGACTTGCTGGGCGCCGCGGCCCTCTAGGGCAGCGCCGCAGCTCTAGGCTATTTTCAGGACATGGAATTTTGCAATTTTGAGCTTTTGCTCCGGGGGTTCGGGGGATGTTTTCGATGAATTGTTTTAGGAATTTGGGGGTCCCGAGAGTGTGGGATTGGTCCCAGGAAGTGGTTTTGGATTGATTAGTATTAAAGGATGTTTTATACGTGTTGTGACTAGGTCTTGGAGAGGCTCGGGTTAGAGGACCGTGCTCGCGGCCTTAGTGCAGCAGAAAGCTCGGGATACAGGTAAGAAAACTGTAGCACCCGTAGAGTAGGGCTTGGGCCCATAGTTTTGTTGCAGGGCGCGACCCTAAATTGTATTATTGCTAGAATGTAGCATTACATGAATGATTATATATTTGACTGTTATTTGAGAATGCTAAATGTGGAAATAGCAGAATGAACGGCGAAGGCCGAGAACGGCAGAGGGGCCGAGAATACCACTTAGCACATGGAGTGCTCGTGGCTAGGGTGAGACCCCAATGGATACATGGGATATCCTTACGATATAGACCAAGATCCCAGGCTTTGGTAACGCCTCTGGGACGGCATGGCCGTATATGTGTTTGATTTTATGGACTGTCTGACTAGAAATGAGCTATCTGTTGTAGTGACTGTATACTATGCATATGCTATGTACTGTTTGAGTTTTCTTGCTGGGCTTCGGCTCACGGGTGCTCTGTGTTGCAGGTAAGGGCAAAGAGAAAGTCAACCAGCCATGAGTACGGAGAGCGTAGGGGCGGCGCGTACATGTTTGGCCTGCCCGATTGCTTTGGTTGGGGGCAATTTTGAGAAATGGCTGTAGTAAACTCTGTTTTTGATAATTTATCCACGGTGTATCTATTTTGAGTTGTAAATAGTTAAAAACCTTGTTTTGGGATCCCAAATGTTGAATAACTGGAACTTTTAATGAAAAGAAGTACTTTTAAAGATTACAGCCTTGTCTTTTTGTTTAAATCACACTTTTGTTCTAAAAATCTCGCTTAGCGAGGTAATTGCATATTTTAAACTCACTTAGTAACGGCTCTAAGGTAGTAGGGCGTTACAGTTTACGTTTTTTAATAAATATAAGACAATTGATATTTTATTATGTTTATTTTATGATTAGTTTATATGTAATTTTGTTTGATGAATATTAATTGTGTTATTAATATTAGTTTTAATTTATGTTAAATTTTATTATCTTTAAAAAATTATTATATATTTATTTATTTTAAAATAAATTCAAATGAATTATTATAATTTAATATTTATTTTTAAAAAAATAATTAATTCATTACCGGTAGATTAATAGGGGTGGAACCTGCTGTTATTAAATGAGTCAGATATGAAGTTTGACTACTTGTATACCGACGGAACCCGTCCCTAATAATCCGTCATTATTAATATATTACCGACGGGGTGTCAGTCCACCGGTAATAATGATTAATATCGGCGGGCTATTACCAGTGGGACCCCGCCAGTAATAATCTTTAGAGGCAGATTCCCCTATTTTTACCAACGGACCCTTCCGCCAGTAATGCCCAATTATATTGTATTGTTCGTTGACAAACAACATGGTACTAAAAAATATATATCACTACTAAAATAGTGAACTTACACAACATATACAAAACCGTCTTCTATGTTGAAATTAGACAACAACAAAAAAAAAACAGACATTTTTTTAAAAATAAAAAAGTTGAAAATTTATAAATCATCTAAAAGCTTTACAAATAGATTATAAAAGAGAAACCAGTGATAAACAAAATATATGCTTGTTTACAAAAAAAAAAAAAACATTTACAATAAAAAGATTCATCATGACAATTTAGAACTAATAGCACACTTGGTTGTTAATGAATTTTTTTTTTTTAGAATATTGACACTCCTTAAGTAGTTAGATATTGAAAACACAAGATAATAATCCAAGAAGAGAAATTGAAATTTTAAAAATATAAATGAAATTTTATTAATTGGTTAAAATAGAACAAGTCCATTTAGGTCTTAAAATCTCAAAGAATGATTATAAATCTCACAAAGAGATACTCAAATACAGACTAACCAACCTGAATATAATGAAAACCTAATTTAGAACACAGAAGCTAGGTAAAATAAGACCTAACCCCATAAACAAATAGGCAATACAATAATTCACCTCTTAAAAATATTACAATCAAGTAACGATACTAATTACTGAACTAATGATATCACCAAAAGATCCATGACCTTGAACGATCTGCACGAGGAAAAAGATCAAACTAAAATTAGAAAAGCCACAGTCTTTGGAGGATGGGGTGATAAAACACCATTAAAAAATAGAACCTAAAACACTAAACAAATAGAGAAAATAAAAGTAAAACTATATATTTTAAAAAAAAAATCCCCGATACAAGAACCATGACACCGACACCAATAGACTCCACAAAGCACCACCTATTCGCCCCTAGACCATAATTCATAACCACTTGATTTTGGCCACTATAAGAGAACCTTAATCTCAAAGCCACCAAGTTAGCGATGGAGCGCCAACCCACCACACCATGTAATCACTGAGCAAGCCTCTATGCCATCGAAACAACGTTGACCACCAAATCTCGAAGTCCATATATAAATGAAGTCGCGAGTCGGAGAACCAAAGACAAAAGTGTTGCGATCAAGAGGGGTGTGGCAAATGAGAAGCCACATAAGAAACGCCCACCAAGCACCATGAGCCCAAGCTCTAATATGCAAGGGGGGCGAGGGCCTCTCGACCGAAGCACCATAGACACCCAAACAAGTGCCAGCAGCACTCTGGCCGAGGAAAAGCCAATAAAACTAGGGTTTTATTTGTGAAAAGTTACTAGCTTTTTTTATACTAATGCATATGCATTACAATTTAGTTGATAAAGGAAACGAACACTACAAGAAAAAACAGTATTCTTAACACTTAAAAACTGCTAACCGGGAGTATTGATAACGCTTCTGAAAATGCTAACATAGCCCCTGTTATTAAAAGTCTTGTCTTTTCTAGAAGAGTATTCGAATGTTATGTTCGATGTTATCTTAAACTATTCAATAACACATTTTTAGTTGCTATAATATTCAAATAATAACATTTAGTTAGAGTATTTGGTTATAAATTTGAAGTTTAATCTTATACTTTTTGCATAACACTTTTCAACTGTTACATTTGATTATTTTGATAACATTTTTAGTTTGTTATATTATATAAATCATAACAATTTATTACGCTTATAATATGTTTCTAAATCATAACATATTAAGGTTTTTTATTGTGATAATGGTACTTATAAGTTTTTTTTTTAATTAAAAGATTTTCATTATTGTATTTTGATAAAAAAAAATCAAAATTAATCATAAAATATAATTATCAATAGATTGATAAACCATAAGTATTACATTAAACAATAACTAATTCAAACTCTGAATGTGTCTATTTCATGAGATCTTAGTTCTAACTTAAGTTTGAAAGCATAACATAATAAAGTTTTATAATCTTGAACATTTTTTACTTCAAAAATGAAAAACAAAAAATTACAAGACACACAAAAGTAAACCATCCATGAAACTTGCTCCATCCTTCAATTCATCATCCTTTGTGCACTTGTCTTTGTTGTGAGTCCATTTGTTGTGCACTTGTCATATACCTGTTTCCCTTTCTTCCACAGGTCCATGTGTAATCCCCTTTGCAATAAAGTCAGTTGTAGTCCACAAAAGGTCTATTGCTGTCAAGCTTATGTTAAGCTCCGTCTTTAGAGCACTGTAAGCTTCAGTCACATCTACACACCTGTAATATTCGAGTGTAATAATGGAATCACACCAGCAATTACTTAAAGTGGTAATTCTAGGGCTTTTATATAAAAAAAAAACAGAACCAAATTGCCTTGTATTAATTAAAAATGCATGAAAGTTGTAATTCTAGGTTTCTATGTTGGAAGTAATGAAATTATAAGATTTTATCAGTCAATCCAAGTATAGGTGTCAGTGTGTGCCTATGCATGTGTGTAATAGGTCACTTGATATATTATGTCACTGCACAATATAGTATCTGATAAAACTGGAAGATTAGAACTTATTAAAGCGGTAGCTATAGTCATCCATGTTGCATTAATGAAATTATTAGCTCTTATTAAATATATCTGTATTATACTTTCAAAAGCATCAATCAAGCAATCAAAGAATATGTACTATTATCTGATAGAAGTGTCAAACGTAAGCATGAAAAATCATAGACAACTTATGACTTCAATGCAGTAATGTGTATAAAAAGGAAGAATGAAAAGGCTAATAAAAGCAGACATTACATTTATAGGCTAATAAAAGGCTAAGCAGAAACCTCCTGTCAAGATAAACTAAAGCTTAATATACTTAAACAATTAAACTCTATAAGAATGCTGCAAGAAAATCCCAAACAAAAATACTAGTTTCTAGTTCCCAAATAGAGATTAACAATTTTCAAATAAATATGAATTACAATATAGAGAGCAAACCTTATTTACATTCAATCCTAATGCCTTGTTTCCTTCATCCAAGTCTTCCAACTTTTTTAATCTTTCACGCTCCAACTTTAGTGCAGCTTCTGCAGCTTTAGTAATGTCACCTACCACCAATAGCCCCTTTCACGCATAAGATAACAGAAAAATTCTTAAAAGAGTACAGAGAACATGAATAAACTGAAAAAAACAGAGGGGAATACAGTGGAGTGTCAAAAATGAACTATTGCCAAAACCTAGCTGATCTTTGTGAAAATTAGGGCTAAACTAGATTTTTAGATAAAAGAGCAAATGATTATATCTATAGATCAGTACAAGGTTACTATATTTGCCTGGTAGCCAAATCACCTGCTGATGCTGAATTTATTGGTTTTTAAAATTCAGATTCCTTGGTTTTGGCTTTAGTTTGCAATCCTAAAGCTTCCTTCTGAACAGCAGCCTGGCTTGACGCTTCATTGGCCTCCCTTTCAGCAGCCTCTTTTGCTTCTCTTCTCTTGAGGTATGAGATACGCTCTTCAAGAGATATGTGCCCTAGTTATTCATAATACTAATTGAATAATTAAACATTTTGCAACAAAAATTATGCACAAATTCTACATCAGACGAAACATCATCCACTAGATAGCTACAGACCTTGACCCCAAGCTGATGTTCACTGGTTAGCTCATCAAACCTCCTTCCACCAATCCTGTTTCTTCCATCAAGTATGGCTGAATTTCAAGTGCTGACTCATTCTCAGAGTCGTCATCATCACTAAGAGATAAATCAAGAAAATACAAAGTATTAATAGAAACTAGCGAGATCTCTAACAATCAATGCGATATCACATACCATAGAAATATCATAGAAGTCTGTCATGAATACACAACAGCTGAATAAAGCTTTTGATGACAGAATAGGGATGCAAAACTTGAATTGATAAATGGAATATAAGTAAAGGAAAACAATCAAGGCCAGTTAAATGCATACCTAACATAAAGGTCGTTAAAATTAAACCTATTAGCAGAAAGGGAGCTTCTATCTTGAGCTTCCTCATATGCATTGTCAATGTCATCCACCTCATCATCGAGAACACGCATTACAAATGGCCTAGAACTTCTTTCTACGCTCTTCACATTTGAAAGTTGACTATACAAAATTTACAGCTGAACGCTTAGTTAAACAGAAAAACACATATGCACCAAGCAGTTATCTAAATCACACACGTACATACACGCACCCTTTCCCCACCCGAACCCCACCTAATTAACACACTAGACCAGATATCAATTCTATCAATTTCTTGTAGTAAATTAATCAAACCGTTTCAAGGCAAATGAATGAAACAAAGTAAGTTATAGAAAAAATTATGGATTGTCCAATACTCGAAAATATAACTTATCTTTCCAAAAAGGTCCTGCCCTAGGAATAAAACAAAAATATTTCAAACTTAATAAAAGACTGTTTTTTGTGGTAGTTCTAAAACACAGAATGAAAACAGAAAGATAAAAACTTGGGGTCGAGAAACTAAATATAATGATAATGGAAAAATAGTAGCCCTACAGAGCATTCAAATTAAAAAACCATCAGGATCAAAGCTCAACAGCAATGATAATCACTGCATAGAATATATTTATGCACACATAATCTGTCTATAATTTGTTCATTATTCAGCTCAGTGATATAAACACCTTATAAAACTTCAAAAGAATTTAAAATATATTAGATTAATGTTTTCCATTATTGTAAATGCATTATTCGCCTAGTTTTCCATTATGTACTAGTGCATTCCATTCATCAACAACAACCATATACTTCACACTAGTTAAAACAGAACATTTCACAAATGACAAATATGGAATAAAATATAGAAATAAGTTGAGACAACTGCAGTTATATAAATATATATATAGAGAGAGAAAGAGACCTTTTCTGAACTATGAGGCCTTGAAAGTGAGTATCAAAATCTGAAATTCCAGAGCTTAACTGGTCAGAATCCATTGATGCTTCTGCTGCTTCAGCGACGCCCAAAAGCTTTAAACACTCATTCCAACACTCATCAACCCTCCATAGAAGCTTAGTTGCAAGACCATAATACCCAACATCATTAACATCTTACATGAACACCCTATTACATTAACTGCGAATTGTCTAAGAATTTGGCCAACTAGAACTAAATAAGTTAATCACAAATTTAAATGTTGTATTTATCTTTCTTGAAACTTCATAGAAAAAAATAAAAATACTATTCAATGCAAAAATATAAACCTAAACTTCAGTTTTTCCTTAAAACTACTGTATTTGAGACTTAAAACCCATTATCATCTCTATCAAGCCATAAATCCAGATAAACAGAAGAAAAAACCAAAACTGTATTATTTTTCTTCAAACTCATGAGTTATTTTAATATATAATAATTATTATAAAAAATAATCAAAGATGATGCCTAAGAATAAAAAATCGTCATTACCCTTTTAGATAAGTGGGGATGTAATCAAAATAAACCATTTTATTCACGGCAACGGTACCCTAGTCGCATTGAAGTCCCCGCTATTACAACACCATCCCCACAGTCCCACCTCCATGCTAACATCTGCAACAACAGAGAAAGAAAGAGAGAGAATGAGATCGTGGGTGAGAGGGAAAGAACTAAATCTGGAGACACAAACAGATGTACATATATCCTTGTATATATATAATACCTATACCTGAAATAAATACATCAAAATAGAACAACATCAGAGCAGAAACAGAACTAAGAAAACTTAAGAAAAAATAGGACAGAAATGGCAAAATAGACAACCAAGGAGGGACAAGTGACTAGCATAACAACCAAATAATAATCGCACCACACTTAATTCATAGTAACTTCTCTTTAAAAGTTCTATGCATCTGCCTTTATATAATACACAATGTCCTAATGGGAATTTATATTTGGAAAGACAACCAAAGAAAAAAAGTTACTTTTTGTAAACAAAAGTAGACCCTACAAGCAAACAAAATTAACAGAAAACAGATGAAAATATTGAATACACCATAACAGATGGAAATACTCATCACAAGCTAAAATGACATGGTGAAAACTTATAAGAAATCAAGCTATAGAATCATGCCTTGTGTAGTCATGATAGCAACAAAAAGGATTATGCCAACAGGTTGCACCTTAAAAAAATGCCAAGCTTGATCACTGGTTAGAAGAGATACATACCATCGAGCCTACACCTCGCCTTGCCAAGCCCTGCCACCATCAACATCATCATTAGAGAGAATTAAGACAGTCTCTTTGATTGATTTCCTAACCTATAAATAAGAGACCAAAAATTGAATGAAAGTTAATAGAAGAATTAATAAACAAATCAACAAATAGCTATACACGAAGATAAAACTCCAAAGTAAATTAGATAAAATATAATCACGTGTGAAGACCTGTTGCCATTTTTTCCTTTCTGTTTTATGTGCATCTGATTGTTTTTTATGCTCTGTATTCTGAATTAGTTTTCTATTTCTATTGTTGCTCTTTCCAACTGCTTAGAAAGACCTTAAGGCATTAGTTGATTAATATATACATAAATAAAGAAACCCATGTAAGAAAGCTCAAATACCTTGAACCTGAATATTAATCAAAGAAACTTCCAACATTGAATGTTGCTTTATGCATTTTAATTTCTCATTAAGACCTAGCTAAAAGCATTGAAGCAATCAATACAAAATATTATATTACCACTGTGTCAAAAAGCAATCAGTTGAATATTTACATTAGATGAAATTAGCGCATAAATGATCAACTCTTAATAATGGACCCATTCTAAAGATACTTTCATCTTTTACCAAAACATTGATAAGTGCTTATAGATATAGGCATGTTCTGTAAAATTATTACTAGGCAGCCACAGAAACGCTCAATCGATTCCTTCCCTCCTTGTTATTAATATAAATTAAATTATAAAATAAGTTGCTAAACACCTACTCATCTCTCTTAGTTCAAAAACAACTTCAGAATAGAGGAAAAGCTGGAAGGAATCAAAGAACTCAAGAAAATAAAAGGTCAAGCAAGAAACTAGAATACAATGAAGCCATATATTATATCAACTCAATGGCTAAGAAATAAAATAAAAAACTCAAAAAAACTGAGTTGAGTACATACCATGTTGAGTAATTGGAGATAAGCACTTTGGCGTTATCAAATGAGAACGACAGGTTTCAATAATTTTATAAATTGCCTACATATGGAAGCAAATTTTCAATTATCAAATGGCCAAATTCTCACAATCCAATTTGGTTGTATCCTCAATTAGACAAGTGCCAATGATCTCCATTTCATCATTACAAAAAAAGACATAAAGGTAGTGTGCAAAACATAGTATTTCAGGCAAAAAAATGAGTAATAAAATAGAAGAACAAATTTACAAAACATGCAAAATTTAAATCTAATTTCATTTCTTTTCACTTCTGTGATCAAGAACCTAAAATATGCAAATGAAATACAATTGCAAAAACTGATATGCAAATAATCATAGTTTAACTTTAAGAGAGTAAAGCTTCAGATCACACTTATAACAAAAGCTTAATAAAATCAGATAATAGAACTTGCATAAATCAAATCTAGACTATCCTAACTTCATACAAAAAAAATACAGCAAAAAGGACTAAAGGAGAGGTAACTACAAAAATACCAACACAAGCAATTCTAACCATGGTAGAGACTAACTACAATCAGTTACAGGAAGAGTCTATATTAACAAACCAAACATTAATACTAATAGAACTAAAGACACTAACAAATACAAATAGTAAAGTATTGACTAAGTGTTGCCGGCAAGAGAATACTCAATAGTTATATGGTTAATAAATTTATTAATTAATTGATTTTAAAATCACTCTTCATTTACCTAAAAGTTTCATTTACTTTCGGTGAATTTATTCCAAAGTGAGTCAAGAATCTCAATCTATCCAATAGTTTGAATAAGTATATACCTTACTTAACCCTTCATATTAGTCGTGCATGGAGGCATTCAAACTAAGGAAAAGCAACTAAACAAACAGTCGGTATGCACATAAATGAAATAAGAAAGAGAACCCTTCAAACATGTTCTTCAACACTCACAAGAACCAACATTTTCACAACAATTGTGCTCTCAAAACTTTCTCTCAACACATACAAAATAAAAAGGTGACTCTTATTTATAGACCTCCAACCAAATAGAAATAAGATAATCATATGCTGAAAAAATTCCAAGGCATTTTTCATATATATTCTCATCAAAATAAGAAAACATAACAATACAAAGTCTGACATAGAAAAAATAAGACCAACAAGCCAAAAATGCCACAAAAGATAATGACACACAGAACATGAAAAATTTCCCACAGGCCCCAACAACTAAACTCTAAGGCACACTGTGAGGATTAACTACTCCAAATCCATGATTTAAAACACTTAGATTTAACACAAAAGAAGTAGCATGAAAGCAGAAATGAAAAATAACAGAGAAATTAAGAGAACACAACTAAAATTACTTGGTTACAAAACTAGTTCTCACAAACATAGCTCTCTCGAGAGACAAATGAGCCTATATATATGAAAGTCAGGATTTTAGAAATAATTCCAACACAAGCATATATATATATATTGATAATATTCAAAATAATTTTTTGATATTAAATTGAAATCTGAAAAAAAAACAAATTATACCTCACAGAGACAAACAGAGGTCTCCAGTTCTTGCTCAAAGCCAGCGGGAGAGATAAACAGTGAGGGGGGGACGAGAGACTCAACGACTACAGCACGGGCGTGGTCGTGGTGTGCTTCAGTTGCATGAGTACCGGCGTGAGGGAGGCTTCAGCAGGGGTGTGGTTGTGGTGTGGTTCAACGGTATGGGGGTTAGAAAGCCGAGAGAATGTGAGAGAGCGAATGAGAGAAAGAGCAAGGGAGAGCGAATGAGAGAAAGACTGAATGCACTGAGAGATTAGGGATTAGGGATTAGGGATTTGAGACTGAATGCAATGAGAGAAAGACTGGTAGAGATTAGGGATTTGAGAGAGAGAGAGGCATGCTGGTAGAGAGGCACTGAGAGATTAGAGATAAGTTTTTTTTTTCATTTGCTGTTCTCTTTTGTCAATTTCAGGCGGCAAAAAGTGTTTCATTTACCGCCTAAATTTTTTTTCCCGTGTCTTTTTTTCTCCGTGTCTCCGTATCAATAGCACTTCTAAAATTATGTTATATTTTAATGTAATATTTGAGAAAAATTGTTGTAGTGGAATGAATAGGTTAAGTTGGTTTATCAATGTTGAAAGATCAGATCTGGAAATGTCAAGACATGTGAGTCAACAACAATATCAATTTGAAATAAATTAAGCTTCTTGAACACAACAAAGTCCAGATCGGAAGCAAAGGTTTGAATATTTAAGTGAGATAAGATAGAGTTTGAAATAATGATCACAATTGAGTTGTCACTTATCAACACAGCATTTGAAAGCCACCCTTTTTTTAATTTAATCATATGCAAGACATTCGAAAACCTGCACATACTAATATTAATTTAAAAGCTCAACTAAAAAATCTCCTAATTAAATCATGTATATATATAAATTAAGAATTATATAACTCATCTTAAATTGTATGGTACCTAATAACAAAAGTCTTATAACAATAATCACTATATGAAATCTTTTTATTTGGAAAAAAGACCATGTTTTTTAATTCCTTTCTGTGATCAATTTAGTGAAATTTTTTTCAAGTTGAACTGATTGTATGTAAGCAATAAATGTATAAATTTAGTTTCCAATTTTGAACAATTAAACCAAATTTTAATAACATATATAATTAGTATATATATATATTGAGCGATTATACTCAATTTATTTTTTGATAACATCGATGCAATCATTTTATGTTTTTTATACCTCGATAACTTTTTTTTTAATTTTTTTTGTATGACGGTGTGCATTGTAATTATTTAAGACGCTCTGCAAATTTTTAAGAAATTCCAAATAATTTACATTGCCGAAAATAAGATTCAAACAGTTACTTTTACACGTATATACAAAAAAATAAACACGAGTGTAACAAGATGTTTGAGCCTTGTTTTCGATACTATAATTTATTCAAAATTTCTTGAAAATTTATAGAAAATTCTAAATAGCTACAATGTACACCGTCATATAAAAAAAATTAGAATTACATTTATCGAGAGGAAAAAAAAAATACCGATATTATCAAAAAAAAAAAAAATTATATGTGTATTATTCATTTATATATATATATATATACATATATTAGAAAACTCTCTTTTTTGACTCGTATTCATGTATCTGTACGTTATTTATTAAATTATTTATAATAAAAAATAGCTTAGAATATCATATACAACAACCATATATACAAGTTATTATTAAAAATAGCAGTAAACGTCGGTTTACACAAGCTATCTTATAAAATAACAAAATTGAACGTTGCACGTCCTTTTTTTATTTATCTTGACTTCAACAAATTTATATTGAGAATCTAATTTAATTAATAGGTTTTATAAAATTGCAATTTTTAGACTTATTATTTAATAACATTATTGGTAATAAATAATAGAGATCCACCAATGAAATTTTGCTATATATTTCTTAATTAGTGGACTCATCTCAATGAATTGTCCCATGGGTGAGTTGTAATTAATCTCTGCCTGCCATTATTGTACCTTTTTTTTTATTCCATCTCTAAAACAATATTTTGATAATATTTGCACTCAATTTAATTTTAACATAATAAAAAGATAAATTTTCTTTTTCCAAGCAAATTCACTAAGCTTGTAATCAATATGCCAATTATTTTTAGTTCATTAGAGGTTGAATCAATCAACTATGTATAAATATATAGAGAATTTTTTGTATAGCGGCTTCACTTTAAACCCTATTGGTGGGGTTCTTCAGTGATTTCGACCCGTGAACAGTTTTTAGTGTTTTTTTTTTATGACCGTGTATATTGCACTTATTTAGAGCATTTTGCAAATTTTTAGAAAATTCTAAATAGTTTACAGTATCGAAAATTAAGTTCAAACATGTTTTCCACGCGCATAAAAAAAATTAGTCACACATGCAACAACATGTTTAAACTTAATTTTCGGTATTGTAAATTATTCGGAATTTTTTGAAAATCGCGCCGATGCTCTAAATAACTACAATATACACGATCATAAAAAAAATCGCGTCTGTCTCCCCAAAAAGTATGGAGGAGTTGGCTTCTTTGAGGGCAGGAAGTGGAATATTTCGTTGATGGCCAAGTATATCTGGGCTATTTCGAGCAAAAAGGATTGCTTATGGGTTAAATGGATAGACTCGATCTACCTTAAAGGCCAAAATTTCTGGTCTGTTCCCTTAATTAATGATACCAGCTGGTATTTTCAGAAGTTATTGAAGCTGAGATCTGTTATAGATTCTGCTGCTGTTAGCTCTTCGGGATCTAAAGGGAAATTCAAAGCAAAATCTCTTTATCTTTCTCTTATCACAGCTAGCGAGGTTCAATATGCATCTGCTATATGGCATCGCTTATGTGTCCCGAACACAGGTTTATTTCCTGGCAAGCAATCAATGAACACCTCCTTACTCGAGATAAACTGGGGAAATTTCTGGATCTGGCCACCTATCTGTGCCCGGTCTGTGATAATGCTTTTGAGTCCCACCAGCACCTCTTTTTTGACTGCACCTTCACTAAGAAAATTCAGCAAGAAGTCAGCTCCTGGTCTGGTTTTCAGAGTTGGCCTCAGACCATTGATGCCTGGAAGTCTTAGAGCTCTAGAGCCTGTTCAGACCTTGGGTATCAAGTGTGGAATGCTATTCTTTCAGCAGTTTTCTACTCTGTTTGGTGTAATAGGAACAAATGTGTTTTTGATCTGTGTTGTAACTCAGTGATGATAGTTAGTTCATCTATAAAATTAGCATCCAAAGCTAGAGTTAAGGGAATTAGTTGTTCCAAAACTAAGATTAGAGACAGAGATGTAATTAGCCGGATCAATTCCCTGTAATTTCTTTCCTTCTGGCAGTTTGTTGTAGCTGCTAGTTAGTTCTGAGTTTGTAATTGTTTTGTGTTTGTTGAATATAAATTTCTCCTTTCTTCAAAAAAAAAAAAAAAGTTATCCACTAAAAAAAAATAAAAAATCGCGTCGAAAATTGTTGAAAAATCAAGAACACTGAGAGTCTCATCGGTAGGACTTAAAGTGAAGCCCTAATTTACAAAAATTATCCTATATATATGAGATAATAATAACTCACATTGTCATTTTCATAAAACAAATGAAAACAAAATAATCTATACATGAATGGGTTTCTATATTTGTAGTGGATTTTTTTTTGAACAAAAATAGAATATGAATTTTTTTATTTGTTGATATCCAAAAATCCCATATAAAACTTTAACTAATTAATCAAAAATAATCTCATATGAAAATTTTTAAGTAACCAAATCTCATACAAAACTAATTTATCAAAATCCCATATATATCAACAAGATATCTCATTCTTCCATACACAAATAAAGAATTCCTTCCTCAAAACAAGAAAATAAAATAATCTCTATGATCCAATCTATTATTTATTATGTCATGTTCTTGGTTTCATTGATTATAATAAGAACATATTATATATGCATTCATATACATCACAACTTGTCCTTATGGTCCTCCATACCTCTCCTATATATGATTCTTTGATTCATTATTTCATATCCCACTTCTCATCACTCTTTTGTAGTTATATATATATATATATATATATACACATATGTATATACTTTGTCCATATTGATTTGGTCAAAATCTTTGGATTCTTCTTCTTCTTCTTCTTCTTAGAAAAAGATGTTAAGATTGGAAGATTACACTATTCAAATGGAGGGTCATGAAATGAACAAGTTGTTTAAGGTATGCCTTATAATTATTGTATCTCTATCTTATTGCTATGTTATTGGTAAAATAGTCTCAAAGGGTACCAAAAGACTCGTATCTATAATCCCAATTCTCATCCTTTTTCTCTTACTTCCTCTAAATTTCACCTCAATCAACTGTGGGGGTATTTCTGGCTTTTTCATCTCATGGCTTGCAAATTTCAAGCTTTTGCTCTTTGCTTTCGGAAAAGGCCCTTTGGCTCTAGACCCACCAAAGACTTCTCTTGCTCATTTTATTGCCTATACTTGCTTCCCTATCGAGATACGAAATTACCAAAATACCCTTGACTCCAAAGGCGAAAATAAAGGCCACCCATCTCCTAAAACACCCAAACAAGGCCAGAAGTGGGTTATAATATATGCAATCAAAGGTTTGATTTTGGCCATTTTGGTCACTAGTGTGTTTGGTTACAAGAATTATATGCACCCAAAGGTGATTTTATTTCTTTACAGTCTATACATATACCTCATTCTTGACCTCATCTTAGCCACCACAACGGCTCTGGCTCGAGCCGTGAATGGAACAGAGCTCGAGCCACATTTCAACGAACCATACCTCTCCAGCTCACTACAAGATTTCTGGGGCAGGAGGTGGAACCTCATGGTAAGCCGTGTACTGCGTCCCACAATATACAAACCCACGTTGGGCTTCTGGGCCCGCATAATTGGGCCCAAATGGGCTTCTGTACCAGCTATTATGGCCACGTTTATGGTCTCTGGGCTCATGCACGAGCTCATATTCTTCTACTGGTGTCGTGTGTGGCCCACGTGGGAACCCATGTTGTTTTTCGTCCTACATGGCACTTGTTTGTCTGTGGAGATTGTTTTGAAGAAGGCAGTGGGGACCGCCACTAATGACACGTGGCGAGTGCCCAGGTGGATTTCTGGACCGTTGACCGTTGGGTTCGTTATGGAGAGTTGTTTTAGGCTTATGTTTCCACATGTTCTTCGTTGTAAGACCGATTTAAGATTGCTTGGAGAGTATGCTGCTATTGGTGATTTTTTTAAGAATATCTTTACTCACAAACTACCTTTGTTTAGCCATTAAAGAAAAAAAAATGATTGTTTTTTTTTTAATTTTAGAATTTTATCTTTATCATCATGAATAGAACGAGAATGTATTGGATAAACGATACCGAATATTAACATATAAACCGATATCAAAGGCATGACATAAAACAAAAACATTAAAAACTAAACAAGAATTGAACAAAGATATTCATACTCAATATTGCACAATAAAATCATCTTATTTAAGACATCAAATATAATATGAATGAAAAAAGTTTTATATACACCTTTGTGATCAAGTCTGTGAACTGAGATAATTATACGTTGCTCATCACAATTCACCCACCTACACATTAAATATCAAAATGGTACTTGGGATGTAGATGAACACTACTATCTCATTTTTCCTCTAAAACATTTATTGTTCACACACACTTAATAAAATGGTGTAACCTTTCTTATAAACCATAATAGGCATATTTGGCCTAGATACCCAATGAGAGGATTAGTTGTCTTGGCTCAATGGACTGGTCTAAAGACATTAAGAGCGTGTCTATGGGCCCCGAGCGTGTCAGTACATTATGGCCCGATGGTAATAGTATGCAATACCGATTATATAGTTATCTTTACATACTAATCACGACACTACGTGAGCAACGTTTAATTATGTTAATCCATATAAAATATTATAACATATTTATCATGATTCACATAAAAATGGAAATTTGCAAATCCACCAAAAATGATGGATTTTTATTTTTATTTTTGAGAATCGAATAATAAAAGTTGTACCCTTTTTTAGCTTTCCCATTAATCTCATTAATTTCAGAAATATTTTTGTCTTGTCCCACATTTATAATGTATTATTAATTTGGATATTCAATAAGTTATGAATAAGATATTAATGTAATAATCTGTTTGGTTGATAATGTCTCCTTGTTTGAGCTCATCTATTTTCATGAGATTTTGACTATATATATTTGTATTATTTATGTTCATATATGTAAATTTATCATTTTGAATTTATTTCTTCAAACAATTGCTTTGTAAGATTTTATTTTATCTCAAAGTAGTACCACTATTGTTCTGGTGTGGGAACAAAATTGCTCTTTAAATAAGTTGATTACTTATTTATAATTCAGAAGAGCTTTATGCGTTTAATGCTCTTGATCTGCCTTTAATAATGTTAGTTTGTAAAGTGTTGCTGTGGAGAACATTCTCTATCTTGGAGGACCTAATATTGCCTCAGAAGTATTTAACAATGGAGCTGAAAAATGGAGAAAACCCTTGGACAACAATGGCAATGGCACACTTTACAATCCTCATCATTGGAAAATAAGCATTGTCTGTATAGCCCTCCTAAAAATGAAATTAGTATTAATGTACTCAAAAAATGCTTTGTTGTTTAAAACTTCAGTTGTTGGTTGAATGAATTAGCTTGAACCTTACTTACACCCTGAAGAAACACATGACAGAGCCAGGAGTATCTTATAAAAAAAGACCAGAGTATGATTTTTTTTAGGAGGCCAAAACAAAGAAATAAGAAGTAATTATATAAAGAAAATACTATATATATATTTTTCAAATTTTGAAGGGAGCCAAGCACCCCTCCTTATACTACTAGATCATCCCTGAGCAAGTTGTTCTGGTTGAGCCCTGTCCTATTGCTTAAAATGTTCTATTTTGGTTGATGCATATTTTCTTTATTTTTCGAGTTTTCAAGGGTCAAATTGTATTTCTTTATGTAGTAGTGAGTCTTGTAATTGTAATGTCCCAAAATCCCTAATGAGATTTAATGGTCAGATTAGTAGGTCGGGAGGGTCATAATTGATTTATTATGCCATTAAATGATTACATGCATGTTTATGTGAATTATATTATTATATGATGATAAATGCATGCATGTGGGTCCACTTTTTATTATAAGGGTATTTTGGTAATTTGGCACGTTGAGGGCATATTTGTATATTTTCATGCATGTTGGTGATTATTGATGAGGCCACATTATAATGTGGATTTGTTCGAGCTATTTAGCATGAGACGATCTTTTAATGCAAGTTAACAGTTTGATCATAACGGAGTTAATTTTGTGGCTTGGGGTAATTTGATGATTAGTACATTACCATGAATTAAAGGTTAATGGGATATGATTTATTGACATTTGAGAATATTGAGAATAACGAGAATTGGATGGCGTTAATTATAATTAACGAGATAAGCGGGGAATGACAGTTTTGCCCTTGGTGGCTGATAAGGGTTTTATTTAAGCCTAGGGATATTATGGTCTTTTGACCTTAAGATATATATCACTTGAGAAGTTGCAGAAACTTGTAAAAACAGAGTGTCTTCTTCTTCTTCTCCCGTTCATCTTTTCTCCTTGTTTTCTCTTTGAATTTTTGAGCTTCATTTGAGGAATCAAGCTAGGGAGTTAAGCGTTGATGGTCTAAGGTTGTGTTCCACCATTGAAGAGGGTTCCATACTAAGCTTGAGTAAGAATTCAGCCACGAAACTCTGGTTATACTCTGTTTTTCTATTAGTTTTCAGCTGAGAATTTTGAAGTGGATAGTCGAGAATTCATGGAGGTTTTTGGGAAAGTTTGCTTAGGTTTTGATGAGGTTGAGGTATGGATGAAGTTTTGGGGTTAAATTATAGGTTTGGATGATGTTTGGGGTTGATTTTGGGGACATGGGAGTGTCTCAGCACTGAATACAATAGAAATGCCTCTCAAGAAGGAGATTATAATAACGTCGGCATCGAATTTGTGACAGGAGTCCTAGCAAACCTTACATTACAATCCTCCCTACTAGAAAAAATTAGAGAAGGACAGAAAGTGGATGAAGCCCAAATGAAGCAAGAGGCTTTGGTACAGGAAAGTGGTAGCAGTGACTTCACGATGTCCAACGATGGATTGCTGCGATATAAGGATAGGATTTGTGTGCCTGAAAATGATGAGATTAAGGAAAGTATTATGAAAGAGGAGCATACAACACCTTATTCCTTACACCCAGGGTTGACGAAGATGTACCAAGACTTTAAGGCGTTGTATTAGTGACCTAGAATGAAGAGTGATATTGCTGAGTTTGTTGACAGATGCTTGACATGCCAGCAAGTCAAGGCGGAGCACTAAAAGCCAGCAGGGTTACTTCAACCGCTTTACGTTCCATAATGGAAATGGGAAGATATAACAATGGAATTTGTGGTAGGGCTACCCAGGACCACAAAGCGACATGATTCTATTTGGGAAATAGTTGATAGGCTCACTAAGTCCGACCATTTCCTGCCAGTTAAGACCACATACTCGGCGGGCCAATATGCAGAATTGTATGTAAGTGAGATAGTGAGACTTCATGGAGTGCCAAAGTTGATAATTTATGATCGAGGTTCAGTGTTCACATCGAACTTTTGGAAGGGACTACAGAGAGCTATGGGAACAAGGTTAAAGTTCAGCACCGTGTTTCATTCTCAGACCAATGGGCAGTTTGAGAGAACTATACCAATTCTAGAGGACATGTTGAGATGTTGTGCTATAGACTTTTCAGAGTCTTGGAACCGATACCTACCCTTAATGGAGTTCTCCTATAATAACAATTATCAATCCACTATTGGGATGGGTCCCTGTGAGATGTTTTATGGGTGCAAGTGTAGATCTCATTTACACTGGGATGAAGTTGGGGAGAAACAAATTTTAGGCCCCGAGGTAGCTAGGGAAGCCAGTGAGGCGATCGAGAAAATTCGCCAAAGGATGCTTACTGAGCAAGTAGGCAAAAGAGTTACGTGGACCTTAAGAGAAGGGACATCGAGTTTTCAGTGGGTGAATTTGTATTCTTGAGAGTCTCGCCGATGAAGGGTGTTATGTGTTTTGGAAAAAAATGGAAGTTGAGCCAGAGATATATAGGTCCATTTGAGATTTTGGATAGAGTATGGCAAGTTGCGTACCGTTTAGCATTGCCCCCAGCACTAGCTAAAATGCATAATTTATTTCACATCTCGATGTTGCCTAAGTACGTGTCAAATCCCTCTCATGTTTTGAGTTATGAGACGTTACAGTTGAAGCAGGACCTGGATTATGATGAACAGCCTGAGCGTGTTATTGAAAATGGAATCAAGGAATTGAGATCCAAAAGGATTCCATTAGTTAAGGTCTCGTGGATGAATAGTACAAACGAGAAGCAACATGGGAGTTGGAGGAAGACATGAGAGAAAAATACACAGAATTATTTGGTAAGAAAGAATTTCAGGACGAAATTCCTTTTAAGGAGGGTATATCGTAGCGCACCATTTTTTTTAATCAATTTTGTGCTTTAAATTTTTATTAATTGTTAATTGTTTAAAATTATTTTTAATTGTTTGAATTATTTGGTAGAAATTATGTGAGATTATCTTTGTTAATTGTTTATTTTAATTTGTAAGTAAATGAGCTTTGCTTGTGTGCACCAATGTGCATGGTTAGTAGAAATGTACCTTAGCACTTGTGTGTGTGCATGTGCATGATTTATTGGTGAGCATACAAGGATTTTCCTATGCATTATTCTAGATTATTTCCTTATTAAGTAATTAGTTTTATTTTATTATCTTTTTATTAAATTAAAAATAGGATTAATAGGAAAAGTAAATATGGTAAGCTATTGTATTTACTAGAATCTCTCTTTGCTTTTGGATTCCTCATTGTGTCAGGTCGTCTGAATGGGACCTAGTTTTCATTAACCAGGTAGATGTTCTCCCGAGACTCATTGAGCTCGGTATACACTTTTTATACAGAGAAGTATCTTTCCCCTTTCTTCTTCTTTCCCCCATCTGCCTCGGGATTATTCCCTTCGTTTTTCTTCCTTTTGGAAGGGTTTTCCCTGGGGGTTTCAAAGTCGATGGGTCTGTCGAGGTCAAAGCAGAGTTCGCGTTTGTCGTTGTAGTTATGGGCTAGGAGGTCATGTTCAACGCTGACCTCGCCTCTTCTACATTGACAAACCTCTAGGCTTGTTGATTAAACTTAGTTAACGACCAGAAAGGTTTCCTTTGTAAGTCTTCCCAGAGAGGACTTCCTGGCATTACACCAGCTCGAACTGCCATTAAGTGACCACTATCGTTGACATCTCGAGCCACTTCTAAGTTAAACCTTGTGAGGTAACCTTTTAGTGACTTGTTTGATTGTAGCCGGACATTGATCAGGGCTGAGGCCTTGGGCCTAATGCCAACCATAGCTTTAAATTGTTTTTTGAAATCTCTTGACAATTGATCCTAGGATGCGATCGAATGCCTTTTGAACTTTTCAAACCAGTTTTTTGATGGTTCTATGAGTGTGGCTGGGAACAGCATACATTTGAGCTCGTAGCCCACATTGCTGGCTCGCATTATCGTGTTGAATGTGCTTAGATGGCTATATGGATTTGAATTTCCATAAAATGGCAGGACATGGGGAATTCTAAACCCCTGAGGAAACGGGGTGTTGGAGATATGTGAGGCAAATGGCTTGAGCTCCTCATTGAACTCTTCATCCTTCTCCCTGCTACGCTCATTCTGTAGGAGCCTGAATGCTCTCTCCAATTGTTCAATCCTTTCTTGAACTAGATCTACGGGAGGCCTAGCCTGGACCTGAGGGGGTTGGTTATCATTGAAAACAACTCCAGCTCCCTGTCTCGGTGCAAAATTGTAAATCGGATGTTTGTGGCCATTTAGATGATCACGTAGATATGGGTTCGAGGGATTGTCACGTCCCTGATTATGGTTTAAGTGTTCCCGTAGATTAGGGTGATCTCCTCGATTCTCGACATTCCTTGGTTCCATGTTGTAAATTCTCACGGACCTAGTGTAATCTAATATTTCACTTACATAGCCGGCTGCTCGGTTATTACGAGATGGATCTCCTGCTAGCCTCCTTGTCCCAACAGTTTGTGATCGTGACATTTGGCTTCTCGTAGGTTGAGGAGCCCTACAATCTCGGGCAGCTTCTCCTTGTTCGTTCCTAGCTCGTCGATTCCTATCTTGATGGGCAGGTCGCGGAACTTCCTGAACTTGCGAGGGATGCCTTATTGGTGATCGTGGGTGTCTTATGGGAGATGGTGGCTATCTCCCATTGTTGGGCCTAGATCACTACAAGAAAAAACAGTATTCATAACACTTAAAAAGTGCTATCTGGGACTATTGATAGCACTTCTGAAAATGCTAACGTAGCCCATGTTATTAAAAGTCCAGTCTTTTCTATAACATTTTTTGAATGTTATCTTAAACTATTCAATAACACATTTTTAGGTGCTATAAAATTCAAATAATAACATTTAGATAGAGTTTTTGATTATAAATTTGAATTTTAATCTTGTATTTTTTTCATAACACTTTTCAACTGTTACATTTGATTATTTTGATAACATTTTTAGTTTGTTATATTATATAAACCATAACGATTTTTTACGCTTATAATATGCTTTTAAATCATAACATATAGTAATAAAATTTTAAATTTTATTTTGATAAGTATACTTATATGGTTTTTTTTTAATTAAAAGATTTTCATTATTGTATTTTGATAAAAATATTCAAAATTAATCATAAAATGTAATTCTCAATAGATTGATAAACCATAAGTATTACATTAAACAATAACTAATTCAAACCATGAATGTGTCTACTTCATGAGATCTTAGTTCTAACTTAAGTTTGAAAGCATAACATAATAAAGTTTTATACTCTTGAACAATTTTTACTTCAAAAATGAAAAATAGAAACATTACAAGATACACAAAAGTAAACCATGCGTGAAACTTGCTCCATCCTTCAATTCATCATCATTTGTGCACTTGTCTTTGTTGCGAGTCCATTTGTTTAGCTACAACAAAATTTAAATAAGTAATGCTTCAACTTAAAGTTATAGTAAACTAAAAGAGTACATAAAAAATGTTAATTACCTAATTATAACTTTATCAGCTGGCCATGCAATTATACTACCTACAGCATCTTCTATAGTAGACATAATTGTTGAAGGCCTCCACAGAAATGCATCATTCTTTCTTACAAGATCTATCCCCACTTTCATAGCATTAGGCCCAAGAGGAACATGGTGAACCTCATCCTTTGGGTCACTTGAGATAAAATAACCTTCTGCAATAATTTCTCCAGATCCAATCCAATCTAATATTTTGCATTTTGAGCCAAATGTGTGGTTCTTGACACTCTAACAATATATCAATATAACAAATTCAGCAGTAGTAAATGATTTTATATTGAATATTATATGTTTTAGATTTTATCATTTTCATATAATTAGTATCATAATTACCTGAGTGGAATGAACATGAGAATTTGATTGAACATTGACATTTGATTGCTCCTCGCTCTGAGAAGATGTATTCTATTTACAAGTAAGATAGAAAGACATGAATTCAACATCAAAATTAAAAAAAATACAAAAGTAAAGACTAACCAAAAAATTAAACATGAATCTTAGTTATTATTGCAATTCAGCCACATGAAAATATAGTTTCAGCATCAAAATACTTACTTGATTTTTCATTAAAGAAACAATGAGTTGCTCCATGTGTTGCATTTTGTCGTTCAAATTTTTGCATTGACCTTCTATCTTTATCAAATGGTCATCTCTTTCTGACACAATTTGCAACTTTGACCGAGTAACTCCTCTTCCGAAAGCTCTCAAGTATGAATTTTTTTCAGGACCAAGGACTTTTGTGAGGATGTCTTCATTAACACTTGTAGTTGAAGACGTAGCATGATCTTTCTTATATTCTTCAACCAAATCCTTCAAAAATAAATAGTATCAATAAATGTATTCAAACAAATGAGTAAGTTAAAACTAAAGTCACATGATTTTGAAAGGGCAAGGTGTATACAAAAGCTTCAGCCACTTCTGAATTTACTGGTTCGCCATTTTTCTTCTTATGTGCTTTGGTCCAAACATCAACTCTAGAAGGTGGTGTATTGGTTTCACTATGGTTCATCTATCAAAATAAGAAAATAAATTAAAAAAATATCTAAACCAAATTCTATAATAAAACAACTGTAAATATGTTTGGCTTTACCAACTCATCAATCAATCTTGCATAACCTTTGCGACTACAAGTGTGGGGTAGTTGCTTTGTCCGTATTTTTTTGAATTTCTTGCTTGTAGCCTAAGAATATAAAGTTAATAGAGACATTAAACTATAAATTTTAATCATAAATATATTTGGTTATAAGATGTTAAGAATAAAATACCTTAAACTCAGCACTATTTTTTTCCTTAACAAAACTTTTCCACTCATTCATAGATTTAATATTATCAGGCTTTAGTTTCAATCTTGCTTCTTCATTTGGTGCATTTGTTATTTTAGTAACTAGCCTTGATTTCGAAGCTCTCCAAAGATCTGCCATACTTTTGAATATATAGGTCTTTTGCCAATCTTTGTCAACCTTATATCTTGCCTAGTAAAATTAATAATAGGTTAGTATTAATGTAAATGAATTTCAACAAATTTCATGTTCAATGCATAAAACCTGAGTATATATACCTGAATAGATTTCCATAAGACCTCTTTCATTCCTAGAGGAATCTTCCTCCAATCTTTTATTGTTACTGGTACAATTTCTCTAACAAGTGCACCCAAAAATGAAGACAAAGATATTGATGTTGCACCTATTGGTTGTCCCTTTGAGTTAAACTTAACTTCCAAACGACCATCACTGTCTATTGCAATAGACTTCATTTTACTAGGGCCTCTAGTTCTCTTTTGGGTAATAGGTGCAACAACTTCTTCAGGTAGTTCTTGTTCGTCAGGCAAATTTTCAACAATTGTTTCATTTGGGTTTTCTGGGATTTGTAGGCGTTGTGATTTTGTTGTGGCTGTTGGTGAGATGGCATGGTCATTTGAAGGACTAATTTCTACTTCAACCACTCTTTTAATAGATCCCCTAGTGGCTGTCTTTGAAGCTAAGAATGGAGAAATTAGGTCATTAGTAGGTGGTCTCACTATTTTTTCAAGAGAGTCTATTGGTTGTTCAACCTCAAATAGATTTTTAAGAGATCTCCTTGTCACAGGGGAGATGGGTACTTCTTCTTCATCAGAAGAGTCATTTCTTACAATCATTCTACGTGTATTTTTCTTTGGAGACACATCCTTAGTATATCTCTCTTCAACAACCTTATCCATTTCCAAATTTAGTCTAAAGCTCTTCCTCTTTTCATTGAGGAGTTTAACTAATTTTCCTGTAGGTATGTGTTTTGGCCTCTTTCCTTTTGTAGATGGAGGTGACATATCTTGTACTTGGCAAACTCTTTGACTAGTTTCTGATCAACCGTTTCTATAATTAGTAAGATTTTTGATGAGTTACAAAAATCATATATAACAACATATTATCAATTATCACAAAAAAAACATATAATAAAAGTCAGAAAGAAAGAAATAAATAGTCATTCTTGGCATCAAAGACATGTTTTCAAGAGTTCTTCGCTAAAAATACACAAATAAGAAACAACAAATTAATGAGCTAAAGTATAAACTGAAATTTCCATTGATTACAACTTTGAATGTCAAGTGCAACATCTTCTACAATTTACAAAAAACACAACAATAATCAAACTAATATACCCTCACAATCATCTCTAACATATTGTTCATCTTCCACTACATTATACAACCTAGATTCAGTAACTTCAGACATTACAGGCATGAATTCTTGCTCATCATAATTTTCCATGTCATAAAAACCTCTAGGGGGTGCCCTAATCACCACATACCAATTGGAAGAATCATGTTCTCTTGAGTAGAAGACTTGTTTAGCTTGTGAGGCTAAAATAAAAGGGTCTCTACCAACAGACCATTGACTTTGGTGTAGATTAACTAAAGTAAGACTATCCTCCACCCTAACACCGTTAGGGACATTTGCCCAATCACATTTGAAAATTGGAATCTAAACTATATAGTAATCTAACAAGATTATCTCCCTTATAACCCCATAGTATGAAACTAAATTAGGAACTTGAGATACATCTTTGGCACTAGATCTACACATAGTTGTAGCTTCAATTGAGACACCACTATTCTGTGTGGACTTCTCAATGTCATGTACATGGAATCTTTGACCATTGATAATATATCCAGTGTAAGAAGCAGCATGTTTTCTGGGTCCATATGCTAGCCATTTCAACAAATCAGTTTCATCACAAGTTGAGGAATGCATAGGAACCTATACAAATAATAGTATGACATTGTTAATTTTCTTAATGATATTTAAAACAACTGATATGAACCAGTTAGTTTGCATTAATTTACCTTTTCCTTCATCCATGTTGAAAAAGTTTGTATATGTTTCTTCCAAAGTAATCCACTATTTCTCTCATATATTTTGTTTGTTTTTTTCAACTCCTCTAAGTGAATCCTAATTTATAGGACCAATGAGTTAGTATTACTACATTTTTAATAAAAAAAAAAAAATTTCTAATATCAGACACTTACTCTAGAAAAGGCTCCACAACAGATCTATTTAACAGAATGTATCGATGTGCAATTTCTAACAACTCATCTGTCAATATAATTTCTTTCCTCCTAGAAATTGGACGACCTTCAAGTATCACATCATTTGACCACTCTTCATTTCGACCTTCTTTTGTGTTTAGTTCAATTGAATGGTCAGTGAATTCATTACAAAAGCTCACACACTCATCTGCAAGATAATACTCTGCAATACAACCTTCAGGCCTTGCTCGATTTCTGACATAATCTTTCAATATCTTCATGCGTCTATTAATCACACAATTGCTCATCATTAATAGAATGTTCACATAAACAAATAAGAATAAACAAAACAATTAAGTCTTAGTGATTCACCTCTCAAATGGATACATCCATCGAAATTGGACTGGTCCACATAGTCGTGCTTCTCGTCCGATATGAACCACTAAGTGAATCATGACATCAAAAAATGATGGTGGAAAGAATCTCTCTAGTAAGCATAAAGTTTCAATAACATCATTTTCTAATGTCATTATGCTTTCTCTATCAAGAACACGTTGACATATTCGATTAAAGAACGTGCATAATCTTATTATAGCATCTCTTGGACCCAATGGCATCAATCCTTTTATAGTCACCGGTAGTAATTGTTGCATCAAAATGTGGCAATCGTGTGACTTAAGGCCCATGAGCTTGCATTGTTCCATTGAAACACAATTTCGAATATTTGAACTATATCCATCAGGTACTTTCAATGAGAACAACCTTTTACAAAATAATTCTTTCTCAAGCTTTGATAGTGTGTGTAAAACTGCAGGAAGATAGGTTCTAGTCCCCTTCTCTTGTGGGTGTAATGCACTCCTAATACCCATATGTTGCAAATCCAAGCGAGCTTTTAGTCCATCTTTACTTTTTCCAGCAACATCTAGCAATGTATTACAGATGCTTTCACAAACATTTTTCTCTATGTGCATCACATCCAAATTGTGACGAACATACAATTCCTAAAAAAATTGCAAAAGAAATAACTAATGAAATTCCTCCAAAAACAATAATTTACACACAAAAATTTTAGAGTAGTAAGAATGTGCTAACCTTCCAATAAGGTAACTGAAAAAATATGGATCGTTTTTTCCACATTTCTTTTGAATCATTTTGTTTCCTTTTCTTTGAAGTGGATTTTCCCCAAACATTCACAAAATCTTTAAGGTGTTCAGCAATTGTAGTCCCATTCATGATTCTTGGGGGATTTCCATGCTCAACTTTTCCATCAAACCAACTTCTTTTACTCCGAAATGGATGGTCTTCTTTAAGAAATTTCCGATGACCTCGATATGAAAACTTTCCACTATGTTTTAGCCACTCTGAATGAGTACCATAACCACATAGGGGACAACTAAAACATCCCTTATTTTTACAACCAGCAAGGTTCCCGTATGCTGGAAAATCTTGGATTGTCCACATCAAAATAGCCCGCAACTTGAAATTTGTGTTGTCCAATGCATCATGAGCATCAACACCCTCATTCCATAATAATTTCAAGTCCTCTATGAGGGGTTCTAAGTATATATCAATATCATTCCTAGGCTGTTTAGGTCCTGGAATTAACATTGATAATAAAATATTCTCCTATTTCATGCACAACCATGGGGGTAAGTTGTACATGACCAACAAAACAGGCCAAACACTATACTTAGAACTTAAATTACTAAATGGGTTAAATCCATCTGTGGAAAGGCCAAGTCTAATATTTCTCTCTTCATTTGAAAATGATGGCCATTTATCATTGACTAGCTCCCATGCTGCTGAATCCACTGGGTGACTCATTTTTCCATCGCAACTTTTATTGTTGTGATGCCATCTTAATTCCTTTGAAATTCTTTTAGACATGAACATCCGTTTCAACCTAGGGATTATAGGAAAGTACCTCAAAACTTTTGCTGGGACACCATGTCGAACCTTTTTAGTTAGCTTATCTGACATCCAACGTGAAGTTCCACATGTTGGACATTCTTGCAAGTTTTCTTTATCTTTTCTAAACAAACAGCAATCATTAACACACGCATGAATCTTTTCATATCCTAAATCAAATAATCGAAGAAATTTTCGAACCTCATACATAGACTTGGGGATCATATTATCTAAAGGAAACATATCATTCAAAAGTCTTAACAATTCATCAAAACTTTTGTCAGACCATCCATTGGTAGTTTTAACCTTATACAATGCAACAATTGACGATAACTTAGTATATTTAGTGCATTGTGGATATAATGGAGTGTCTGCATCTTCTATTTTTTCCATAAAAGTGTCATCATGACCTTCTAGATGACTTTCAAAATCACAACCATCAATATTTGTAGCCCTAAACAAGTTGTAAGAATCAAATGTTTCCATTGTCTCTACATCATCATCTCTTGATAATTCTTCCCCATGATGAAACCAGATTTTGTATGTTGGATCAATCCCATAAATGACTAAGTGTTCATACAAAATGTTAATACATTGGTGACTTAAGTTTCGACAAACTTTGCATGGACACAATAACTTTTCTAGATAACCAGCTAGCTTTTCTGACATTTCTACAAAATTCTTAGCGCCTTCTCTATACTCATCCGAGGCTCTACAATTCAAAGACAAGTTCATATTTATAATATATTAGTAACAAATACAGTAAGTTACTAATTTTACTAAGCTAGCACTAATTAAATCCCTAATTCTTATTACCTATTGAAGCGTAGCCAATTTTTATCCAACATGATCACCAATTTAGTTGTCCTGTTCTAACCAACAAAAAGCAAAATTTTGATAAGTCTATGTAATGGTAAATACAAAATTGTATCAACCAAAATATACTATATGATTTGATTTTTAAAATTACTTGATTTTGAGTTCAGAAATGAATTTAAGCTGTTTATTTAGTCTTATTGCTAAACTTGAGATAATTCTGGCATTTCCAATCCTCATCTCAAAGAAATATTATATATATTTATATATATATATAAAGATTATTGTCAGTTCAAGAATTTGATATCTATTTCAATATGGTAGTTTGAGGGAGCTTCTGATGAGGGAAATAAAGGAGTTAGTATATGGGATACATTTACAAAACAACCAGGTGAGAAGTTCAAAAGCCCCGAAAGTGTCAACTGTAATTGTAGTCATGCATATTCTTATCATTGATTGAACCTAATAAAAAAGCACTCATTGCAATTCTTATCTGTTGCTTACTTTTGTTATAATAATAACAATAATACACTGTTCTTTTCTTCTTTAAATATAACGCCATTCAGATTTTAGATCATATATGCTAATTCGATATAGAAAACCACTGAGCTATCCAGCCCTGCATGCACTTTTGGTAGTTTCTAGAGGACATTTTGGCATTAGTGTTATTCACGTGTCTTATATTTTATAAAGATACACTATGACTATGTATGTTTTGTATTCAGAAAACACAAGAGGAAAGAAAAAAAAACAGAGGCAGAATAATAAAAAGTTGTTTGATTGGTAGCCGAAAAAGTGGAAGAAAAAAGTTAAAGGGGTGTTGTTTGTTTTTTGGTTCATCGATCTATGGATAGGAAAGAAAAATGAAGGAACTTTTCTAATTTATTATTCATATAAACCCATTATTTAGTTCTGAATTTTATAATAAATCTATCTCTTAAGTCAACATACAATAAATAATAAATTTAAAAAATCATAAAGTTAATTACTTAATATGTATGTGTTTTTTATGGTCATTTAAGTTTGTTTTGTTATTATTTAATTTTACATTTTACAACTTTTCTGTTAGGATCTTTTTGGCTGCTTTCCTTATTAGTCTTTCAATTTTCTGGTTCAAGCAGTCACCAATTTTTAGTTCTCCCAACTTGGTATGTTTCTGATTTTGTTTAACTATGAGTGTACGAGACTCTTGAGCTAAGGGATGGAGGATAAGACTCTTGTGTTCCTTTTTTGTTTTGATAAGTAAAGGTAGCCATGTTTTCCTATATCATATTTAAATGTGATTATTTGATTTTTATTTTTGCTGATTTTTCTACAATGTGATTAAATGTATTTTATTATTGTAATAACAAAGATGCAAAGTATAAAAGGAGTTGTTTTAAGCAGTTATGGATTATGGTTTTAGTTCACCTTAAGATTTTTCAAGTTCACTTTGTATTTAGTTGATTGATGACTAAATTTCTATGGTTTCGATTTTCCCCACATGGGTTTCGATTCTACTTTCAAATTTCTATGGTTTTTGAAGTTTATTAGATATACATCAAATAACTAACAGAAAACATTCCAGCCATATTTATTAACCAACCATCAATCATTATCAATTCAAAATATTCAATCAACACACAAGTTTTCTTCCTTATCTCGCCGCAGCACACAAATTTCTCAGAACCTACTTCACTAATACACACAAGTTCTCAACCTTCCGTTATCACCGCAGCACACAATAATAATAATCTCAGAACCTACTTCACTATGGATGAATATCTAAGATATTCAAACTCCTCTAACATTTGCAAAGTATTTTAACAAAAATAAAAGAAAACATACCTCTTGCAAACTGCTGCAAATAAAGTTCCCTCCAATTCTGAATTTCTGAAAGAGTTAAAGAAATTTAGAAACTTGTGTAGAGAACCCAATAAATCAAAAAGTCATGTCACAATTATGTTCAACCATGTAAGTCATAACTTTGCATGCTAACATATATGCACAGACTGTGAATGTGAGGAGCTTATATAAATTAAAAATATTCCATAAGCAAAATATATAAACTTAAATCATATGATTAGCTGAGTTTGATTTATTATATAATAATACTAAAATTTTAGTTGGGATTTTGCATCCTGGTAATCATTGAAAACATTGTCAAATCTGTTTCACTGAGAAGAGGAACGAAGAAATTGCATCTCTAAGACATGCACTTGAAAAAAAGGAGATACTTCGTAAAGAGATGGAATATCAGAAAAGACAAATGGAGCAAGAAATGCAGGAGGTACAGGTTTCACTAAAAGAATTTCAGGAAGCTCTAATCCAAAAGGCTTCAGGTTCACCTTCTGTGGCAAAGTTGCGAAACAAACTCAAATGTTCAGAGCTGATGCACAAAGAATCTACTGAAAATCTGAAGGCTAGAGAAGCTGAATTGAAGTCCCAGCTTGAAACATTGACACAGGAATTGGAAAATTGTGGGTCTCAGTTGGAAAGTAAAGATACAATGTTGAAGGAGCTCAGGATGGAGTTGGAGCAAGTACGTGAAGACTTTTCTGTAAATCTCAAGGCTAAAGAAGGTGTATGGAACTCTCAACTGGAAAAAGTTACAAATGATTTGAGCAACTGTAGGTCTGTGTTAGCAAGTAGAGATGCAACTATAAAAGAGCTCAAGGTGGAGTTAGAACAGATCCATGGAGACTCTACAGCAAATATCAAGGCTCAAGAAGCTTTAGAAAAAGGAGTTACAACAGCAGAGATATGAAAAACAGACCAGAGATAACAGACACAAATCCCACATATATGAAAAACAGACCAGAGATAACAGACACAACAACAGAAACAAAGGACTGAGCAGATATGGAGACTTGTTTTTTGTATAGAACAAAGTCTACTATAAGGCAATAGCAAGAAATGAATATGTAGAAAATCCACCAAACTTTCAATAAGCACAACACTAGATTAAACGCATAAAGACCCAGACAAGCCATTAAAGCTGGTTTATAACACAAATACTTTGTGTTATTAAGCCTCTCCTTCGGACCCTCATGATGACTCTTCTTGAATTTCTTGCTAACCCATGTAAGAAGCAACAAGAATAACAAAATGAAATGTAATGAACTAGAAAACCCACGAAGGAAAACAAATTTTAGGAGAAAATGAGCACTTAAATACATTTGTAATTTCTTATTAGTTTTAATATTTTACGTGGATTTTTATTTTTATATTAAAATAATTGAGCAATTATAATTTATTAGTTTAAAAAATCCAACCAAAAAAAAAATACAAATTACCAAATAATAATATTTTTTCATTTGCTAGTAGAAAATAATTTATTAGCTACCAATTTTGAAATATTTTGCCACCAAATTTTATTAGTAAAACAACATTTAATTTATTTTATTAATAAAATTATGTAATTTGCTACCAAATTATGGTAGCAAAAAAAACATAGTGGATATAGAAGTAAATCATTTTGCTACTAAATACAATATCTTTTACTACTAAATATTTAGTAGCAAATAAAGAACATTTGCTACCAAATATTTTGGTACCTATAAACTTTTAGCGACGGGGTATTAGCTACGAACTAGCTACTAAAAATTTTTGGTAGCTAAAAGTCTATTAGCTACCAAAAATATGTTAATGACTACCAATTTTTTAGTAGCTAAAATACTTTTTTATTGTAGTGGCACCAGGTGGAGTTACTAGAGCAGAATCTCAAAACAAGAGAAGCTGCTGCTAACTCAGCTGAGATGAAAACAGCCATGTCCTTGGAGTTAGAGAAAGCAAGCTTTCTCCAAACGATAAGAGAGAAGGATAAGATCCTAGAGCAGCTCCAGAAAGAAGTTGAATGGCTGGAGCAAGAATCATTGAGAAGAGAACTTGAGGAAGTTTTGCTCTCAAGAATTGTAGCAGAAAGAACAGTTGAGCATGAAAAAGAGCTTATGGAACAGAAGAACCAGAGAATAAATGAGTTGATGCAGCTTGTGGGATCATTTGAAGATAAATTTAATAACTCGTTAATTTCTTTCTCTGCCCAGATTATGGCTGCACTAGAAATTGAAGAGAAGAAGCTTATGATTGCTGAACTTGAGGATGACATCCATAATGTAAAGCAGAAACTGGAACTGCAGCAAAACTCCATGTGTGTTTTGAAGAGGCAAGCAGTTGAAGTTGAAGCAGAATTGGAGGCAAAAGAGTTGGAAATGAAGAATATGGGGTTTCAATTCTAGACAAAGCTGAAAGAGTCAGATGCTTTGATTGAAGAGCTCAAGAGTGAGAGAAGAAACTTACTTGAAGATGTCACTAAGTTATCATCAGAAAGAGAAAACTTGTTGGGATTGGTTGAGGGGTTGAGTGACAAGATTAGTGAGATCTCCAGTTCAGACAAACAACTAATGGATCTGTTACAGACAACAATGCCCTCTACTGAGGATGAACACTCTAGCTATCTGAGTGAGAATGTGAATAGTCCCATTGCAGTGAAGAAACTTGAAGCAAATTCTGACATAAGATCCCCATTTAGAGAAATCAACAACTAGAAATATCTATCTTGCTCATGGATAAAGGAATGTTGCTGATCTTGTAGTGTAGTAAAAGTATGGATTCTTGTAATTTCTTCTTTCCCACTACTTTAGCTAGCTTGTGTGTGACTGACTCATGCTAGTGCAAGTTTTTTGTTCTTACCACAAATGCATCTTGGTCTATGATTCAGTGCATGTATTTTTTCAAAAAAAAATACTAAAATTTTAATAGAGTTTTGGGTTATTTGGATCAGTTTATTACCGTCGTACTTAGTTTGCTCTGGTAATTGTATTATTGAAAATCTCCTTCGGCTGAACAAATAACTCTTTCTCCGGCATGTACTAAATTGCCCTGTATCAATCGTATGTTAAGAACACTAAAATTAAACAACAAGCATAAAATGTATATTTATATATATGTAATAATAGCCTTTATAAATTATAAAGTATATTACCATACAATATTCAAACAACTAGCTTAGGTATTTTGCATTAATGACTAAGAAACTTAATCGATTTTCTTTTTCCCAAACAATTTGATGGCACTGTTTCATTATTAAAAAAGAAAAAGAAAAAGAAGCTATTGAATTTGTTTGGTGTATTGAGTTGAGTAATTTCAGTTTAAACCAAATATACTTACAGATTCAATACTACTCGATGAATAACTAGGGGCTTGAAATTGTAAACACTTGAACTTTCAGGCATTTCAAAATGGTTCAACTCTATTGTCATAAACTTCCATGCACTAGTCTATGTATCTCATAGATTTCTCTCATATAATTTGTTCATCTCCACAAGGTTATCATTTATTCTTCCCTTAAAGCATCAAAGCTGATATCATCGGCAAAAAAATATTCAAGAGCTTGCTGAACTAAGAACTAAACAGAGTTCTAAAGAAATTTAAGAATTTAAAAAAAATTATATACTTGAGTTGCCTTTTTATCCATATAACGTCCAACTTTAGGCTGAAAATTGCCTCAAGCAAGCGTTCACACAAAAGAAGATAAAAAAAGGTTATAGGAGCTATCAAATCAAATAAATAAGCACATAAAACTAACAAGATTAAGTGTATTTGGGTTTGTCAAGGTGCTGTTATCAACTCAAATAAGAGGATTTTTTAGGGCTGATAACAATTTAATTTTTATGGCATTGTTGTACTGATTGATTTTTTGCTATATGGTTATACCCTCTTATTTGAGGAGTTTTCTAATGAGTTCTCAGGGAGTCATATATAAATTAATCTTTTGTTTGTCTTATGGCCTTTTCTTTCTTAGAAAGAATGTGAGGAAATTTTCTTTATTATGATTTGGTGTCAAAATTTGTGAGTTCCTATTGTTTTAAATTAATCTACTTGACTTTTCGTCTATTAATAAAGATTCTACAATTTGTTAATAGTTTCGTTTTTGAATTTGTTGTGTCAATGGATAATTTTCTACAATAGCTGCCCATAAATGATTATGATCCTAAAGAACAATAGAGACTGTCTTTATGATTCATTTTACTTTTGAAAACAATAACAAACACATTGTTCATGTTGTTTACAATGAAATACAAGACTAATATGATGCTTTGATTTAATCAATACAGTGTGATATGTAGAAGTTTATATATATATATATTGACTATTTTCCCTTAAATGATATCAGTTTTCTTTAAAGTTTGTTTACTTGGCAATGGGGCTGCTGCTGTAGTATTTCCCTTAAAAATATTCAAGAGCTTGCTGAACTAAGAACTAAACAGAGTTCTAAAGAAATTTAAGAATTTTAAAAAAATTATATACTTGTATGTATATACGTATTACACACTAAAAAATAATAACAGCATAAATAGAGAGGCTTGACCTCTAAGTAGCCGTCTTAAATGATCCCGGAAATACAGTTCAACAACAATTGAGACCTTCCTTCCATTATATGAAATTTTTAGTTAAGAATAGCAGCAAAAGGTTTAATTCTGGAGGAACTAACCAGCAAATGAGAGAAGTCAAGTTCCTTGTGTGTCACTGAAAACTCAATATCGAAAGGTGCAATCTGGGGATGGGCAAAATTTTTTTTTGAAGAATGAGATAAGGTGATTAGTGGAACATCCACCACAAAAACAGGGTAAACATGGATCACCTGAAATAATGAGTTTTACTCTCACTTTAGAAATGGAAAGCTTCGTGAGGCAGAGACTTCGGTGAGGGCGGAGAGACTTCGGTGAGGGCGGAGAGACTTCGTGAGGGCGGAGGCAGAGATGAGTTGAGGGCGGTGAGTCTTCGTGAGGGCGGAGAGGGCGGAGAGGGCTTCGTGAGTGAGAGAAAGGCTGAGAGAAAGGCTGAGAGAGGGCTTCGTGAGTTAGAGAAAGGCTTGAGAAAATCTGAGAGAAAGGGAATTTTGGCATAAATTCATTTTGCCGCCTGGATTTTAGTCATATGGCGCCAAAAATTTTAATCCCCACTATTCATCAGCCGTGTTAATTTTAATCCCCCATTAATAATAGCATTTTTAAAAATATGCTATACTTTAATGTAATATATACTCAATATTGTTGTAGTGGATGGTCCTGAATTTTCCCGGTCAGGCTCTGGGACGTTCTGCGCAGCACCAGGATTTGAGGTCTGAGCCACTGAGGGGGCTCGAATATTCCCCGTTCATTCTATAGTCGGGTTGGCGGTACCCTTAGCCCGGTTACTCCTCTGGGGTCTTGGACGAATAGGCTGGGATGCTAGTGGCGGCGCCTGCTCTGCCCTTCTGGTAGTTGTGTTCTTACGAGGACATCCCCTAGACCTTCGAGGAGGAGCCTGGGCGCCAGCAGCTAGTCTAGCTAATTCTTCATTGTGTTTCGTAGCTTCTGCCAACTATTTGTGTAGTTGGCGATTTTCAAGTTCCACAATTGGAACATAACTTTCAGGATTGTAATACATATCCTCATTGGGCCTGGGGGCAGGTTGTCCTTGAGAGTTGGATGAGTCACTCCTTTCTTCGGGATGGGGATCTGCCATAGGTTGCTTTCCAAGCCATCATGGATAATCCTCATCATGAGGAATTTCCTCCTCAGGTATATTGGGGTTTCTTGCAGTGGCCATTCATGATTCGAGAGGCTCTCTAACTAAACAGGCTCACGTCTTGTTTAATAGCTCTCAATGAAAGCACCAAACTCTTGACATCATTTGGCAGTTAAACAAAAATAAGAAACCAAAGGAAATGAAAAATGTAGACAAGATCTTTTACGTGGTTTGGCAGTTAAAATCTGCCTAGTCCACGAGTCTATATTATTAATTCTTTTGGAATTCCCTGGAGGCTTTCAGGAAGCAATTGTCCAAAGTTTTCTCTCCAAATCTCAATATTTCGGTCCTCTACAAATGAATTATCCCATTTTATTTATAGAGGGGTTTTCTGAATTGCTCCCACATATTTTGGGAGGATATTCTATAAATCAAATAAAATAATTCCATTAAATGCATTAGTTACTATGTATGCGGTAATATCCCATAAAATATGAGATTTAATAACAAATTACATCAGATCCCTTAAACATAGGGAATTTATAACAAAAAATTCATTCATACACAGTTGACGAGCCTAGACACTAGATCCATGTGCCTTCAAGACCGTTTTCCTATTACGAACTCGTCATCTTGGTTCGCCTATGCTCCCAATAAGTAACCATTAACGAATCCATCCCCTTCGAGCTTACAGTTCTCGAGCTCGAACCATCTTGTCTGAGAGTGGGAAATGAATCAAGAAGTTTATACAAGTGTTGAACCATTGCTACTATGAGTTGCGAGCCTAACTCATTAGTTCGGAGTACCTTCGAGGCTACATAATGCTCGAGCTCAAGAATTGGTCACTTACAGCGAAACTGCCTCTGACTTGTGGATCACATGATGACTGTACTTATTTCGAGCGCCTTACGAGCCTGAATTTCGAGATCAAGATTCCCATTCTTAAAATCTGGGTGTAACACTAGCCATTCATGATATTGAATCTCCAAAACAAAAGTCATTAGCTTCATTATACTAACTAACCTTAATGATTGAATCAAAAGATCCAATAAACACAAATAGGAGTTCATGAATACTCAGGATTTAGACTGATTTACAAATGATCATCAATTATGATAAGAATGAAATCTTTATGTCAAATGATAAGTTTATAGAGATAATAAATTATCATCGGTCATGTCATATATAATCTCTATTTTATACAACACATTTACTAAGATGTTTATCCACATTAGTAATCTGAATCTAGATCACTTGTGTCCCGTATGCTTAATAAACCGCACTAGTAACCTGCAACGCCCCATGTCACTATGGCTGCTACTTGGAATGACGACTGACTCTGCAAACCAAAATGAGTCTTTCTAGCGTGCTTTGTCCTCACTCGCACGCTTCTTGGGAAAACTTCCCAGGAGGTCACCCATCATGAGACTTCAGGTCATGCATGCTTAACTTTGGAGTTCTCAAGTGTCATACATATATAGATATATTAAATCGCATACAAATAGATTAGAGATTGCCTCTTGTAGCCTATTAAGAATCCACGAGTCTTTTTGTATAAATCAATGATCTTCTAATCTAGATTCTAAAAACTCTCACCTTGATCTTCCAGACCAATCTTCAAACACACAAGGACGTGTGTGGGCAGGCAGGATACAAAATGTTGATTTAAAACTCTCTAGATGTGCTCAACACATGAGATCTAGAGAGGTTTGATTGAGAGAAGATGTATTTAATAGTTTTTCAAGTTTAGGAAAATCTATCGCTTTCTTTCTGAGAGAGAGTCTGACAGTCTAAACTTTTTAATCGCTTAAAACAACTTCTTCCTGAAAGAATCGCTCTTTCAACTTTATAAATATGATTAACTTAATTATTTAATTTTTATTTTATTAAAATAAAACTGATTAGTTATAACTTATTAAATTATTTAATTTAAATCATATTTAAAAAGAATAATTAAATAAGTGATTAAACAAATAATTTTGAAATTCCAAATTCAAATCCAAGGGATTAAGATATCCCTATGTGTGGTGCCAGACTTATTGTGTAGGGAGTGTGTCGCACCACACTATTAGGGCTCTCCCTAATTTTTTCATTTGCTTATTTAATCAACATTTGAGACAATATATTTTCACCAAAATAAATATCAATTAATTCAAAATTAACTTTATCTAAAAGATAAATTTTAAATAAATATCTTATTATAAATAACATAATTATTAATCTCTTTCTTTATATTAATTCAAACATGATTAATATTTATTTTAACATAAAGTTTTTAAAAATAAAAACAATATAATTAAATAATTAATTAATTGCTAATATTTATTTATTTTCCCTGGAAAATTAATTCATTTGCAATTAAGTCCTTCTATCTACAAATGTTTCTTTTGACATCCTTACCCTTGACAGTGTAGGATAGAGGTGATCTGGGGACCATGGACCTATAATACGAAACTCCGATAAAACAGATTATTAATTAAACTTTTTAATCTAATAATCTTATTTATTAGTTGCATGATTACTCCATTATAAATATGGAATTGCACTCTAAGTATTTATAGAATTATATTTACAGAGTTTTATCTTGTAGTCCATTGATATAATCAATAAATGTAGTTCTATTCTCCATTTATTGGTTTTTTAATTAGAGTTGGTCAAGATTATCGTTTTACCTCTTGATCCTTAAGTACCATTAATTTACTAGCGAATAATTAATCTATAATCAAATTATAGATTTGAGCTCAATAACTATTCAATAGCATAATTAACCCTTAAGGAAACTAATATTCGATCTGTTAGGAAAGTATGAATTCAATTATTGTAAATCATATTCCCAGCCATTCATGATATTGAATCTCCAAAACAAAAGTCATCAGCCTCATTATACTAAGAAACATTAACGAGTGAATCAAAAGATCTAATAAACACACTACAAAAAAGGAGACTTTTGCCGGCGCAAATTTGCACCGGCAAAAGTATGGTTTTGCGCCGGCAAAGAATCGCGTCGTATCTCCGTCGCTAATTTCACTTTTTCCGACGCAAATATAATGCGCCGGCAATGGCCTTTTTTGGCGACGAAAAAATACGTCGGTAAAAATATGGATGCGCCGGTAAAAAAATCTGTCACGATATTGTGGAAAACACTTTTAGCGGCGCAATAATGCGCCGGCAATAGTTTAATTTTTTAGTGGCGCATTTTTGCGCTGGTAAAGGTGTATATGTGAAGTTAAGATTGAAACTTTTTGCCGACGTAATTTTGCGCTGGTAAAAGTATTTTTAAAATAATAATTTTTATTAAATTACTAATATTATTTTCAATATATTAATATTAATTAATAATTTTCAATTTTAATATATTAATAATTATTTAATTTTTTAGTAATATTATTTAATTAGAAATAAAATTAAAATTAAAATTTTATAAATAAATAAATAAAAAATTACAACTATTAATATTTATTGTCTCCACCAAACATGAAAATATAAAAGTAATTTAGTAAAATAAATGTCTCATAAATTAAATTTTAAATAAATAGAAAAAAAGTTCTACAAATGAGTACTAGCCGCCTCATCATTCCCGCCCCCGTCAGCATCATCGTCCTCGTCTGAATCCTGGTCTGGTAAGTGAACAGTAAAACCATGAGCCAATTGACCAACCTGCTTCAACAAAGCACTGAGCAGGAGATCTTGACGCCGTTGACGACTCTCAAGTTTAGTCGTATGCTTCTTTAGGTTCTGATTTTCTAGCATAATGTCCTGATTTTGCTGCAAAATGGTGTCCACTTTAGGTGGCAATTGCCCGGACATTTGAGAAGTTGACGAAGATGCTGCCCTCTTTGCGCCAATTGCCTTCAACCTAGGCAACCCCCCAAACCCTTTCTTATAACGCGAGCGGGGTCCAAGGACATCCGTGACAATATCCATATCAGGCGGGAAATGACCGTCGACATTATCGCCGACACAAGAAGCAGCAGATGATGTAGGGGCCGTACTCTGCGATGCTCGACGTTCGGTCATCTCATTCTGCACAATAAAAAGCACGTATTTCGAATTCCAATATAACATTATTTGAAAACCTAACTTATAAATTTTTAATATAACAACATATAAAATATAACTTTATTATCTATCTGCCAACATCCTATCATTAATGACTGCAGACCAATGATTGAAAAAGAATGTAATTAATTTTGTTCCCGTATCAGGGATCAAGTGGGCTAAAGTAAATTTGGTCATGAAAATCCATATCTGAATGAAAATCATGAAGATATTATTGACATATACGGTAGGTGCAGTTAATTCCATTAATGAGGAATTTACGTCTCCAAACATATACATCAACTACATTTGCATGTTTTTCATTCAGATATGGATTTTCATGACCAAATTTACTTTAGCCCGCAAGCTCCCTGATACGGGGACAACATTAGTTACATTCTTTTTTTTATCTTAGTCCACAATCATTAATCATAAAAATATTGGCACATAGATTATAAAGATTTCATTGTTAAAAATTTAATTAATAATTACTAATTGACAACAACCAATTAATAATTAATATTTATTTATTATTTACTAAACTTTTTTAAAGTTAAATGATCATAAATTAGTTAAGGTTATGCAACTTACATGTTTTGTCGCCGCTGCATCACTAATCCACTTATCCTTCTTCTTGTGCAGGTGCTCGAATGTGTCGATCATGCTCGGGAGCTGGCCAGAAGATGGGTACATCTAAAAAAGCAAATTATTTAAACATTGTGACATTTATAATATTTTCGTAAATGTAAGGATATAAATTATTATAATTTACGTGATCATAAACATGGGCAACGATGGATTTGGAACCGTGTCCTCCTGGTATGGTCATTTTAGCTCGAGCTTCTTTATTTTTCTTCGATATACGCTTCAAAAAGAAAACAGTACTCATTAATCTAAATTGTAATTTTATAACTAAAAATTAATGTAAAATCTACGGCATACCTGGTGAGAATCAGAAGCCCAAAAATCACACAAAATTGCCCAATCAGAAGATGTAATCGACACAAAAGGTTTTGACTTCGCTCTCTCATTGTCCACCTCTCCTCCAACATCTACCCAGTGTTTCTTCATCGTGTGGCGCCAATCAGTCAGATGTTTTTGCATTTGTCTTACCATGACATCGTTGATTACTGGATTGTCTTTTGGATAAATGAATTTTTCCTAAAATCACAATTAAAATTGGAATTTGTTAAAATATTATGAAGATAGACAAAATATTTAATAATGAGTTATTAAAGGTTTAAAGAATGCTTACAGATAGTCTCTTTCGAATAACTTCAATATCAGCTGGTTTTACTTGTTCCCAAGCTAGTGTAGTTGGGGGTACGGTGCTATGCAAATAACGAGCCATGGAATTGTTGAACCACTTGCCGTACTTTTGAATAGCTTTTCCAGTTTCTTTATCAAACTCTACTTTCAAATGACTAACTTTTTTTATGGCCAGCTCCTTCTCGATATTGGCACCGTAATAAGCTCCCCTGCCTCTCTTGGAGCCACCCCCTGTGTCATTACTTGTTTCGACCATTCTACATTAAAATATTCATTAATTAACTAATTTAAATTATGTATGTCTGTTGTTTTTTGTTATAAAATTAACATTTATTCATTATGGTATTTCCAAACCTGCCCTATTCCGACCTAGTGGATCCCTTGGAGATAGTAAGGAGTCATGTACTTCTCCTCAGTTTTTTAAAATGTTTCTCAAACATTTAAAAAAAATGAGGAGCAGTACATGAATACATTATCTATCCTCAAGGCATCCACTAGGTGCATCACTATTGTTTTTTGTTATTGAATTAACATTTTATTACTTATTGTCTTTCCCAACCTACCCTATTCCGACCTAATAGATCCCTTGGAGATAGTAAGCAGACATGTGCGACTACCCATTTTTTCAATATATTTCATCAAATATATTGAAAAAATGAGTACCAGTACATGAATACATTGACTATCCCCAAGGCATCCACTAGGTGCATCACTATTGTTTTTTGTTATTGAATTAACATTTTATTACTCATTGTCTTTCCCAACCTACCCTATTCTGACCTAATAGATCCCTTGGAGATAGTAAGCAGACATGTGCGACTACCCATTTTTTCAACATATTTCATCAAATATATTGAAAAAATGAGTACCAGTACATGAATACATTGACTATCCCCAAAGCATCCAATAGGTGCGTGTGTACCTATATCTGATACTATCATTAATTAATGATAATAAATAAAGTTTTCATTGAATTAAATAAAAAGTTACATACACTTGTTTAAATTACATATCACTGTCCTCATCATCACTAATTACAACATCATTACGAACATCACTATCACTGTCACTATCAACTAGAACATTATCGTCATCCTCATCGTCTTCATACTCGGCCAACGTGTCGTCTTCAAATTCAACTTCATCATCGACAACAAATTCATCTGAACCTTCGCCAACCAAATCATCAACGTTGTGCACTTCAGTGGCATTGACATCAACCCGATCATACTGAAGATTATCAAAAATTGGAAGTTCTACCCACAACTGAAATGAAGAAGAATTAACTTCTTGCAATATTGGTATATCATTTGTGGTCTCAGTATCATCAACATCGGAATTTGAGAAATCCCATACATTCCTCGGAATGTATTCATTAACGAGCCTCCAATCATCCCCATTTTTCACATCTCGAAGATTATACACCAACTTCGCTTGAGATGCGAGAACGAAAGGATCATCTTTATAACATTCTTCTTTCACATATACGCTCGTAAAATTGGATTCCACTTTAATTCTACTTGTATTGAACCATCTACACTTGAATAGGACAACACTGTAACCCATCAAGTAGGACAATTCAATTACTTCTTCCAAAACTCCATAGTAGTTCACTCCTTCCTCACTTGGCACCATTACACCGCAATTTTGTGTTTTAAGCTTCATATCACGACCACGAGTCACAAATTTCACACCATTCACTATCATCCCTGGATATGAATACACGGTGCCGCTTGATTTGTTTGCGAGAGCATACAATTCATTATTCACAGCAGTAGGTGTTGACTCATGCAAACCGTTCACCTATCAACATTAACATTGAAAGTTAGTTTTGGATTGACTAAGTGGGGTTTCAGAAAAGAATTGACTAATATACATACTCTTTCTTTGAACCACTGAGGAAAATCAGTTTCTTGTTGAACTTCAAGATTCGATCCCCCCCGTCTTCTTAATTCATCCATATGCTCACTACAAATGAACAAAAAAAACTATGATTTTGGCATTTACTCGGTATATAAACCAAACTATGATTTTGAAAAAATACTAGAAAACACACCTAAGGTACTCCTTAATTTCGGCATAATTGTTCAAGATATACCACTCAGCCTTTTGCTTTAATTGCGGATTGAGGAGCATACTTGATTTCTTACCAAATGGACGACCAACAGCCTTATAAATAGAATATTCCCGATTTGGTTGGGATTCAACGCGATCGTCATTCCTCTCAGGTCGATTGAATCGAGTCTCAACCCCCCGCAGGTACATTGAGCAAAAGGTTAAAGCCTCGTTCACCACGTAAGCTTCTGCGATTGAACCTTCTGGACGTGCACGATTTCTTACATACTGTTTATAAACTCCCATCGAACGTTCAATGGGATACATCCACCTAAAGTGCACGGGACCGCCAAGAATTGCCTCTTTCGGAAGGTGCAAAACCAAATGCACCATAATGTCGAAAAATGCTGGAGGAAATATCATTTCCAACTTGCATAAAATGGTGATAATGTCTGTCTCCATCTTCTCAAGGTCTTTCACATTCAAAGTTCGTGCACAAAGTTTTTTGAAAAAACCGGACAACTCAATAATTGGCTTCCGAACTTCCGGAACCAAAAACGACCTAATTGCGGCGGGCAACAACTGCTGAAACAACACGTGGCAATCGTGTGATTTCAACCCAGTTATCTTGCTATCATTGACATTGACATTCTTCGAAAGGTTTGCAGCAAAACCGTCCGGGAATTCAACTGACTTCACAAATTCACAGAAAACTCGACGCTCCGGGACACTGAGGGTGTAACTGGCGTGCGGTTTCTTCCACTTGTTTCCCTCTTTGCGGAGGTGGAGTTTTTCCCTAATTTTCATGTCTGCTAGATCAAGTCTTGCCTTGTCAGTGTCTTTAGATTTTCCCTCTAAGATCAACAAAGTTCCCAAGACACTGTCGCAAACATTCTTCTCAATGTGCATTACGTCCAAATTATGCCTCAACAATAACTCCTTCCAATAATCAAGCTCGAAATATATGCTCTTCTTTGACCAATTAAGTTCAATCGGAGCCCTTTTGCGTTTCACACCACCAAATTCTTTGTGTTTCCCAGGATGTCTAATCAGCAAATTCTCTAATTGCTTCAACACATCATCACCGGAGTAATGTTTCGGTGGTGGCCTGAGTTCCTTGTTACCGTCGAATAGTGCTCGTTTGCTCCTCCATTCATGATCCATATCAAGAAATCTCCTATGGCCAATGTATGCAATTTTACTTCTAATCCCTACAGAGGGAGTTTCTTCATTGCATGTGGGACACGCCTTGTACCCTTTTGTGCTCCACCCAGACATCATAGCATAAGCTGGGTAGTCGTTAATGGTCCACAAGATTGCTGCACGCATATTGAACAAGGTACTATTGTATGCATCTCTTGTCTCGACACCATTCATCCATAACTCCTTCAACTCGTCAACCAAAGGTCTCATATAGACATCGATATCTTTTCCAGGTGAAGAAGGACCTGGAATAAGAATAGACAACATTAATGACTGTGGTTTCATGCACTTCCACGGCGGCAAGTTGTATGGGACAAGTATCACAGGCCACATGCTGTAAGAGTTGCTCATGTTCCCAAAAGGATTGAAACCATCTGTAGCTAACCCAAGCCTAACATTTCGAGGTTCGGCTGCGAAAGATGGGTACAACTCATCAAGGTGCTTCCACGCCTTACTGTCAGCGGGGTGCCTCATCACACCATCTTCCCTTGGCCTTTTAGAATAGTGCCATCTCATATCCTTTGCAGTATATCTGGAACTGTACAACCTTTTCAATCTCGACGTCAACGGAAAGTACCGCATGACCTTATGGGCCACCTTCTTCCCGTTCCCACGATTATCTTGCCAGCGACACTCACCACAAACCGGACAGAATTCCAAATTCGCATTCTCCTTCCAAAACAGTGCACAGTCATGCTTGCAAGCATCGATGGACTCATATCCCAATCCAATACTCCGCAACTTTGCCTTCGCCTCATAGTTAGACTTAGGTAGAATTGTTCCGTCAGGCATAGCGTCGACTAACAATTCCAGCAAACCATCAAAGTAATGATTGCTGCACTTGTTAATTACTTTGAGATGCATCAACTTCACCAAGAAGTTCAACGCGGAATACTTTCGGCAACCCGGGTACAGTTCACTTGACATCTCCTTAAATAAATTGTCATACTTGTCGCGATGTTGAGGATCATCTTGGGGAGGATCATTATAGTTTCCAGCGGGAACGTCATCTTCAGCGTAAACATCCTCCAGGATATCCGCTATCTCTATCATGATCTCGTACCACAGCTGGTGGCGACGGCAGCGCCTCTCCATGGTAATGCCACACTTTGTAGGACTGTACGATGCCATTGTTGAATAAATGCATCGAAATTACATTTATAGGCTGGAACTTAACATTCCCACATTTCTTGCACGGACAGCGAACCAAACCCCGATCGTTCAACTGATTTTTGGCGATATCGAAGAACACCTTAACACCATTTCTATACTCCAGAGACCAACGATTCTTCGCACTCATCCAGCTCCTGTCGCTCGCAATCTTTAAGCGGAATAATTAAGAAAATATTAATAATTGTCTTAAAATGAGGGAAATGATAGTCAAAGTATTTCATGACTGTTTGTCTCCCTAATTATCACTAACTGATAATAATATCCTATCTCTGGCAAAAATAATTATTTATAGAGATATTTCCGGCTAAATTACTCAAACTTACAACTTACTAACACTTAAATGACACGTGACACCACATGATTGGTACACATTATTATTATTATTTTAAATAATTTTTCATTAAAAAAATCATTTTATATTTTTTATTTTTTAAAAAAAATCCAATTTATTGTTTTCCAATTTAAAGGTAACAAAAAATAATTTTTTTTTTCATTTTTTACAAAAAAAAAATCAAATTTGCTGCTTTTAATCAATTATTTAGGATTAAGTAAAAAAAATATTTAATCTTAAATTATTGCTTAGATTTTAAACAAAATTACTTAATCTTTAATTGTAAACAAGTAGACAAAATGATAAATAGGAAGATTTTAATAATAATAATAATAAAAAAAAATTTGATGATATTAACAATATAAAATTAAATTAAAAAACATGTATTTTACATACTTAATCTTAAGTTGACAAAAATTTTGAATTTTTTTTAAAAAAATGTAAATTTTACTTTTTTGTTAAATTAAAAAATAAATTAAAAATTATTTTAAGAATAATATCAATGTAGATCAATCATGTACTGCCACGTGTCCGTTGACTAGTCTACTTTAACATTTACTTATTTATTACTTTTAATTTAAAATTAATTTAATTATACATTAATCTCCATTTTGTAATTTTTTATTAAATTCTTCAATTTGTATTGGATTATTTACTTAATCAATAATAATTTTATTATATTTATATTTTATTAAATCATTTATATTTTTAACTTTTTCAATTACAAAACATCTAATATTAATGTTAAAATTAATTATTAATTATTATGATTGGTAATTTTATTTTATTTAAATTATAGTTAAAAATTATTTTTCTGATGAATTTTTAATTATACTTAAATTTTTATTTAATTAATTATTAAAATTTTATTAATTTTACTAACTCCAACAAAATTTGGGCAGCATAACGACTATATTTCAAACTATCCCAAAAATTGAAAAACCTACAAATTAAACATATATATAACCAGAATATTCCCAGAGCAATATACAGAACATTCTCATAACATGCACAATATAAACCAAGATTAATAACATATATCAAATCTTTTTATATCATTTTATATCAGTAACATCAAAATAATTTATTTAATAAATATTTATTAACAAATAATATTTAATTTAAAAAAATATAATATATATATTTTTAATATACATAATCTAATCTATTTTTTAATATACATATTAAGCATTAAAATTAAAAAATATACATACTCCAATCAAATTTTTTTAATAAATACTAAAATCGTATTTTATTTTTCATTATTAATCTCATTTTTATAAAACTACACATATTTATTTATTTTTTTAAAAGAAAAATATAACTATAATACCAAATATCACACACATACATTTATATTAATCAATTTTCTAAAAAAATTTAACATTAAATAAACATATATACACACATTTACACATATACATAAACATATACATAAACATATATCATATGCATATATATAAATATATATATTCAGATATATAAATATATACATATACTCGGATATAAAAACATATACATATACTGATATATATAAATATATACATATATATATAAACTGATAAATATAAATATATATATATAATCAGATATATATAAATATATATATATAACGAAATAAATATATATATATATAAACCGAAACATATATATATATATATAAACTAACATTTTTAGTCTTATTTTACCGAGAGGAGCTACACACCTGTTTATATTAGGGAGAGAATAACAAAAAAAAAAAATACAATTACAAAACAAAATATAGAGAAAAAAATCCAAAAATGTTAAAAATACCGAATACTAACCATGAGAGATAAGCTTCACTAACCTTGAGAGAGAAGCCACGGTGGGATTATGGCTCACGGTGGTCGGAGAGATTATCACAGAGGAGAGAGAGAAGCTTTGTTTCGAAACTGTAAAACTGAAATGGGGAAGAAGGAGGCTCGGGCGGCTGGGTATATCGTTATAACTTTTGCCGGCGCGTTTCGTTGCGCCGGCAAAAGTCTAAAACTGCGCCGGCAAAAGTGTTTAAGTAAACCCTAAAATAAAACGACGTCGTTTGAATTATCTCGACTTTTGCCGGCGCGTTTTTGCACTTTTGCCGGCGCAACTAAACGCGCCGGCAAAAGTATGCCCACCTACCTTATTTCAAACGTGTGAAAATTTAAAAAACACGTTGACTTTTGCCGGCGCGTTAGGTGAAATGCGTCGGCAAAAGTTTGTATGTTTTATTTTGAAAATCTGGCATTACTTTTGCCGGCGCAACCCCGAATTGCGCTGGTAAAAGTCACCTTTACCGGCGTGAAATTGCGCCAGCAAAGGGTTTGATTTTTGCCGGCGCAATTCACGAATTGCGCCGGTGAAAGTGATTTTTGCCGGCGCAATTCCGAATTGCGCCGGCAAAGAACTAGTTTCTTGTAGTGACACAAAGAGTAATTCATCAATACTCAGGATTTAGACTGATCTACAAATGGTCATCTATTATGATAATAATTAAATCTTTATGTCAAACGACAAGTTTATATAGATAATTGATTCTCATCGGTCCTGTCATATATAATCTCTATTATATACAACACATTTACGAAGATGTCTATCCACATCACTAATCTGAATCCAGATCACTTGCATTCCATATGCTTAGTATCCGCACTATTAACCTTTCATTAAAGATTCATTACTTTAATATGTTAATGACTATTTTATTCATTATATATGATCTTAATTCTCTCGTACTAATAGAAGATCATATGCTCATAAATGAATAAGGAATTTTCATAATATTATTTTATAATTAATTCAAACAATAATTATAACATTAAAATATATTAAAATTATATTTTTATTTAAATTAATAAAATATCTTTACATACTTTTAGGACATTAATGATAATGAATTGACTTAATTTATTCAGAGTGAAGGAGATGTCAGGTCGATTGAGATTTAAGTATTGCAACCCTTTGATTATGCTTCAGAACAGTGTTACATTTTCAAACGGCTCAATGTCAGTAGATTTAGTTTGTATTTTACTTGTTGGATCGAAGCGTACAACAAACATACGATGCTGAGAATTTTTTTGATATTTATTATTGGACAGAAGATTACGATATCTAGGAGAAGGAAACAAGCTAAAGCAAAGAAATAAATTAAAACACATTTTAACAATTCTTTATTAAAGGTCGTATAATAAATAAAGAACACATGATGATCCTTAACCAATTACATAACACACTACAAATAATAATTAATTAAACAAACGCAATATGAAAACACAAGTAGAGAACATTTCACTGTTACATTTAAGGTTTTAAAATAAAGTACTCTACTCAAGTTCCCATAGCTTGAAAGATCCATTCACAAAATCATAGTATCCACCCCTAAGTGCTATCTTTTTCTCTTCAACTCCTCTTTGAACAAATGGATAAGAATGTAGATTCTTTAGAGACACATTCACTGCTTCCTGCACATTCAATTATTCAACAACAATAATATATTAGCTCGTACTGTTAATATTAACTTAACACTCGTTGGTAATTGGCTAATTTATTAGAATTAATTATTACCTCACCACATATTTCACATTGTTCTTCAAATGTCAAATTTTTGTGTTCAGCCTTGACTTTATTCTTGGCAGCTTGAGCAATGTTGACCCAATCATCAATGAAGTCACTGTAGATTTAATCAATAAGGTTAGATCGGTCACTATGATGAGTGAAAATTAGCTTGATGAACTAAATTATTAAATATTTATGTGAATAATTCAAATTATAAAAAGTTTCAAACTTACAAGGGAGCTGAACCATCTTCAGGATAAGACATAAGCCTTTTTACGCCACCACAACGACTATGTCCAATCACCAAAATATTCTCTACCTTAAGCTCCTCTACCGCATATTCAATAATTGCTCCGACGTTTGAGTATTTCAACTGTGAAATTAATTAGATAATAACAAAGATTAATAGTGAAGTAATTTATATACAATGAATTAAGATTAGGTATTTCAAAATTTGATTAAATTGTAATTAATTATTAAATAAATTACTTGGTCAAAAGTTGGAATCAAGTTGCCAATATTGCGGGCCATGAAAGCTTCTCCGAGTTGAAAATTTAAGATATGGGAAGGACTCACTCGAGAATCCGAGCATGCAAATACTAAAAACTGTTCATTCGATCAATTAAGATGAATTAAATATAAATCAACAAATATATATTAAAAATAAAAGAGAGATATGTGGATGTGGATGTGTATTTGTTTTTCTTCTCTTCCACACAAAAAATGCATGTATTTAATCAGGGTATGCGAACGTACCTTAGGGTGTTGGGTTGCGGCAAGTTCATTAAACAAGCATGGGTACTTGCTGCAATATCATCCCATCAAATAATTAGTCAAGTGTTTTTTTAATTATAACTTCTAACATCGTAAATGATATAATTACAAATAATATATATAAATATGTTGTTTTTATATATTCGCTCTTACTGAAATTTATTGGAGAGAAAGTGCTTAAATCCATGAACAATTTTCTGAACAGGATCAACATGCTCAGGTTGCACCTTGTCAAAGCTTTCATCTTCATCGCTTTCGCTTTCACTTTCGGCCTTCTCACTATTCAATCAATTTTATAATATAATAATTATTATATATAAAGCTACATATTCATTGTAAATATATATATATCTAAAATCACAAATAATATCTAGTAAATATTAATTAATTACCTGATGATCACCAGATTCTTCTTGACGCTGCATTCATAATTGGCCAACTGGGAAAACTGTTCATCGGCCATTGTATTCTGTTTGCTAATTTATGTGATTTCTTTCTGCAAATTCAAGTAACGAAAGAATTGTTATTATATATTACTACGTATACTCGATCGTGAAGATTCAGTGTATAAATATTTATATATAAGTATTATATAGATTGCATACTAATTAAATAAAAAATATATAGACATTCAAATATATTCACTAACAGTAAAAGTATCTAGCTAGCTATATAACTAAATTATAGCACTATATATATATATATATAAACTAACCTTTCTGAAGAATCGATAATATTTTCTTCCGTACTATATGAGTAAGAGTAGAATAACGAGAACAATAGTTTGGAATTGGAGCAAGAACAATAGTTATGAAAACCAAATAGAATTAGCAGAGATATATGTTTGAGGGCACAGAATCTCTTCTATTTATAAGCCAAACTTTCTTTCAATGTGCATACGTTAACGCGTGCACGTGTTTTTTTCTTTACAAAAAAATATTACTATATAGTAGACTATTTATTAATAAGTGAAATATGCATTAATTAGCTTTTTAGACATTGACCAGCTCAGCATTCAAACATATACTATATAATTACATTATATGTTTTGGTGGACCCTAGGAGTCAAAAATGGACTCCTCATGGTCATCGATATATAACTATAATATTCAACCTGATGATGTTTTATATATTATATTTTATTGGATCAGATTTAAGAAAAGCGTTGGCGTCGGTTCCAGGAAGAAGCCAATTCTACTCGCCTTCAATGGAAGAAGCCAGACTCATTAAATAATCAAAGAGCGAAGAAAGATACTTTGAAGTTTTGCCAATTCCACTATGATATCGGTCATAATACTGATGACTGTAGATAGCTGAAGGATGAGATCGAGACTCTCATTAGGGCAGGACCTTTGGCTCAGTACGCCCGGAATCGAGCGACTCCCAATCGGCCTACTGGACAAAACACTCCTGAAGCTCCAGTGAATCAAGACGGAGCTCAGATGAATCAGAACAATCATCCTCCGATAACAAGATGAGATATAGCCACTATTTCGGGAGGACCTCATCTAGCAGGTACGAGCACTGGTGCCCAGAAGATGTGTGACAAAATATAATATAATGTTAGATTAAATAATGTGACAAAATGTGATTTGTCACACAAATGTGAATTGTCACACATTGTAACATATTATTGAGAGTCACAAAAATTAGACACATGTATGTGCCCAAATGTGGCATATTTTGGAGTTACAAATATTACCCAATAATGTGTATATTATATGTTACATATTTGAGATTGGATTTCACAAAGCCATGATGAAATATTGATGTTGGAGACATGTTTTTAACTCATAATAGGTGTTTGGAGGTTACAAAATCATGTGGGAAAGAATTTGAGACGTTTTGGAAAAATGATTTTTTTGTGCTGAAAATGGCATGTGGCCACAACCACTGACTTTCAGTGGCCGCGGCTTGGGGGATAGAAGCCAGTGGTGCGACCACTGAAAAGTCCTAGCTGCGGCTAGTGAGACTGACAGCCTATATGATTTTTCAATTTTTTCCAAATTAAACGGTTCTAACATCCCAAATAATTCCCAAATCTCCATTTTAATTCCATAAACATCCAATTAAACATTGGTAACAACCATGAGGGTTGGTGGAATTTGAAATTCAAAGGGTATCTCAAACTCTATAAATAGGAGCCTAATGCTCACTTGTAAGACACACCATTTTCCATCCACAAAGCACTTGGCTAGAAAATACACCATAGAGGCTTGATAATTCCAGAGAGCTATTTCCTTGAGAGATCCCTTAGTACTTAGAGAATAGGGGGAAATAAGCTTTTGGACAAAGGTTTTGAACCTTGTTCAAGTTTGTGATCCCCACTACTATACACTTTGGTTGTGTGAGAGTTTATTTTTTCCATTGATCTTTTCATTCTGTTGTTCTTGTATTATTAGTGTATTGAGTTTGTAATCCTCTACTTCTATTTCTATTTACATATTTATTGGTGTCTTTTGTTTTAGGTTTTTACTTCTTATAATTCTCTTCATTCTCTTATTTCTATTTACTTGTATTTTGAGCAATTGAGTTGTAATATTTATTTAATCAATTACCTTGTCTATTGTATTTTTGCATAGAGTTGTATTTTTGTTTTTCCACTTTTCCATTGAGCAATAACATATATTCTCTAACAATTTCTCCGACCTGAACAAAGCTTGTCCTAAAGATTGCTTTCCATTGCCGATGATTGATCAGTTGGTAGATGCCACCGCAAGACACGAGCTCATGTCCTTCATGGATGCGTATTCTGGATATAACCAAATCGTGATGAATCCTGCGGACCAAGAGCATATTAGCTTTATGACTCCAACTAATGTATATTGTTATAAAGTTATACCCTTCGAGCAGAAGAACGTCGGGGCTACCTACCAACGGTTAGTCAACAGAGTGTTCATTGGTCAGATAGAGAAAAATATGAAAGTGTACGTCGACGATATGCTAGTCAAATTCAAGACTACAGATAACCATGTATCCGTTCTAAATTAGTGTTTTGAGATCTTGAGAAAGTATAATATGAGGCTGAATCCCCAGAATTGTACTTTCAGAGTGGCATCGAGAAAATTCCTGAGATTCATAGTCAATACAAGAGGGATAGAGGCGAACCCAGATAAAAGCAGATCATTATTTGAAATGCCTTTGCCTAGCTCGCGTAAAGAAGTTCAAATCTTGACTGGAAAGGTGGCAGCCCTGAATTGATTTATTTCAAAATCCACTGACAAGTGCTTGCCGTTCTACAACTTGCACAGAGGAAACAAGAAATTTGAACGGACGGAGGAGTGCGAGCAGGAATTCCTCGACCTAAAAACGCACTTGGTCGAACCCCCAGTATTGTCTAAGCCTATGTTTGAAGAACCCTTGTTCCTTTATTTAGCTGTGACAAAAAATGCAATCAGTGCTGTGTTAGTTCGGGAAGAAGACCGCACTAAAAAATAGGTGTATTATATAAGCAAGAGAATTCTCGGAGCTGAATCACGGTACCCACTGATAGAATATGTAGCATTCTGCCTAATACTAGCTTCCAAGAAGCTCAGACCATATTTCCAGTCTCATTCAATCCACGTCATGACCGACCAACCTTTAAGGCAGGTATTGCAAAAACCTGAAACGTTAGGACGTCTTTTAAAATGGGCAGCTGAACTCAGCCAGTTCGAGATACTGTACGTACCATGAATCTTGATCAAAAGGTAGGCCATTGCTGATTTTGTGGCCGAATGCACTGGATTTCAAGAGGAGCTTTTGAAGGAACCGGTGCAGGAGTTGTGGAAAATATTCGTAGACGGCTCATCAAACGAGAATGGATCCGGAGCTGGGGTCATATTGATCTCTCTAAAAGGGCATCGATTCCATACAGCTCTGAGATTCGGATTCAAAGCATCTAACAACGAAGCCGAATATGAGGCCTTGCTAGTCAGACTTAAAGTGGCAAATGAGCTGAAAGCAAAGGCCGTCTAGTGCTATAGCGATTCCTAGCTCGTGGTCAATTAGGTGTTGGGGAATATCAAGCTCGTGGTACCAAGATGGTGGCTTACCTGGCTAAGGTGAAGGGGGAGCTATCAGAATTTGAATACAGTACTGTTGAACAGATACCTCATGAGTAAAAATCAAATGCTGGTGCCTTGGCAAGGCTTGCTACCACCAAGGAAGATGAGACTTTGAATGTAATACCAGTGGAATTCTTGGAGAGTCCGAGCGTGGCAGAATAAACGGTAGAGGTCAAGATGATTGACACGAGGTTGACCTAAATGACCCCCATAGTTGAATACCTTACAATAGGAAGGCTACTTGAGGAAAGAAAGGACGTGAGAAAAATACTCTATCAAGCTCCGAGGTATGTGAAAGTGGATGGAACATTATACCGACGTGGTCATTCGCTGCCTCTTCTAAGGTGTGTTATGCCTGAGGAGACTAAAACCATTATGCTAGAGGTGCATGAAGGCTTTTATGGAGATCATGCTGGGGGGGGGGGTAAAACCAAGCCATAAAAATATTAAGGCAAGGCTATTTTTGGCCCACTTTAACAAAAGATTCCATCTCCCATGTTCAGAAATGCGACAAATGCCAATGCTTCGCCATAGTCGCCCGAGCTGCTCCAGTTGAGCTAACGATGGTCTCATCCCCGTGGCCATTTGTAGTCTGGGGAATTGACCTCATAGGATCCTTACCTATGGGAAAAGGAGGAGTTTGTTACGCGGTGGGGGCAATCAATTATTTCACGAAGTGGGTAGAGGCCGAGCCTTTGGCAACCATCACTTCAAAGAGAGTCCTGGACTTTGTGGTGAAAAACATTGTATGCCGATTTGGGCCTCCTAAAAAGATCGTGTCAGATAATGGAACCTAGTTCGACAGTGATCTCTTCACCGACTTCTGTGAAAAGAACGACGTTATTAAGAATTTTTCTTTAGTGGTATATCCACAGGCCAATGGACAGGTCGAGGTTGTGAATAAGACCCTAAAGGCGAGCCTTAAAAAAAGATTAGATGAGGCCAAAGGAGTTTGGCCAGAGCAGCTCCCGCAAGTACTTTAGGCATACCGAACTTCCCACAGGACCTCCACAGGACACACTCCTATTTCCTTGACCTTCGGAAGTGAGGCCGTCCTTCCAGTCGAAGCAAAGGTAGCCACGCACAAACTAAGGACATTCAGCCAGGAGCGGAATGATGAGCTACTTAACGCCTCTCTCGACCTGATTGATGAGAAACGAGAGGATTCACAATTACAGGTCGCACATTACCAACAGAAAATCACTCATTACTTTAATTCTAAGGTCAAGAGATGTAGTTTTGGATTGGGCGACCTGGTTCTCTGAATGGTCTTTTTTCCAAACAAGGATCCCAAGGACGGAGCTTTAGGCTCGAACTGGGAAGGACCATATCAAATCGTGGAAGTTTTGCGTGAGGGAACTTTCAAGTTAACTCGGCTTAGTGGAGAAACAGTCTCACGGACCTGGAATGCCATGCACCTAAAGAAGTATTACAAGTAGTACAACCATCCATGTAAGGCTTTATTATAAAAGCCATTTAATTAAATAATAAGGGATTATTATATATTATTTGCTTCAGTTGGACACTGCTACAAATGCCACGTTTGTGACAGTTGGGCACCGACGCAAATGACAGGCTAGTTTGCATCATAGGATTTCGTGTCAGTTTCAAAAATCAATTGTGGCAGTTAGGAACTGTCACAAATGACACTTTTTGTAGTAGTGAGAATACAACAAGATTGCAACAATAGTTTAAGAGAGGGTATTACATTATTTAAGTCAATGCATTTTGTTGACGAGGTTTTTGGCCAACAGTGAATTAAGAAAATAACAAGGTTGGATTAATGCTTGATAATAAACTGAAATAAGAAATTAACTCTCAAGAACACAAACCTTTTTACGTGGTTCAATGGTTAAAATCCACCTAGTCCACAAGTCTATATTATTACTGCTTTTCTCTCTCTATTTTGGCAGAGTTTCAGTATTACAGAATAATCGTCCCTCTTCCTGTCCAATATTCTCAGTATTTATAGAGAAATTCCTTGGATAGGTTTGGGTAACCGCGTGAGTCAATCACAGATTTACATATTTATTACATTTAATATGAAATATTCCCATTAATACTAGGATATGATCTGATCACAAAATAAATGGTCTCCTAATATCTGGGACATTAACTATTACAGGCTGGCCATAAATGATCGTATAAAACATCCGGGTCTTTGGGGATCCGCGGATACGCCATATATTCAAGTTACCACGAACTGGACATGTCTTCGAGCTCGTACTATGGAGGTCGTGTCTTATGAATATCATAATCTCGCGCTTCTCTACTTATACATCCCTAGCTCGTATAAGCATCATGAAAACCGTGTTGTCCACGTGGATAATAAATGGACTCCTTGGCTATTTCTTCCATGTATTTATTTGCCAGCTGTACACGAGCGTAGTGAAAGACTCGTGCTGAAATTAGGGTATACATTTTCCCCCCAAGTCCCTATTCATGGTTTATGACGTCACCCTCTGACCTACACAGTAGGAAATTTTAGACTTCTGTTGCAATAAACCATGTCTGCCCACTACTTTAGTACTAGACACGTGGAACACTACAATTGGCGTCTGTTCGGGTTTCGAGGACTGCAATAATTGTCTTGTCACCTTTTTTTTCGTTGTTTTGTCTTTTGAAACATAGCCCTTGAATCTTGTACTGACCAAATCAGATGGCTCAAATGGATTTATGTCATTTACGTATAAATAGGGTAGACAATTTCCACAGTTTACCACCTTTTATTCGAAATCATTCTACATCTTCTCTCTTCTGCGTTTTCAAACCCTTCTTCTTTCTCAGAGAAACCTAAAACCCATCTGTTGCAAAAACTCTTTGAAACCTAGTTACTCAATTACTCAAGAGTCTTTCAGGAACTCTTGCTGTAAAGTCTACTTATTTTATCGACGAACACACTGTAAGTCATTTTGTTTCGAAGAAACTTTTCCTTTACTGATTTTTGTGTTTTCTTAACCATGCTCATCCACACTTCACCGTAGTCAATATTAGGCTGTTTTCTAAATGTTTTTTTGGCACATAGGCTTCGACTTAGGTTTGCTGAGTAGGTCTTAAAATATCGGTTAAAACTATGATATTCATAAGTATGGGTAATTTCTGGGTTAATTTGGCTAATTTATGGCGAATTTTAGGAGAGACCCATTCAGGATATAGAAGATGAAAAGTTTTTAGGGTTCGAAACCAGTTTACTTAGGGGAAATGCTTCTTGGGTGGTTTTGCAATAAACCGCCACCCCAAGGACAGTAGTGGCCGGAATTTCTGACACACAGATCCCTAAACATCAAGGGTTTGTTGGGAAATCGAGGCGCGTAGCATAGAGTAGCGCGTGGCATCACACAATGGGCTGAGACTAACTCAGCTCGTATGTCAAAGACATCATTCTCCTTCGTACTTTCGTGTCATAACCTTTACAAAATCTTAGGTCGCCTACTAATTAACTCATCATTCTTGTTCGTTAGGCGATCTAATGGCACTAAAAAAGAATGCACCCAGCTCGTCTACTCAACAAACAAACAAAGGGAAAGAGATCGCCTTAGAATCTCCTCTTCCTCACTTCGGCCCAGTGGTGGAGAGGGAAGTTTTAGTTGATCCGAAAGCGTTCTTTGAGGCAGAGACAATTGCCTCCAAGATTATGACCCAAGGAAGGGTCAAAAAAATTATGTTGAGCCATAATATCAAGGTCAGGTTCGGAGTCCTTATTGACCGACCTCCTCTTGAAGGGGACGGAGTTGCGCACCACTACAAGACAACTTCGCGGCCTAGAGTGATGAGCATTTGAAGACGAGGGCCTTCCTTCCCCTGGATTAGTACTTTGCCGACTTCCTGAATTATGTGAAGTTGGCACATTTTCAGCTCCCCCCAAATTCATGCAGGCTTTTGGCAGGGCTGAAATACCTATTTTTGAAGCACGAGTGGGAGGTCCCCACTCCGGCAGATATTCTGTACTTCTTCTGCCTTAAAGCTAGCCCAGAGCAAAAGGGTCAAGGTGACGGATTCTACTACCTCACCAGATTCCCGAACTTTGCTTCAGTCATTGAGCTCCCAAGCCACCCCAACAACTACAAGGACCAGTTCTTTATGTCGGATGGGTTCCAAAATTGTGATCATCGATACTTCAACCGTCCTTATAAGTTTCTTTTTCTCTGATCTCAGCTCGTAAAATTAATCTTTTTTCAAGACATATTCCTTGTGCATGTGCTAATTGAGTTTATTTTTTGTGCACCCATATTCGTGAGGACGAGGAAGTCAGTGACCCTCGGGGTAAATATGAAACGTTGTTTGGGCTCCCACCTAGCAAGAAGGATTGTCACCAGCTCGTGAATGATGCCATGATGCTGGCGTGTAAGTTGATTGGCAAAGGCCAGACGCTGGCCTTAAGAAGGACCCGAGCTACCCTTTCGATAGTCCACGAGCTCCCGCCTTCTCAAGAAGAGGATTCACCAACTATTGAAGGCGAGGAGCAAGAGGAGGACGAGGTGCCTCTTGTGCGGAAGAGGCAGGTTCCTAAGGCTGCTCGTGAACCTGATTTAGAACGAGCTGTGTCAAGGGCAGCAGACGGCCCCTCCGGCCAAGGTAACCCATACCCTTATAGGGAACTAGATAGGGTTGTTGCCGATTTTAGGTTAGTTATATATAACCCAAATCATCTCATCCACCATCACCATAACAATCCAGATCGTAATATTACCCTGGTCCAGTGTGTGGACCACTTAGTGTTGCACCATGGTACTGGTTATCCTAAGGGCTCTATTGTTGTAGATAACACCTTAAATTTTAGGTTCGCAATTTTTGAGGAGTATGGGACCAATCGCAGGTCATGGCCTTCTTCGCTCTAGGGTACCTTTGACCCTGGATTTAGGCAGTATGTAGATGAGTCTAGCCCTGAAGTAGAACCTGAGTCCAAACCTCCTAGATCCCAAGAAATATTAGACTTAGATTCTCCTTGTCCTCTAATAGTCCCAAAACTAGAGGTCGTGATAATAGACTCCTCCCCCAGCCTGGAGGGTAGGACCTTTATTTATTTCCTTTGTGTATGTTTCTGACTTTACTTGTGAACTAATTCCCTTTTTGTTCTTTTCAGATGACGAGATGGAATGACTCAGAGCTCCTGACCTCCGTACAACTTTCCAAGGCAGGAAATCCGGCTCGAGTCCTGTCGTTAAGAGGCCACGATTTACAAAGAAAACCCCTCCTGCGGTAGGAAATACCTCCAAATCCCCTGCTAAAGGGAAAGGCGCGAGCTCGACAGCTCCAACGTCTACTATGACTGAGAATAATATCCTACATCCTCCCCTCCACCTCGCTTCACGTCTTCTTGAGATCATGTAATACAAGTTGATCCCCTAGCTTTTCCTGCCCCTGCTACTACTGTGCGCATACCAGTTGATCCCCAAGTTTTGGAGAAGATCCCCGAAGCCTTTCAGGGAATCCTCTACGAGACAACAAACCTAATGGTGGGGCACGCTTACAAATCCAGCTCGAGGGACTTGAGGACGATAGAGGAGTAGAGCCCAGAGAACGTCTTGGAGTCAGCCTTGGGGATGACCTTCACAGTAAGATCTGATTCCTTAGTGACATTTTTCTCTTCATCTTTCCAAAGGATACACCTAACTTGCCTTTTTATTTTTCAGTCTTCCCTGGCTCAGCACCGCAGTATAGCCCGAGCCAGGGCTAGAAATGATGAACTCCAAGTTGAACTCAATGCCGCCAAGACCACCCTGATCGCTGCTCTAGAAGGCGAGCAAGCCGCCATAGCTACCTTTGCGGCTGCTCAAAAGAGTGAGTACGATGCCAAGTTCGTCCTTGCATCGTCTCAAGAAAGCGAGCAGGCCACAAAGATTGGTTTAGCTGTTCTCCAGGCTGAGGTTGCTGGGGCCAAAGCAAAACAGCTGGAGGCCAAGGCTGCAGTTAAAGAAGAGAAGGCAACCTCACTGTCCTCCATGGAAGATATGTTGTACCATTGTTGGGCTTTTAACCAAGATGGCAACTTTTCTTTCATGGCTCCTGAGCTGTGGGATCCATACCTTGAAAAATTCAAGGCTTGGATCTTGCAAGAGTCGTCGGAAATGGGGGACACTTCTACAGGGGGCGAGCAGGAGATTGAGGAGGTCACGTCCTTAGAGCGTCTTGGAGGGGCTCAATGAAGTCTTTTTGGTTTTTTTTTTATAATTTTTTGTAAACAATTGCCTTTCGACTTAGTTCGAGGTTTTTCTCCTCAGGACAAGTTGAATTTCAATTTATATATCTAACTTTAGATTTATTTGTCTTTTCCTTGATTATCTCTCATATTTATGCCTTCTTAGACTTGTACATTGGAGATTTTAGGAATCGATTTTTAGATCGCGATAGATATTTTGAGTTTTGTTATATCTAAACTTAATGTGTTGATTTATATCATACCTGTTAAGAATCAGGCCTTGGACCCGGTTATATCCGGGATTTTAAAATTTTAAACTTGGTTCGTGTTAGGTTTATTGACATCTCGAGCTTCTAGAAAATCCATCGAATATTCAATTTTGCTGACTTCTAAGTTTTGGACCTGGTTGTATCCAGGGTTTTAAGTGATTTAAACTTAGTTTGTGCTAGGTTTATTGATACCTCGAGCTCTTAAAAAGTCTTCGAATAATCAATTTTCCAAGCTTCTAAGTTTGTGACTTGGTTGTATCCAGGATAGTTTTGTACCTCGTTGTATCTAGAATTTTAAGTAATTTAAACTCATCTGGCAGCCTTGTTCTGATCCACCTCGGGTTATATGCCCCCCAAGTAACCAGAATGTAAAACCTTTCTTGGTTGCTTTTACGACAAACATCAATACACGAGCTAATTTATAAATAACCTTATAAAGAAAAGTTATTTAAAACAACGTTATCGAGAATTTTTTTTTATAATAATCCCTTATTATTTAATTAAATGGCTTTTTATAATAAAGCCTTACATGGATGGTTGTACTACTTGTAATACTTCTTTAGGTGCATGGCATTCCAGGTCCGTGAGACTGTTTCTCCACTAAGCCAAGTTAACTTGAAAGTTCCCTCACGCAAAACTTCCACGATCTGATATGGTCCTTCCCAGTTCGAGCCTAAAGCACCGTCCTTGGGATCCTTGTTTGGCAAAAAGACCATTAAGAGAACCAGGTCGCCCAATCCAAAACTATGCCTCTTGACCTTAGAATTAAAGTCATGAGTGATTTTCTGTTGGTAATATGCGACCTGTAATTGTGAATCCTCTCGTTTCTCATCAATCAGGTCGAGAGAGGTGTTAAGTAGCTCATCATTCCGCTCCTGGCTGAATGTCCTTAGTTTCTTCGTGGCTACCTTTGCTTCGACGGGAAGGACGACCTCACTTCTGAAGGTCAAGGAGATAGGAGTGTGTCCTGTGGAGGTCCTGTGGGAAGTTCGGTATGCCTAAAGTACTTGCGGGAGCGGCTCTGGCCAAACTCCTTTGGCCTCATCTAACCTTTTTTTAAGGCTCGCCTTGAGGGTCTTATTCACAACCTCGACTTGTCCATTGGCTTGTGGATATACCACTAAAGAAAAATTCTTAATAACGTCGTTCTTTTCACAGAATTTGGTGAAGAGATCACTGTCGAACTAGGTTCCATTATCTGACACGATCTTTTTAGGAGGCCCAAATCGGCATACAATGTTTTTCTCCACAAAGTCCAGGACTCTCTTTGAAGTGATGGTTGCCAAAGGCTCGGCCTCTACCCACATCGTGAAATAATTGATTGCCACCACCGCGTAACGAACTCCTCATTTTCCCATAGGTAAGGATCCTATGAGGTCAATTCCCCAGACTGCAAATGGCCACGGGGATGAGATCATCGTTAGCTCGACTGGAGCAGCTCGGGCGACTGTGGCAAAGCATTGGCATTTGTCGCATTTCTGAACATGGGAGATGGAATCTTTTGTTAAAGTGGGCCAAAAATAGCCTTGCCTTAATATTTTTATGGCTTGGTTTTGCCCCCCCAGCATGATCTCCATAAAAGCCTTCATGCACCTCTAGCATAATGGTTTTAGTCTCCTCAGGCATAACACACCTTAGAAGAGGCAGTGAATGACCACGTCGGTATAATGTTCCATCCACTTTCACATACCTCGGAGCTTGATAGAGTATTTTTCTCACGTCCTTTCTTTCCTCAAGTAGCCTTCCTATTGTAAGGTATTCAACCATAGGGGTCATTTAGGTCAACCTCGTGTCAATCATCTTGACCTCTACTGTTTATTCTGCCACGCTCGGACTCTCCAAGAATTCCACTGGTATTACATTCAAAGTCTCATCTTCCTTGGTGGTAGCAATCCTTGCCAAGGCATCAGCATTTGATTTCTACTCATGAGGTATCTATTCAACAGTACTGTATTCAAATTCTGATAGCTCCCCCTTCACCTTAGCCAGGTAAGCCACCATCTTGGTACCACGAGCTTGATATTCCCCAACACCTAATTGACCACGAGCTAGGAATCGCTATAGCACTAGACGGCCTTTGCTTTCAGCTCCTTTGCCACTTTAAGTCCGACTAGCAAGGCCTCATATTCGACTTCCTTGTTAGATGCTTTGAATCCGAATCTCAGAGCTGTATGGAATCGATGCCCTTTTAGAGAGATCAATATGACCCCAGCTCCGGATCCATTCTCGTTTGATGAGCCGTCTACGAATATTTTCCACAACTCCTGCACCGGTTCCATTAAAAGCTCCTCTTGAAATCCAGTGCATTCGGCCATAAAATCAGCAATGGCCTAGCTTTTGATCAAGATTCTTGGTACGTACAGTATCTCGAACTGGCTGAGTTCAGCCGCCCATTTTAAAAGACGTCCTAACGTTTCAGGATTTTGCAATACCTGCCTTAAAGGTTGGTGGTTATGACGTGGATTGAATGGGATTGGAAATATGGTATGAGCTTCTTGGAAGCTAGTATTAGGCAGAATGCTACATATTCTATCAGTGGGTACCGTGATTCAGCTCCGAGAATTCTCTTGCTTATATAATACACCAATTTTTTAGTGCGATCTTCTTCCCGAACTAACACAACACTGATTGCATTTTCTGTCACAGCTAAATAAAGGAACAAGGGTTCTTCAAACATAGGCTTAGACAATACTGGGGGTTCGACCAAGTGCGTTTTTAGGTCGAGGAATTCCTGCTCGCACTCCTCCGCCCGTTCAAATTTCTTGTTTCCTCTGTGCAAGTTGTAGAACGGAAAGCACTTGTTAGTGGATTTTGAAATAAATCAGTTCAGGCTGCCACCTTTCCAGTCAAGCTTTGAACTTCTTTACGCGAGCTAGGCGAAGGCATTTCAAATAATGATCTGCTTTTATCTGGGTTTGCCTCTATCCCTCTTGTATTGAAAATGAATCTCAGAAATTTTCTCGACGCCACTCTGAAAGTACAATTCTGGGGATTCAGCCTCATATTATACTTTCTCAAGATCTCAAAACATTAATTTAGAATGGATACATGGTTATCTGTAGTCTTGAATTTGACTAGCATATCGTCGACGTACACTTTCATATTTTTCCCGATCTGACCAATGAACACTCTGTTGACTAGCCGTTGGTAGGTTGCCCCGAGGTTCTTCAGCTCGAAGGGCATAGCTTTATAACAATATACATTAGTTGGAGTCATAAAGCTAATATGCTCTTGGTCCGCAGGATTCATCACGATTTGGTTATATCCAGAATACGCATCCATGAAGGACATGAGCTCGTGTCTTGCGGTGGCATCTTCCAACTGATCAATCCTCGGCAATGGAAAGCAATCTTTAGGACAAGCTTTGTTCAGGTCGGAGAAATTGTTAGAGAATATATGTTATTGCTCAATGGAAAAGTGGAAAACCCAAAATACAACTCTATGCAAAATTACAATAGACAAGGTAATTAATTAAATAAATATTACAACTCAATTGCTCAAAATACAAGTAAATAGAAATAAGAGAATGAAGAGAATTATAAGAAGTAAAAACCTAAAACAAAAGACACCAATAAATATGTAGATAGAAATAGAAGTAGAGGATTACAAACTCAATACACTAATAATACAAGAAGAACAACAGAATGAAAAGATCAATGGAAAAAATAAACTCTCACACAACCAAAGTGTATAGTAGTGGGGATCACAAACTTGAACAAGGTTCAAAACCTTTGTCCAAAAGCTTATTTCCCCCTATTCTCTAAGTACTAAGGGATCTCTCAAGGAAATAGCTCTCTGGAATTATCAAGCCTCTATGGTGTATTTTCTAGCCAAGTGCTTTGTGGATGGAAAATGGTGTGTCTTACAAGTGAGCATTAGGCTCCTATTTATAGAGTTTGAGATACCCTTTGAATTTCAAATTCCACCAACCCCCATGGTTGTTACCAATGTTTAATTGGATGTTTATGGAATTAAAATGGAGATTGGGGAGTTATTTGGGATGTTAGAACCGTTCAATTTGGAAAAAATTGAAAAATCATATAGGCTGTCAGTCTCACTGGCCGCAGCCAGGACTTTTCAGTGGTCGCGGCCACTGGCTTCTATCCCCCAGGTCGCGGCCGCTGAAAGTCAGTGGTTGTGGCCACATGCCATTTTCAGCACAAAAAAATCATTTTTCCACAACGTCTCAAATTCTTTCCCACATGATTTTGTAACCTCCAAACACCTATTAGGAGTTAAAAACATGTCTCCAACATCAATATTTCATCATGGCTTTGTGAAATCCAATCTCAAATGTGTAACATATAATATACACATTATTGGGTAATATTTGGGAGTTACAAATTTGTAACTCCAAAATATGTCACATTTGGGCACACACATGTGTCTAATTTTTGTGACTCTCAATAATATGTTACACGGTGTGACAATTCACATTTGTATGACAAATCACATTTTGTCACATTATTTAATCTAACATTATATTATATTTTTTCACACCTCTTCTGGGCACCAGTGCTCGTACTTGCTAGATGAGGTCCTCCCGAAATAGTGGCTATATCTCCTCTTGTTATCGGAGGATGATTGTTCTGATTCATCTGAGCTCCGTCTTGATTCACTGGAGCTTCAGGAGTGTTTTGTCTAGTAGGCCGACTGGGAGTCCTCGATTCCGGGCGTACTGAGCCAAAGGTCCTGCCCTAATGAGAGTCTCGATCTCATCCTTCAGCTGTCTACAGTCATCAGTATTATGACCGATATCATAGTGGAATTGGCAAAACTTCAAAGTATCTTTCTTCGCTCTTTGATTCTTTAATGAGTCTGGCTTCTTCCATTGAAGGCGAGTAGAATTAGCTGAGAAGATGCGTTCTCTATTATCCGTGAGATCTATATATGTTGTGTAGACCGATTTAAATTTCTCCACGGACTTGTTTTTCTTTGTTCCGCTCTGGTCGGCCTCAACATTTCATTTTCTCTTATTATTTCCCCCTTGGTTATTCTGGGCAACCATTTGAGCCGTAGCTGCAACATCCGTTACTGCTACAACGGGCTGGACAGAGACTTGGTTGGTTCCTGCGACGGAAGCTCGCGCCTCCTCCACAGTATTAACTCCTTTCCTCTGTAGCTCTTGCCACAGGTCGCCTCCAACAAGAATTCCCACCCTCATTGCCATGAGCTTAGAACTTTCGTCGGCATCTCTAGTTCGCGCAGCAACATTAGCAACCCTACTTAGATATGCTTTCAACGGTTCACTGGGCTGCTGCATTACATTCGTATCAGTTTTGATTAGAACTCCGGAACCCATTTAAACAAACACATGTTTCTTAGCTTCTAGACAATAACTAAATTTTAAAGATGAATATACATATATATCTTCCTGGAACCAACGCCAACGCTTTTCTTAAATCTGATCCAATAAAATATAATATATAAAACATCATCAGGTTGAATATTATAGTTATATATCGATGACCATGAGGAGTCCATTTTTGACTCCTAGGGTCCACCAAAACATATAATGTAATTATAGAGTATATGTTTGAATGCTGAGCTGGTCAATGTCTAAAAAGCTAATTAATGCATATTTCACTTATTAATAAATAGCCTACTATATGGTAATATTTTTTTGTAAAGAAAAAAACACGTGCACGCGTCAACGTATGCACATTGAAAGAAAGTTTGGCTTATAAATAGAAGAGATTTTGTGCCCTCAAACATATATCTCTGCTAATTCTATTTGGTTTTCATAACTATTGTTCTTGCTCCAATTCCAAACTATTCTCGTTATTCTAACTCTTACTCATATAGTACGGAAGAAAATATTATCGATTCTTCAGAAAGGTTAGTTTATATATATATAGTACTATAATTTAGTTATATAGCTAGCTAGATACTTTTCTTTCAAGTATAAATACGCTACTGTTAGTGAATATATACGGTTTATATTTGAATGTCTATATATTTTTTATTTAATTAGTTTTTATAAGCGAGTTCTCTTTGCATGCGTATATAATTAAACTCATCACTACTTGAGGAAAATCAGGAAGGTATGCAATCTATATAATACTTATATATAAATATTTATACACTGAATCTTCATGATCGAGTATACGTAGTAACATATAATAACAATTCCTTCATTACTTGAATTTGCAGAAAGAAATCACATAAATTAGCAAACAGAATATAATGGCCGATGAACAGTTTTCCCAGTTGGCCAATTATGAATGCAGCATCAAGAAGAATCTGGTGATCATCAGGTAATTAATTAATATTTACTAGATATTATTTGTGATTTTAGATATATATATATATATTTACAATGAATATGTAGCTTTATATATAATAATTATTATATTATAAAATTGATTGAATAGTGAGAAGGCCGAAAGTGAAAGCGAAAGCGATGAAGATGAAAGCTTTGACAAGGTGCAACCTGAGCATGTTGATCCTGTTCAGAAAATTGTTCATGGATTTAAGCACTTTCTCTCCAATAAATTTCAGTAAGAGCGAATATATAAAAACAACATATTTATATATATTATTTGTAATTATATCATTTACGAGGTTAGAAGTTATAATTAAAAAAACACTTGCCTAATTATTTGATGGGATGATATTGCAGCAAGTACCCATGCTTGTTTAATGAACTTGCCGCAACCCAACATCCTAAGGTACGTTCGCATACCCTGATTAAATACATGCATTTTTTGTGTGAAAGAGAAGAAAAACAAATACACATCCACATCCACATATCTCTCTTTTATTTTTAATATATATTTGTTGATTTATATTTAATTCATCTTAATTGATCAAATGAACAGTTTTTAGTATTTGCATGCTCGGATTCTCGAGTGAGTCCTTCCCATATCTTAAATTTTCAACCCGGAGAAGCTTTCATGGCCCGCAATATTGGCAACTTGATTCCAACTTTTGACCAAGTAATTTATTTAATAATTAATTACAATTTAATCTAATTTTGAAATACCTAATCTTAATTCATCATATATAAATTACTTCACTATTAATCTTTGTTATTATCTAATTAATTTCACAGTTGAAATACTCAAACGTCGGAGCAATTATTGAATATGCGGTAGAGGAGCTTAAGGTAGAGAATATTTTGGTGATTGGACATAGTCGTTGTGGTGGCGTAAAAAGGCTTATGTCTTATCCTGAAGATGGTTCAGCTCCCTTGTAAGATTGAAACTTTTTATAATTTGAATTATTCACATAAATATTTAATAATTTAGTTCATCAAGCTAATTTTCACTCATCATAGTGACCGATCTAACCTTATTGATTAAATCTACAGTGACTTCATTGATGATTGGGTCAACATTGCTCAAGCTGCCAAGGATAAAGTCAAGGTTGAACACAAAAATTTGACATTTGAAGAACAATGTGAAATATGTGCTGAGGTAATAATTAATTCTAATAAATTATCCAATTTACCAACGAATGTTAAATTAATCTTAACAATACGAACTAATATATTATTGTTGTTGAATAATTGAATGTGCAGGAAGCAGTGAATGTGTCTCTAAAGAATCTACATTCTTATCCATTTGTTCAAAGAGGAGTTGAAGAGAAAAAGATAGCACTTAGGGGTGGATACTATGATTTTGTGAATGGATCTTTCAAGCTATGGGAACTTGAGTAGAGTACTTTATTTTAAAACCTTAAATGTATAACAGTGAAATGTTCTCTACTTGTGTTTTCATATTGCGTTTGTTTAATTAATTATTATTTGTAGTGTGTTATGTAATTGGTTAAGGATCCTCATGTGTTCTTTATTTATTATACGACATTTAATAAAGAATAGTTAAAACGTGTTTTAATTTATTTCTTTGCTTTAGCTTGTTTCCTTCTCCTAGATATCGTAATCTTCTGTCCAATAATAAATATCAAAAAAATTCTCAGCATCGTATGTCTGTTGTACTCTTCGATCCAACAAGTAAAATACAAACTAAATCTACTGACATTGAGCCCTTTGAAAATGTAACACTGTTCTGAAGCATAATCAAAGGGTTGCAATACTTAAATCTCAATCGACCTGACATCTCCTTCACTCTGAATAAATTAAGTCAATTCATTATCATTAATGCCCTAAAAGTATGTAAAGATATTTTATTAATTTAAATAAAAATATAATTTTAATTTATTTTAATGTTATAATTATTGTTTGAATTAATTATAAAATAATATTATGAAAATTCCTTATTCATTCATGAGCATATGATCTTCTATTAGTACGAGAGAATTAAGATCATATATAATGAATAAAATAGTCATTAACATATTAAAGTAAGGAATCTTTAATGAAAGGTTAATAGTGCCGATACTAAGCATATGGAATGCAAGTGATCTGGATTTAGATTAGTGATGTGGATAGACATCTTAGTAAATGTGTTGTATATAATAGAGATTATATATGACAAGACCGATGAGAATCAATTATCTATATAAACTTGTCGTTTAACATAAAGATTTAATTATTATCATAATAGATGACCATTTGTAGATCAGTCTAAATCCTGAGTATTGATGAACTACTCTTTGTGTTTATTAGATCTTTTGATTCACTCGTTAATGTTTCTTAGTATAATGAGGCTAATGACTTTTGTTTTGGAGATTCAATATCATGAATGGCTGGGAATATGATTTACAATAATGGAATTCATACTTTCCTAACAGATCGAATATTGGTTCCCTTAAGGGTTAATTATGCTATTGAATAGTTATTGAGCTCAAATCTATAATTTGATTATAGATTAAGTATTCGCTAGTAAATTAATGGTACTTGAGGATTAAGAGGTAAAACGGTAATCTTGACCAGCTCTAATTAAAAAACCAATAAATGGAGGATAGAACTACATTTATTGATTATATCAATGGACTACAAGAGAAAACTCTGTAAATATAATTCTATAAATACTTAGAGTGCAATTCCATATTTATAATGGAGTAATCATGGAACTAATAAATAAGATTATTAGATTAAAAAGTTTAATTAATAATCTGGTTTATCGGAGTTTCGTATTATAGGTCCATGGTCCCCAGATCACCTCTATCATACACTGTCAAGGGTAAGGATGTCAAAAGAAACATTTGTAGATAAAAGGACTTAATTGCAAATGAATTAATTTTCCAGGGAAAATAAATAAATATTAGCAATTAATTAATTATTTAATTATATTGTTTATATTTTGAAAAACTTTATGTTAAAATAAATATTAATCATGTTTGAATTAATATAAAGAGAGAGATTAATAATTATGTCATTTATAGTAAGATATTTATTTAAAATTTATCTTTTAAGATAAAGTTAATTTTGAATTAATTGATTGGTGAAAATATATTGTCTCAAATGTTGATTAAACAAGCAAATGAGAAAATTAGGGAGAGCCCTAATAGTGTGGTGCGACACACTCGCTACACAATAAGTCTAGCACCACACATAGGGATATCTGTATCCCTTGGATTTGAATTTGGAATTTCAAAATTATTTGTTTAATCACTTATTTAATTATTCTTTTTAAATATGATTTAAATTAAATAATTTAATAGGTTATAACTAATCAGTTTTATTTTAATAAAATAAAAATTAATTAATTAAGTTAATCATATTTATAAAGCTGAAAGAGTGATTCTTTCAGAAAGAAGTTGTTTTAAGCGATTGAAAAGTTTAGACTGTCAGACTCTCTCTCAGAAAGAAAGCGATAGATTTTCCTAAACATGAAAAACTATTAAATACATCTTCTCTCAATCAAACCTCTCTAGATCTCATGTGTTGAGTACATCTAGAGAGTTCTAAATCAACCTTTTGTATCCTACCTGCCCACACACGTCCTTGTGTGTATGAAGATTGGGCTGGAAGATCAAGGTGAGAGTTTTTAGAATCTAGATTAGAAGATCATTGATTTATACAAAAAGACTCGTGGATTCTTAATAGGCTACAAGAGGTAATCTCCAATCTAGTTGTATGTGATTTAATATATCTATATATGTATGATACTTGAGAACTCCAAAGTTAAGCATGCATGACCTGGAGTAATCTCATGATGGGTGACCTCTTGGGAAGTTTTCCCAAGAAGCGTGCGAGTGAGGACAAAGCACGCTGGAAAGACTCGTTTTGGTTTGTAGGGCCAGTCCTCAGTTCAGGTAGCAGCCACAGTGACATGGGGCGTTGCAGGTTACTAGTGCGGTTTATTAAGCATACGGGATGCAAGTGATCTAGATTCAGATTACTAATGTGGATAGTGTAGAGTCCAAGAACTTTACTTAGCTAATTATTTAGTAGTATTATAGTATGTATAGTATTATCTTTGTAATTGTGGATTTTTGGTTCAGACCGGGAATTATTTGGACACTCATAATAGTACTTACAGATTTTCCTAAGTTTAACCTATAGTTTAAGAATATTAAGTTTAACCTAAGGTTTGATTATATGACTGATATTAAGAATAATATTTATTATACTATAAGGTTTAGATGAGGACCAATAGGATTTTAAGCACATGTTATGAATGGGTGATTAAAGATTAAGTATTTTGAGGATTAAATTTAATAAGGATTAAAGTTTGAATGCAATAGGGCCAGTCAGCAGCTTTGAATACGTTAAGGGCTTAGTCAAGGCTGTTTACTCCATTCAAACTTAGCTAAAAATGTGTAATTTCGTGTTTAATTAATCAGCGTGTGCCGATATATCGCAGCTATAGGGGGCGATATATCGCAGCACGTAGATATGGAAAACACGAGACGATGCACGACAGCCTCGGGCATACTGGCCCAGGCGATATATCGCCTCCTTCAGTGTATATTCAAAAGTTTTTAAATTCTTTTCCTTTCAGCCATCCGACCTCTTGATAAGTCCAGCATCTTTTTGAACGAGTCTTCAGTCTCTGCTGAACGATTATTCAAATTATTTTCACCTAAAATCTATTATTTTTATTCAAGTAAAATCAAGATCCTTTCATTCCTAAACTTTATAAATAGGACCTAGTACCCAGCCATTATTCACCTTTTGCTCTAAGTTCAGAGGCTGCAAGTGCTAAGTGAGTGTGAGAGTATAAACACCTGGGTTTTGGGGAAATCATAAGCTTATCAAACACTTTGGGAAGTAAGGTTCTATAGTATTTCGGTTGTGGTGTAGATTGGTCTTACAAGTCTTTGAGGTAAACCAAAACTCTAGCTCATTTGTTTTATGTTATTTTCTTTCTCATAGCCTTCTACTCAGTCTCCTAACCTCATTCTTATTTTGGTTAGGAAATCTAAGTTCTTGAGCACATAAGTTTTGGTAAGCATGTTTTTCAATGGTTTAGTCTTCCCATTCCTTTTCATCTCTTTTTCTTCATTAGACTCACTCTTTCTCATAATGGTTATTAGGAGTGTTCCAAAGTCCCAACGCTGTCCACATATCCCGGTAACTTTGGTAAGGAAAATAGGATAGAATCTATATGTTTTATGCTTGTGTTATCTTATGTGATATGTTATGAAATATGTTATAAATATGTTATGAAATGTGTATGTTTGTAGGCTTGGGCATATGACCCATATGACTAATAAGACCCCAAAAAGATTATGGGCATATGACCTACTTAGCTAGTAGGACCCCACTAATCTCATGGGCATATGACTTGTTTAGTCTATGGGACCCCAAGTAATAATGGCCATTATAAGAAGTGTATGTAATAAGTGTTATGATATGTCTTTATGTTTATTATGAAATTTTATGTTTATGACTATGTGTTAGATTTTCCTTGCTGGGCATTAGGCTCATTCCTTTTTGTTTTATGTGCAGGAAAATAGCTTTAGAGGCGGTAAGATTCGTGGACGCTTAGAGAATGTGTATCGATGGTGAATGGAGGCAAGGAGTCGAGAGTTCGATTTCTCGAGGATGTAGTTTTGTTTTACTTTTTTTTTATGGTTTTACATGTATTTTCCGCACTTTCTATGTAACTCATTTTTACTTTAAGTTATGTTTTGTTTTAAAGACAATGGGTACCCATATCCTACTTATTTTATGAAAGTAACTTTTGTTTCTACAAGTTTCTAATAAATTTATGGTATTTTCGCAAATGTAAGTCTTATTAAGGTTTGTATGTATAGTTTCATTAATGGTCCTAAAGTCTAGAGTAGTGGGTCATTACAGATAGACATCTTAGTAAATGCGTTGTATAAAATAGAGATTATATATGACATGACTGATGATAATTTATTATCTCTATAAACTTATCATTTGACATAAAGATTTCATTCTTATCATAATTGATGATCATTTGTAGATCAGTCTAAATCCTGAGTATTCATGAACTCCTATTTGTGTTTATTGGATCTTTTGATTCAGTCGTTAAGGTTAGTTAGTATAATGAAGCTAATGACTTTTGTTTTGGAGATTCAATATCATGAATGGCTAGTGTTACACCCAGATTTTGAGAATGGGAATCTTGATCTCGAAATTCAGGCTCGTAAGGCGTAAGCTCGAAATAAGCACAGTCATCATGTGATCCACAAGTCAGAGGCAATTTCGCTATAAGTGACCAATTCTTTAGCTCGAGCATTATGTAGCCTCGAAGGTGCTCCGAGCTAACGAGTTAGGCTCGCAACTCATAGTAGCAACGATTCAACACTTTTATAAACTTCTTGATTCATTTCCCACTCTCAGACAAGATGGTTCGAGCTCGAGAACTGTAAGCGCGAAGGGGATGGATTTGTCAATGGTTACTTATTGGGAGCATAGGCGAACCAAGATGACGAGCTAGTAATAGGCAAACGGTCTTGAAGGCACATGGATCTAGTGTCTAGGCTCGTCAACTGTGTGTGAATGCATTTTTTGTTATAAATATCCTGTGTTTAAGGAATCTAATGTAATTTGTTATTAAATCCCACATTTTATGAGATATTACCGCGTACATAGTAACTAATGCATTTAATGGAATTATTTTATTTGATTTATAGAATATCCTCCCAAAATATGTGGGAAGCAATTCAGAAAACCCCTTTATAAAAAGAGTGGGATAATTCATTTGTAGAGGACCGAAATATTGAGATTTGGAGAGAAAACTCTGGACAATTGCTTCCTGAAAGCCTCTAGGGAATTCCAAAAGAATTAATAATATAGACTCGTGGACTAGGCAGATTTTAAATGCCAAACCACATAAAAGATCTTGCTACATTTTTCATTTCCTTTGGTATATTTTTGTTTAATTGCTCTTCTTTTCTAAGTTGATGAAAAACGACGTCAGTAGTTTGGTGCTTTCATTGAGAGCTATTAAACAAGACGTGAGCCTGTTTAGTTAAAGAGCCTCTCGGATCATGAATGGCCACTGCAAGAAACCCCAATATACCTGAGGAGGAAATTCCTCATGATGAGGATTACCCATGATGGCTTGGAAAGCAACCTATGGAAGATCCCCATCCCGAAGAAAGGAGTGACTCATCCAACTCTCGAGGACAGCCTGCCCCCAGGCCCAATGAGGATATGTATTACAATCCTGAAAGTTATGTTCCAATTGTGGAACTTGAAAATCGCCAACTACGCAAATAGTTGGCAGAAGCTACGAAACACAATGAAGAATTAGCTAGACTAGCTGCTGGCTCCCAGGCTCCTCCTCGAAGGTCTAGGGGATGTCCTCGTAAGAACACGACTACCAAAAGGGCAGAGCAGGCGCCGACACTAGCATCCCAGCCTATTCGGCCAAGACCCCAGGGGAGTAACCAGGCCAAGGGTATCACCAACCCGACTGTAGAATGAACGAGGAATAACCGAGCCCCCTCAGTGTCTCAGACCTCAAATCCTGGTGCTACGCAGAACGTCCCAGAGCCTGACCGGGAAAATTCAAGACCATCTAGGCCCAACAATGGGAGACAGCCACCATCTCCCATAAGAAACCCACGATCACCAATAAGGCATCCCTCGCAAGTTCAAGAAGTTCTGCGACCTGCCCATCAAGATAGAAATCGATGGGCTAGGAACGAAAAAGGAGAAGTTTCCCGAGATCGTAGGGCTCCTCAACCTACGAGGAGCCAAATGTCACGATCACAAACTTTTGGGACAAGGAGGCTAGCAGGAGATCCATCTCGTAATAACCGAGCAGCCGGCTATGTAAGTGAAATCTCCGATTACACTAGGTCCGTGAGAATTTACAACATGGAACCAAGGAATGCCGAGAATCAAGGAGATCACCCTAATCTACGGGAACACTTAAACCATAATCGGGGACGTGACAATCCCTCGAACCCATATCTACGTGATCATCTAAATGGCCACAAACAGCTGATTTACAATTCTGCACTGAGATAGGGAGCTGGAGTTGTTTTCAATGATAACTAACCCCCTCAGGTCCAGGCTAGGCCTTCTGTAGATCTAGTTCAAGAAAGGATTGAACAGTTAGAGAGAGCATTCAGGCTCTTACAGAATGAGCGTAGCAGGGAGAAGGATGAAGAGTTTAATGAGGAGCTCAAGCCATTTGCCTCGCATATCTGCAACACCCCGTTTCCTCAGGGGTTTAGAATTCCCCATGTCCTACCATTTGATGTAAATTCAAATCCATATAGCCATCTGGCACATTCAACACGATAATGCGAGCCAGCAATGTGGGCTACGAGCTCAAATGTATGTTGTTCCCAGCCACACTCACAGAACCAGCAAAAAACTGGTTTGAAAAGTTCAAAAGGCATTCGATCGCATCCTAGGATCTATTGTCAAGAGATTTCAAAAAACAATTTAAAGCTATGGTTGGCATTAGGCCCAAGGCCTCAGCCATGATCAATGTCCGGCTACAATCAAACGAGTCACTAAAAGGTTACCTAATAGGGTTTAACTTAGAAGTGGCTTGAGCTCGAGATGTCGACGATAGTGGTCACTTAATGGCAGTTCGAGCTGGTGTAATGCTAGGAAGTCCTCTCTGGGAAGACTTACAAAGGAAACCTGTCTGGTCGTTAATTGAGTTTAATCGACGAGCCCAGAGGTTTGTCAATGTAGAAGAGGCGAGGTCAGCGTTGAACATGACCTCCTAGCCCATAACTACAACGACAAACGCGAACTCTGCTATGACCTCGACAGACCCGTCGACTTTGAAACCCCCCAGGGAAAACCCTTCCAAAAGGAAGAAAAACGAAGGCAATAATCCTGAGGCAGATGGGGGAAAGAAGAAGAAAGGGGAAAGATACTTCTCTGTATACAAAGTGTATATTGAGCTCAATGAGTCTCGGGAGAACATCTACCTGGTTAATGAAAACAAGGTCCCATTCAGACGACCTGACGCAATGAGGAATCCAAAAGCAAAGAGAGATTCTAGTAAATACTGTAGATTTCACCGGGATATCGGGCTTTCAACCGATGAGCGACGACAGTTAAAAGATAAGATCGAAGGATTGATCTCGAGGGGTTATTTTGGAAAATATGTAAGAATCTGAAATCCCAACCAGGCTTCCACCAGCCAAAGGGCAGCAGCTACACCACCTGCCTAGAACAGTAACTCCCGAGCTCGGGAGGATGAGCAACCCCCTCCGATTGATGGAGAAGATGTCATAACCATCTCGAGAGGACCCCATATCACAGGATCGGGCAGGAACGCCCAAAAGAGATATGTAAATGGCTCAAAACAGGTGACGGTTCTCCTTACGAACTCGAACCAAGAGCTCTAAAATAATAAAGGGTTGAAACTCAAGCTATAACCTTTACTGAAGAAGATGTATCTCCTGTCCAATTTCCCCATAACGACCCCCTGGTCATAACCCTCCAGCTCGCGAACAAGAGGGTACACCGAGTCCTGATTGATAATGGAAGCTCGGTTCTATAAAGCCACTCTAGAAAATATAGGACTCGTGCTTCGTGACCTAAAGGCCTGTGCAACCACGTTGTACGATTTTTCAGTAGAAGGGATTGTCTGTATGAGATCCATTGAACTCCCTGTGACCTTGGGAGACTATCCAGTCTTTGTAACCAAGATGATGGAGTTCGTCATGGTGGATCTTCCATCTTCCTACTATGTACTGCTCGGAAGACCCTCCCTAGTTGGGCTGGGGGCAGTATCATCTGTTAGGCACTTGGCCATCAAGTTCTCGACTTCTAGTGGCGTCGGGACTCTGAAAGGGGACCAACTTGCGGGGAGGGAGTGATATAGCATCTCCGTTCGAGGAAAGAAACAAACAAGTGCACAGGCACTTATGATAATACAGGACAAGGACAGGATGATCTTCGAGATAGATGAAGAGATTGACCCCAAAATAGAGGAAATTGCTGACCTCAAACGTCTAGAAGAGCTCGAAGAGGTCAAGCTCAAAGAAGTCGATCCCACGAAGACGGTGAAGGTGGATAAGAATCTTTCTGAAAAAGCGAAATAGCAATTAATTTGCTTCTTAAAAGAGAACCAGGATGTATTCGCATGGTCGCATTCAGACATGGTGGGAATAAGTCCAAATGTCATAAGCCATGCACTTAACATCGACAAGAGCTTCCCCCCGAAGCAAAAAAAACGAAGACTCCTGGACAACGATAGAAAGAAGGCCCTAAAAGAAGAAGTTGACAGGTTAAAGGCAAATCGATTCATACGAGATGCCTTCTATCCTGATTGGATTGCCAATCCAGTGTTGGTTCCGAAACCCAATGGAACGTGGCGAACATGCATCGACTACTCCGACCTTAACAAGGCATGCCCCAAGGATAGTTTTCCCTTACCTCAGATCGATCATCTCGTAGATGCCACAGCAGGTCATGACCTCATGCCGTTCATGGATGCCTATTCTTGATATAACCAGACCCGCCCTAGAAAAAAGGTCAACATGGCACCAAAACCATTTAGCATAACTCAAATCTCAGAACTAGAAAACTGACCTGCCACTCCTAAGGAACTAGTCTCTGTCTCAGACTCTGATTGCCTCGGATCAAACACTCGAGATGGAGTCGAGCTGTCTATCCCCTTTTTCTCATCCTTTAACACGGGGCACCTCTTCACAATATGCCCAACCACACCACACGCGAAACATGCCTTTGCTCGACATTCTCCCAAATGATGCTTCTTGCACCAAGCGCATTTTGGGTAAAGCTTCTAGCTTTTCCTCTTGCTTGCTCCAATAAGTGGAGATACCACTATCTGAGCTCTGTGCTCTACTGCACCCTGCTGCCCAATCTGATGTCCTGCGCTCTCAACAGCAAGAGCCTTCCCTACCACCTGAGCATAGGTAGAGACTTCATGCATTGGGGCAACTCTAATGCCCTGAGCTATTCCAGGGTTCAACCCCTGAACAAACATTTCCTTCCGAGCTATATCTGTGGGTACCATGTCAAAGGAAAACCCGACCAACCCATCAAATTTAGTAACATACTCGGTCACTGGTGCATTACCCTGAACAAGATTCAGAAACTCATTCATCTTAACAGTCTTAGTCACATCACAATAATACCTCTCATTAAACAGTTGCCTGAATTCTTTCCAATCCATCACAGATGTGTCTCGTGTCTGGGATACTACCTCCCACCACGTCCGGGCATCATCCCGCAGTACACATGTAGCACGGATCACCCTATCGTGACCCACCAGTCCCATACTATCAAAAATGGAACTGATCATGCCCATCCATTGCTCGGCTCTAAATGGATCTAGGCCTCCCTCAAAGACTGGAGGATAAAACTTCAGGAATCTTCCACAGAGGAATTCCTATTTATTCTCAACCCTAGGCTGAGCTAAAACTGATGCCACCCCTGGCATAGCAAAGAAGAGGTACTCCCCAACAGACTCCGCTGTTGCTTCAAATACCTGATCTCTTCCTCCTGCCTCTGTAATCTTAATTGTAAATCTGTAAGCATCTGCTGAACATTCATAGGTGCAGAAGAACTGATACCCTGGCTGTAACTCCCAGCCCCTGTATAACTATCACCAGGCATCATAATCTGCCTTAAATATAAAGATGCTGATTAAATCTGCAGTCAATTACTTGTCGCATTAATCACAATAGGCATATCAAGGGCTTTCCCCCACAGGATAAATCTTACCACACCACAATCATAAACCACTTGCAGTGCTACAAGCATTCCCATGGCATTCATACATTACTCATAATCCCTGCTCTTCCAATACTCAAACCATGCCTCCAACCCCAGCATGCAAATATCACAGTTATATACTTACAAAGCAGGCAATCATATGATCTTAATCATATATATATATTCATGGAGCATATAATCATATAGTCAAGAGCCAAGCTCTATCAAAATCTCATGCTCCCTAATACAATGTGCAGGTAAAGCATTTACATTCCTTTTAAGCAGCTATGCACACAACTACAGAAATAATTACCATTCCATGAGTGAAGCTATCTTCAGTGATGAGTGTACATGCCCAACTTGTCTTCAGGAACCTTAAACCTTGGCTTGCTCTGATACCAAGTTGTAACGCCCCAACTCCAGGGATCGTTACGGTGTGCCTTGTAAATAGTGCTAAACTCGCTAATCGAGTCATTTGGCCAAAATCGTGAAACTAGGTATGATCAGCAGTTTAGGGATTAAAATTTTTGGTTAAGATGTAATGATTCACTATAACGTTTAATATATACATTGGGATCCACAGAGGAACGTTTAACCCTAGTTCCTCTTTAAACCTCGGCCATGGTGGACGAGTAGCTGCATATGTACACCTCATCACCTGTGCTCTTCAACTCAAGGATGATCCAACTTTCTTTTACCTTTACCTGCACCACAAAGCACCCGTGAGCCGAAGCCCAGCAAGAAAACACAGTATAACATGATGTAATATCAACAATGATCATAATAATCATCCAGGACTCTCAGTCCCAATATAAGTAGGTGACAATTACAACAGTCACAAAAGTGGGTACAGCCCCCCCCTCTAGCCATGGGACGTTAGGGTCACCCGGGCTTAACTGATAAGAGAACCTTTCATAAGTTTGAACAGGATAGGTGTATGGTGAATGGTCACCGACATAACCTTCCTCATGACCATAGAGTCATAACCTGGAGACAGCACCCTTTAGCCATGTGACAGTAGGATCACCAGGGCTTAATAAATAAGTGAGCATCTCACTAGCTTTAGCAGGATAGGTGCATGGTGATTGGTCACCAACATAACCTTCCTCCCGACTCTAGAGTCGTAACTATGGACAGCGTCCCCTAGCCATGTGATAAACAGTCACCGGGGCCATATGCCCTGGCTCTGAACATCTGGTCTTAGACCAGGCAAGCGCTTATAAGTTCTTCGACCTTAGGGTCGGCCCAGCATTAATGCCATAGAGCCATTCAATGCTGATATCGATTAGATCTAATCTTCATTTGGCCCGGCGTTCACGACGCTATGCCATTTCTGACTCTTAGGTCAGTATCCCTGACTAGTTAGTGCCATTCACAAGTAAGCCATGCCACCAAACATATATCACATGTTCAATATCCATAAAAAAGGTATTCAGCATGCTTACTTAATAGGTATCAACACAATTAGGACCATGCACAAACCCAGAGGCACAAGCTCTGAATGATATCATACTCAATACCCAAAGCATGTTCTAATCACATGTTTCTCATGCATCACATGCATTATATTTAACAATCAAACATGCACCAATAACAGCCATGCATGTCACGTTTAATAATCAGCCAACATGCATCAATAATAGCCATGCATGTCACATTTACGCAGGGTGCGATTTTCTTACCTCAGATTCGAGCTAGAATGATTTAAAGAACGTCCCTTGAGAATGATCAACTTTTAGTCCTTTAGCGGTCACCTAGTCATAACCAAATATAGGATATCATCAATAAAAATGATCAACATAGGTTCTAAACCAAAATCTAGCCTCCGGGACATCAATCCACACTCAACCGGGTAATAGGATTGACCCCGAGGCCTATGGGTAGCATCCCCAAGCTAAAAACACATTTCTGGCCAAAAAGCCACTAAGGGCCGCGGCCCTCCCTAATTGCGCCGCGGTGCGCCCCTCAAACAGAGGCGGCCTTCCCTGTCAAGCACCATGGGCCGCGGCGCACCATTGCCATGCCGCGGCTCATTATGCAAATCAGCCAAAAACCCAGCACGCACCAGCTCGACTTCCCCTGCATTTTCCCTTGAAACCAGCCCTTCAAACCAATCTAAAACACCAACCTAACACCCAATTCAACCACTAAACATTATCAACAACTCACCCACATCAAAACTCAAGTTAAACATCAACTAAACTTCCATTAATTCCAACTATTTACCAAGAAATCACAAGCTGAAAGTTTAAAGCCAAAACAGAGTATACCATGAAACTAATGGCTGGAACTTACCTCAAACTTGATTTTGAATCCCCTTTAATGGCTGAATCATGACCCTAAGCTCCCACCTTTGATTTCCTAGCTTAACTCCTCAATTTGGGCTCTCAAAATTCAAAGAAAAGTGAAGGGAATAACATGTACGGAAGAGAAGAAGAAGATGAGGATGAGGCTCTGTTTTCTCTAATATTTTCTACAGCTTTCTAACCACAAAGGCTGATTTATATCTTGGGGTGAAAAGACTATTTTGCCCCTAGGTCAAATAAAAGCTTCTAAACACACCCAAGGGTAAAATCGTCCTTTCCCACCTATCTCGTTAATTATAATTAACGCTCTCCAATTCCCGCTATTCTCAATATTCTCAAATGCCAATAAATCATATTCCATTACCCTTTAATTCCCCGGTAATGTTTTAATCATCAAAGTGACCCCGAGACTCACCTCGAGCCCCGAACTTAAGCCCGTTATGACTAGAGCGAACACTTACATTTCATGATCGTCTCATGCCGAAAAGCTCGAACCAATCCACCTTATAATGTGGCTATATTAATTAATCACCACCATGCACCCAAAATACACAATTATGCCCACAGCGACCAAATTACCAAAATACCCTTATAACCATAAATACACCCATATGCATGCATTTACCATCATATAATAATATAATTCACATGAACATGCATATGATCATTAAATAACATCAAAATTCAATTATGGCCCTCCCGGCCTCCTAATCAAGGTCCTAACCCTTATTAGGAAATTCGGGGCATTACATTTGCTCTATGTAATAATTACAAAAGAATGAATATTTCTATAGTGTATTCTCTCCTTAGTTCTGATTTCTGGGCTCTTAAGTGTATACTATAAATATGAGTGTTATATTGGCAGATTTTTACTTTTTTTATTTATGGTTTCCTTTCTGCATTGATTAGGCTTTGAATGTGTGTATTTTAACTGTGTACTGGGTTTGGTTGTCCTAATTAATATTTTAAGAAGTTTTTGACCTTACTATTCTTAAGCTTGCTTAGTAGATTTAATTATTTTTCAGGTATTTATTGGGTTCTTTTCTTGTAATGCAAATCAGGTGTTAGTGAAAATGCCTCAATGGACTAATATTGTTGTGGTATCCACACCATGCCTCAATGTATTCATCTTTTTTATTTGCAAGGAAGCTAAGGATACATTTGTTCATATTGATCATACTTTGGGCTATATTGTTCATTAAGTTAGGAATATTTCTTTCTTTCTTGGTATTGATTAAATGTATAATAAATCTTTGATACTATATGATATCTCATTGAGTATAAGTTTTGTAATTATCTCATTGAATTTATAAGTTTTCAGATTTTTATAAAAATAAATGTTTCAGTTAAATCATAATTTCTAAGGCTCTAAAAACCTCGTTTTTAAGGCTCTCAAATAGAGGACTTGCGCCCTGCGAGTCCTAAAAACGTTCCTAAAAAGCCTTTTTCGTATACAATCATGATACCTAATATTTGTCGCCATAGATAGCCAATCATGACACCTAATAACTGTCGGCGTTGCCAGCAACGGTGACACCTAATAACTGTCGGCGTAACCAGCTACAACGACACCTAATAACTATCAGCGTTGCAAGCAACGACGACACCTAATAACTGTCGACGTAGCTACCCCTACGCTAGCATAAGCAAATACGACAATTAGTTGACTGTCGTCATTGCTCAATAGCGACAGTTAAAAACTGTCAGGAAATCCAATTTTTGTAGTAGTGATTTAATTTAATTATTATGTGTTAAGTTTTGTTTTTAAAACTTAATAAGAGTGGAAAAAGATTATAGGAAGTCAAATTGGATTTTTCTTCTTAGGAAATATTTATTAACCTGTATATAAAAAATATATATAATCACATATATAAATAAAGGGTGGCCGGCCATGTGAGGGAAGAATATTGGGTAGACCAAATTAATTAATTTTAATCCTATTTTTGAATATTAGGGTTAATAGGCAAGTTGATAGTAAAACACTCAATTGTTTTTATGATATTTTAGAGAAGTCTAAACCCCTCTAATCCCTCCAAAACCGACCACTCTCTCTCACTTTAACACTCATCTTTTCTTGAAAACTCTCTCTCAAGTTTTCTCTCCATCTTCAACCTCAAGAACACTAAGAAGGCTTGGAAGCATTAAGCTTTGGTCTAGGAAGGGTTTCCCTAAGGTAAAGTTTCAAAAAACTTGACTTTGTAAAGTTTTTAACCATAGGTTTCTCAATAGCTAACTATCTATATTGTTGGGGGGAGTTGGTTAAGGTATTGAAAGAGTTTTGAAGGACTCAAAGCTAGTAGGAACATCAAAACCTAGAGCAAGAACAACAAGAGGTAAAATGTTTACTTTTTATGGTTGTTATTGTATGGTTTTTATTTTTAATCATTATTTTGTATATTTAATGCTTAAAGTTTCTTATTGGTTATGTAATAAGGCTATGGTAGTTGCTCTATAATTTTATGATGCTTGTATGTTGATTTTTTAAAATAGGGACCAAAATTCCTAAGGGTTTTTGGTGAGAACCCTAAAACAAAATACATGTTTTGAGCTGTGACTTCCAAGGGGTCAAGCATCCACTGTATATTGATTTTGTAAAATTTAATTAGGTTGTGATGTTTTTGAGATTGAGTACATAAAATTGAGCTTTTCAAACACTCAAAAACGTTTAAAAATGAGTGAGTTATGCTATTGCAAATTTTAGGTAAAAACTATTTTTTCGCATTCTTAATTTCGAGATCAAGTTTGGACAGCCAATGTATAGGAAAAATGAACCCAGTTTTTTCTAAAATTTGGTGGACATAATCTTCGCATAACCTAGTATTCATTCCACTGTAAAATTTGGTAACAAAATAATAAACGGTTTGAAAGTTATTAAGTGCCAAAGTTTGGAAAAATTAAGTACTAGAAAATAAGGTCATTTTGACCTCATTGTTGGAAAATATTTTCACCAATAAAAAATGCTCCTTTTGACCTAAGATTTTACAAAGACCTAAATGACATACCAAAAATGGAATTGGGAAACCTAACAAAGTATGTAGTTAAAAATGTGAAAAATGAGGTTTTCGCACTTAGTGTAAAAATGAGATTTTGGAACTTAAGGTAAAAAGTAAAATTTTGCTTATTGCAAGATAAAAGCTTGGTAAGTCCTAAAAATATATTTTGACCTAAAACACCACTTTGAGTTTAGTGAGAATTATTAAAGAATTTTTATTATTTCTAAAAATAAATGAATTAATTTATTAATAAGTTAATAAATTAAAAGAGGGTTTAAAATCCTATATTTTGAGAAAATAATAAAGTGAATTATTTTTCCAGTAAGTAAACTTGATTAATTGACTTCGGAAAAATTTACTAGTCAAGATGATAAATTTTTAACGGTTTTCCTAATAAAGATAAATTAGGCTATTTTTTAAAAACGGTTTTTAGAGATTAAAACCTTAAGAAAAATAAATGGAAAACTAAGATTTTATTTCTTGAAAATTTATTAAGGACAATAATTAGTATTTCTGGATATAATACCGGCTAAAATCTTCCATATATTTAACCCACTTGTTGAAAGTACGGGTTAATAGCGATACTTTTAAATAATAAGATTTTTAACGGATTGTGGGAAAATACTATTGCGATACCCGAGCTTAAGTATTGAGACCATAGGATAGGTCTCCCCGAGACTTAGGGTTTAGTCTCAAATTTTTTTAGTATGAATTTCTTTAATGGGTTTAAAGCCAAATAAGTTCTTGATGGTTACCATTATTAAGGATTTACTCTTGGATAAGTAGCGATGCCCTAGGTAACACGATAGTTACCCTTGATGGAGATATTTATTGGCTAGATCTTAGTGTTGAGACTCGGTTCTCTCTCACAGATTAGTATTTATGCTGGAGGGCGTGTTATGCCCGAATTGTTGGAAATTGTCGAGCGTTGGTCTCGAATTATATTGTTATATATTATATCTGCTTGCTCTGGGATTTTCTGAGTGGAGGAATTTATCTGTTTATATGAAATAATTTGTCATTGGTTATCAAGCATGACCATAAGTTTTCCAAGACACTTTTGCGTTCTTGAAATTGATTGTGTAGGGTCCGGATGGATTCAGAACCCTAATTCTCTGCATGCTTTTATTTTAAAGTTGAACTTACTAAGCGTTTTCGCTTACCTAGTTGTTTCCTGTTGTAGGTAAGCGCAAGGGCAAGGCAGAGCAGTGAGCGTTGGAGTCTACCTTGCAAATGTACATGTGGACCAACCTTTTGGGAAGCTGTTTTATTTTTGGAAATGTTGTGTTATTTTCGTAAACTAGGCTCACTCTACTATTTATAAAATATGTTTGTATTAAATGTTAAGTATTTCCATACGAAGTTTTTTTATACGGGTTTTTGAGACATTTAGTTAAATGAAAACATTTATATTTCCGCATTATCAAGTCTTAAAAATTCGGGTCGTTACAGACAACGCTTGGGAAGTTATATCGATGGTCTCTATAGCGACATCATGTCATCGCTATATAGTATAAGTAAGTTGTCGCCGAGGTTGAACGCACCGTTTAACTCAAACGGTTAGACCCTATGCCGATGACATGTCGTCGCTATAGATAAGGGAATAGTACATGAATCATTTTGTTTACTATGCGTCCAATCTATAGCGACGAAATGTCGTTGCAATAGGCAGTGAAATTTGACTGAAATTTTTAGCGGTCCACTTTCCCTCCGTTTTTTTACCCTAGCTATAGACTAAAAATTTAACTGCCTAGTGGATCAAATTAGACTCTATAGTGACAACATGTCGTCATTATAGGGAGTGAAAATTGACAACCAACTGTTGGCGGTTTAGTTCCCACCGTATCCTATAGCAATGACATGTCCTCGCTATAGACAAAGATATTTCCCTCTTTTTTTTGTTGAGGACTCTACGAAGATGGCATGTCATCGTTGTAGAGTTAGTTCCCACCTCTTGTTCCCTCCAAATTCCTAGTACCTTACAATGACGACATTTCTTTGTTGTAGGGTTCCAGGAATTTGGAGGGCCTGGTCGTGTGTTGTTGATGACCTTACAGCGATGACATGTCGTCACTGTAGCTTATCTATTTTAATAAATTAAAAAAAAGAATTTTTTTGTGGATTTCGACTACATACAACAACTTTGGAGTCGTCGCATGTTGCTATAGAGTCTTTTTCTTGTAATGTCATCCTGTAGCGTTTCGGGTTCCGAGAAACCTTCCCACTACGACAAGGAACCGTAACTGTCTGACTTGGACCAGCTATATGTTCTTCCACATTCTCATCTACTAGCATCGGTATGGTTGAACATTTCCTCCTAGTTGTATTTCTTCCAACACTATTTTAATTCGAGGTTTGAAGTTTTTCATGTAGTCATTTCCCAAAAAAGTAGCATTTGTGGGAGCAAGTACTTTCTTGTCAACTGGACTATAAAACAGACCACCCCGATTACGGATAATTTTTATATTATTATCTTGAATTAAATATTATTTTTTATATATATTTATATATATATATATATCAGTATACATATACTTAATTCAATATCACATCAATAATATTGGATCTTCATGATAAATGACATGTATAATTAATTACAAATACGAGTGCAAAATATTAACTATATTCAATAAACAGTAATCGTTCATATAGGAATATGCTTTAAGGGCACAAATCCCAACAATTAATATCAATTGAATATTACATTTACTAAATATTGATGGAAGGGGAGTGTGGTGCCGGCTTAGAGGTGCGACTGGCTCCAAGCCCCGAAGTCGTGAATGCTCCAGTGAGACCTCTCCATTTCCTGACAAAGCCTTGTCAAGAACCCATTAGGGATGGTCCCATAATAAGCCTCAATGTGGAGGTAGGTACGAACTCGAAGGTACTTGACATCATTTTCCCAGAAGTAATCTTACTCTCTCCAATTAACCAGTTTCGACGAGGTCGTCGCTAGGGAACTGAAATTCTTAGAAATGAGAGGATTTTGGGGAAGGTTTCTCTGAGACGCAAAGGGGTTTCTGAGAAGATGAAAACTTGAGAATGTAGGAATTAAGAAAAGACGGGGTATTTGAATTCAAAACCTCTACACATGGATAAATGTCCTTTGATCCCCAGTCGTTGATCACCTACGAGTAAATTCTCGAGTGTAATCCAATAGTCACAAAAATCGAGGTGACAGTCGTACTCAAAAGATGAAAAGATGTCTTGGGTATGGAAAAGACACTTCATTTAATAGCATCGATCGTCGGCCTAAGCAATAGGGGACCAACACGTGGTGCTCCTCTCCAGTGGTGTCACTTCTCGAGGACCCTCAACGGTTACTCCCCGAGAACGAAGCCCTGTGAAGATGAAAGTTGTTTTATCTAAGTCTCCACTATTCTCGATGATGAGTGAAAACTTGGGGGGGGGGGGGGGGGGGAGGGGGGAATGTTGTCCATGTTTTCAGCGTACGACAATGTGGCATAAATCATCATGTTGTTTATCCTTCCTTGGAAGCTAGAGCCTAATCTGTGAGTGTCATTCTTATCACTCCCGAAGAAGATATTAGGCTAAATATTAATAAGAGCCACCTCCAGATAACCTAGTTGGGAAGTGGTCTCCTAAATCTCCTCGGGTCGTGACCAACTTGTCAAAATGCCAAGAGCCCGTCCTCCAAGGAAGGAGAACGATTGTTAAGTTTTAGCTAGAGAGGCACTCTGTAATGCCCCAAATTTCCTAATAAGGTTTAGGACCTTGATTAGGAGGTCGGGAGGGCCATAATTGATTTATTATGGTATTTAATGATTATATGCATGTTTATGTGAATTATATTATTATATTATGGTGAATGCATGCATATGGGTTCAATTTTAATTATAAGGGAATTTTGGTAATTTGGCCTGTTGAGGGCGTGGTTGTGTATTTTCGTGCATGAGGGTGAATTATAAATAATACCACATTATATGTGGATTGGTTTGAGCCATTCAACATGAGACGATCATGGAATGCAAGTTTTCGGTCTAGTCATAACGGGATTAAGTTCGGGGCTTGGAGTGAGTCTCGGGGTAATTTGGTGATTAGAACGTTGCCGGGAATTAAAGGGTAACATGATGTGAATTATTGGTATTTGGGAATATTGAGAATAATGGGAATTTGAGGGTGTTAATTATACTTAATGAGATAGGCGGGAAATGATGATTTTACCCTTGGGAGTCTTTAGAAGCCTTTATTTGACCTAGGGGAAAAATGGTCTTTTCACCCCTAAGATATATATCAACCTTTGTGGTTAGAAAGCTGTAGAAAATGTTAGAGAAAACAGAGCATTATCATCCTCATCTCTCTCCCTCTCCCGTACACCATTTCTCCTCTTCCATCCTTTGGAATTTTTGAAGCCAACTTGAAGAACCAAGCTAGGAGATCAAAGGTGGGAGCTTAGGAACTTAGTTCAATCATTGAAGAGGACTCAAATCCAACTTGAGGTAAGGTTTCATCAAAGAACTTAAGCTTTACTCTGTTATACAAGTTAGTTTTCAGTTGGGAATTTGAGGTGTTAGTTGTGAGAATTCATGGAAGTTCTTGTGTAAGATTGCTTGGGTTTTGATGAGGGTGTGATGTAGATGAGGTTAGGGGGTTGAATTTGATGTTTTTATGATGTTTGGGATTGGTTTGGAGACTTGGTTTCAGAGGGAAATTGCATGGGAGAAGACCAGAATTTTCTCTGGTTTGCTGATGGCGCCCCAGCGCTAGGCAGAGCTGATTCTGGAGCACTCTGACTTTGGGGCAGCGCCCCAATGCCACTAGGCAGCGCCCCAGCGCTAGTGGATTTTCTAGCAACCTATTTTTAGGGCTCGGGATGACTTTTAAGGCTTGGGGGTTGGTTTCTTTACCCCATTTGGGTAGATTAAGAGTCCCGAGAGTGCGGGATGGATCCCAGGAGTGTGGTTTTAGATTATAAACCTTTTTATGATTTATTTTATTGATGGGATTCCATATTTGGTTATGACTAGGTGACCGCTAAAGGATCAAAGGATTGATCGTTCTCAAGGGTCGTTCTTTTACTAGTTCTTGCTCGAACCTGAGGTAAGAAAACTGCACCCTGTGTATATGTGACATGCATGGCTATTTTTTATGCATGTTGGATGCTTAAATGTAATGCACGAGGAACATGTGATTAGGACATGCTTTGTATATTGAGTATGATATTGTTCAGAGCTTGAGCCTCTGTGTTTATGCATGATCCTAATTGTGCTAGCAATTATTGAGTAAGCATGTTGAATGCCTCTATTTGGATATTTGACATATGATATATGTTTGGTGGCATGGATTACTTGTGTATGGCACTGGCTTATTAGTCAGAATCGGCAATGGTGTATGATCCATCTGTGAAGCTGTGATTTACTAGTCAAGTTCACAATGGGTTGAACACTGGTCGTGTTTTACTGACCTAAGAGTCAGAAATGGCATAGTGCCACGAACGCTGAGCCAAATGAAGATTAGATCTAATCAATATCAGCGTTGAATGACTCATATCGGGTATTAATGCTGGACCGACCTGAAGGTCGATTAAAATTATAAGCGCTTGCCTAGTCTAAGACTAGTTACTAGAGCCAGGGCCTAAGGCCTAGGTGACTACTTGTCACATGGCTAGGAGGGTATGGGCCCTTCGAGATGGACTTATTAGTCATCTAATTGAGATGGACTTATCAGTCATCTGACCGAGATGGACTAATCAGTCATCTGACCGAGATGGACTTATTAGTCATCTGACAGAGATGGACTTATCAGTCATCTGACCGAGATGGACTTATTAGTCATCTATCTTTTATTCAGAGCTATTAGCCCGATATGGGTACCGGAACCACCAGTGTTGAATCACTCATCTAATTGAGACTGACTTGATAGTCATCCACTCAGGAGGGCAAGATTCTTTATCCTGAATACCCATTGCTACGTGAATTTGTTTGCCTGATTGATTAGGGCTATATCTACTAGGCACGTGCCTTATGATTTGATGACATGTTATTACTGTTCATGAGCATATTAAGTTTTCTTGCTAGGCTTCGGCTCACGGGTGCTATGTGGTGCAGGTAAAGGCAAAAGAAAACTGGACCAACCTTGAGTTGGAGAGCTTAGGTGATGATGTGTACATATGTAGCTGCTCGACCACCATAGCCGAGGTTTGAAGAGGAACTAGGGTTTAACCTTGTTTTGCCACTTAGTTCGGCCTGTTGTAAATATTTTCTTGTAGTAGACTCTGAAATTATATTTTGGGATCCCAATACATATATTAAACGTTATATTTTAATCAACATTTTTAATCCCTAAACCGCTAATCATACTTAGTTACACATTTATGGCCAAATGACTCGATTAGCGAGTTTAGCACTGTTTGCAATGTGCACTGTAGCGGTCCCTGGAGTTGGGGCGTTACACACTTGGGTCCATAGACACTTGTCTGACACCCAGTGGCTACAGGGATCGTGCTGTCGGTTCCGTACGAACGACAAAAAAGATGTCCCACGATGTTGCTTGACATGGGAAAACGTGCACCTACCATTCTGAAAATACCAAGAGGCAGTTTTCCATAAAGCAATGGGCTTGACATCCTCGTATCGGGCCTTTCAAGTATCTAATAGGGTCAACCAACCTATTTAATGTAGGAAATCTTCATTTATGTATTCACTAATCCCATAATGGGAACAATTATTGTAATCTGGTCTCATTAATGAGCAATCCCCTTAGCTGTCTATAAATAGGGCTAGGACATCACTTGTAAAAGGATCCCAACTTTCAGTGTATGCAATAACGATACCTGAATTCTTAGAGAATTTGATATTTCCAAGTTCTTCATCTTCAATACAATTGACTCGGGGACTAAGGCTAACTAATAGCCTGAACCACATAAAACCTTGTGTTTAATATTTCTTTTGTTTAAGCTTTTTATTTATTTGGTAGTTAACGTAAAAGCCATATAATATTTCTTAATTATTTATTTAATATATTGGTTGTCTGTTTCGTTCTCCATCATTTTATTATTGTAATTTTATTTCTTTATCAAACCTTAGTAGTTTAGGGAAATTCCCAAGTATTACCCTTGAAAAGAAATCTATCAGTGGATTCCTTTTTGTTTTAAGCACGTGGAGAAATAACTGCAATTTTTTTATATGATGAAATACATTGTAATATAGGAAACCTCCCATAAGTTTTTGAGAAATTCTAAATAATTCATTGTGCCAAAAGCAGAGTTTGAATAGTTTGTTGCACATGCATAAAACAAATCGTGTGAACCTCAATCAAGTGTTAAAAAAAAAAATTAGCGTTGCCCTTAAAAAATCTACAATCTAGTTATTTACACATAATAAAAAAACACTAATTATGGTGCTGTTTAGTAACATTTAAAAAAATAATTTTTTATTTAATTTATTAAAACTGTGACAATTAAACATAAAATAGTGTTTAGTAACTCTATTTTTATTTATTATTTTAAAAAATTTTAATTAAAATTTATTAAATTTCGAAAATAGAATTTTTTTTCACTTTCAAAATTTTTTTAAACAGGTTTTCGACTTTTCGTTTCTTCTTTTTATTCTCTTCTTCAAATCAATACCTCATTTTGTATTGTTAAACAAAAAATAAAAATAAAAGTTATCAAACACATTTCTTTAAAAAAAAAAACAAAAAAAAAAAGATAAAATAGTTACCAAACATATTTTTATTTTTTAAAAATAGAAAAAACAAAAATAAAAATAATATTTCCATTTTATGTTTAAAAAATTCAAAAACAAAAATTTTACCAAACACAACCTATAATTTTCCTTTTCAATTTGATGTTTTAAGAATGATAAATACGGTGAAGGGACTAAATTGTAGTATTAATAAAAAAATGGGGACCTAAATACTACTCGTAAATTTAAAATAGGGACCTAAGTGATACTTTTGATGTAAAATAGATACCTCAAGTGCTATTCATCCAAATAAGATCAAACTTATATATTGATCATTATCCTGCTCAAGTGAAAAATGGGAGCACTTTGGGCAAGAGCTCTATATTCGGCTTCGGACTTAAATCTAGCTATGACCTTTAGTTTTATAAAGCTCCATGATATTAAGTTTCCACCAATCTGATACACAGAATGTTTCTACGTTTAAAATCTTCGTTGCTCTTAATATAATACTTTGGAGCTTGCATGTGAATTGACTTAATTTATTCAGATTGAAGGAGATGTCAGGTCGATTGAGATTTAAGTATTGCAACCCTTTGATTATGCTTCAGAACAGTGTTACATTTTCAAAGGGCTCAATGTCATTAGATTTAGTTTCTATTTTACTTGTTGGATCGAAGAGTACAACAGGCATACGATGCTGAGAATTTTTTAGATATTTATTATTGGACAGAAGATTAGGATATCTAGGAGAAGGAAACAAGCTAAAGCAAAGAAATAAATTAAAACACGTTTTAACAATTTTTTATTAAATGTCGTATAATAAATAAAGAACACATGATGATCCTTAACCAATTACATAACACACTACAAATAATAATTAATTAAACAAACGCAATATGAAAACACAAGTAGAGAACATTTTACTGTTATACATTTAAGGTTTTAAAATAAAGTACTCTGCTCAAGTTCCCATAGCTTGAAAGATCCATTCACAAAATCATAGTATCCACCCCTAAGTGCTATCTTTTTCTCTTCAACTCCTCTTTGAACAAATGGATAAGAATGTAGATTCTTTAGAGACACATTCACTGCTTCCTGCACATTCAATTATTCAACAACAATAATATATTAGTTCGTATTGTTAAGATTAATTTAACATTCGTTGGTAAATTGGATAATTTATTAGAATTAATTATTACCTCAGCACATATTTCACATTGTTCTTCAAATGTCAAATTTTTGTGTTCAACCTTGACTTTATCCTTGGCAGCTTGAGCAATGTTGACCCAATCATCAATGAAGTCACTGTAGATTTAATCAATAAGGTTAGATCGGTCACTATGATGAGTGAAAATTAGCTTGATGAACTAAATTATTAAATATTTATGTGAATAATTCAAATTATAAAAAGTTTCAATCTTACAAGGGAGCTGAACCATCTTCAGGATAAGACATAAGCCTTTTTACGCCACCACAACGACTATGTCCAATCACCAAAATATTCTCTACCTTAAGCTCCTCTACCGCATATTCAATAATTGCTCCGACGTTTGAGTATTTCAACTGTGAAATTAATTAGATAATAACAAAGATTAATAGTGAAGTAATTTATATATGATGAATTAAGATTAGGTATTTCAAAATTAGATTAAATTGTAATTAATTATTAAATAAATTACTTGGTCAAAAGTTGGAATCAAGTTGCCAATATTGCGGGCCATGAAAGCTTCTCCGGGTTGAAAATTTAAGATATGGGAAGGACTCACTCGAGAATCCGAGCATGCAAATACTAAAAACTGTTCATTTGATCAATTAAGATGAATTAAATATAAATCAACAAATATATATTAAAAATAAAAGAGAGATATGTGGATGTGGATGTGTATTTGTTTTTCTTCTCTTTCACACAAAAAATGCATGTATTTAATCAGGGTATGCGAACGTACCTTAGGATGTTGGGTTGCGGCAAGTTCATTAAACAAGCATGGGTACTTGCTGCAATATCATCCCATCAAATAATTAGGCAAGTGTTTTTTTAATTATAACTTCTAACCTCGTAAATGATATAATTACAAATAATATATATAAATATGTTGTTTTTATATATTCGCTCTTACTGAAATTTATTGGAGAGAAAGTGCTTAAATCCATGAACAATTTTCTGAACAGGATCAACATGCTCAGGTTGCACCTTGTCAAAGCTTTCATCTTCATCGCTTTCGCTTTCACTTTCGGCCTTCTCACTATTCAATCAATTTTATAATATAATAATTATTATATATAAAGCTACATATTCATTGTAAATATATATATATATATCTAAAATCACAAATAATATCTAGTAAATATTAATTAATTACCTGATGATCACCAGATTCTTCTTGATGCTGCATTCATAATTGGCCAACTGGGAAAACTGTTCATCGGCCATTATATTCTGTTTGCTAATTTATGTGATTTCTTTCTGCAAATTCAAGTAATGAAGGAATTGTTATTATATGTTACTACGTATACTCGATCATGAAGATTCAGTGTATAAATATTTATATATAAGTATTATATAGATTGCATACCTTCCTGATTTTCCTCAAGTAGTGATGAGTTTAATTATATACGCATGCAAAGAGAACTCGCTTATAAAAACTAATTAAATAAAAAATATATAGACATTCAAATATAAACCGTATATATTCACTAACAGTAGCGTATTTATACTTGAAAGAAAAGTATCTAGCTAGCTATATAACTAAATTATAGTACTATATATATATAAACTAACCTTTCTGAAGAATCGATAATATTTTCTTCCGTACTATATGAGTAAGAGTTAGAATAACGAGAATAGTTTGGAATTGGAGCAAGAACAATAGTTATGAAAACCAAATAGAATTAGCAGAGATATATGTTTGAGGGCACAAAATCTCTTCTATTTATAAGCCAAACTTTCTTTCAATGTGCATACGTTGACGCGTGCACGTGTTTTTTTCTTTACAAAAAAATATTACCATATAGTAGGCTATTTATTAATAAGTGAAATATGCATTAATTAGCTTTTTAGACATTGACCAGCTCAGCATTCAAACATATACTATATAATTACATTATATGTTTTGGTGGACCCTAGGAGTCAAAAATGGACTCCTCATGGTCATCGATATATAACTATAATATTCAACCTGATGATGTTTTATATATTATATTTTATTGGATCAGATTTAAGAAAAGCGTTGGCGTTGGTTCCAGGAAGATATATATGTATATTCATCTTTAAAATTTAGTTATTGTCTAGAAGCTAAGAAACATGTGTTTGTTTAAATGGGTTCCGGAGTTCTAATCAAAACTGATACGAATGTAATGCAGCAGCCCAGTGAACCGTTGAAAGCATATCTAAGTAGGGTTGCTAATGTTGCTGCGCGAACTAGAGATGCCGACGAAAGTTCTAAGCTCATGGCAATGAGGGTGGGAATTCTTGTTGGAGGCGACCTGTGGCAAGAGCTACAGAGGAAAGGAGTTAATACTGTGGAGGAGGCGCGAGCTTCCGTCGCAGGAACCAACCAAGTCTCTGTCCAGCCCGTTGTAGCAGTAACGGATGTTGCAGCTACGGCTCAAATGGTTGCCCAGAATAACCAAGGGGGAAATAATAAGAGAAAATGAAATGTTGAGGCCGACCAGAGCGGAACAAAGAAAAACAAGTCCGTGGAGAAATTTAAATCGGTCTACACAACATATATAGATCTCACGGATAATAGAGAACGCATCTTCTCAGCTAATTCTACTCGCCTTCAATGGAAGAAGCCAGACTCATTAAAGAATCAAAGAGCGAAGAAAGATACTTTGAAGTTTTGCCAATTCCACTATGATATCGGTCATAATACTGATGACTGTAGACAGCTGAAGGATGAGATCGAGACTCTCATTAGGGCAGGACCTTTGGCTCAGTACGCCCGGAATCGAGGACTCCAGTCGGCCTACTAGACAAAACACTCCTGAAGCTCCAGTGAATCAAGACGGAGCTCAGATGAATCAGAACAATCATCCTCCGATAACAAGAGGAGATATAGCCACTATTTCGGGAGGACCTCATCTAGCAAGTACGAGCACTGGTGCCCAGAAGAGGTGTGAAAAAATATAATATAATGTTAGATTAAATAATGTGACAAAATGTGATTTGTCATACAAATGTGAATTGTCACACCGTGTAACATATTATTGAGAGTCACAAAAATTAGACACATGTGTGTGCCCAAATGTGACATATTTTGGAGTTACAAATTTGTAACTCCCAAATATTACCCAATAATGTGTATATTATATGTTACACATTTGAGATTGGATTTCACAAAGCCATGATGAAATATTGATGTTGGAGACATGTTTTTAACTCCTAATAGGTGTTTGGAGGTTACAAAATCATGTGGGAAAGAATTTGAGACGTTGTGGAAAAATGATTTTTTTGTGCTGAAAATGGCATGTGGCCACAACCACTGACTTTCAGCGGCCGCGACCTGGGGGATAGAAGCCAGTGGCCGCGACCACTGAAAAGTCCTGGCTGCGGCCAGTGAGACTGACAGCCTATATGATTTTTCAATTTTTTCCAAATTGAACGGTTCTAACATCCCAAATAACTCCCCAATCTCCATTTTAATTCCATAAACATCCAATTAAACATTGGTAACAACCATGGGGGTTGGTGGAATTTGAAATTCAAAGGGTATCTCAAACTCTATAAATAGGAGCCTAATGCTCACTTGTAAGACACACCATTTTCCATCCACAAAGCACTTGGCTAGAAAATACACCATAGAGGCTTGATAATTCCAGAGAGCTATTTCCTTGAGAGATCCCTTAGTACTTAGAGAATAGGGGGAAATAAGCTTTTGGACAAAGGTTTTGAACCTTGTTCAAGTTTGTGATCCCCACTACTATACACTTTGGTTGTGTGAGAGTTTATTTTTTCCATTGATCTTTTCATTCTGTTGTTCTTCTTGTATTATTAGTGTATTGAGTTTGTAATCCTCTACTTCTATTTCTATCTACATATTTATTGGTGTCTTTTGTTTTAGGTTTTTACTTCTTATAATTCTCTTCATTCTCTTATTTCTATTTACTTGTATTTTGAGCAATTGAGTTGTAATATTTATTTAATTAATTACCTTGTCTATTGTAATTTTGCATAGAGTTGTATTTTGGGTTTTCCACTTTTCCATTGAGCAATAACATATATTCTCTAACAATTTCTCCGACCTGAACAAAGCTTGTCCTAAAGATTGCTTTCCATTGCCGAGGATTGATCAGTTGGAAGATGCCACCGCAAGACACGAGCTCATGTCCTTCATGGATGCGTATTCTGGATATAACCAAATCGTGATGAATCCTGCGGACCAAGAGCATATTAGCTTTATGACTCCAACTAATGTATATTGTTATAAAGCTATGCCCTTCGAGCTGAAGAACGTCGGGGCAACCTACCAACGGCTAGTCAACAGAGTGTTCATTGGTCAGATCGGGAAAAATATGAAAGTGTACGTCGACGATATGCTAGTCAAATTCAAGACTACAGATAACCATGTATCCATTCTAAATTAATGTTTTGAGATCTTGAGAAAGTATAATATGAGGCTGAATCCCCAGAATTGTACTTTCAGAGTGGCGTCGAGAAAATTTCTGAGATTCATTTTCAATACAAGAGGGATAGAGGCGAACCCAGATAAAAGCAGATCATTATTTGAAATGCCTTCGCCTAGCTCGCGTAAAGAAGTTCAAAGCTTGACTGGAAAGGTGGCAGCCTGAACTGATTTATTTCAAAATCCACTAACAAGTGCTTGCCGTTCTACAACTTGCATAGAGGAAACAAGAAATTTGAACGGGCGGAGGAGTGCGAGCAGGAATTCCTCGACCTAAAAACGCACTTGGTCGAACCCCCAGTATTGTCTAAGCCTATGTTTGAAGAACCCTTGTTCCTTTATTTAGCTGTGATAGAAAATGCAATCAGTGTTGTGTTAGTTCGGGAAGAAGATCGCACTAAAAAATTGGTGTATTATATAAGCAAGAGAATTCTCGAAGCTGAATCACGGTACCCACTGATAGAATATGTAGCATTCTGCCTAATACTAGCTTCCAAGAAGCTCATACCATATTTCCAATCCCATTCAATCCACGTCATAACCACCAACCTTTAAGGCAGGTATTGCAAAATCCTGAAACGTTAGGACGTCTTTTAAAATGGGCGGCTGAACTCAGCCAGTTCGAGATACTGTACGTACCAAGAATCTTGATCAAAAGCTAGGCCATTGCTGATTTTATGGCCGAATGCACTGGATTTCAAGAGGAGCTTTTAATGGAACCGGTGCAGGAGTTGTGGAAAATATTCGTAGACGGCTCATCAAACGAGAATGGATCCGGAGCTGGGGTCATATTGATCTCTCTAAAAGGGCATCGATTCCATACAGCTCTGAGATTCGGATTCAAAGCATCTAACAAGGAAGTCGAATATGAGGCCTTGCTAGTCGGACTTAAAGTGGCAAAGGAGCTGAAAGCAAAGGCCGTCTAGTGCTATAGCGATTACTAGCTCGTGGTCAATTAGGTGTTGGGGAATATCAAGCTCGTGGTACCAAGATGGTGGCTTACCTGGCTAAGGTGAAGGGGGAGCTATCAGAATTTGAATACAGTACTGTTGAACAGATACCTCATGAGCAGAAATCAAATGCTGATGCCTTGGCAAGGCTTGCTACCACCTAGGAAGATGAGACTTTGAATGTAATACCAGTGGAATTCTTGGAGAGTCCGAGCGTGGCAGAATAAACGGTAGAGGTCAAGATGATTGACACGAGGTTGACCTAAATGACCCCCACAGTTGAATACCTTACAATAGGAAGGCTACTTGAGGAAAGAAAGGACGTGAGAAAAATACTCTATCAAGCTCCGAGGTATGTGAAAGTGGATGGAACATTATACCGACGTGGTCATTCACTGCCTCTTCTAAGGTGTGTTCTGCTTGAGGAGACTAAAACCATTATGCTAGAGGTACATGAAGGCTTTTATGGAGATCATGCTGGGGGCAAAACCAAGCCATAAAAATATTAAGGCAAGGCTATTTTTGGCCCACTTTAACAAAAGATTCCATCTCCCATGTTCAGAAATGCGACAAATGCCAATGCTTCGCCACAGTCGCCCGAGCTGCTCCAGTCGAGCTAACGATGATCTCATCCCCGTGGCCATTTGCAGTCTGGGGAATTGACCTCAGAGGATCCTTACCTATGCGAAAAGGAGGAGTTTGTTACGCGGTGGTGGCAATCAATTATTTCACGAAGTGGGTAGAGGCCGAGCCTTTGGCAACCATCACTTCAAAGAGAGTCCTGGACTTTGTGGTGAAAAACATTGGATGCCGATTTGGGCCTCCTAAAAAGATTGTGTCAGATAATGGAACCTAGTTCGACAGTGATCTCTTCACCGACTTCTGTGAAAAGAACGACGTTATTAAGAATTTTTCTTTAGTGGTATATCCACAGGCCAATGGACAGGTCGAGGTTGTGAATAAGACCCTAAAGGTGAGCCTTAAAAAAAGGTTAGATGAGGCCAAAGGAGTTTGGCCAGAGCAGCTCCCGCAAGTACTTTAGGCATACCGAACTTCCCACAGGACCTCCACAGGACACACTCCTATTTCCTTGACCTTCGAAAGTGAGGTCGTCCTTCCCGTTGAAGCAAAGGTAGCCACGCACAAACTAAGGACATTCAGCCAGGAGCGGAATGATGAGCTACTTAACGTCTCTCTCGACCTGATTGATGAGAAACGAGAGGATTCACAATTACAGGTCGTACATTACCAACAGAAAATCACTCATTACTTTAATTCTAAGGTCAAGAGACGTAGTTTTGGATTGCGCGACCTGGTTCTCCGAATGGTCTTTTTTCCAAACAAGGATCCCAAGGACGGTGCTTTAGGCTCGAACTAGGAAGGACCATATCAGATCGTGGAAGTTTTGCGTGAGGGAACTTTCAAGTTAACTCGGCTTAGTGGAGAAACTGTCTCACGGACCTGGAATGCCATGCACCTAAAGAAGTATTACAAGTAGTACAACCATCCATGTAAGGCTTTATTATAAAAGCCATTTAATTAAATAATAAGGGATTATTATGTAATTTTTCTCGTTAACGTTGTTTTAAATAACTTTTTTGTATAAGGTTATTTATAAATTAGCTCGTGTATTGATGTTTTTTGTAAAAGCAACCAAGAAAGGCTTTACATTCTGGTTACTTGGGGGGCATATAACTCGAGGTGGATCAGAACAAGGCTGCCGGATAAGTTTAAATTACTTAAAATTCTAGATACAACGAGGTACAAAACTATCCTGGATACAACCAGGTCAGAAACTTAGAAGCTTGGAAAATTGATTATTCGAAGACTTTTTAAGAGCTCGAGGTGTCAATATACCTAGCACAAACTAAGTTTAAATCACTTAAAACCCTGGATACAACCAGGTCCAAAACTTAGAAGTCAGAAAAATTGAATATTCGATGGATTTTCTAGAAGCTCGAGATGTCAATAAACCTAACATGAACCAAGTTTAAAATTTTAAAATCCCAGATATAACTGGGTCCAAGGCCTGATTCTTAACAGGTATGATATAAATCAACACATTAAGTTTGGATATAACAAAACTCAAAATATCTATCGCGATCTAAAAATCGATTCTTAAAATCTCAAATGTACAAGTCTAAGAAGGCATAAATATGAGAGATGATCAAGGAAAAGACAAATAGATCTAAAGTTAGATATATAAATTGAAATTCAATTTGTCCCGAGGAGAAAAACCTCGAACTAAGTCGAAAGGCAATTGTTTACAAACAATTATAAAAAAAAAAACAAAAACACTTCATTGAGCCCCTCCAAGACGCTCTGAGGACGTGACCTCCTCAATCTCCTGCTCGCCCCCTGTAGAAGTGTCCCCCATTTCCGACGGCTCTTGCAAGATCTAAGCCTTGAATTTTTCAAGGTATGGATCCCACAGCTCAGGAGCCATGAAAGAAAAGTTGCCATCTTGGTTAAAAGCCCAACAATGGTACAACATATCTTCCATGGAGGACAGTGAGGCTGCCTTCTCTTCTTTAACTACAGCCTTGGCCTCCAGCTGTTTTGCTTTGGCCCCAGCAACCTCGGCCTGGAGAGCAGCTAAGCCAATCTTTGCGGCCTGCTCGCTTTCTTGAGACGATGCAAGGGCGAACTTGGCATCGTACTCACTCTTTTGAGCAGCCACAAAGGTAGCTATGGCGGCTTGCTCGCCTTCTTGAGCAGCGATCAGGGTGGTCTTGGCGGCATTGAGTTCAGCTTAGAGTTCATCATTTTTAGCCCTGGCTCGGGCTATACTGCGGTGCTGAGCCAGGGAAGACTGCAAAATAAAAAGGCAAGTTAGGTGTATCCTTTGGAAAGATGAAGAGAAAAATGTCACTAAGGAATCAGATCTTACTGTGAGGGTCATCCCCAAGGTTGACTCCAAGATGTTCTCCGGGCTCTACTCCTCTATCGTCCTCAAGTCCCTCGAGCTGGATTTGTAAGCGTGAAGCGAGGTGGAGGGGAGGATGTAGGATCTTCTTCTCAGTCATAGTAGACGTCGGAGCTATCGAGCTCGCGCCTTTCCCTTTAGCAGGGGATTTGGAGGTATTTCCTACCGTAGGAGGGGTTTTCTTTGTAAATCGTGGCCTCTTAACGACAGGGCTCGAGCCAGATTTCCTGCCTTGGAAAGTTGTACGGAGGTCAGGAGCTCTGAGTCGTTCCATCTCGTCATCTGAAAAGAACAAAAAGGGAATTAGTTCACAAGTAAAGTCAGAAACTTACACAAAGGAAATAAATAAAGGTCATACCCTCCAGGCTGGGGGAGGAGTCTATTTTCACGACCTCTAGTTTTGGGACTATTAGAGGACAAGGAGAATCTAAGTCTAATATTTCTTGGGATCTAGGAGGTTTGGACAAAGGTTCTACTTCGGGGCTAGACTCATCTACATATTACCTAAATCCAGGGTCAAAGGCGCCCTGGAGCGAAGAAGGCCATGACCTGCGATTGGTCCCATACTCCTCAAATATTGCGAACCTAAAATTTAAGGTGTTATCTACAACAATAGAGTTCTTAGGATAACCAGTACCATGGTGCAACACTAAGTGGTCCACACACTGGAGCAGGGTAATATTACGATCTGGATTGTTATGGTGATGGTGGATGAGATGATTTGGGTTAAATATAACTAATCTAAAATCGGCAACAACCCTATCTAGTTCCATATAAGGGTATGGGTTACCTTGGCCGGAGGGGCCGGCTGCTGCCCTTGACACAGCTCGTTCTAAATCAGGTTCACGAGCAGCCTTAGGAACCTGCCTCTTCAGCACAAGAGGCACCTCGTCCTCCTCTTGCTCCTCGCCTTCGGTAGCTGGTGAATCCTCTTCTTGAGAAGGCGAGAGCTCATGGACTATCGAAAGGGTAGCTCGGGTCCTTCTTAAGGCCAGCGTCTAGCCTTTGCCAATCAACTTACATGCCAGCATCGTGGCATCATTCACGAGCTGGTGATAATCCTTCTTGCTGGGTGGGAGCCCAAACAACGTTTCATACTTACCCCGAGGGTCACTGACTTCCTCGTCCTCGCGAATATGGGTGCACAAAAAATAAACTCAATTAGCACATGCACAAGGAATATGTCTTGAAAAGAGATTAATTTTACGAGCTGAGATCAGAGAAAAAGAAACTTATAAGGACGGTTGAAGTATCGATGCTCACAATTTCGGAACCCATTCGACATAAAGAACTGGTCCTTGTAGTTTTTGGGGTGGCTTGGGAGCTCGATGACTGAAGCAGAGTTCGGGAATCTGGTGAGGTAGTAGAATCCGTCACCTTGACCCTTTTGCTATGGGCTTGCTTTAAGGCAGAAGAAGTACAGAATATCTGCCGGAGTGGGGACCTCCCACTCGTGCTTCAAAAATAGGTATTTTAGCCCTGCCAAAAGCCTGCATGAATTTGGGGGGAGCTGAAAAGGTGCCAACTTCACATAATTCAGGAAGTCGGCAAAGTACTAATCCAGGGGAAGGAAGGCCCTCGTCTTCAAATGCTCATCACTCCAGGCCGCGAAGTTGTCTTGTAGTGGTGCGCAACTCCGTCCCCTTCAAGTGGAGGTCGGTCAATAAGGACTCCGAACCTGACCTTGATATTATGGCTCAACATAATTTTGTTGACCCTTCCTTGGGTCATAATCTTGGAGGCAATTGTCTCTGCCTCAAAGAATGCATTGGGGTCAACTACAACTTCCCTCTCCACCACTGGGCCGAAGTGAGGAAGAGGAGATTCTAAGGCGATCTCTTTCCCCTTGTTTGTTTGTTGAGTAGACGAGCTGGGTGCATTCTTCTTTGGTGCCATTAGATTGCCTAACGAACAAGAATGATGAGTTAATTGGTAGGTAACTTAAGATTTTGTAAAGGTTATGACATGGAAGTACGAAGGAGAACGATGTCTCTGATATACGAGCTGTGTTAGTCTCAGCCCGTTGTGTGATGCCACGCGCTACTCTATGCTACGCGCCTCGATTTCCCAACAAACCCTTGATGTTTAGGGATCTGTGTGTCAGAAAATCCAGCCACTACTATCCTTGGGGGGCAGTTTATTGCAAAACCACCCAAGAAGCGTTTCCCCTAAGTAAACTGGTTTCGAACCCTAAAAACTTTTCATCTTCTATATCCTGAATGGGTCTCTCCTAAAATTTGCCATAAATTACCCAGATTAACCCAGAAATTACCCATACTTATGAATATCATAGTTTTAAGAGATATTTTAAGACCTACTTAGTAAACCTAAGTCGAAGCCTATGTGCCAAAAAAAACATTTAGAAAACAGCCTAATATTGACTACGGTAAAGTGAGGATGAGCATGGTTAAGAAAACACAAAAATCAGTAAAGGAAAAGTTTCTTCGAAACAAAAAGACTTACAGTGTGTTCGTCGATAAAATAAGTAGACTTTACAGCAAGAGTTCCTGGAAGACTCTTGAGTAATTGAGTAACTAGGTTTCAAAGAGTTTTTGCAACAGATGGGTTTTAGGTTTCTCTGAGAAAGAAGAAGGGTTTGAAAATGCAGAAGAGAGAAGATGTAGAATGATTTCGAATAAAAGGTGGTAAACTGTGGAAATTGTCTACCCTATTTATACGTAAATGACATAAATCCATTTGAGCCATCCGATTTGGTCAATACAAGATCCAAGGGCTATGTTTAAAAAGAAAAAACAATGAAAAAAAGGTGACAAGACAATTATTGCAGTCCTCGAAACCCGAACAGACGCCAATTGTAGTGTTCCACGTGTCCAGTACTAAAGTAGTGGGCAGACATGGTTTATTGCAACAGAAGTCTAAAAGTTCCTACTGTGTAGGTCAGATGGTGACGTCATAAACCATGAATAGGGACTTGGGGGGAAAATGTATACCCTAAATTCAGCACGAGTCTTTCACTACGCTCGTGTACAGCTGGCAAATAAATACATGGAAGAAATAGCCAAGGAGTCCATTTATTATCCACGTGGACAACACGGTTTTCATGATGCTTATATGAGCTAGGGATGTATAAGTAGAGAAGCGCGAGATTATGATATTCATAAGACACGACCTCCATAGTACGAGCTCGAAGACATGTCCAGTTCGTGGTAACTTGAATATATGGCGTATCCGCGGATCCCCAAAGACCCGGATGTTTTATACGATCATTTATGGCCAGCCTGTAATAGTTAATGTCCCAGATATTATGAGACCATTTATTTCGTGATCAGATCATATCCTAGTATTAATGGGAATATTTCATATTAAATGTAATAAATATGTAAATCCGTGATTGACTCACGCGGTTACCCAAACCTATCCAAGGAATTTCTCTATAAATACTGAGAATATTGGACAGGAAGAGGGACAATTATTCTGTAATACTGAAACTCTGCCAAAATAGAGAGAGAAAAGCAGTAATAATGTAGACTTGTGGACTAGGTGGATTTTAACCATTGAACCACGTAAAAAGGTCTGTGTTCTTGAGAGTTAATTTCTTATTTCGGTTTATTATCAAGCATTAATTCAACCTTGTTATTTTCTTAATTCACTGTTGGCCAAAAACCTCGTCAACAAAATGCATTGACTTAAATAATGTAATACCCTCTCTTAAACTATTGTCGCAATCTTGTTGTATTCTCACTACTACAAAAAGTGTCATTTGTGATAGTTCCTAACTGCCACAATTGATTTTTTGCATAAATTTTGAAACTGAGGTGAAATCCTATATTGCAAACTAGCCTGTCATTTGCGTCGGTGCCCAACTGTCACAAACATGGCATTTGTAGCAGTGTCAATCTGAAGCAAACGGTATATAATAATCCCTTATTATTTAATTAAATGGCTTTTATAATAAAGCCTTACATGGATGGTTGTACTACTTGTAATACTTCTTTAGGTGCATGGCATTCCAGGTCCGTGAGACTGTTTCTCCACTAAGCCAAGTTAACTTGAAAGTTCCCTCACGCAAAACTTCCACGATCTGATATGGTCCTTCGCAGTTCGAGCCTAAAGCACTAACCTTGGGATCCTTGTTTGGCAAAAAGACCATTCGGAGAACCAGGTCGCCCAATCCAAAACTACGTCTCTTGACCTTAGAATTAAAGTAATGAGTGATTTTCTATTGGTAATGTGCGACCTGTAATTGTGAATCCTCTCGTTTCTCATCAATCAGGTCGAGAGAGGCGTTAAGTAGCTCATCATTCCACTCCTGGCTGAATGTCCTTAGTTTGTGCGTGGCTACCTTTGCTTCAACGGGAAGGACGACCTCACTTCCGAAGGTCAAGGAAATAGGAGTGTGTCTTGTGGAGGTCCTGTGGGAAGTTTGGTATGCCTAAAGTACTTGCGGGAGCTGCTCTGGCCAAACTCCTTTGGCCTCATCTAACCTTTTTTTAAGGCTCGCCTTTAGGGTCTTATTCACAAACTCGACTTGTCCATTGGCCTGTGGATATACCACTAAAGAAAAATTCTTAATAACTTCGTTCTTTTCACAGAAGTCGGTGAAGAGATCACTGTCGAACTAGGTTCCATTATCTGACACGATCTTTTTAGGAGGCCCAAATCGGCATACAATTTTTTTCACCACAAAGTCCAGGACTCTCTTTGAAGTGACAGTTGCCAAAGGCTCGACCTCTACCCACATCGTGAAATAATTGATTGCCACCACCGCGTAACGAACTCCTCATTTTCCCATAGGTAAGGATCCTATGAGGTCAATTCCCCAGACTGCAAATGGCCACGGGGATGAGATCATCGTTAGCTCGACTGGAGCAGCTCGGGCGACTGTGGCGAAGCATTGGCATTTGTCGCATTTCTGAACATGGGAGATGGAATCTTTTGTTAAAGTGGGCCAAAAATAGCCTTGCCTTAATATTTTTATGGCTTGGTTTTGCCCCCCCAGCATGATCTCCATAAAAGCCTTCATGCACCTCTAGCGTAATGGTTTTAGTCTCCTCAGCCATAACACACCTTAGAAGAGGCAGTGAATGACCACGTCGGTATAATGTTCCATCCACTTTCACATACCTCGGAGCTTGATAGATTATTTTTCTCACGTCCTTTCTTTCCTTAAGTAGCCTTCCTATTGTAAGGTATTCAACTATAGCGGTCATTTAGGTCAACCTCGTGTCAATTTTCTTGACCTCTACCGTTTATTCTGCCACGCTCGGACTCTCCAAGAATTCCACTGGTATTACATTCAAAGTCTCATCTTCCTTAGTGGTAGCAAGCCTTGCCAAGGCATCAGCATTTGATTTCTGCTCATGAGGTATCTATTCAACAGTACTGTATTCAAATTCTGATAGCTCCCCATTCACCTTAGCCAGGTAAGCCACCATTTTGGTACCACGAGCTTGATATTCCCCAACACCTAATTGACCACGAGCTAGGAATCGCTATAGCACTAGACGGTCTTTGCTTTCAGCTCCTTTGCCACTTTAAGTCCAACTAGCAAGGCCTCATATTCGGCTTCGTTGTTAGATTCTTTGAATCCGAATCTCAGAGCTGTATGGAATTGATGCCCGTTTAGAGAGATAAATATGACCCCAGCTCTGGATCCATTCTCGTTTGATGAGCCGTCTACAAATATTTTCCACAACTCCTGCACCGGTTCCTTCAAAAGCTCCTATTGAAATCCAGTGCATTCGGCCACAAAATCAGCAATGGCCTAGCTTTTGATCAAGATTCCTGGTACGTACAGTATCTCGAACTGGCTGAGTTCAGCCGCCCATTGTAAAAGGCGTCCTAACGTTTCAGGTTTTTGCAATACCTGCCTTAAAGGTTGGTCGGTCATGACGTGGATTGAATGGGATTGGAAATATGGTATGAGCTTCTTGGAAGCTAGTATTAGGCAGAATGCTACATATTCTATCAATGGGTACCGTGACTCAGCTCCGAGAATTCTCTTGCTTATATAATACACCGATTTTTTAGTGCGGTCTTCTTCCCGAACTAACACAGCACTGATTGCATTTTCTGTCACAGCTAAATAAAGGAACAAGGGTTCTTCAAACACAGGCTTAGAAAATACTGGGGGTTTGACCAAGTGTGTTTATAGGTCGAGGAATTCCTGCTCGCACTCCTCCGTCCGTTCAAATTTCTTGTTTCCTCTGTGCAAGTTGTAGAACGGCAAGCACTTGTTAGTGGATTTTGAAATAAATCAGTTCAGGGCTGCCACCTTTCCAGTCAAGCTTTGAACTTCTTTACGCGAGCTAGGCGAAGGCATTTCAAATAATGATCTGCTTTTATCTGGGTTCGCCTCTATCCCTCTTGTATTGACAATGAATCTCAGGAATTTTTTCGACGCCACTCTGAAAGTACAATTCTGGGAATTCAGCCTCATATTAAACTTTCTCAAGATCTCAAAACATTAATTTAGAACGGATACATGGTTATCTGTAGTCTTGAATTTGACTAACATATCGTCGACGTACACTTTCATATTTTTCCCGATCTGACCAATGAACACTCTGTTGACTAACCGTTGGTAGGTAGCCCCGACGTTCTTCAGCTCGAAGGGCATAACTTTATAACAATATACATTAGTTGGAGTCATAAAGCTAATATGCTCTTGGTCCGCAGGATTCATCACGATTTGGTTATATCCAGAATACGCATCCATGAAGGACATAAGCTCGTGTCTTGCGGTGGCATCTACCAACTGATCAATCCTCGGCAATGGAAAGCAATCTTTAGGACAAGCTTTGTTCAGGTCGGAGAAATTGTTAGAGAATATATGTTATTGCTCAATGGAAAAGTGGAAAAACCAAAATACAACTCTATGCAAAAATACAATAGACAAGGTAATTGATTAAATAAATATTACAACTCAATTTCTCAAAATACAAGTAAATAGAAATAAGAGAATGAAGAGAATTATAAGAAGTAAAAACCTAAAACAAAAGACACCAATAAATATGTAAATAGAAATAGAAGTAGAGGATTACAAACTCAATACACTAATAATACAAGAAGAACAACAGAATGAAAAGATCAATGGAAAAAATAAACTCTCACACAACCAAAGTGTATAGTAGTGGGGATCACAAACTTGAACAAGGTTCAAAACCTTTGTCCAAAAGCTTATTTCTCCCTATTCTCTAAGTACTAAGGGATCTCTCAAGGAAATAGCTCTCTGGAATTATCAAGCCTCTATGGTGTATTTTCTAGCCAAGTGCTTTGTGGATGGAAAATGGTGTGTCTTACAAGTGAGCATTAGACTCCTATTTATAGAGTTTGAGATACCCTTTGAATTTCAAATTCCACCGACCCCCATGGTTGTTGCCAATGTTTAATTGGATGTCTATGGAATTAAAATGGAGATTTGGGAGTTATTTGGGATGTTAGAACCGTTCAATTTGGAAAAAATTGAAAAATCATATAGGCTGTCAGTCTCACTGGCCACAGCCAGGACTTTTCAGTGGTCGCGGCCACTGGCTTCTATCCCCCAGGCCGCGGCCACTGAAAGTCAGTGGTTGTGGTCACATGCCATTTTCAGCACAAAAAAATCATTTTTCCAAAACGTCTCAAATTCTTTCCCACATGATTTTGTAACCTCCAAACACCTATTAGGAGTTAAAAACATGTCTCCAACATCAATATTTCATCATGGCTTTGTGAAATCCAATCTCAAATGTGTAACATATAATATACACATTATTCGGTAATATTTGGGAGTTACAAATTTGTATCTCCAAAATATGTTACATTTGGGCACACACATGTGTCTAATTTTTGTGACTCCCAATAATATGTTACAAGGTGTGACAATTCACATTTGTGTGACAAATCACATTTTGTCACATTATTTAATCTAACATTATATTATATTTTGTCACACCTCTTCTGGGCACCAGTGCTCGTACCTACTAGATGAGGTCCTCCCGAAATAGTGGCTATATCTCCTCTTGTTATCGGAGGATGATTGTTCTGATTAATCTGAGCTCCGTCGTGATTCACTGAAGCTTCAGGAGTGTTTTGTCCAGTAGGCCGACTGGGAGTCGCTCGATTCCGGGCGTACTGAGCCAAAGGTCCTGCCCTAATGAGAGTCTCGATCTCATCCTTCAGCTGTCTACAACCATCAGTATTATGACCGATATCATAGTGGAATTGGCAAAACTTCAAAGTATCTTTCTTCGCTCTTTGATTCTTTAATGAGTCTGGCTTCTTCCATTGAAGGCGAGTAGAATTAGCTGAGAAGATGCGTTCTCTAGTATCCGTGAGATCTATATATGTTGTGTAGACCGATTTAAATTTCTCCACGGACTTGTTTTTCTTTGTTCCGCTCTGGTCGGCCTCAACATTTCATTTTCTCTTATTATTTCCCCCTTGGTTATTCTGGGCAACCATTTGAGCCGTAGCTGCAACATCCGTTACTGCTACAACGGGCTGGACAGAGACTTGGTTGGTTCCTGCGATGGAAGCTCGCGCCTCCTCCACAGTATTAACTCCTTTCCTCTGTAGCTTTTGCTACAGGCCGCCTCCAACAAGAATTCCCACCATCATTGCCATGAGCTTAGAACTTTCGTCGGCATCTCTAGTTCGCGCTACAATATTAGCAAACCTACTTAGATATGCTTTCAACGGTTCACCGGGCTGCTGCATTACATTCGTATTAGTTTTGATTAGAACTCCGGAACCCAGTTAAACAAACACATGTTTCTTAGCTTCTAGACAATAACTAAATTTTAAAGATGAATATACATATATATATCTTCCTGGAACCAACGCCAACGCTTTTCTTAAATCTGATCCAATAAAATATAATATATAAAACATCATCAGGTTGAATATTATAGTTATATATCGATGACCATGAGGAGTCCATTTTTGACTCCTAGGGTCCACCAAAACATATAATGTAATTATATAGTATATGTTTGAATGCTGAGCAGGTCAATTTCTAAAAAGCTAATTAATGCATATTTCACTTATTAATAAATAGCCTACTATATAGTAATATTTTTTTGTAAAGAAAAAAACACGTGCACGCGTCAACGTATGCACATTGAAAGAAAGTTTGGCTTATAAATAGAAGAGATTTTGTGCCCTCAAACATATATGTCTGCTAATTCTATTTGGTTTTCATAACTATTGTTCTTGCTCCAATTCCAAACTATTGTTCTCGTTATTCTACTCTTACTCATATAGTACGGAAGAAAATATTATCGATTCTTCAGAAAGGTTAGTTTATATATATATAGTACTATAATTTAGTTATATAGCTAGCTAGATACTTTTCTTTCAAGTATAAATACGCTACTGTTACTGAATATATACTTTTATTTAATTAGTTTTTATAAGTGAGTTCTCTTTGCATGCGTATATAATTAAACTCATCACTACTTGAGGAAAATCAGGAAGGTATGCAATCTATATAATACTTATATATAAATATTTATACACTGAATCTTCATGATCGAGTATACGTAGTAATATATAATAACAATTCCTTCATTACTTGAATTTGCAGAAAGAAATCACATAAATTAGCAAACAGAATATAATGGCCGATGAACAGTTTTCCCAGTTGGCCAATTATGAATGCAGCATCAAGAAGAATCTGGTGATCATCAGGTAATTAATTAATATTTACTAGATATTATTTGTGATTTTAGATATATATATATATTTACAATGAATATGTAGCTTTATATATAATAATTGTTATATTATAAAATTGATTGAATAGTGAGAAGGCCGAAAGTGAAAGCGAAAGCGATGAAGATGAAAGCTTTGACAAGGTGCAACCTGAGCATGTTGATCCTGTTCAGAAAATTGTTCATGGATTTAAGCACTTTCTCTCCAATAAATTTCAGTAAGAGCGAATATATAAGAACAACATATTTATATATATTATTTGTAATTATATCATTTACGATGTTAGAAGTTATAATTAAAAAAACACTTGCCTAATTATTTGATGGGATGATATTGCAGCAAGTACCCATGCTTGTTTAATGAACTTGCCGCAACCCAACATCCTAAGGTACGTTCGCATACCCTGATTAAATACATGCATTTTTTGTGTGGAAGAGAAGAAAAACAAATACACATCCACATCCACATATCTCTCTTTTATTTTTAATATATATTTGTTGATTTATATTTAATTCATCTTAATTGATCGAATGAACAGTTTTTAGTATTTGCATGCTCGGATTCTCGAGTGAGTCCTTCCCATATCTTAAATTTTCAACCCGGAGAAGCTTTCATGGCCCGCAATATTGGCAACTTGATTCCAACTTTTGACCAAGTAATTTATTTAATAATTAATTACAATTTAATCAAATTTTGAAATACCTAATCTTAATTCATTGTATATAAATTACTTCACTATTAATCTTTGTTATTATCTAATTAATTTCACAGTTGAAATACTCAAACGTCGGAGCAATTATTGAATATGCGGTAGAGGAGCTTAAGGTAGAGAATATTTTGGTGATTGGACATAGTCGTTGTGGTGGCGTAAAAAGGCTTATGTCTTATCCTGAAGATGGTTCAGCTCCCTTGTAAGATTGAAACTTTTTATAATTTGAATTATTCACATAAATATTTAATAATTTAGTTCATCAAGCTAATTTTCACTCATCATAGTGACCGATCTAACCTTATTGATTAAATCTACAGTGACTTCATTGATGATTGGGTCAACATTGCTCAAGCTGCCAAGGATAAAGTCAAGGCTGAACACAAAAATTTGACATTTGAAGAACAATGTGAAATATGTGCTGAGGTAATAATTAATTCTAATAAATTTTCCAATTACCAACGAATGTTAAATTAATCTTAACAGTACGAGCTAATATATTACTGTTGTTGAATAATTGAATGTGCAGGAAGCAGTGAATGTGTCTCTAAAGAATCTACATTCTTATCCATTTGTTCAAAGAGGAGTTGAAGAGAAAAAGATAGCACTTAGGGGTGGATACTATGATTTTGTGAATGGATCTTTCAAGCTATGGGAACTTGAGTAGAGTACTTTATTTTAAAACCTTAAATGTATAACAGTGAAATGTTCTCTACTTGTGTTTTCATATTGCGTGTGCTTAATTAATTATTATTTGTAGTATGTTATGTAATTGGTTAAAGATCATCATGTGTTCTTTATTTATTATACGACATTTAATAAAGAATTATTAAAACGTGTTTTAATTGATTGCTTTGCTTTAGCTTGTTTCTTTCTCCTATATATCGTAATCTTCTGTCCAATAATAAATATCAAAAAAATTCTCAGCATTGTGTGCCTATTGTACTCTTCGATCCAATAATTAAAATACAAACTAAATCTACTCACATTGAGTCCTTTGAAAATGTAACACTGTTCTGAGGCATAATCAAAGGGTTGCAATACTTAAATCTCAATCGGCCTGACATCTCCTTTACTCTGAATAAATTAAGCCAATTCATTATCATTAATGTCCTAAAAGTATGTAAAGATATTTTATTATTTTAAATAAAAATATAATTTTAATATATTTTAATGTTATAATTATTGTTTGAATTAATTATAAAATAATATTATGAAAATTCCTTATTCATTCATGAGCATATGATCTTCTATTAGTACGAGAGAATTAAGATCACATATAATGAATAAAATAGTCATTAACATATTAAAGTAAGGAATCTTTAATGAAATGTTAATAGTGCGGATACTAAGCATATGGAATGCAAGTGATCTGGATTTAGATTAGTGATGTGGATAGACATCTTAGTAAATGTGTTGTATATAATAGAGATTATATATGACAGGACCGATGAGAATCAATTATCTATATAAACTTGTCGTTTGACATAAAGATTTAATTATTATCATAATAGATGACCATTTGTAGATCAGTCTAAATCCCGAGTATTGACGAACTACTCTTTGTGTTTATTGGATCTTTTGATTCACTCGTTAATGTATCTTAGTATAATGAGGCTAATGAATTTTGTTTTGGAGATTCGATATCATGAATGGCTGGGAATATGATTTACAATAATGGAATTCATACTTTCCTAACAGATCGAATATTGGTTCCCTTAAGGGTTAATTATGCTATTGAATATTTATTGAGCTCAAATCTATAATTTGATTATAGATTAATTATTCGCTAGCAAATTAATGGTACTTAAGGATCAAGAGGTAAAACGATAATCTTGACCAGCTCTAATTAAAAAACCAATAAATGGAGGATAGAACTACATTTATTGATTATATCAATGGACTACAAGAGAAAACTCTGTAAATATAATTCTATAAATACTTAGAGTGCAATTCCATATTTATAATGGAGTAATCATGGAACTAATAAATAAGATTATTAGATTAAAAAGTTTAATTAATAATCTGGTTTATCGGAGTTTCGTATTATAGGTCCATGGTCCCCAGATCACCTCTATCCTACACTGTCAAGGGTAAGGATGTCAAAAGAAACATTTGTAGATAGAAGGACTTAATTGCAAATGAATTAATTTTCCAGGGAAAATAAATAAATATTAGCAATTAATTAATTATTTAATTATATTGTTTTTATTTTGAAAAACTTTATGTTAAAATAAATATTAATCATGTTTGAATTAATATAAAGAGAGAGATTAATAATTATGTTATTTATAATAAGATATTTATTTAAAATTTATCTTTTAAGATAAAGTTAATTTTGAATTAATTGATATTTATTTTGGTGAAAATATATTGTCTCAAATGTTGATTAAATAAGCAAATGAAAAAATTAGGGAGAGCCCTAATAGTGTGGTGCGACACACTCCCTACACAATAAGTCTGGCACCACACATAGGGATATCTCAATCCCTTGGATTTGAATTTGGAATTTCAAAATTATTTGTTTAATCACTTATTTAATTATTTTTTTTAAATATGATTTAAATTAAATAATTTAATAGGTTATAACTAATCAGTTTTATTTTAATAAAATAAAAATTAATTAATTAAGTTAATCATATTTATAAAGTTGAAAGAACAATTCCTTCAGGAAGAAGTTGTTTTAAGCGATTAAAAAGTTTAGACTGTCAGACTCTCTCTCATAAAGAAAGCGATAGATTTTCCTAAACTTGAAAAACTATTAAATACATCTTCTCTCAATCAAACCCTCTCTAGATCTCATGTGTTGAGCACATCTAGAGAGTTTTAAATCAACATTTTGTATCCTACCTGCCCACACACGTCCTTGTGTGTTTGAAGATTGGTCTGGAAGATCAAGGTGAGAGTTTTTAGAATCTAGATTAGAAGATCATTGATTTATACAAAAAGACCCGTGGATTCTTAATAGGCTACAAGAGGTAATCTCTAATCTATTTGTATGTGATTTAATATATCTATATATGTATGACACTTGAGAACTCCAAAGTTAAGCATGCATGACCTGGAGTCTCATGATGGGTGACCTCCTGGGAAGTTTTCCCAAGAAGCGTGCGAGTGAGGACAAAGCACGCTGGAAAGACTCATTTTGGTTTGTAGGGCCAGTCGTCATTCCAGGTAGCAGCCATAGTGACATGGGGCGTTGCAGGTTACTAGTGCGGTTTATTAAGCATACAGGACACAAGTGATCTAGATTCAGATTACTAATGTGGATAAACATCTTAGTAATTTATTATCTCTATAAACTTATCATTTGACATAAAGATTTCATTCTTATCATAATTGATGATCATTTGTAAATCAGTCTAAATCCTGAGTATTCATGAACTCCTATTTGTGTTTATTGGATCTTTTGATTCAGTCATTAAGGTTAGTTAGTATAATGAAGCTAATGACTTTTGTTTTGGAGATTCAATATCATGAATGGCTAGTGTTACACCCAGATTTTAAGAATGGGAATCTTGATCTCGAAATTCAGGCTCGTAAGGCGCTCGAAATAAGCACAGTCATCATGTGATCCACAAGTCAGAGGCAGTTTCGCTGTAAGTGACCAATTCTTGAGCTCGAGCATTATGTAGCCTCGAAGGTGCTCCGAGCTAATGAGTTAGGCTCGCAACTCATAGTAGCAATGGTTCAACACTTGTATAAACTTCTTGATTCATTTCCCACTCTCAGACAAGATGGTTCGAGCTCGAGAACTGTAAGCTCGAAGGGGATGGATTCGTTAATGGTTACTTATTGGGAGCATAGGCGAACCAAGATGACGAGCTCGTAATAGGAAAACGGTCTTGAAGGCACATGGATCTAGTGTCTAGGCTCGTCAACTGTGTGTGAATGCATTTTTTGTTATAAATTCCCTATGTTTAAGGGATCTGATGTAATTTGTTATTAAATCCCACATTTTATGGGATATTACCGCATACATAGTAACTAATGCATTTAATGGAATTATTTTATTTGATTTATAGAATATCCTCCCAAAATATGTGGGAAGCAATTCAGAAAACCCCTCTATAAATAAAATGGGATAATTCATTTGTAGAGGACCGAAATATTGAGATTTGGAGAGAAAACTTTGGACAATTGCTTCCTGAAAGCCTCCAGGGAATTCCAAAAGAATTAATAATATAGACTCGTGGACTAGGCAGATTTTAACTGCCAAACCACGTAAAAGATCTTGTCTACATTTTTCATTTCCTTTGGTTTCTTATTTTTGTTTAACTGCCAAACGACGTCAAGAGTTTGGTGCTTTCATTGAGAGCTATTAAACAAGACGTGAGCCTGTTTAGTTAGAGAGCCTCTCGGATCATGAATGGCCACTGCAAGAAACCCCAATATACCTGAGGAGGAAATTCCTCATGATGAGGATTATCCACGATGGCTTGGAAAGCAACCTATGGCAGATCCCCATCCCGAAGAAAGGAGTGACTCATCCAACTCTAAAGGACAGCCTGCCCCCAGGCCCAATGAGGATATGTATTACAATCCTGAAAGTTATGTTCCAATTGTGGAACTTGAAAATCGCCAACTACACAAATAGTTGGCAGAAGCTATGAAACACAATGAAGAATTAGCTAGACTAGCTGCTGGCACCAGGCTCCTCCTCGAAGGTCTAGGGGATGTCCTCGTAAGAACACAACTACTAGAAGGGCAGAGCAGGCAGTGCCACTAGCATCCCAGCCTATTCGTCCAAGACCCCAGAGGAGTAACCGGGCTAAGGGTACCGCCAACCCGACTATAGAATGAACGGGGAATATTCGAGCCCCCTCAGTGGCTCAGACCTCAAATCCTGGTGCTGCGCAGAACGTCCCAGAGCCTGACCGGGAAAATTCAGGACCATCTAGGCCCAACAATGGGAGATAGCCACCATCTCCCATAAGACACCCACGATCACCAATAAGGCATCCCTTGCAAGTTCAGGAAGTTCCGCGACCTGCCCACCAAGATAGGAATCGACGAGCTAGGAACGAACAAGGAGAAGCTGCCCGAGATCGTAGGGCTCCTCAACCTACGAGGAGCCAAATGTCACGATCACAAACTGTTGGGACAAGGAGGCTAGCAGGAGATCCATCTCGTAATAACCGAGCAGCCGGCTATGTAAGTGAACTCTCAGATTACACTAGGTCCGTGAGAATTTACAACATGGAACCAAGGAATGCCAAGAATCAAGGAGATCACCCTAATCTACGGGAACACTTAAACCATAATCGGGGATGTGACAATCCCTCGAACCCATATCTACGTGATCATCTAAATGGCCACAAACAACCGATTTACAATTCTGCACTGAGACAGAGAGCTGGAGTTGTTTTCAATGATAACCAACCCCCTCAAGTCCAGGCTAGGCCTCCCGTAGATCTAATTCAAGAAAGGATTGAACAGTTAGAGAGAGCATTCAGGCTCCTACAGAATGAGCGTAGCAGGGAGAAGGATGAAGAGTTTAATGAGGAGCTCAAGCCATTTGCCTCGCATATCTCCAACACCCCGTTTCCTCAGGGGTTTAGAATTCCCCATGTCCCTCCATTTGATGTAAATTCAAATCCATATAGCCATCTGAGCACATTCAACACGATAATGCGAGCCAGCAATGTGGACTACGAGCTCAAATGTATGCTGTTCCCAGCCACACTCACAGAACCAGCAAAAAACTGGTTTGAAAAGTTCAAAAGGCATTCGATTGCATCCTAGGATTAATTGTCAAGAGATTTCAAAAAACAATTTAAAGCTATGGTTGGCATTAGGCCCAAGGCCTCAGCCCTGATCAATGTCCGGCTACAATCAAACGAGTCACTAAAAGGTTACCTAACAAGGTTTAACTTAGAAGTGGCTTGAGCTCGAGATGTCGACGATAGTGGTCACTTAATGGCAGTTCGAGCTGGTGTAATGCCAGGAAGTCCTCTCTGGGAAGACTTACAAAGGAAACCTGTCTGGTCGTTAACTGAGTTTAATCGACGAGCCCAGAGGTTTGTCAATGTAGAAGAGGCGAGGTCAGCGTTGAACATGACCTCATAGCCCATAACTACAACGACAAACGTGAACTCTGCTATGACCTCGACAGACCCGTCGACTTTGAAACCCCCCAGGGAAAACCCTTCCTAAACGAAGGCAATAATCCCGAGGCAGATGGGGGAAAGAAGAAGAAAGGGGAAAGATACTTCTCTGTATACAAAGTGTATACCGAGCTCAATGAGTCTCGGGAGAACAGCTACCTGGTTAATAAAAACCAGGTCCCATTCAGACGACCTGACGCAATGAGGAATCCAAAAGCAAAGAGAGATTCTAGTAAATACTGTAGATTTCACCGGGATATCGGTTTCAACCGATGAGCGTCGACAGTTAAAAGATAAGATCGAAGGATTGATCTCGAGGGGTTATTTTGGAAAATATGTAAGAATCTGAAATCCCAACAAGGCTTCCACCAGTCAAAGGGCAGCAGCTACACCACCTGCCTAGAACAGTAACTCCCGAGCTCGGGAGGATGAGCAACCCCCTCCGATTGATGGAGAAGATGTCATAACCATCTCGGGGGGACCCCATATCACAGGATCGGGCAGGAACGCCCAAAAGAGATATGTCAATGAGCTCAAAACAGGTGACGATTCTCCCTATGAACTCGAACCAAGAGCTCTAAAATAATGAAGGGTTGAAACTCAAGCTATAACCTTTACTGAAGAAGATGTATCTCTTGTCCAATTTCCCCATAACGACCCCCTGGTCATAACCCTCCAGCTCGCAAACAAGAGGGTACACCGAGTCCTGATTGATAATGGAAGCTCGGTGAATATCCTCTATAAAGCCACTCTAGAAAAGATAGGACTCGTGCTTCGCGACCTAAAGGCCTGTGCAACCACGCTGTACGGTTTTTCAGTAGAAAGGATTGTCTGTATGAGATCCATTGAACTCCTGGTGACCTTGGGAGACTATCCAGTCTTTGTAACCAAGATGATGGAGTTCGTCATGGTGGATCTTCCATCTTCCTACAATGTACTTCTCGGAAGACCCGTCCTAGTTGGGCTGGGGGCAGTATCATCTGTTAGGCACTTGGCCAACAAGTTCTCGACTTCTACTGGCGTCAGGACTCTGAAAGGGGACCAACTTGCGGGGAGGGAGTGCTATAACATCTCCGTTCGAGGAAAGAAACAAACAAGTGCACAGACACTTATGATAATACAGGACAAGGACAGGATGATCTTCGAGATAGATGAAGAGATTGACCCCAAAATAGAGGAAGTGGTTGACCTCAAACCTCTAGAAGAGCTCGAAGAGGTCAAGCTCAAAGAAGTCGATCCCACGAAGACGGTGAAGGTGGGTAAGAATCTTTCTGAAAAAGCGAAATATCAATTATTTTGCTTCTTAAAAGAGAACCAGGATGTATTTGCATGGTCTCATTCAGACATGGTGGGAATAAGTCCAAATGTCATAAGCCATGCACTTAACATCGACAAGAGCTTCCCCCCGAAGCAACAAAAACGAAGACTCCTAGACAACGATAGAAAGAAGGCCCTAAAGGAAGAAGTTGACAGGTTAAAGGCAAATCGATTCATACGAGATGCCTTCTATCCTGATTGGATTGCCAATCCAGTGTTGGTTCTGAAACCCAATGGAACATGGCGAACATGCATCGACTACTCTGACCTTAACAAGGCATGCCCCAAGGATTGTTTTCCCTTACCTTAGATCGATCAGCTCGTAGATGCCACAGCAGGTCATGACCTCATGCCGTTCATGGACGCCAATTCTTGATATAACCAGATCGCCATGCACACACCGTACCAAGAACATACAAGCTTTGTAATCGATAAAGGACTATACTGCTACAATGTCATGCCTTTCAGGCTTAAAAATGTTGGAGCAACATACCAAAGACTTGTGAACAAAATGTTCTCCGAGCAGATAGGTAATAACATTGAAGTTTATGTTGATGACATGCTAGTCAAGTCTAATCATAACGATAACCATGTGGATGACCTCGAAGAATGCTTTGTCATATTACAAAAATATAACATGAAACTCAACCCACAAAAATGCTCTTTCGGAGTATCTTCGGGAAAGTTTCTAGGTTTTATAGTAAACGTATGAGGGATAGAGGTTAATCCTGACAAGATAAAGGCATTGATTGATATGCCCTTACCTCGAAAGCATAAAGATGTCCAGAGTTTAACTAGACGGATGGTGGCATTAAGTAGGTTTGTTTCAAAATCTATAGATCGTTGTCTTCCTTTCTTCAACCTTTTGAGAGGGGGCAAAAAGTTTGAGTGGAAAGAGGAATGTGAGCTCGCATTCCAGGATTTAAAGAAGCATCTCGCAAAACCTTCGATCTTGCCAAAGCCTATCACATGAGAAGTCTTATACTTGTATCTCGCTACTACCGAGCACACCATAAGTGTTGTGCTCATCCGAGAAGACAAGAAGGTACAAAAACCAGTGTATTATGTCAGCAAAAGGTTACTGGGGACAAAATCAAGATACCTTTTAATTGAAAAACTAGTTCTCAGCCTAATCCACTCATCTCGAAAGCTCCAACCTTACTTCCAGGCACATCCTATTCATGTGTTAACTAACCAACCACTGCGGCAAGTTTTGTCTAAACCAGAAGCCTCGGGTAGATTGCTAAAGTGGGTGGTCGAACTTGGATAGTTCAAGATCACATATCACCTGAGAACGACCATAAAAGGACAAGCCATGGCAGATTTCATCGTAGAATGTACTGGAGTGTCTAACGACGAGGTTATAACCCAAGCTCGCATGCTGTGGAAACTTTATGTCGACGAATCATCCAATGAAAATGGATCGGGGGCAGGAATCATACTAATAACTCTAATAGGAAGTCATTTTCATTCCACCTTGAGGTTCACCTTCGAAGCGTTCAATAACGAGGCTGAATACAAAGCATTATTGGCAGGACTTCAAATAGCCAAGGAACTCAAACCAAAGGCAATACACTATTACAGTGATTCTCAGTTAGTGGTCAACCAAATTTTGGGGGAATATCAAGCTCGTGGCATAAGGGTGGCCGCATATTTAGAGAAAGCCAAGGCTGCACTCGAACAATTCGAGTTTTACGCCATAGAGCAGGTTCCCTGTCAAGTACCATGGACCGCGGCGCACCATTGCCATGCCGCGGCTCATTACGCAAATCAGCCAAAAACCCAGCACGCACCAGCTCGACTTCCCCTGCATTTTCCCTTGAAACCAGCCCTTCAACCCAATCCAAAACACCAACCTAACACCCAATTCAACCACTAAACATTATCAACAACTCACCCACATCAAAACCCAAGTTAAACATCAACTAAACTTCCATTAATTCCAACTATTTACCAAGAAATCACAAGCTGAAAGTTTAAAGCCAAAACAGAGTATACCATGAAACTAATGGCTGGAACTTACCTCAAACTTGATTTTGAATCCCCTTTAATGGCTGAATCACGACCCTAAGCTCCCACCTTTGATTTCCTAGCTTAACTCCTCAATTTGGGCTCTCAAAATTCAAAGAAAAGTGAAGGGAATAACATGTACGGGAGAGAAGAAGAAGATGAGGATGAGGCTCTGTTTTCTCTAACATTTTCTACAGCTTTCTAACCACAAAGGCTGATTTATATCTTGGGGTGAAAAGACTATTTTTCCCCTAGGTCAAATAAAAGCTTCTAAACACACCCAAGGGTAAAATCGTCCTTTCCCACCTATCTCGTTAATTATAATTAACGCTCTCCAATTCCCGCTATTCTCAATATTCTCAAATGCCAATAAATCATATTCCATTACCCTTTAATTCCCCGGTAATGTTTTAATCATCAAAGTGACCCCGAGACTCACCCCGAGCCCCGAACTTAAGCCCGTTATGACTAGACCGAACACTTACATTTCATGATCGTCTCATGCCGAATAGCTCGAACCAATCCACCTTATAATGTGGCTATATTAATTAATCAACACCATGCACCCAAAATACACAATTATGCCCACAGCGGCCAAATTACCAAAATACCCTTATAACCATAAATACACCCATATGCATGCATTTACCATCATATAATAATATAATTCACATGAACATGCATATGATCATTAAATAACATCATAATTCAATTATGGCCCTCCCGGCCTCCTAATCAAGGTCCTAACCCTTATTAGGAAATCCGGGGCATTACAATTATCCCCTTCTTACAGAAATTTCATCCTCGAAATTTACTCAACAGCTCGGAACCAGAATTCTACTCACTTGACATAAATTTTCAATTCTCTCGGTCGCTTCCTCGACTTCACCATCTCTATAGCCTTACCTTAACCCAAGGTACATTCTGCTCAATAGAACCTCATTACTTCTGTCACAATCTGAACTGGCTATTCCTTACCGGAATACTTAACCTTAACCTTCAGATTCTCATAACTCAATTTATAGATTCCTTTAACCCATGTCCACTGCATGGAAACACATAACTCATTGTATACAACTGCTGGTGTCGAAAATAATGCAGACCCAGAATCAACCTATCCAGATCTATTCAAGATCCAACTGCCGAAATGAACTAGGGCTTAACTTGCCTTAATTCCTCACCCCTTTCCATGGTGATACTTTAAGGAGGATACATTCTTTTACCTGGAATTCCACATTCCTGCTTTTCTATTCAATAAATCCTTTTCCATTTATTCTGAGAATAGAGCAACCAAGATCCAATCTCCAGCAATCTCATTAATCCCCTGAACCACCTCAGGGTCCAGATATACATTAATGCATTCATCTTATAAGATGTTCCTCCAATAATAATTGGATAATTCTCTCTCTCTGATTTGCCATCAGTCTGAGAGTAATAAACTGTACTGAGTGTTATCTCTATTCTCATGGCCTTCTAACCTTTCCAAAACTTGGAAGTCACAATAAAGTCTTCATCTAATAAGACAGACCTTGAGTTTCATGAAGGCGCTATATCTCTTTCACAAAGAGATTTGAATATCGATCAGTTGTACTATTTGCTTATCTTTACCGATAAAATGAACTCACTTGGAAAAACTAGTCCACAATGACCCAATACCAATTCACACTGATCCATCAACCTGGGAATCCCACCGTGAAACTCATCTCGATGCTCTCTTATTCCCACTATAAAGTACCCAAAGGCTGTAATGGCCTTGATGTTTCCTAATATTCTGTCTTGACCTGCTAACAGGTAAGAACTTTTCACACATCTCATTATATCTTTCTTCATCTCAGGCCATCACTATAAAGCTTTCATAACCTATTACCTTTCCATGATGCCTGAATGAAAATAACAGAAAAATATCACAAGATTCATCTGGAATCTCCCAATTAATCCCAATGTCCATCGGATTCCAAATCCGACCCTTATACCACAGTAAGTTCATATCTGTCACTGTACAACTCTTAGCTAATCCAGCTAAAGTTTCCCATTCAATCTTTCCCATCTGTGGCTCACTTAACCATCTTTCCTTTTTATCTTTCTTGAGATAATAATCTCAAACAATAAACTGGCCACCTGGCCCACCAGAAACTCTACTCTGGTCCCGGTCAAATTCTTTAATCGACATGTTGCATAGGCAATCACTTTTCTCAATTACTGGAATGTCACAACAATCCATTAACTGATCCTGGTCTATAAAAGACCCAATATAATTTCCCAAGGCACCTGCAACATCTTTACCATCCATGGACATTCCTGTCCCTAAGGCACTCTTCAACCTTGGCACATCTCCACAGAGAAAATACCACAATACCATCATCCAAAACGATCACAAATCCCATTCAAATAAACTTTTGAATGCTCTATTCATCTGATTCACAAACACTTGGCATCAAACCAGTTCTCAAGACATATTCAGCACTCCCAGTGCTCTAATCCGATACCAACACAATCCTTTACATAATTTATTCTCTCTGATCTTTAACTGGTCCTAACCAGATCCAAGATCCACCTTATAAGATTCCATCTTACTCAGCAACTAACTCTTTAATTCTTATAACTCCCCTGAGCCACTCAAGAAAGTACTCACATCTGATCCCATCTCTGGCACTAATCCAATCACCATTCTAGTCTCTTTACATAAAAAGAAGGCCTGGCAGACCACCTGGAAACACATTTAAAAACCCACAGACTAATCCAGTCTGTCTTGATCTCACTAACACAATCTAAGTGGTATCCACCACGCTAGCTAAGAGTTCCATGAACCTCCCTGCACAAACTCTAGCTCTCACACCTGGTATCATAAACATACCAAATCCATGCACAGTGCCAATTGTAACAAGACTTTCTGCTCACAAGCCCAAGAATTACTATACCTTCCTTGCCATTCAAGACTGCTCTTTAATTACTTAACCAATCCATACCTGGATCAAACCAAAGCCAATCATAACTAACTCATGAAAACCACTGATGAGTCCTTTCCATAACGCAACTCATCTCTTAAATTACCAATACCATATTACGTTTCTCATCACATCATAACCATGTGACCTGCATAGCAACTCTATGCCTCACTATATGCAACAGACAAAAGGGACAACATGGCACCAAAACCATTTAGCATAACTCAAATCTCAGAACTAGAAAACTGACCTGCCACTCCTGAGGAACTAGTCTTTGTCTCAGACTCTGATTGCCTCGGATCAAACACTCGAGCTGGAGTCGAGCTGTCTATCCCCTTTTTCTCATCCTTTAACACGGGGCACCTCTTCACAATATGCCCAACCATACCACACGCGAAACATGCCGTTGCTCGGCATTCTCCCAAATGATGCTTCTTGCACCAAGCGCATTCTGGGTAAAGCTTCTAGCTTTTCTTCTTGCTTGCTCCAATAAGTGGAGATACCACTATCTGAGCTCTGTGCTCTACCGCACCCTGCTGCCCAATCTGATGTCCTACGCTCTCAACAACAAGAGCCTTCCCTACCACCTGAGCATAGGTAGAGACTTCATGCACTGGGGCAACTCTAATGCCCTGAGCTATTCCAGGGTTCAACCCCTGAACAAACCTTTCCTTCTGAGCTATATCTGTGGGTACCATGTCAAAGGAAAACCCGGCCAACCCATCAAATTTAGTAACATACTCGGTCACTGGTGCATTACCCTGAACAAGATTAAGAAACTCATTCATCTTAACAGTCTTGGTCACATCACAATAATACCTCTCATTAAACAGCTGCCTGAATTCTTTCCAATCCATCACAGCTGTGTCTCGTGTCTGGGATACTACCTCCCACCACGTCCGGGCATCATCCCGCAGTACACATGTAGCACGAATCACCCTATCGTGACCCACCAGCCCCATACTATCAAAAATGGAACTGATCATGCCCATCCATTGCTCGGCTCTGAATGGATCTAGGCCTCCCTCAAAGACTGGAGGATAAAACTTCAGGAATCTTCCACAGAGGAATTCCCATTTATTCTCAACCCTAGGCTGAGCTAAAACTGATGCCACCCCTGGCATAGCAAAGGAAGAGGTACTCCCCAACAGACTTCGTTGTTGCTTCAAATACCTGATCTCTTCCTCCTGCCTCTGCAATCTTAATTGCAAATCTGTAAGCATCTGCTGAACATTCATAGGTGCAGATGAAGAACTGATACCCTGGCTGTAACTCCCAGCCCCTGTATAACTATCACCAGGCATCATAATCTGCCTTAAATATAAACCTACTGATTAAATCTGCAGTCAATTACTTGTCTCATTAATCACAATAGGCATATCAAGGGCTTTCCCCCACGGGATAAATCTTTCCACACCACAATCATAAACCACTTGCAGTGCTACAAGCATGCCCATGACATTCATACATTACTCATAATCCCTGCTCTTCCAATACTCAAACCATGCCTCCAACCCCAGCATGCAAATATCACAGTTATATACTTACAAAGCAGGCAATCATATGATCTTAATCATATATATATATATTCATGGAGCATATAATCATATAGTCAAGAGCCAAGCTCTATCAGAATCTCATGCTCCCTAATACAATGTGCATGTAAAGCATTTACATTCCTTTTAAGCAGCTATGCACACAACTACAGAAATAATTACCATTCCATGAGTGAAGCTATCTTCAGTGATGAGTGTACATGCCCAGCTTGTCTTCAGGATCCATAAACCTTGGCTTGCTCTGATATCAAGTTGTAACGCCCTAACTCCAGGGACCGTTACGGTGTGCCTTGTAAATAGTGCTAAACTCGCTAATCGAGTCATTTGGCCAAAATCGTGAAACTAGGTATGATCCGCGGTTTAGGGATTAAAAATTTTGGTTAAGATGTAACGATTCCCTAGAACGTTTAATATATACATTGGGATCCCAAAAATATAATTTCAGAGTCTATTACAGAAAACTATTTATAACATGCCGATCTAAGCGAAAAAATAGGGTTTAACCCTAGTTCCTCTTTAAACCTCGGCCATGGTGGACGAGCAGCTGGATATGTACACCTCATCACCTAAGCTCTTCAACTCAAGGATGATCCAGCTTTCTTTTGCCTTTACCTGCACCACAAAGCACCCGTGAGTCGAAGCCCAGCAAGAAAACACAGTATAACATGATGTAATATCAACAATGATCATAATAATCATCCAGGACTCTCAGTCCCAATACAAGTAGGTGACAATTGCAACAGTCACAAAAGTGGGTACAGCCCCCCCCCCCCCCCCCCCTCTAGCCATGGGACGTTAGGGTCACCAGGGCTTAACTGATAAGAGAACCTTTCATAAGTTTGAACAGGATAGGTGTATGGTGAATGGTCACCGACATAACCTTCCTCATGACCATAGAGTCATAACCTGGGGACAGCACCCTTTAGCCATGTGACGGTAGGATCACCAGGGCTTAATAAATAAGTGAGCATCTCACTAGCTTTAGCACGATAGGTGCATGGTGATTGGTCACCAACATAACCTTCCTCCCGACTCTAGAGTCGTAACTATGGACAACGTCCCCTAGCCTTGTGACAAACAGTCACTGGGGCCATATGCCCTGGCTCTGAACATCTGGTCTTAGACCAGGCAAGCGCTTATAAGTTCTTCGACCTTAGGGTCGGTCCAGTATTAATGCCATAGAGCCATTCAATGCTGATATCGATTAGATCTAATCTTCATTTGGCCCAGCGTTCACGATGCTATGCCATTTCTGACTCTTAGGTCAGTATCCCTGACTAGTCAGTGCCATACACAAGTAAGCCATGCCACCAAACATATATCACATGTTCAATATCCATAAACAAGGTATTCAGCATGCTTACTAAATAGGTATCAACACAATTAGGACCATGCACAAACCCAGAGGCACAAGCTCTGAACGATATCATACTCAGTACCCAAAGCATGTCCTAATCACATGTTTCTCATGCATCACATGCATTATATTTAACAATCCAACATGCACCAATAACAGCCATGCATGTCACGTTTAATAATCAACCAACATTCATCAATAATAGCCATGCATGTCACATTTACGCAGGGTGCAGTTTTCTTACCTCAGATTCGAGCTAGAATGATTTAAAGAACGACCCTTGAGAATGATCAACTTTTAGTCCTTTAGCGGTCACCTAGTCATAACCAAATATAGGATATCATCAATAAAAATGATCAACATAGGTTCTTAACCAAAATCTAGCCTACGGGACATCAATCCACACTCAACTGGGTAGTAGGATTGACCCTGAGGCCTATGGGTAGCATCCCCAAGCTAAAAACACATTTCTGGCCAAAAAGCCACTAAGGGCCACGGCCCTCCCTAGCTGCGCTGCGGCGCGCCCCTCAAACAGAGGCAGCCTTCCCCGTCAAGCGCCATGGGCCGCGGCGCACCATTGCCATGCCGCGGCTCATTACGCAAATCAGCCAAAAACCCAGCACGCACCAGCTCGACTTCCCCTGCATTTTCCCTTGAAACCAGCCCTTCAAACCAATCTAAAACACCAACCTAACACCCAATTCAACCACTAAACATTATCAACAACTCACCCACATCAAAACCCAAGTTAAACATCAACTAAACTTCCATTAATTCCAACTATTTACCAAGAAATCACAAGCTGAAAGTTTAAAGCCAAAACAGAGTATACCATGAAACTAATGGCTGGAACTTACCTCAAACTTGATTTTAAATCCCCTTTAATGGCTGAATCACGACCCTAAGCTCCCACCTTTGATTTCCTAGCTTAACTCCTCAATTTGGGCTCTCAAAATTCAAAGAAAAGTGAAGGGAATAACATGTACGGGAGAGAAGAAGAAGATGAGGATGAGGCTCTATTTTCTCTAACATTTTCTACAGCTTTCTAACCACAAAGGCTGATTTATATCTTGGGGTGAAAAGACTATTTTTCCCCTAGGTCAAATAAAAGCTTCTAAACACACCCAAGGGTAAAATTGTCCTTTCCCACCTATCTCGTTAATTATAATTAACGCTCTCCAATTCCCGCTATTCTCAATATTCTCAAATGCCAATAAATCATATTCCATTACCCTTTAATTCCTCGGTAATGTTTTAATCATCAAAGTGATCTCGAGACTCACCCCGAGCCCCGAACTTAAGCCCGTTATGACTAGACCGAACACTTACATTTCATAATTGTCTCATGCCAAATAGCTCGAACCAATCCACCTTATAATGTGGCTATATTAATTAATCACCACCATGCACCCAAAATACACAATTATGCCCACAGCGGCCAAATTACCAAAATACCCTTATAACCATAAATACACCCATATGCATGCATTTACCATCATATAATAATATAATTCACATGAACATGCATATGATCATTAAATAACATTATAATTCAATTATGGCCCTCCCGGCCTCCTAATCAAGGTCCTAACCCTTATTAGGAAATTCGGGGCATAACATTTGCTCTATGTAATAATTACAAAAGAATGAATATTTCTATAGTGTATTCTCTCAGTTCTGATTTCTGGGCTCTTAAGTGTATACTATAAATATGAGTGCTATATTGGCAGATTTTTACTTTTTTTATTTATGGTTTCCTTTCTGCATTGATTAGGCTTTGAATGTGTGTATTTTAACTGTGTACTGGGTTTGGTTGTCCTAATTAATATTTTAAGAAGTCTTTGACCTTACTATTCTTAAGCTTGCTTAGTAGATTTAATTATTTTTCAGGTATTTATTGGGTTCTTTTCTTGTAATGCAAATCAGGTGCTAGTGAAAATGCCTCAATGGACTAATATTGTTGTGGTATCCACACCACGCCTCAATGTATTCATCTTTTTTATTTGCAAGGAAGCTAAGGATACATTTGTTCATATTGATCATACTTTGGGCTATATTGTTCATTAAGTTAGGAATATTTGTTTCTTTCTTGGTATTGATTAAATGTATAATAAATCTTTGATACTATATGACATCTCATTGAGTATAAGTTTTGTAATTATCTCATTGAATTTATAAGTTTTCAGATTTTTATAAAATTAAATGTTTCATTTAAATCATAATTTCTAAGGCTCTAAAAAACCTCGTTTTTAAGGCTCTCAAATAGAGGACTCGCGCCCTGCGAGTCCTAAAAACGTTCCTAAAAAGCCTTTTTCGTATACAATCATGATACCTAATATATGTCGCCATAGATAGCCAATCATGACACCTAATAACTGTCGGCGTTGCCAACAACGGTGACACCTAATAACTGTTGGCGTAACTAGCTACAGTGACACCTAATAACTATCAGCGTTGCAAGCAACTGCGACACCTAATAACTGTCGACGTAGCTACCCCTACGCTGGAATAAGCAAATACGACAATTAGTTGACTGTCGTCGTTGCTCAATAGCGACAGTTAAAAACTGTCGGGAAATCCCATTTTTGTAGTAGTGATTTAATTTAATTATTATGTGTTAAGTTTTGTTTGTAAAACTTAATAAGAGTGGAAAAAGATTATAGGAAGTCAAATTGGATTTTTCTTCTTAGGAAATATTTATTAACATTTATATAAAAAATATATTTAATCACATATATAAATAAAGGGTGGCCGGCCATGTGAGGGAAGAATATTGGGTAGACCAAATTAATTAATTTTAATCCTATTTTTGAATATTAGGGTTAATAGGCAAGTTGATAGTAAAACACTCAAGTGTTTTTATGATATTTTAGAGAAGTCTAAACCCCTCTAATCCCCCCAAAACCGACCACTCTCTCTCACTTTAACTCTCATCTTTTCTTGAAAACTCTCTCTCAATTTTTCTCTCCATATTCAACCTCAAGAACACTAAGAAGGCTTGGAAGCATTAAGCTTTGGTCTAGGAAGGGTTTCCCTAAGGTAAATTTTCAAAAAACTTGACTTTGTAAAGTTTTTAACCATAGGTTTCTCAATAGCTAACTATCTATATTGTTGGAGGGAGTTGGTTAAGGTATTGAAAGAGTTTTGAAGGACTCAAAGCTAGTAGGAACATCAAAACCTAGAGCAAGAACAACAAGAGGTAAAATGTTTACTTTTTATGGTTGTTATTGTATGGTTTTTATTTTTAATCATTATTTTGTATATTTAATGCTTAAAGTTTCTTATTGGTTATGTAATAAGGCTATGGTAGTTGCTCTATAATGTTATGATGCTTGTGTGTTGATTTTTGAAAATAGGGACCAAAATCCCTAAGGGTTTTTGGTGAGAACCCTAAAACAAAATACATGTTTTGAGCTGTGACTTCCAAGGGGTCAAGCATCCACTGTATATTGATTTTGTAAAATTTAATTAGGTTGTGATGTTGTTGAGATTGAGTACATAAAATTGAGCTTTTCAAACACTCAAAAACGTTTAAAAATGAGTGAGTTATGCTATTGCAAATTTTAGGTAAAAACTATTTTTTCGCATTCTTAATTTCGAGATCAAGTTTGGACAGCCAATGTATAGGGAAAATGAACCCAGTTTTTTCTAAAATTTGGTGGACATAATCTTCGCATAACCTAGGATTCCACTGTAAAATTTGGTAACAAAATAATAAACGGTTTGAAAGTTATTAAGTGCCAAAGTTTGGAAAAATTAAGTACTTGAAAATAAGGTCATTTTGACCTCATTGTTGGAAAATATTTTCACCAATAAAAAATGCTCCTTTTGACCTACGATTTTACAAAGACCTAAATGACATACCAAAAATTGAATTGGGAAACCTAACAAAGTATGTAGTTAAACATGTGAAAAATGAGATTTTCACACTTAGTGTAAAAATGAGATTTTGGAACTTAAGGTAAAAAGTAAAATTTTGCTTATTGCAAGATAAAAGCTTGGTAAGTCCTAAAAATATATTTTGACCTAAAACACCACTTTGAGTTTAGTGAGAATTATTAAAGAATTTTTATTATTTCTAAAAATAAATGAATTAATTTATTAATAAGTTAATAAATTAAAAGAGGGTTTAAAATCCTATATTTTGAGAAAATAATAAAGTGAATTATTTTTCTAGTAAGCAAACTTGATTAATTGACTTCGGATAATTTACTAGTCAAGATGATAAATTTTTAACGGTTTTCCTAATTAAGATAAATTAGGCTATTTTTTTAAAACGTTTTTTAGA